>NC_141879.1:191162500-191787500 GCF_056163025.1 Triticum urartu
CCGATCTGCTGCTAGGGTTCTACTGCAGCTAGGAAAGGGTGATGTCGATCGAGGGCGCGCGACTGGGATTTGGGAGAGGTTTGTCTGCGGGATCGGGAAGGTGTTGTGGTACGCGCAGGTGGTCTTTGCTGATATTTAAAGCCGCTGCACTACGCGATGGAGGACGCGTAAGATTTCCTTTTTTCTGAATCCGACTATGTCCCCAGTTCAGTTTCCCGTCAGTTATCTGAAACTTGCAGCTCCCGCTTGCTTTCATTTTCTGGAAATTTCCGTCAATCTGATCATGATGCGGTGCTGAAAATGTAGAGGATAGATGCCGTGCTAATTGTGATTCTTGATTTTGAGTATTACAAGTCCTTCCTATTTCTTTTCCGGGTGCATTTATTTGAACCATGCCCACGGAAATTATGCGCCATAATACTGTATAATTTACCTTCACGGACATTGTTAACAGCCGCAAGCAGATTCAGCCCAGAGAGAAATTGTTGGCCCCTGTCCTCACCGATGCACGATTCACGCCATGTCTTTTCAGAATGCTCCAACTGCGTGTGCAATTAACGCCGGTCATGGAGTATATAGCAAAAAAACTACCACATTACAGGCTAGGGTTACAAAACACTACCACTTTTTTTAATCTTTTAAAAATTTACCATAAAATTGGTTGACTGTTCCAAAAAACACTAATAGCTCGATGATTAAAATTTGATCCGGATTATGACAGGGCGGGCCCACATGTTAGGTTGACCGTTAACTCTAACGTTATGACAAGTGGGCCCCCAAGTCAGCTTCTTTGCCCATCAATGGCCGTCGGGAGGGGAGGCATGGTGGGGGAGGAGGTGCACTTGAGGCCATTAGGAGGGGAGGATGAGCTCGCCGGCTCAAGCCCCGACCAGATCAGGCTGCCCACGACCGCAATACGCGTCCATGGTTGACCATGGTGGGGCTGCCGACGCAGCAGTGAGCAGCAGCCGTAGGCAGCCGCAGCGGCAGCAACAGGCAACAACGGTGAGCAGCGACGGCGGCGGCGACCGAAGTTGCGGTCCACACCCTGTGCACAACGCTGGATTCCGACGAGACACGGCGGCGTGACGGCTTTTAGGCCGCGATCGAGCGGATCCGGGCGGCGGCAGTAGTAGGCGCTGGACGGGAGACTGACGGAGGTGCGGGAGGAGCTCCTCACAGCCAGTGGCCAGGGCAGCAACACTCGAGGTGGGCCTAGCTCGCTGGCCGTCAACGGGACTCCGGTAGGTGCTGATGGCACGGGGCATCGTGCTCGCTCACGCGAGCAGTTAGCGGCGGCGATGTGAATAAGGAGGATGGGTGGTTTCCAGATGCAAGCAGCTGCTGCTTGCCATTGGCCATGGCCGCCACATCCACAACCAAAGCAACGCCCAGAGGAGCGGCGATGAGCTCGCTGGCGAGGACCCGATTGCTTTTTGTATTTTTTACAGGGACCCGATTGCTTTTTAAAAAATATAACAGGGACCTGACTGCTTCTTTAAAGATATTTGGGTCCCACCTGTCATAACCTATCAACAGTCAACTTAACGTTTAAACCTAACGATCAACCTGACGAGTGGGTCCGAGCTATCATAATCTAGTCTAAAACTTAACTGCTCAACCGTTAGTGTTTTTTGAAACAACCAATCAATTTTGTGGTAGGTTTTTGAAAGATTAAGAAAAGTGATAGTTTTTTATAGCCCTAGCCTGTGATGTGACAGTTTTTTGCTATATACTTCCGGCCATGGCACCACCTGCGGGATGCTGCCGATTCACCAATGCACGATTCACGTCATGTCTCCAAGTCAGAATGGAGTTAACAGTCAAGTGGCCTGGAACTTGTATGTCACCCAGCAATGCTAGGAATGCATCACCAAGACCAGTGCAGACCATAGTACTCACCAAAGCCTAGAGCGCTGTACATACAAAAAGAAGGCCAGAAAACTATGATATCATTCATCAGGATTCACTACCAAACCCCCAAAATTCCCATTGCACAATCTAAGACTAGTCACAGTGGGGAGTAACTTAGAGTAGTAACATGCATATGTTACTAGTCTATGTTACTACCTCCACAGTGAGTAGTAACATATGTGTTGTGTCATGCATCACTTCATTTATTAGGTTGTAGACTCATTTTTTTTGATATGTGTGATGTTACAGTAACTAGCTATATTACCACATGCCTCTCTTTCTTCATTAATTACATGCCACATCATCTATTTTGCTTAGATAAGTGTGATGTTACCACCTATGTTACTCCCACTGTGGGTAGTCTGAGTAAGACATCCGACTACTACACTTCCGGCGGGGTCCCGCCCCTCATCGCTGACGCTGGATCAGGCAGAAGAACGGGCACGGTATGACATCCTCGTGCCGCCCGCCTGCCGTCGGGCTAGCACACATTAACGGCAGCGGCTACGCGGTCGAGGGCTCCGCCGTCCCCCGCGATGAGCAGCGGTAGCGTCACGACGGTCGGTGCGACGCGCATGGCCAGTGTGAATTCTGGGTGGGGAAGAGCTTTGACGAGGTCATTGTAGAGGCTCGTCGACAGGAACTTGCGAGCCACCGGGCTGGTGTGGTGCGACATGTCCATCCTCCCCTGCCCCGCCTCATGTTGCGCCCGCGGTTGTCGTGAACCCACGCCGGAGATCCCACCCAACCTGGTGGCACTCAGAGAGGCAAGCAACCCCGATGACATGTTCGACCTCTTCTAGGCGATCTGCGAGTCCGCAGCGGCTCAGGGGTGGGTTCCGCCTCACGCGCCTCGCGACCCAGATGACATGCCGGGGTGGAACAAGGCCCTCCGCCTGTCCATGAAGGCAGCGACGACGGCGAGGAAGACAACAAACTCAACTTCCTCGGCGTGGGTAGCAGCGACCACGATGACGACGACGGCCCGGGTGACGACGATGGCGGTGAGCTCGACTTTGTCATGCTGGACGACGCAAGTGACGATGAGTAGATTAGTTGTTTTAAAAAAGTTTTAGTTCAAATTTCATTCCAATCTTTGTAAAAAATCATAAAATATGAATTATGTTCAAATTATGTCCAAAATTGTCCATTTGAAATTTGTTGGAAAACATTAGAAAATGGTCGTCCATACCATCCAATTTTCGTTTGAAATCTATATATGAAAAGAAAATGCCCGCCGAACCAGCCGAAGGTTATAATTTGTGTAAAAAAGCCCCCCCCCCCAGCCGTCGGGCCCTACTAGGACCGTCCCGAATCATGCCTAAACGGGCGACTAGGGACGGCCTTTCTGACTGGGCAATGGCGGAGACATGCCCACAGGGGCGTCAGTAGGACAACCCTTTTTTTAGAGGAGCTCGGCGTTTTGGGGCTCGCCCGGCTATTTAAGCCGGTTGACGGACCCCTCGCGGCGCAAGGAGGTCATGAAGTCCTGGGGGTTGGGGGGTGGGAGACGTGGACGACGTGCGCTCAGCGCGCTGGTGAAAGTGCAATCATGCCCTTACATCATGTTTTGATGTTGATGACAATATACATGTAGAGGACTAACAATGTTCGTCAAGTGAATCTTAGGCGTTAGTCTCTGGTTCATCAAATGTGTGTGGATCATAGACAACTTTAATGGTTACTTTAAAAAAGTCAAGATAAGTGTTTGTGCTATGGGCGGCCTTCTGGTAGGGAGAGGAGTGAGAATCCATAGTGGTGTATCGTTGTGGTTACTAGCTAGTTGGACTCGTGTGTGCTCTCTCACCTTATTCAACTACTGTAGTCGTAGTACATGTTAGCCAAGAGTCAAAGCTAGCTTGCTGCAATACACTCCACAACCCCCTTTATTGATACTGATGCATAAGTAGATAGTTCTGATGTATGGTATGAACCATATATGTTGATGAAGTTATCCATGATTATGTGCTTTCTGATCCCATCTCCTTCCATTGCTAAGATCCCTGCTCTTTGGAAATCTTTTATATGGGGTGTTCATGGCGAGCCGGAAGCTTAAACATTATTTTCAGGGTCATCCAATCACTGTGGTTAGCTCTGCTCCTTTGGGAGACATCATTCAAAACAGAGAAGCCACTGGACGAGTCGCCAAGTGGTCCATTGAGCTTGGGTCTCATGGGTTGAAGTATGTACCATGTACTGCAATCAAATCTCAAGCACTGGTTGACTTTATTAATGACTGGACAGACATGCAGATGCCAGAAGAGAAACTAGACAACACATATTGGACTATTCATTTTGATGGGTCCAGACAGTTGGAAGGCTCGGGGGCTGGAGTTGTTTTAACCTCCCCTCGAGGTGACAAATTTTGTTATGTGTTACGGCTGATGTTTTCTTGCACTAACAACACAGCAGAGTACAAAGCCTTACTCCATGGTCTTCGAGTGGCCAAAGAGATGAGTCTGAGCCGGGTCAGATGTCTTGGCGACTCAGATTTAGTGGCTCAATAGGTATCAGGCAACTGGGATTCCAAAGACCCTCTCATGGCGGCTTATCGTCGCGAAGTTGATGCTGTTGCAGGACATTTTAAAGGATATCAGGTGGAGCACATCGACCGTAGGAAGAACGAAGCGGCTGATGCTCTAAGCCGGTTGGGACCTCAGCGTAAGCCGGTGCAACCTAACACCTTTTTGGATGTTTTGCATAACCCGTCTGTCAAGTTACCCACGGGAGAAGATCTAGCCGTTCTTGACCCGGAGACGTAGTTGGTGGCGGCTCTTCATGTCATCCCAGATTGGACAGTGCCGTTATTGGCTTACATGACCCGGGGAGAGTTGCCAGCGGATGAGACCCTGGCTCGACAGATAACCCGATGGTCTAAGTCAATGACGATTTCTGATGGAGAACTATACCATCGCAGCGTCTCTGGAGCGTTTCAGCGGTGTGTTTCCCCTGAAGAAGGCCAAGAAATACTTCGTGAGATCCATGAAGGCGATTGTGGTCATCACGCCGGGTCAAAATCTCTGGTGGCCAAGGCTTTTCGTCACGGTTTTTACTGGTTGACGGCTCACACTGATGCTGAGGATCTGGTCAGTAGATGTGATGGATGTCAAAAGTTCGCACGACGAGCACATGTGCCGGCTCAAGAACTCCGGATGATTCCAATCACTTGGCCGTTTGCGGTCTGGGGCTTGACATGGTGGGACCTTTCAAAAGGTCTAAGGATAAAAAGACACATCTTCTAGTGATAGTTGATAAATTCACAAAGTGGGTTGAGGCAGTGCCGGTGAGTAAGTGTGATGCGGCCACGGCGGTTTAGTTCATGAAAAAGGTGATCTTCCGTTTTGGTTTTCCACACAGCATTATCACTGACAATGGCACTAATTTTTCCCAAAGGGCTATGGAGGAGTTTTGTCAATGTGAGCATATTCGGCTTGATGTTTCTTCTATAGCTCATCCTCAATCCAATGGTCAAGCTGAGAGAGCAAATCAGGAAATTTTAAAAGGTCTCAAACCCCAGCTTATGGTTCCTTTACAGCGAACGCCGGGTTGTTGGGTAGAGGAATTACCCTCGGTGCTGTGGAGTATCAACACCACACCTAACATGTCTACAGGTTACACACGTTTCTTCATGGTGTATGGAGCAGAAGCAGTGTTGCCCAGTGACATCCGTCATGACTCTCCCCGTGTGGCAGCTTATGTTGAAGCCAATAATGAACAAGCCAGATAGGATGCACTCGACTTGTTAGATGAAGAAAGAGACTTAGCAGCAGCTTGATCAGCAATTTATCAACAGGATTTGTGCCGTTATCACACCCGCCGGGTTAAGTCCAGGACATTTCAGGAAGGCGACCTGGTGCTCCGGCTCATCCAGGATCTGTCAGATGCACACAAGTTATCCCCACCTTGGGAAGGACCCTTTGTGGTCAGCAAGAACTTAAATAACAGGTCATATTACCTCATTGACGTTCGAGAGCACAAAGACTCACGTAAGTCGGAGGAGGAGACCCGTCGGCCGTGGAACATTGCTCAACTTCGGCCATACTACACCTGAGCAACCGGCTCTCATCGTGTATATACTTTAACATTGTATATACCATGATAAGTAATAAAGCAGGACCATCGGTCTCTTTTCTTTTCAAAGACTACGCATCTTTGTTATTTCTTATTTTCAAGTGACTATTAAGGAGCTGATCATATTTGAATCAAGTCTAACCTTTTTTGGTCCGGCTTATGATCGTATTCGAATCTAGCTACAACTATCATGGTCACTTGGGGGCTTCTTGTTCAAACATAGGTCGTATTCGAACCAGAGAACATAGCTGTTGTAACCCTCTTGATCGGCTTAAAGCCAAACTCACTAGGGGGCTTCTTGATCGTATCTGAATCATAGCTTAACCCCTTTTTGGGTCCGACTTGGATCATATTCAAATCAGTGTCGTTAAAAACCTCTCAAGGTCATTTGGGGGCTTCCTGTTCAAACATAGGTCGTATTCGAACCAAAGAGAACATAGCTGTCGGTACCCTCTTAATCAGCGCAACGCCAAAGCCACTGGGGGCTATATGGTCATATTCGAACCTTAGCTTAACCCCTTTGGTCCAGTTCATTGATCGTATTCGAATCAGAAACCCCCAACCTTTAAATACAAGGTTAAATTATACTTATTACCTGTTTTTTGCTTTTTAGTTCTTTGTTATCTCAATTTCACAAATAATTAGCATGGTCTTCTTCGCCGGCTGGACTATTTGACAACAAAGTCACCAAGGTATGATGATCATTAAGTATTCAGAAGTATTGACTTCTCAAAAAGATGGAGTTATCAACTTCATTACCTGGGTTATTTAAACTGGTGGTCTGAAGATCAAAGGTACAACTATGACTTTTATTTATAAGCAATTGCCTGATGTATTAATCAAAGGGTTATTGTCAACCTTGTTTTCTCTTTATGTCTGTTTCTGTTGTCTACTATGGTAAACATATTGGCTATAAGCCGGGTGTTCTAACCTGTTCGGTGCTAAGCCGCCAAGACAATTTTTTTCCTTTTGTGTCTACAGGAACATAGCTGAAGTATTGCAGAAACAATCATAAAATATGATGCATCAGGAAATACAGAATCACACACTGTGTTTTATGCACGATGGCATAGGCAAGGCATTCAGTTTTTTCACAGCTAAACTATCACAAGGCTTTTATAAGCCCATGAAGATGGTTATTGCTCCTCCCTCGCCGGTTCACCGCCCTCTGTTAACTAGAAGCTGGGTTTTGACCAGTCAAAACCATTCACGGCGACAAATTCTGCTTCTTCGTCAATGAGGCCGGCCGGGTCAACTTCCGGGGCAAATGTATTTTCATGAACAGGAGGGATTAAATCTGTCACCTTGTACGAGGGAGTTGCCATCTTCTTATTTTCAACATCAAAACCCGGCTGGTACTTATCGATGTTGGTTTCATCTCCAAGAGTAGTCGCCTGAGGTCGGACTCCGCGCACGCAAGCCATGAAGTCATTCTGCTCAAAGGGAGATCCGTCTTCCTTCACGGTGGGATATCCTCTGGCCACGTCCGCCGGGTCTAGGTCTGGCACCCAAGCCTTGGAGCGACTCAGGGCAGTCAAAGCTCCGGCTCTCGCACAGGAGCGCTTCACTTCTTGAAACCTGATGGGTAGGATTGATAGTTTCTTCAAGACGTCGTTGAGCTGGTTGGGTCCTTGATTGGCCGGAGAGATGGCAGCAAGTGCCCGTTGTGCACCAATATACAGTTGCTCCACTAAGGTATACACTGCCTTCAGCTTAATCACATGATCTTGGCTCAGATTCTTGCTTCGTGGGCCTGCACATATTTTATAAACAAAGTCAGTTGGCGGCTTATATTCCGGATCAGCAAAAAGTACACAAGATTAAAGACAGATGGATTTCCAAATATGGCGGCTACCATTTGAGACACCCGTCCCTTTAAACCGTTCAGCTCTGTTGAAACCTCTTCAAGGGCTGCTTCGGCCTTCTCGGCGCGTTGTGTCAGAAGCGTTTTTTCCTCTGCCCAGGTTTTCTTCTTGGCGGTGAAGCTGGTCTTTAAATTTTCCGTCTCAGAGAGACTTATTTGCAATTTGGAGTTAGCAGATTTGATTTCTGCCTCCTGACCCGCTAGCCGGGTCTTGGCATCAGTCAATTGCGAGCTCAGTTCAGATAAGGCATTCTGCAAAGAAAAAACGTACCCAGATGAGTCAAGATTTCGCTTAAGGTTCAAAAATCAAGATTCAAGTCTCAAGTACTTTACAAAAAACCACTTGACACTTGGGGGCCAATGTATGCCAAAACAATTTCTTATGACTCTAAAGACATACTTTAAGTCCCAAGTACTTTACAAAGTAACAACACTTGGCACTTGGGGGCTAATGTATGCTATTCAGCAAGTTTCTCAAGGTTAAGCCGGATTATGAAGTTCTTTGAATACGGTACAAGACAATTTAAAGTACCGGCTCATTTATGATCAAAATGAACCGGCCCTTGGGGACTACAGGTGAAGCTTTGTTCTATTTTATTGAATTCAAGAAAAATTTCAAAGGTAAAGGTCTTGGCCTATATAATAAAGTCTAAAGATCATTCCGGTTCTCTCATAATATGAAGACTTGGGGGCTGGCAGAATACAGATAAGCCGGAAGAACGTACCTCATATTTCAGCTGCAGCTGTTTGACCATTTCGATCTCTGAGTTGCGACTGGAGTGCACATGACTGAGATAGCCGGATAAAATATCGTTGGCATTCAGATGATCATAATGTGCAACGTCAAAGCACACTTTTTGCCTCTCCAATGCTTCTTGTTTTGTCGTGTGGCGAGCCAGCATGGTTGGATTCCCCAATTCAACAAAACGGCTCCCGGTGATCAAAACGTCTTGTGCAGATGGTGATGGCGGGTTGGCCGAGCTCGACGGTTTAGTTGTGGAAGGGTTAATGATGGTATCGTCAACCGACGGCTCAGGAGGATTTGCTTCTGCATTGACAGGCGGGTCTTCCAGAGTTTCAATTGATGGAGGAGAAGGTGGCCTTGCCAGTTCAGGAGCAAGGACTGGCGGGTCTTCCGCCGGTTTAGTCACCTTGGCCTTTTTAGACTTAGCTTGGCACTAAGTGAAAGATTATAGGACTATCAGTATAGAGAGACAATTTGAAGAACACAGAAGACAAAGGATTTTTCCTTACCCAGGGGCAGTCTTGAAGGCCGGAAACTGGGTTTGAGATGAGTTGCCAGGAGAACGAGATACCTCCTACAAAGATAAAGCAAAGTAAGTAATACAAGGAAGGACATCCATTAACAGAAAGTCGAAGACAAAGAAATAAACCTCATTCTGGTGTTTTGGGGGAGTTTGTTGAAGAACAGCAGCCGGTTCGTCTTCGGTCCGGGCTTGACGGCGGCTCTCATGTTGCTGCTTTTTCAAAAGAAAGTGAGGATCCAGATAAGCCAAAGGGTGTGAAAACCTTACTCTCCGGGTTACGACTCGAAGTTTTTGTCTTGGAAAATGGGCTGAGTCATAGGATATAGTTACCTCTTCTTCGACGGCCTGACTAGCCCCAGTGTCATCCTGGTAATGATCAGTGTTAATAAGATTACTAAAAATTGGCCAAGGGAGTCAAGGGCTACCTCCGACTCAGAAGAATCGTCAAGCTTCATCCAATCTTCAGCAGTGCTCTTCTTCTTCTTTTTCGACCTCCGGGTCGTTTTCTTGGCGTTTATGGCGGCGGCTCTCGCTTTCTTGGCAGCTTAGTGGTCATATTTAACCTTCCAGAAGTCAGATCTGGCCTGCAGACAGGTAAAAACAAGATGAAAGGTCAGACAAGTATTAAACAATACGGCTGGGAAAAATACAAAGGAGGGAGATCAAAGTGTCCTTACTTCTGGCACCGGGTTAAGCTTACAGAAGGAGTTTAACCCGACGATACTGCAGTCTTTGTATTTTCCATTCACGAGAAGGGTTGACATTGAGACAATATCTTCTTTCATTAGTTGAACGGAGCTGTGACGAAGAGAGTCATCCGGGCCTCCACCATACTCGTACATCAGTTTTGACCGACGGCTTAGAGGGATGACCCGCCATGAGATCCAGCAGCGGGTCAGATCAACTCCAGTTAACCCGTTCCCTAACAAAGCATTAATCCTTTTGATGGATGGTATCAGCTTCTTGCGTTCAGCGGTAGTGAGCTTGTGAGGGAGCGCGAACTTGGAGTCAAGACGTTCGGGGCGATACCCCGGCAGTGGCTTCTCGTTTGCCGGTGAAATGTCTTGACAGTAGGACCAAGTCTGATTCCAGTCTTTTGGATGACTCGGCAAGACTATGAGGGGGAAGACATCGCCCTGTCGACGCTGAATTGAGATGCCTCCAAGCTCCAAGCTAAGGCCGTTGGTGCACTCGTTCTGCTGGTTCAGATAAAAGTATTCTCTAAACAGCTCCACGGTCGGCTCTTCTTGAAGATACACTTCATAGAGCACTTGGAAGTTACAGATGTTAGAAATGGATTTGGGCCCGATATCTTGAAGGTGGAGTTTGAAAAACTGGAGGACCTCTTTGAAGAACTTTGAGCCAGGTGGTGAGAAGCCACGGTTCATATGGGCAGTAAAAACAATCACTTCGCCAGCCCTTGGATTGGGCTGCTCTTCGTCCGGATTAGGGGAACGGTAAGACATGACGTCTTTTCCTGGCAAATATCCTATGGTGAAGAACTCCTTCAGACGTTCCTCAGTTACGATTGAGGGAACCCAGTTACAAATGGTTGGTGCTTTGGACGACATGATGTTCAAAAACGAACTGAAAAGAAAGGCAACATGCCGGTTCAATTCAATGGTAAAATTAGCAGTTCAATGATGATAATACAGGGAAGTAACGGCGGCTTAGTTAAGGGCTAATGCCATATAAGGAAAAGTAAGCCGGCACAGTAAGCCGCCATGACTACATATATTTGAGAAAAGCAAATTCAGCTAAGTGTTGAGACAAACAAATTTCCTAAACTGCTTGGTATTATTCCAGATCAAATGGCTATTCAAAAATGGGAAAAATTCTAGACCTAAAAAGTTTAGCGCAAATAAGTGTGTGAGTTCTAATGAGATCTTTGGACCAGAGAAAGGGATCTGTGGGCATCAAGAGTAGGCACAAAAACACTACCGCACAAGCATATATATCTTTTTGATCAAGAAGAGGCCTGCGGAGGAAGAACTATGAAGAACTGCGATGAACTATGAAGAACACAAAGAAGTCTGGAAACCCTAATGCGCATCTGAGAAGTGAAAGGGAGAACACTTACAACCACGGATCTTCTGCGGAGGTCGCCGCCGTTCCCTGGACCGATTCAGGTTCATGCAGCGGCCAAGGTCGACGGAGACGGAGGAGAAGCGCGACGGCGGTGAGGCTCGAGCAGCAGGAGGGTTGCGAGAGGAAGAAGACGGAGAGAGAGAAGAATGAGGAAGGCCGATGCGTGCCTATTTATAAGGAAAAATGTGAATAGAGGGGCGCGAAAATCGAGGGGGGACCGAATAATGGTTATTCAACTACACAGACGCCTCGATTCTTAGAAGACATTAAAGATGAAGATCCGTTGGGAGATGACGTCATAAAAGTTTTTTGCGTTTTCAAGAGATGACGTCATGGCGGGTTACAAAAACTTCTGCGAGGATAAGAAGATGATTTTGTCTAAGTGTTGAAGATTGACAAAGAACGAAGTTCAAAGTCAACCTGGGGCCTAATGTTGGGGATATAGCTATCAGTTATGACCCGCCCAGGAGGGGCCGGGTCCGCCCCAATGGCGGGTTACACAAGAAGCCCAGTAAACATTAAGATGATAGTTTATTAAATCTTATAGAAGGCCCAAGGGCCTAGAGGTGGCTTAAGGCCCAATATTATAAACTGCGTATGTAAGGAAAGACTTGTAAACAAAGGCATGTAAAGGAAGTCACCGAGCCGGACACGATTATGAGCCGGCCGGGACTCTGTAGGCCACCAGGCGTCAACCCGTGTATATAAGGGGACGACCCGGTGGCGGCTTAGGGCAAGAAACAAGAGATCGATAACCAAGCCGGTGAGTTAAGCCTCTTGGTGATCGAAACCCCAGCAATGCCAACTCAACTAGACGTAGGCCTTCACCTTCATCGTAAGGGGCCGAACTAGTATAAAACCTCTCGTGTCCTTTGTCCCGATTAACCCCTTTAAGCTTCCTAGTTGTGATGGCCCTACGACTAAGTCCTTTCGCTAGGACATCTGCCGTGACAATTCCACGACAGTCATCTTTATTTTAAACCCCCGGGCCAGTGCTTCTCTAAGTGTTGGTCCAACCTGGGAGATGTCCGGCGCCCCCTGGGAAACCAGGGTTTATGCCAACCCGGTGTCTTGCCCATCCGGTGTGCCTTGAGAATGAGATACGTGCGACTCCTATCGGGATTTCTCGGCACATCGGGTGGCTTTGCTGGACTTGTTTTACCATTGTCGAGATGTCTTGTAACCGCTATTCCAAGTCTGATCGGGTCTTCCTAGGAGAAGGATTATCCTTCGTTGACCGTGAGAGCTTGTGATGGGCTAAGTTGGGACACCCCTGCAGGGTTTTGAACCTTCGAAAGCCGTGCCCGCGGTTATGGGTAGATGGGAATTTGTTAATAGCCTGTTATAGAAAACCTGACACTTAACTTAATTAAAAGGCATAAACCGCGTGTGTAGCCATGATGGTCTCTTTTCGGCAGAGTCCGGGAAGAGAACATAGTCTCGTGTTATGCTTGAACGTAAGTAGTTTCAGGATCACTTCTTGATCATGATAGCTTATCGACCGTGCTTTGCTTCTCTTCTCGCTCTTATTTGCGTATGTTAGCCACCATAAATGCTAGTGCTTGCTGCAGCTCCACCTCACTACCTTTTCCTACCCATAAGCTTAAATAGTCTTGATCGCGAGGGTGTGAGATTGTTGAGTCCCCGTGACTCACAGATTACTTCCAAAACCAGTTTGCGGGTGCCGATGATACCAATGTAGGTGACGCAACTGAACTCAAGTGGGAGCTCGATGAAGATCGTGTTCGTTGTGTTGTTTCGTTTCTAGTTGATCAATAGTGGAGCCTAGTCGGGGCAATCGGGGATCTAGCATTAGGGGTTGTCTTTCTTTATTTGGTTCCGTAGTCGGACCTTGATTGTATTCTGGATGATGTAATGCTATATTTATGTATTGTGTGAAGTGGCGATTGTAAGCCAACTCTTTATCCCTTTCATATTCAGTACATGGGATGTGTAAAGATTACCCCTCTTGTGACATGCCTACTATGCGGTTATGCCTCTAAGTCATGCTCCGACACGTGGGAAATATAGCCGCATCACGGGTGTTACAAGTTGGTAATCAGAGCCTTACCCGACTTAGGAGCCCCCTGCTTGATCGAATCGTTGGCGTTGTCGAGTCTAGAAAAATGTTTTGGGTCTTATAGGATTATATATATCGGAGAGTAGGATTCTTTTTACTCCTCAGTCCGTTCGTCGCTCTGGTGAGGCCTCCTGACGTAGAGTTTTGACTCTTCTCTCCTCAAATTTCACAAAAAAAATTTAGGATCACGCGGGTATCTTGGAATCGTTTCAATGGTTTTGTGACGAGAACATTGTTCTTGGTGCCTCCTGACATTTAGGGGTTGTGGCAGTGTCCCGGGGAGTTGAGCTCCGAGGTGTTGTCGTCACAATTTCATCATTGCAGTTCTGGAATACCTGAGTTCGCCGACATCGAAAATCTCCTTTATGCAGTTGTTGGTGAGATAACCTTGACGCCACCCAGTACTGGGGCGGGAGTTCGGGAGTATTGCCATAACTCATATAACGGATGCTTTTCGAAGGTTGAGGTAAATGATTTCCGAATGTTTCTTGGTTATGTGTTGAAGGATGGATATAGCTGGATGTAGGATTTGCTAGTTTTGGGTGAGATATTATGCTTCCCCTGTATCCCCAACACCTGATTGCATAACCAGAAAGTTTTGGGAGTTTATATGTGGGAATTCAAGTATATTGTAGGAATTCTTTCCAACAGACACATGATACGATATGGGATCTATCATATGTTTTTTCCGGCTTATTTTGCAAGCCAATACTTTGTTTTGTTTTTTTTCAGTTGTGGTATTCGAGTTGCTTCGAAGTCAAGTGTTGATTCCATACCTTTCCTAAGTGGTGTTCTCATATTTCTATGTGAATACTAATCCTTCATGATAATCAAGATTGTCATGTGAATCCTTTTCAACCGGTGTGCTTCTCTTCAAATGGATCCTATCTTTTCAGAATTCGCAAGATCACCTCTCAGTTTTCCCAACGTTGTTTGTTTCATTCTTCCCAAGTTGCCTTTGTTTGCCCACCCTCCCACCCTTGTTTCTTCAAGGACTCGGATTTCTTAATCAAGTATCCATCTTATGGATGTGAAGACTCTCCATTCTTTTCCGTCAACATTCTTATCCGGTGATTATCAGGAAGATACTAACGGACCTTTAAGTTCATCATTCTTCGTTTCTTTTTCCTTCTCCGGTGGATTGAATTCAAGCTTTTGTGTTGATCATATCCTTTTCCTCGTTTCAAATGTTTTTCCCATGACCGGTGCACCTCATAAGCATTCCACGCTCGCTATTCTATTCTTCCGGAGTGCTCAAGATATCTCGAAGATTCGTGTTTCCACTCTGCTTTCGTTCAAACTCTTTCGAGGATGTTATCTCATTCAAGCCTTTTAATTCAACTGGTGCAATCTCTCTTTTCAAGCAATCGTTCAACGGTATATCTTTTGAGTGGGCCCTAACCCACAGGTCTTTTTCCAGGATCTTACCTGACTCTTCTAATTTTACCAAAGCTATTCTCAAATCTTTCAAAGTTTGACGTAAGAATGAGTTATCATCAGTCAAATGCCTTTCTCCAAGATCTTTCAATTCTTTTCATCATTGGTTCAACCATTCTATTTTTCATTCCGGAGTATCTCAACAATTCATGGTGGTGTTTCTCATCGTAATTCTCGGATTTGAAGACCGAAGAAGATTTTTCTCTCAATCTTGCTCCCTTCTCTTCAAGATTCATGGTTCTAGCTTGATGACATCCTCTCATAATTGTTTTCGGTTGTGAGGATTCTTTTCACCTATCCGGAGCAATTCATGAGTCTCTTCAGTTTGATTCTCCGGAGCCCATCATCTCAGAATTATTCATTCTCAGCGTGTAGCTATCGTTCTCCAAATCTTACCGGTGAATCGTTCAAATATCCTCTAATCAGTTCATGATCTCTCTGTTCTCATGTATCTAAATCCCCTCAAGTATCTTCATCATTTCCCAAATTCTTCCCGGTAAATTGTGCCTTTGCTACTTTCATTTTCAACTCTTACGGTGGTTTGGTCAAGATTTCTCTTCCTTTGTTTTCATATCAATTTATTCGTTGTTTTCAATCCCACCGGTGGCTTCATCAAGACCGTATTCAAGTCTGCGCTATATCTCTCATCAATCCTTTTCAACGAGAATAAGTAGTATGCCAAATCCGTTTCTTGTCATCAATCTAAATTGGTGAAGGATAAGCATAATGTAATTCTTATTCTTGTTTCATAAAGTATATTCAACTCCTTATTCCGGAGGCTAATCAAATTCTCGTTTTCAATTGTTCATCTTTCTTTTCCCAAGTTCCAAGTTTTATCGGTTATATCATTTCAAAGCTTCATCTAATCATTGCAAGGCCTCAATCTTATTCTTTTCATCCTTCACTTCTTTTGATCATTATTTTATTACCGGAGTTCTTTATGGAGGCTCTACATGATGGTTCATAAAGGATTTAATTCCTTCTCGAAGTGTTCATCGAGATTCTTTTCAAAGGAGCTCAAGCATTCTTCATCTTGCAATCTGGAGTGCAATTCTTTATACCTTATCTTTTGAGGTGGTGTTATGTCATTCTGACAATTTCGCTTCGTGTTTCATGATTCGCAAGTTGTCAAGTATGAGATAGTTTAAACCCATCAATTTCTTCAAGCATGAGCACTTCTCAATCCATCATTCTCTTTGCGGAATTATCTTGGGTTATATTTCACCTAAAGCCTTCCATTGGGAATGTTGCTCCTTGTGGTGTTTACCTATGATCCAAGTTTTTCTTATCACCTCGATGGAAGAAGCATGCTATCGTTTCTAGCTCTCAATCCAAGCTGTTGTTTTCCGTTAGTGGCAGAATTTCACCTCATAATTTTGAGATGTTGTCTATAAGCCCACACCAAGCTTATCCTTTTCGTTGTTGATAATCCAACAACTTCGTTCTAGCATTTTTTGTAAGCGTGCTCTCTCAAGATCTTGTTTCCCTCCATTCAATCTATTCCATTCTTTCATTTGTTCCGGAGGCATTGTGATGTTGCTCTCTTCGACCAATCATCTTGTTTTTTCAAAGATCATTTTCTTTCCTTTGCTTATCTATTTAACCGGAGTGTTGTGCCCTTTGCTCAAGTTCTTTTCGCCTTATCAAGTCTTTCATCTTGTTTCAACCGGAGTGCTTGCATGTACTTATTGCCCATTGCAACCCTTTTTCTTATGTCTTTCAACCTACAAGGTTCTAGTAATGTTCCTTGTTCCTCTTTTCTAACGGAGTGTTTTCAACTTTGTTCATCTCCGTTGTATTTTTCTTTCCAATTGTTTAACCTCTCAAGGTTCTTTGGGTTCACTCATTTGCCAAAGAAGCAACTTAGTTTTACCCCTTCCTTTTCCCTCCGGTGCCATCCTAGATCTCGGGACGAGATCCTCTCGTAGTGGTGGAGTGTTGTAACACCCCGGATGCAACTTCCCATATTTGTACTCCGACTCTTGCCTTTTCCGGAGCTGTGTTGTGAGTTTCCCTTCGTGGTTGGGTTTGTCTTTGTTTTGCTTTTGTCCATGTCATGCATTTCATATCATGTCCTCATGTGCATCGCATTTGCATACGTGTTCGTCTCATGCATCCGAGCATTTTCCCCGTTGTCCGTTTCGCGATCCGACACTCCTACGTCCTCCGGCGCCCCCTTTTGTCTCTTTTCATGAAAGGGTGTTAAACATTCTCGGAATGGACTGAGATTTGCCAAGCATCCTTGGTACACCACCGGTAGACCTCCTATCAAGTTTCGTGCCATTTGGAGTCCGTTTGATACTCCAACGGTTAACCGGGGAACCGTTAATGCCTCGTGTGTGTTGCAGCCCAACACCCCTTCAAAATGGCCCAATAACCCATCCAAACCCCCTCCATCCTCTCGGCCGTTCGATCACGATCACGTGGCCGAAAACCGCACCTCATTTGAACACTCCTAACTCCCTCTACCTATAAATATGTGTCTCCCTCTGAAATTCGCGGTCTAACCCTAGTCCTCCTCCTCCTCCGCGCGTCCGGGCGCGTCCCCGCCGCGCCGGACATGTCCAACCGCCGCCTCCATGTCGCCCAACCAATCCGAGGCCGCCACGTCAGCTCCAACCGCCCCCGCGCCCAACCCCGCGACGCCCCACTTCGCCGCCGGGCTCGCGGAGCCCATCTCCGGCCCACTCCGAGCCGCGGCGGGCCGATCCACCAGGATCCTGCCGCGCCTTCGTCGGACCCTGCCGCCTTCGCGCCATCGCCGGCGCCAACTCCGGCGACTAGGCGCCCCGTCCGCCCGCACCTCGCAGCTCCACTCGCCGCCCCTCGCTGCGGGCTCCGGTGCCATCTCCTGCCGCAACTGGCCCGTAGGCTGGCCGACGTGCTCCGCCGCCCAGGGGCCGGGACCCCCAGTCTCTGGCCACCTTTTCCCTCGAGCCCCATGGAGCGCCGTCGCCTGAAGCTCCCATGTCGACCCCGCCTCCTTTCGGATCCGGTTGAGTTGGAGCCGGATCTGCCACATCTGCATCACCCGGCGTCGGCCCTCCGCGCGTGCCCGCTCGCCGGAGTACTAGCGCCGCTGGCCTCGTCCCCGGTCAGGAGGAGGACGACGCTCGCACGCCCAACCACCTCGCCTCCGTCGCCTTGGTGGGCCCCGTAGTCGGCCCAGCTCCTGCACAAGGCCTGGCCTGCCTCTATTTGCGTAATGGGCTGAAGCCCACGTGGTGAGATGCCCTATTCCCCGCCCCGAGCGCTGTTTAGCTATCTGACGATCGGACCTTTTTTTTAACCAAGTCCCCAGATCCTCATGATATATGCCTTTGTTCATCATGCCATATCTCCATGCTCATAGCTCCGTCTTGCATGTATGATATATCAAAATGTTCATCATGATGTGCTCTTCATTTTGTTCCATTGTGTCATGCTTGTTTGAGTCCATCTTGATGCTCAAATGACTGTTGCAAGAGTGCTATAAAATGTTAGGTGTTGTTTCTTAGCAGATTATGAGCATTTGTCTTTTTTGCCATGATTATTGTGTGTTGCATATGGACTTGAGCTCTACATGTGTTTTGGTCTATGCCATGCCATCTTTACAGGGGTGTATGCCATGTATTTTTGTGATCAATGTGGTGACTAGCACATGCATGCAAAGTAGCTCTCGTTTTATTGCTGATTCTAGAGACTTAGAATTTCACTAAGTCTTTGCTCTGCTGTTATTTTGATGCCATGTATTCATGTTTCTACAGAGATAACCATGCTTCTTCTGAGTATGTTCAGTAAGGATAATTTGGACATATGGTTGTGCTCTATCCATCCGTGCCCCTGTTTGCATTTATGGAGTGCCCTAGCATGACTCAATCTTGTCCTACTTTTGTTATAAAATGTTCCTGGCAGATTGTTTACAAGTTAATCAATTTTGCCAAGGTTGTTGTAGTTGATCCATGCATGCTATGAGTTTATTCTTGCTTTGGTTAGCTTCATGTACATGTCTTCTTGCTGGTAGTATGCTTAGCTTGTCATGCAATGCTTTGTGGTGAGTGAATCGAGCTCACAAACATGCCTTCATAATTTTGTTTATGCCATGTCCAGTTTTTCTGCTAAGTCTGAATCTGTTACGAAACTTGCTATGTTTACATGGGTGTGATACGTCTCCGTCGTATCTACTTTTCCAAACACTTTTGCCCTTGTTTTGGACTCTAACTTCTATGCTTTGAATGGAACTAACCCGGACTGACGCTATTTTCAGCAGAATTGCCATGACGTTGTTTTATGTGCAGAAAACAAATGTTCTCGGAATCACCTGAAACTTCACGGAATATCTTACAATAAATAATAAAAAATCCTCGCCAAAGATGAAGACCAGGGGGGCCACACCCTTGCCACCAGGGTGGGGGCGCCCCCCCTACCTCGTGGGCCCCCTGGAGACCCCTCGACTCCAACTCCAACTCTATATAACTGCTTTCGGGGAGAAAAAAATAGGAGAGAAGAAATCATCGCGTTTTACGATACGGAGCCGCCGCCAAGCCCTAGAATCTCTTGAGAGGGATGATCTGGAGTCCGTTCGGGGCTCCGGAGAGGGGGATCCGTCGTTGTCGTCATCATCAACCATCCTCCATCACCAATTTCATGATGCTCACCACCGTACGTGAGTAATTCCATCATAGGCTTGCTGGACGGTGATGGGTTGGATGAGATTTATCATGTAATCGAGTTAGTTTTGTTAGGGTTTGATCCCTAGTATCCACTATGTTCTGAGATTGATGTTGCTATGACTTTGCTATGCTTAATGCTTGTCACTAGGGCCCGAGTGCCATGATTTCAGATCTGAACCTATTATGTTTTCATCAATATATGAGAGTTCTAGATCCTATCTTGCAAGTCTATAGTCACCTATTATGTGTTATGATCCATTAACCCCGAAGTGACAATAATCGGGATACTTACCGGTGATGACCGTAGTTTGAGGAGTTCATGTATTCACTATGTGCTAATGCTTTGTTCCGGTTCTCTATTAAAAGGAGGCCTTAATATCCCTTAGTTTCCATTAGGACCCCGCTGCCACGGGAGGGTAGGACAAAAGATGTCATGCAAGTTCTTTTCCATAAGCATGTATGACTATATTCGGAATACATGCCTACATTGCATTGACGAATTGGAGCTAGTTCTGTGTCACCCTATGTTATGACTGTTACATGATGAACCGCATCCGGCATAATTATCCATCATTGATCCAATGCCTACGAGCTTTCCATATACTGGTTTACGCTTATTTACTTTCCCGTTGCTATTGTTACAATCACTACAAAATACCAAAAATATTACTTTGCTTCCGTTATTCTTTTGTTACCATTACCATCACTATCATATTACTTTGCTACTAAACACTCTGCTGCAGATACTAAGTTTCCAGGTGTGGTTGAATTGACAACTCAGCTGCTAATACTTGAGAATATTCTTTGGCTCCCCTTGTGTCAAATCAATAAATTTGGGTTGAATACTCTACCCTCAAAAGCTGTTGCGATCCCCTATACTTGTGGGTTATCAAGACTAATTTCTGGCGCTGTTGCCGGGGAGCATAGCTCTATTCTTTGAGTCACTTGGGATTTATATCTGCTGGACACTATGAATAATTTGAAAGACGCTAAGACAACAATTTATCCCTCAACTACGAGAGGAGGTAAGGAATTGCCATTTAGCTCTGCACTTGATTCACCTTCTGTTATGAGTAAGCTTGTGACACCTAAACCTGCTTCTGCTATTCGTTCTGATATGTTGCATGTTATTGATGATGCTACTTCTGCTATACATGATACTTATGATGAAACTACCTCTATGCCTGATACTATTATGCCACTTAGTGATTTTCTCGAGGAACGACTTGGTAGGGCTAGAGAGATTGAAAATATTGAATCTGATTATGAGGATGAAAGTGACGATGAAGAATCACTTTGTTATTCCTGAGGGTTATTTATTTGATCAAGAAGCTTCTTTAGCTATTTTAGCTTGCAAAGATAGATATGAACTCAAAAGGTTATTAGCTAAATGGAATAAGCAATCTCTAAATGCTAGGATGAGACCTGACCCTGCTTTTGCTACTTCACCTATCTGTGTTGCTGATAAGGATTATGAATTCTCTGTTGAACCTAATATAATTACTTTGGTTGAATCTGATCCTTTTCATGGCTATGAATCTGAAACTATTGTGGCACATCTTACTAAATTAAATGATATAGCTACCCTGTTCACTAATGATGAGAGATCTCACTACTTTTATATCCTTAAAATATTTCCGTTCTCATTAAAGGGTGATGCTAAGATATGGTTTAATTCTCTTGATCCTGGTTGTGTGCGTAGTTCCTAGGATATGATCTATTACTTCTCTGCTAAATATTTCTCTTCTTAAGAAACAAGCTGCTTTAAAGGAAATATACAACTTTGTGCAAATTAAAGAAGAGAGTCTCCCACAAGCTTGGGGGAGGCTTCTCAAGTTACTTAACGCTTTGCCTGATCATCCTCTTAAGAAAAATGAAATACTTGATATCTTTTATAGTGGACTAACCGATGCTTCCAGAGATTACCTGGATAGTTGTGCTGGTTCTCTTTTCAGGGAAAGAACATCGGATGAAGATGAAATCTTATTGAATAATATGTTGACAAATGAAAATAATTGGGCACCTCCCGAGCCGGCTCCTGCTCCAATTAATGATCCTATTCCTAAACCAACTCCGAAGAAGAGAGGTGTTCTATTTCTCAGCCCCGAAGATATGCAAGAGGCAAAGAAATCTATGAAAGAAAAAGGTATTAAAGCTGAAGATGTTAAGAATTTACCGCCTATTGAAGAAACATATGATCTTAATCCTTTATTTATTGAAGAACCTCCAGACCTCGATAACCCGACACAAGTAGTAAAGGTAAATTCTCTCTATAGATATGATAAAGTTGAAATCCCTCCTGCTAAAATTGCTAGCCAATGCTTGGAGGAGTTTGATAATTTTATGTTTAAACAAGAAGACTTCAATGCTTATTTTGGTAGACAATTAAAACAAGATGCTGATATGATTAAATACTTGGGTGATTATATGGCTAATATTAGAGGTGAACTTAAACTTGTTAGCAAACATGCTTCTATGGTTACCACTCAAGTAGAACAAGTACTTAAAGCTCAAAAGGAATTGCTCAATGAGATGAATAGTAAGAAAAATGATTATGCTATTAAAGTGGCTACTAGAACTGGTAGAATGACTCAGGAACCTTTATATCTTGAAGGCCACACTAAGAGAATTGAGCAAGATTCTCAGAGAAATAATATTGATGCACCTAGTTCTTCTAAGAAGAAGAAAAAGAAAAATGATAGAAATGTGCAAACTTCTAGTGAACCAATTGCTGAACCACCTGATAATCCAAATGATATCTCTATGACTGATGCTGAAACACAATCTGGTAATGAACATGAACCTAATGAAAATGTTAATGATGATGTTCATAATAATGCTCAACCTAGTAATGATAATGATGTAGAAATTGAACCTGCTGTTGATCTTGATAACCCACAATCAAAGAATCAACGTTATGATAAGAAAGACTTTGTTGCTAGGAAATATGGTAAAGAAAGAGAACCTTGGGTTCAGAAACCCATGCCTTTTCCTCCCAAACCATCCAAGAAAAAGGATGATGAGGATTTTGAGCGCTTTGCTGAAATGATTAGACCTATCTTTTTACGTATGCGATTAACTGATATGCTTAAAACAAATCCTTATGCTAAGTACATGAAAGATATTATTACAAATAAAAGAAAGATACCGGAAGATGAAATTTCCATCATGATTGCTAATTATACTTTTAAGGGTGGAATACCAAAGAAACTTGGAGATCCAGGAGTACCTACTATACCATGCTCCATTAAAAGAAACTATGTTAAAACTGCTTTATGTGATCTTGGAGCCGGTGTTAGTGTTATGCCTCTCTCTTTATGTTGTAGACTTGATTTGAATAAGTTGACACCTACTGAAATATCTTTGCAAATGGCTGATAAATCAACTGCTATACATGTCGGTATTTGTGAGGATGTGCCTGTTGTGGTTGCAAACGTTACTATTTTAACGGACTTTGTTATTCTTGATATTCCCGAGGACGATAGTATGTCTATTATTCTTGGAAGACCTTTTCTTAATACTTCAGGGGCTGTTATTGATTGCACCAAAGGCAATGTCACTTTTCAGATTAATGGTAATGAGCATATGGTACATTTTCCGAGGAAACAGCCTCAAGTTCATAGTATCAATTCTATCAAAAAAATTCCATCGATTATATTTGGAGGTTTTGAATTTCCTCTTCCTACTGTCAAGAAGAAATATGATATACTTATTATTGGGGATGTGCATATCCCGTTTGAGGTAACCTAGTGTTATTCGAAATTTCTCCGGTTTCATGATAATCAGAATGAGTTTGTTAACAAGACTTGATCAACCTTGTTAGTGGATTCCTTTTGATGAGCATGAGATGGATGAAACTAAAAGCACAACCTTCTGTACCCTCTCTATACTTTCTGTTACTTAGTTAAAATAAAGTAAAAATAAATAATTTTCTGTCTGTTATCTGATTATCCGTGCAATATAAAAATACCTCGAAAATAAAAGTTCTCCAAATGTCCTGAAAATTAAATATGATTTTTTATAGAATATTTGAGGATTTATGGAACAAAGAACACACCAGGGGGGCCAACCACCCTGCCACGAGGGTGGAGGGCGCGCCCCCTGCCTCGTGGGCCCACGGTGGCCCTCCTCCACTTATTCTTTCAGCCACACACTTCATCTTCCTCCCCTAAACACGGAAAACCAGCTCAAACCCGAGTCCAAGCTCGTTTTGCTGCCATTTTCAATCTCCTTGCTCAAAGCACCTCTCACAAAATTGCTTGGGGAGATTGTTCCTTGGTATGTGACTCCTCCATTGGTCTAATTAGTTTTTGTTCTAGTTCTTTATTCATTGCAATTTTTTGCTGCTTAGGTGACCCTGTTCTTGAGCTTGCATGTCAAATTTATATGGTCAAAAGTAGTTTTGATGCATGATATAGGCTCTAGGCACTTGTAGGAGTAGTTGCTATCAATATTATTGAGTTTGGTTTACTTTTATTTTGAAGTTACTAAAAATTTCAGAATTTTTCAGAAAATGACGAGGAGATTATTGAGGGGCTCATCGAGTCAAAGCTCGAAGGAAAAGGCACTGAAGCCTAAGTATAATTTGCCGCGCATCGCGGAGGTTCGGGCATGTGAATGGCCTTCTGAGGATTTCTTGAGAGCAGCCGGGATTTATGAAGATTTTCATGAATTGGCTCATAATGCAGGCCTCGCCGCTTTCCTCCACGACCAATGCGATCAGTATCTCTTACTCACAAATACCTTTGTGCAAAGCTTTCATTTTCATTCTAGGAACTCACCACCTACGGTGGAGTTTCATTTATATGATAAGCATAAGGAGATGTCACTTTATGATTTCTATTGGATTTGTTTAGTCCCTTTTGGGGGCAAGATAGAAGAACCACATCATGATGATGTGGAGGGATTTATTAATACTATCACTCTAGGGGAAACTAGGAAGGTTTCCGATGCACGAATCACTAGCATACATTTTCCTATTTTATGTTACTTTGCATTATTTGCTAGTCGTTGCTTAATTGGACACGGAAACTGTGGAAACCTTAGTATCCCTGATATAATTATTCTGCTCCAAGGTTTATACAGTGATAACACTTTTAGTATGGGCGGCATTATTGCTAGACGGTTAAGTATGAACCGTACTAAGGGTCCCATCTTTGGAGGCATCTATGCTACACGCCTAGATGCACATTTTAATATACCTATTAGGCATGCTGAGAAGGAAGAAAAAGTGCTGCCTCATGTTTATTTAGATTATAAAAGTATGGTGGCACATGATTTTATTGTTAAGAATAGGGCAGGAGAGCTTAAATATCAATTGTTCTTTAATAAACATCATCCTGAGACTATTACCTTGCCTGCTCCTGTTTTGTTTGATTTGAATGTAGGCACGTACCTTGTTCCGTTGATGGCTATCCACGCCTACCGGAACCCTGCACTAGCCGAGGAGCCAGAACCGGAACCACAATTTGATCCATCACGACAGTCTAACTATCAGTGGGATCCGGAGATGATTGCCAGCCAGTGGCAATCGGAACCTTCTTCTTCCTCATCGCAGTACGACCCCAACTATTATTATGGACATCCGCCAGGCCAGCCGTGGCCATAGAACAACTTAGGCCAAAATCCTAAGCTTGGAGAGTACGTATTTCTCACCGACATTACATTTATGTTCACACACACTCATTGCTAGATGTCGGTGCTCATACTTTTTCATTGTATCATCCATGCTAGTTTATTTCCTTTTATGCTTTCTTCTTGTGTGTTTAATAAACCTTAAGAAAAACCAAAAAATTAGTTGTAGCTTTTAATTAATTTACTTTCGATGCTTGTAGTAGTAATTAAAAAGAAAACCCAAAAATATTTCATGTTCTTCTTTTGCTTGTTGGGAGCTTTCCCGTGTAAATAGTTTTATTTCTTTTCTTTCTTTGGGGGTCAGTAGGAGAAGACCATGATTAAATTGTTGAAATGGCTCTTATATGCATTATTGTTTATCTGACAAAAGAGCCCATATTGCTTTGTCTTCTCCTGTTTATTGAATGCTCGAAGATTCCAGCTTAGTCCAATGCACGTGCACTCTTATTATTATTCACATCGTTCGGCCATGCAAGTGAAAGGCAATTATGATGATATATGATGGACTGACTGAGATGAGAAAAGCTGGTACGAACTCGACCTCTTTTGTTTTTTTAAATATGATGAGTTCATCGTTCTTGATTCAGCTTGTTATGAATAAACATGTTTGCAATGACAATTAGAGATCATAGTTGCTTGTGCCATGCTTGATTAGCTATGAGTTATAATGGTTTACCTTGCGTGCCAACATGCTATTAAAATGGTTATGATGTGGTATGATAGGGTGGTATCCTCCTCTGAATGATTTAAGTGACTTGACTTGGCACATGTTCACGCATGTAGTTGAAACAAATCAACATAGCCTTCACGATATTTATGTCCATGGTGGATTATATCCTACTCATGCTTGCATCCAATGTTTATTAATTTTAATGCATGTACATGGCTGTTGTCGCTCTCTAGTTGGTCGCTTCCCAGTCTTTTGCTAGCCTTCACCTGTACTAAGCGGGAATACTGCTTGTGCATCCTATCCCTTAAACCCCAAAGTTAATCCAGATGAGTCCACTATACCTTCCTATATGCGATATCTACCTGCCATTCCAAGTAAATTTGTATGTGCCAAACTCTAAACCTTCAAATAATCATCCTGTTTTGTATGCTCGAATAGCTCATGTATCAACTAGGGCTGTCTGTATCTTCCATGTTAGGTGGGTTATTCTCAAGAGGAGTGGACTCTGATCCTCACTCACGAGATAAATGGCTAGTCACCGGGATGCCCAGTCCCATGCTTTATGCAAACTAAATCAAAATAATTGCAAACAAAACTCCCCCTGGGACTTGATGTATGTTGGAGGCACTCGTTGTTTCGAGCAAGCCATGGATTGATGTTTGTTGGTGGAGGGGGAGTATAAACTTTACCATTCTGTTTGGGAACCGCCTATAATGTGTGTAGCATGGAAGATATCGCCATCTCTTGGTTGTTATGTTGACAATGAAAGTATACCACTCAAAATAGTATTCACCTCTATTTCAAAACCGAGCTCTGGCACCTCTACAAATCCCTGCTTCCCTCTGCGAAGGGCCTATCTATTTACTTTTATGTTGAGTCGTCACCTTCTTATTAAAAAGCACTAGCTGGAGAGCGCAGCTGTCATTTACATTCATTATTGTTAAGTTATATTGGATGTGACTATGATTGGATCTCTTTTACCATGAATTACAATGTCTGGTCAGTCCTTGATCTTTAAAGGTGCTCTGCATTTATGTTTTGCGGTCTCAGAAAGGGCTAGCGAGATACCATCTTGTTATATCATATTATGATTGTTTTGAGAAAGTGTTGTCATATGAGTTTTATTATTATGGCTCGCTAGTTGATTATGCTATTGATATGAGTAAACTTGAGACCTATGTGTTATTGCGAATGTGGTTAGTTATAATCTTTGCTGAAAACTTGAATGCTAGCTTGACATATTTACAACAACAAGAGCAAACAGGGTTTGTAAAAGTTTTTCTTTATTTCTTTCAGTTTGTCAACTGAATTGCTTGAGGACAAGCAAGGGTTTAAGCTTGGGGGAGTTGATACGTCTCTGTCATATCTACTTTTCCAAACACTTTTGCCCTTGTTTTGGACTCTAACTTGTATGATTTGAATGGAACTAACCCGGACTGACGCTGTTTTTAGCAGAATTGCCATGATGTTGTTTTATGTGTAGAAAACAAAAGTTCTCGGAATGATCTGAAACTTCACGGAATATCTTACAATAAATAATAAAAAATCCTCGCCAAAGATGAAGACCAGGGGGCCCACACCCTTGCCATGAGGGTGGGGGGGCGCCCCCCCTAGGGCGCGCCCCACTACCTCGTGGCCCCCCTGGAGACCCCCCGACTCCAACTCCAACTCTATATAACTGCTTTCGGGGAGATAAAATAGGAGAGAAGAAATCATTGCGTTTTACGATACGGAGCCGCCGCCAAGCCCTAAAACCTCTCGGGAGGGCTGATCTGGGGTCCGTCCGGGGCTCCAGAGAGGGGGATCCGTCGCCATCGTCATCATCAACCATCCTCCATCACCAATTTCATGATGCTCACCACCGTGCGTGAGTAATTCCATCATAGGCTTGCTGGACGGTGATGGGTTGGATGAGATTTATCATGTAATCGAGTTAGTTTTGTTAGGGTTTGATCCCAGGTATCCACTATGTTCTGAGATTGATGTTGCTATGACTTTGCTATGCTTAATGCTTGTCACTAGGGCCCGAGTGCCATGATTTCAGATCTGAACCTATTATGTTTTCATCAATATATGAGAGTTCTAGATCCTATCTTGCAAGTCTATAGTCACCTATTATGTGTTATGATCCGTTAACCACGAAGTGATAATAATCGGGATACTTATCGGTGATGACCGTAGTTTGAGGAGTTCATGTATTCACTATGTGCTAATGCTTTGTTCCGGTTCTCTATTAAAAGGAGGCCTTAATATCCCTTAGTTTCCATTAGGACCCCGCTGCCACGGGAGGGTAGGACAAAAGATGTCATGCAAGTTCTTTTCCATAAGCACGTATGACTATATTCGGAATACATGCCTACATTACATTGACGAATTGGAGCTAGTTCTGTGTCACCCTATGTTATGACTGTTACATGATGAACCGCATCCGGCATAATTATCCATCATTGATCCAATGCCTACGAGCTTTCCATATACTGGTTTACGCTTATTTACTTTCCCGTTGCTATTGTTACAATCACTACAAAATACCAAAAATATTACTTTGCTTTCGTTACTCTTTTGTTACCATTACCATCACTATCATATTACTTTGCTACTAAATACTCTGCTGCAGATACTAAGTTTCCAGGTGTGGTTGAATTGACAACTCAGCTGCTAATACTTGAGAATATTCTTTGGCTCCCCTTGTGTCGAATCGATAAATTTGGGTTGAATACTCTACCCTCGAAAGCTGTTGCGATCCCCTATACTTGTGGGTTATCAGGGTGCCATCATATTTTCTGTACCCTTTTGGCTTATGGTCAGTAAGGGACTTCTGTTATATGCTTTGAGTAGGTCCATGCCATGCCTTGTATTGCTATGTTCTGTTCCTGTATCACGTTGATATCTTGCTCTAAACATTGCTTTCTGATGTTAATTCCTGGCATGTTGTTATTTTCACTAAGTCTGTGATGCTGATATCTTTTGCAGTTTTGCCATGCTTGTTTCAACCTGCTCTTGTGTGAATTAGCCGTAGCTCAGTGTTCATCTTTCGTAAAGCCTCTTGAGAAGATCACTACCATGTTCTTTGTTGTTATGTTGGAGTGCAGTAGCTTAGTTTCTTGTTGCATTCTAGGTGCCATCGTGCTGTTAATCGCAGAATTGTGCCATTCTTGTTTTGCTTGGCATTTGCAAACCGTGCATCCGATTCCGGTGATCTTTATATCGATTTCGACCGAAATCAACTCATCTTTACAGCGGCACACTTGGTTTGCCAAGTTGAGGCCCGGTTCAATCTTTCCTTTCCGAAGCACGCATATGCATTGCATAGCACATCCCACATATCATGCCATGTTTTGCATCATGTTGCTTGCGCATTGCACCGTGGTTGATTGTGGTTTCCTTTGCTTGTGTTCTTGCCTTGGGTAGAGCCGGGAGACGAGTTCGTGATCGAGGAACCTGTTGAGTACGCTTACGAGGATCAAGCTTACGTCAACTCGGAGAACCTTGCAGGCAAGATGACCATACCCTCGAAATCACTTCTATCTTTGCTTGCTAGTTGCTCGCTCTTTTGCTATGCCGCGATACCTACCACTTGCTATATCATGCCTCCCATATTGCCATGACAAGCCTCTAACCCACCTTTTCCTAGCAAACCGTTGTTTGGCTATGTTACCGCTTTGCTCAGCCCGTCTTATAGCGATGCTAGTTGCAGGTGAAGATGGAGTTTGTTCCATGTTGGAACATGGATATTGTTGGGATATCATTATTATATCTTGTTTATTTTAATGCACATATATACTTGGTAAAGGGTGGAAGGCTCGGCCTTATGCCTGGTGTTTTGTTCCACTCTTGCAGCCCTAGTTTCCTTCATACCGGTGTTATGTTCCTTGATTTTGCGTTCCTTACGCGGTTGGGTTATAATGGGAACCCCTTGACAGTTTGACTTGAATAAAAATCCTCCATCAAGGCCCAACCTTGGTTTTACCATTTGCCACCTAAGCCTTTTTCCCTTGGGTTCTGCAGACTCAAGGGTCATCTTTATTTTAAACCCCCGGGCCAGTGCTTCTCTAAGCGTTGGTCCAACCTGGGCGATGTCCGGCGCCCCCTGGGCAACCAGGGTTTATGCCAACCCGACGTCTTGCCCATCCGGTGTGCCCTGAGAACGAGATACGTGTGACTCCTATCGGGATTTGTCGGCATGTCGGGTGGCTTTGCCGGACTTGTTTTACCATTGTCGAGATGTCTTGTAACCGGGATTCCGAGTCTAATCGGGTCTTCCTGGGAGAAGGAATATCCTTCGTTGACCGTGAGAGCTTGTGATAGGCTAAGTTGGGACACCCTTGCAGGGTTTTGAACTTTCGAAAGTCGTGCCCACGGTTATGGGTAGACGAGAATTTGTTAATATCCGGTTGTAGAAAACCTGACACTTAACTTAATTAAAAGGCATCAACCGCGTGTGTAGCCGTGATGGTCTCTTTTCAGCGGAGTCCGGGAAGAGAACACGGTCTCGTGTTATGCTTGAACGTAAGTAGTTTCAGGATCACTTCTTGATCATGATAGCTTATCGACCGTGCTTTGCTTCTCTTCTCGCTCTTATTTGCGTATGTTAGCCACCATAAATGCTAGTGCTTGCTGCAGCTCCACCTCACTACCTTTTCCTACCCATAAAAGCATTTCTTTTTTACACCTCTTCTCTCGATTTGGAGAGAAAATAGTCTTGATCGCGAGGGTGTGAGATTGCTGAGTCCCCGTGACTCACAGATTACTTCCAAAACCAGTTTGCAGGTGCCGATGATACCAGTGCAGGTGACGCAACTGAGCTCAAGTGGGAGCTCCATGAAGATCATGTTCGTTGTGTTGTTTCGTTTCCAGTTGATCAGTAGTGGAGCCCAGCCGGGGCGATCGGGGATCTAGCATTAGGGGTTGTCTTTCTTTATTTGGTTCCGTAGTCGGACATTGATTGTATTCTGGATGATGTAATGCTATATTTATGTATTGTGTGAAGTGGCGATTGTAAGCCAACTCTTTATCCCTTTCATATTCAGTACATGGGATGTGTAAAGATTACCCCTCTTGCGACATGCCTACTATGCGGTTATGCCTCTAAGTCGTGCTCCGACACGTGGGAGATATAGCAGCATCATGGGTGTTACACATATTTCATTCTAGCATTCAAAGTTTTTTGTTTAAGCTTAGCTAATAATTTCTTAAGATCACTTCTATCATTGCATGCAAGAAAGTCTCTTTTAGTTTCTTCATCCATAACATAGCCCTCAGGCACAATAGGCAATTCATATTTATTAGGAGAGCCTTCATCATCACTTTCATCAATATTATCAGTTTCAATAATTTCATTCTCTCTAGCCCTAGCAAGTTGTTCATCAAGAAATTCACCAAGTGGCACAGTAGTATCAAGCAGAGAAGTAGTTTCATCATAAGTATCATGCATAGCAGAAGTGGCATCATCAATAATATGCAACATATCAGAATTAATAGCAGAAGCAGGTTTAGGTGTCGCAAGCTTACTCAAAACAGAAGGTGAATCAAGTGCAGAGCTAGATGGCAGTTCCTTACCTCCCCTCGTAGTTGAGGAATAAATTTTTTTTTCGCGTCTTTCAAGTTCTTCATAGTGACCAGCAGATATAAATCCCAAGTGACTCAAAGAATAGAGCTATGCTCCTCGGCAACAGCGCTAGAAAATAGTCTTGATAACCCACAAGTACAGGGGATCGCAACAATTTTCGATGGTAGAGTATTCAACCCAAATTTATTGATTCGACACAAGGAGAGCCAAAGAATATTCTCAAGTATTAGCAACTGAGTTGTCAATTCAACCACACCTGGAAACTTAATATCTGCAGCAAGTGTTTAGTAGCAAAGTAATATGATAGTAGTGGTAACGATAGCAAAAGGTAACGGTAGCAAAAGTAATATTTTTGGTGTTTTATAGTGATGATAACAATAGCAACGGAAAAGTAAATAAGCGAAGAACAATATATGGAAAGCTCGTAGGCATTGGATTGGTGATAGAGAATTATGCCGGATGTGGTTCATCATGTAACAGTCATAACATAGGGTGACACAGAACTAGCTCCAATTCATCAATGTAATGTAGGCATGTATTCCGAATATAGTCATACGTGCTTATGGAAAAGAACTTGCATAGCATCTTCTGTCCTACCCTCCCGTGGCAGCGGGGTCCTAGCGGAAACTAAGGGATATTAAGGCCTCCTTTTAATAGAGTACCAGACCAAAGCAGTAACGCATGGTGAATACATGAACTCCTCAAACTATGGTCATCACCGGGAGTGGTCCCGATTATTGTCACTTCGGGGTTGCCGGATCATAACACATAGTAGGTGACTATAGACTTGCAAGATAGGATCAAGAACTCACATATATTCATGAACACATAATAGGTTCATATCTGAAATCATGGCACTCGGGCCCTAGTGACAAGCATTAAGCATAGCAAAGTCATAGCAACATCAATCTCAGAACATAGTGGATACTAGGGATCAAACCCTAACAAAACTAACTCCATTACATGATAAATCTCATACAACCCATCACCGTCCAGCAAGCCTATGATGGAATTACTCACGCACGGCGGTGAGCATCATGAAATTGGTGATGGAGGATGCTTGATGATGACGACGGCGACGGATTCCCCTCTCCGGAGCCCCGACCGGACTCCAGATCAGCCCTCCTGAGAGAGTTTAGGGCTTGGCGGCGGCTCCGTATCATAAAACGTGATGAATCCATCTCCTTTATTTTTTTCTCCCCGAACACGAATATATGGAGTTGGGGTTGAGGTCGGTGAAGCTCCAGGGGGGCCACGAGGCAGGGGGCGCGCCCAGAGGGGGCAGGCGCACCCCCACCCTCGTGGCTAGGGTGTGGGCCTCCTGGCCTTGATCCTTTGCCAGTATTTTTTATTATTTCCAAAAATAATCTCCTGGAGTTTCAGGTCATTCTAAGAACTTTTGTTTCTGCACATAAATCCTGATCTGGGATCTGGCAATAATTGAATCCGAACCCACTCCCGATCTGGGATCCAAGGGCCGAGGAGTTTCCAATTTTGGAAGTTCCGGTTCCGGGGTGTTACCCGATAATCCTGGTCCGCTGCCTGACTCAAGGTTCAGGGATTGGATGTTGTCCTCCCGCGAACAGGCGTCCAGCTCGGAGAGCTCGGAATCCGGACATAATTGGTCCTCAAGATAGAGGAAAGGTCGTCGCGTTGTTCCTCCACCACTGCAACATGATGGGTGATCGGTGGAGAGTTAATCTCCCTTCGGTCGGGTTTAAGCCCAATCCGATCATAGTCCATAGCGACACCCAAGGCAGCGATGCGATCCAAGAGCTCGTTTAAGGAGGCGATCTCCATTGGATCCATCTGTCCGACGAGTGCCGATTTGACGTGGAGGTTGTTTTCGATGACCCAAGAAGTCATCATCGGTGCGGCAGCCGAACAGGCGGTCATGATGAACCCGCCTAACCGGAGAGTTTGGCCGACAGCCAAAGCTCCCCCGACAGAAGTACCGTCTTTAAAGACGAGACGAGACATCCTTCCTTCTGGCGACGGCACAGAGGAACTCTCAATGAAAGCACCAATGTCGGTGTCAAAACCGGCGAATCTCGGGTAGGGGTCCCGAACTGTGCATCTAAGGCGGATGGTAACAGGAGGCAGGGGACACGATGTTTTAGCCAGGTTCGGGCCCTCTTGATGGAGGTAAAACCCTACGTCCTGCTTGATTAATATTGATGATATGGGTAGTACAAGAGTAGATCTACCACGACTTCAGAGAGGCTAAACCCTAGAAGCTAGCCTATGGTATGATTGTATGTTGTCCTACGGACTAAACCCTCCGGTTTATATAGACACCGGAGGGGGCTAGGGTTACACAAGGTCGGTTACAAAGGAGGAGATATACATATCTGTACTGCCTAGCTTGCCTTCCACGCCAAGTAGAGTCCCATCCAGACACGGGACAAAGTCTTCAATCTTGTATCTTCATAGTCCAACAGTCCGGCCAAAGGATATAGTCCGGCTGTCCGGAGACCCCCTAATCCAGGACTCCCTCAAACACCATGGCAATTCTGCTGAAAACAGCGTCAATCCGGGTTAGTTCCATTCAAATCATGCAAGTTAGAGTCCAAAACAAGGGCAAAAGTGTTTGGAAAGGTAGATACGACAGAGATTTATCAGATCCCTCATGCTTGCGCGACATGGAGAGCACCATAGGACAGCACCAATAATAAAACATGCAACTCAAACCAATCACGATCATCAATTAACCCATAGGACAAAACGGATTTACTCAAACATCATAGGATAGCCATACATCATTGGGAAATAATATATAGCATTGAGAACCATGTTTAAGTAGAGATTACAATGGGTAAAAAGAGGGGTTATACCGATGCATACAGGGGGGAAGAGTTGGTGATGATGGCGGTGAAGTTGCTGGTGTAGATTGCGGTGATGATGATGGCCCCGACGGCGTTCCAGCGCAACCGGAAGAGAGGGGGAGAGAGCCCCTTCTTCTTCTTCTTCTTCTTCTTCTTCTTCCTTGACCTTCCCACTAGATGGGAGAAGGTTTTCCCCTCTGGTCCATGGCCTCCATGGCATGGGAGGGGCGAGAGCCCCTCCGAGATTGGATCTGTCTGTATGGCTCTCTCTGTTTCTTCGTTCTAGATTCTACCCTTTCACCATTTTTAAATTCCCGGAGATCCGTAACTCCGATTGGGCTGAATTTTGGACACGATTTTTATCCAGATATTAGCTTTATTGTGCCGAAAGAAGGGCACCAACCGCCTTGCGGGGTGGCCACAAGGGCCCAGGGCACGCCTGACCCGCTGGGGCGCGCCCCCTGCCTCGTGGCCCCCTCAGGCATCGTCTCGCATTGATTCTTCTTCCCAAAAATCACATATATTCCAAAAAAATCTCCGTCAGGTTTTATCCCGCTTGGACTCCGTTTGATATGGATTTTATGCGAAACCAAAAACATGCAACAAACAGGAACTGGCACTGGGCACTGGATCAATATGGTAGTCCCAAAAATAGTATAAAAAGTTGCCAAAAGTATATGAAAGTTGTATAATATTGGCATGGAACAATCAAAAATTATAGATACGACAGAGACGTATCAGCATCCCTAAGCTTAATTCATGCTCGTCCTCGAGTAGGTAAATGATAAAAAAGATAATTTTTTATGTGGAATGCTACCTAACATAATCTTGATCATGTAATCTAATCATGGCATGAATATTAAGACATGATTGGTTCAAAGCAATAGTCTATCATTTGACATTAAGACAATAATACTTCAAGCATACTAATAAAGCAATCATGTCTTTTCAAAATAACATGGCCAAAGAAAGTTACCCCTACAAAATCATATGGTCTGGCTATGCTTCATCTTCACCACACAAAGCATTTGAATCATGCACAACCATGATGACAAGCCAAGCAATTGTTTCATACTTTCGATGTTCTCAAACCTTTTCAACTTTCACGCGATACATCAGCATGAGCCATGGATATAGCACTATAGGTGGAATAGAATATGATTGTGGAGGTTGTGTGGAGAAGACAAAAAAGGGAGAAAGTCTCACATCGATGCGGCTAATCAATGGGCTATGGAGATGCCCATCAATTGATGTCAATGGGAGGAGTAGGGATTATCATGCAACGGATGCACTAAGAGTAATAAGTGTATGAAATCTCAAACTGAAAACTAAGTGGGTGTGCATCCAACTTGCTTGCTCATGAAGACCTAGAGCATTTGAGGAAGCCCATCGTTGGAATATACAAGACAAGTTCTATAATGAAAATTCCCACTAGTATATGAAAGTGATAACTCAAGAGACTCTCTATATGAAGAACATGGTGCTACTCTGAAGCACAAGTGTGGCAAAAGGATAGTAACATTGTCCCTTCTCTTTTTTTGTAGGCTTCTTTGGCCTTTATCTTTTGGGGGGGCTTCTTTGGCCACTTTTATTTTGATCATGGGACAATGTTTTAATAATTATGATCATCACACTTTTATTTACTTACAACTCAATATTACAACTCGATACTAGAACAAAGATATGACTCTATATGAATGCCTCCGGCGGTGTACCGGGATGTGCGATGATCTAGCGTAGCAATGAAATCAAAAAATGGACAAGCCATGAAAACATCATGCTAGCTATCTTATGATCATGCAAAGCAATATGACAATGAATGCTCAAGTCATGTATATGATGATGATGGAAGTTGCATGGCAAGACATCTCGGAATGGCTATGGAAATGCCATGATATGTAGGTATGGTGGCTGTTTTGAGGAAGATATAAGGAGGCTTATGTGTGATAGAGCGTATCATATCACGGGGTTTGGATGTGCCGGCGAAGTTTGCACCAACTCTCGAGGTGAGAAAGGGCAATGCACGGTACCGAAGAGGCTAGCAATGATGGAAGGGTGAGAGTGTGTATAATCCATGGACTCAGCATTAGTCATAAAGAACTCACATACTTATTGCAAAAATCTATTAGTTATTAAAACAAAGTACTGCACACATGCTCCTAGGGGGATAGATTGGTAGGAAAAGACCATCGCTCGTCCCCGACCGCCACTCATAAGGAATACAATCAATAAATACCTCATGCTCCAACTTCATTACATAACGGTTCACCATACGTGCATGCTATGAGAATCACAAACTTCAACACAAGTATTTCTACAATCCACAACTACCCACTAGCATGACTCTAATATCATCATCTTTATATTGCAAAACTATTGCAAGGAATCAAACATATCATATTCAGTGATCTGCAAGTTTTTATGTAGGATTTTATGACTAACCATGTGAATGACCAATTCCTGTCAACTCTCTAAATAGATATAAGTGAAGCAAGAGAGTTTAATCCTTTCTAAAAAAGATATGCCCACGCTCTAACAAATATAAGTGAAGCAAAAGAGCATTCTACAAATGGCGGTTTTCTATGTGAAGAGAAACAGGCAATCCAAACCTCAAAAGATATAAGTGAAGCACATGAAGCATTCTATAAAGCCATACTCAAAAGATATAAGTGAAGTGCAATGAGAATTCTATAAATCGAACAAGTACTATCTCATGCAAGCATGGTGCATCAAAGAAAAGTGAAAACTAAATGCAAAAAACACTCCAAGATTTACGCATATCATGTGATGAATAAAAATATAGCTCCAAGTGAAATTACCGATGATCGTTAGAAGAAAGAGGGGATGCCTTCCGGGGCATCCCCAAGCTTGGTTTATTGGGAGTCCTTGAATATTTCCTCGGGGTGCCTCGGGCATCCCCAAGCTTAGGCTCTTGCCACTCCTTATTCCTTCATCCATCGTGATATCTCCCAAAACTTGAAACTTCAATCACACAAAACTTAATAGAAAGTTCGGTAAGATCCGTTAGTATAATAAAGCAAATCACTACTCTAAGTACTATTGAAAACCAATTCATATTTTCTTTTTGCATTGTAGCTACTGTAATATAACTTTTCCATGGTTTAATCCACTGATAGAAATCGACAGTTTCATCAAAACAAGCAAACTATGCATCAAAAACAGAATCTGTCTTAAACAGGACAGTCTGTAGTAATCTGAACATTCACCATACTTCTGGTACTCCAAAAATTCTGAAAAATTTAGGAAAAATAAAAAATTTGTATAGAAAGATAGAGCAAAAAGTTTCAGAACCGTTTGACATTCCAATAAAAAAATGTAAAATCGTGCACTATAGGCAAAGTTTCTGTTCTGCATCGCACAAACCAACAAGCAATGTAAACATCCTAAAAGAAAATCTTGGCACATTATTTTTATAATACAATGGAATTTTACAAGGGGATACTTATTTTTGTTGAAAAGTTTCTATAATCAAGATTCACAAAGTTTCTGTGAGCATGAACAAAGTTCAAGGAGCCCCCCCCCCCCCCACTTCAACAATGCTTGTCTCTCTTACTTTCACTTTCCTTTTTGGAAAGTTTTGGGTTCCCCTCTTTATTTTTTTTGTTTTAAAACTATATAAAAGCACTCAACAGAAATAAATGACTCTCTAAAACTTCCGAGTTGTCTCCCTGGAGCGCTATCTTTGAAGCCATTAAGCTAGGCATATAGTGCTCAAGTAATGAATCCACCCAGATCCCAAGGTATATCAAAGCCAATTTTAATTAACAATGATTTGTGATTTAGTAGTGAGCACAAAGCAACATATATCATGTAATTACGAAGTCTGACTCTCTTCCTATGCATCGGTATGTCATAAAAGAATAATTCATGCACACATAATAAAGGCCAATGCATAGTATAAACAGTTTCTTGCAATTTTATCATATTGGAAACATGGAGAGGCGGAGAAGTAGTTCCTCTCTCATAATGATTGAAAGTAGGAGCAGCAAGCACATGCATATTATATCTATCAAAATCATCATGTGTAGTAGTAAAACGTAACCCATCAATATAATCCTTAATAAGGGCAAACTTCTCCGATATAGTGTAGTCGGGAGAATTCAAATAGATAATAGGACTATCATGCGTGGGTGCAATAGCAACAATTTAATGTTTAACATAAGGAACTATAGCAAGTTCATCTCCATAAGCACAATTTATATTGGCATCTTGGCCACAAGCATAGCAAGCATCATCAAAAAGGGATATTTCAAAAGAATCAATGGGATCATAACAATCATCATAGCAATCATCCTTCGGTAAGCATGAAGGGAAATTAAACAATGTATGAGTTGAAGAGTTACTCTCATTAGAAGGTGGGAACGGGTAGCTAATCCGTTGTTCCTCCTTTTGTTCTTCGCTCTCCTCATCATCTTTTTCATCCAATGAGCTCACAGTTTCATCAATTTCTTCTTCCATAGACTCCTGCAAAATATTAGTCTCTTCTCGGACAGCGGAGAATTTCTTAATAAATTCATCAATATCATAATTGTATTTATAATTCTCATAGCAATATTTAAGGATAGCTAAATTTTCAGGTCTATAAACTGAATCATCAAAATCTTCAAACTCTTTAAACAAAGATTCAATTTCATAAGCACCCATAAAAGCAACGAATTCTTCTATTTGTTCCACATCATAATAATCATATATACCATTAGCGTAAGGAGCCAAGGTTTTATCATCATTAAATTCACATAAAAAGGGAAGGTGTGGAGCCTTCATCCTAGAGCAACAAGTATAATCATATCTCAAGCATAGTTGTCGAGCATACCAATGTAACATATAAATTTGATCCCATAATAGTTTCCCTTTTTGAGTCAAGCGATAATCAGTAAAGTATTCATGTTGATCCAACGTTACTCCCATTATAAAGTTGAATGGGGTTTTCTTAGGATTATCAAAGTAGTACATAATATCTTTCACATAATGAGCATCGAGGGTTTTAGGAGGTTCCCCATCTCCATGAGTAGCAAGTAAACCTATTTTTTTGGGTATTTCGTGTTCCATATCCATAACTAAAGATAGAGAACAACTTATAACAGCAAATAAAAATTACTTAGTGATAAAGCAAACAAGCACACACGAGAATATTCACCCCACGCTATAACTCCCCGGCAACGGCGCCAGAAAAAGGTCTTGATAACCCACAAGCATAGGGGATCAATTGTGGCCTCTTTCGATAAGTAATAGTGTCGAACCCAATGAGGAGCTAAAGGTAGAACAAATATTCCCTCAAGTTCTATCGACCACCGATACAACTCTACCCATGCTTAACGTTCACTTTACCTAGAACAAGTATGAAACTAGAAGTACTTTGTAGGTGTTGTTGGATAGGTTTGCAAGATAATAAAGAGCGCGTAAATAAAAAGTAAGGCTGTTTAGATAAAGAAACAACTAAATTAGTTTTAGTGGAGAGCTTTTTGTCACGAGAAAGTTATTTGTCCCTAGGCAATCGATAACTAGATCGGTAATCACTACTGCAATTTTATTTGAGGGAGAGGCGTAAGCTAACATACTTTCTCTTCTTGGATCATATGCACTTATGATTGGAACTCTAGCAAGCATCCCCAACCACTAAAGATCATTAAGGTAAAACCCAACCATAGCATTATAAGGCATCAAGTCCTCTTTATTCCCATACGCAAACAACCTACTTACTCGGGTATGTGTTTCTATCACTCACGCCACCCACCATAAGCAAATCATGAACATATTGCAAACCCTACAGCGGGGATCCCTCACGCTTGCGCGACACGGAGAGCAACATAGGACAACACCAACAATAAAAAATGCAACTCAAACCAATCACGATCATCAATTAACCCATAGGACAAAACGGATCTAATCAAACATCATAGGATAGCCATACATCATTCGGAAATAATATATAGCGTTGAGCATCATGTTTAAGTAGATATTACAATGGGTAAAAGAGGGGTTACACCACTGCATAGAGGGGGGAAGAGTTGGTGATGATGGGGGTGAAGTTGTTGGTGTAGATTGCGGTGATGATGATGGCCCCGACGACGTTCCGGCGCCACCGGAAGAGAGGGGAAGAGAGCCCCCCTTCTTCTTCTTCTTCCTATTGGGGAATGTAGTAATTTAAAAAATTTCCTACGCACACACAGGATCATGGTGACGCATAGCAACGAGAGGGGAGAATGTGTCCATGTACCCTCATAGACCGAAAGCAGAAGCGTTAGCACAACGCGGTTGATGTAGTCGTACGTCTTCACGATCCGACCAATCCAAGTATAGAACATACGGTACCTTCGAGTTCAGCACACGTTTAGCTTGATGATGTCCCGCAAACTCCGATCCAGCAGAGCTTCGCGGGAAAGTTCTGTCAGCACGACGGCGTGATGACAGTGATGATGTTGCTACCGACGCAGGGCTTCTCCTAAGCACCGCTACGATATGATCGAGGTGGATTATGGTGGAGGGGTGCACTGCACATGGCTAAGGGATCAATGATCAACTTGTTGTGTCTATGGGGTGCCCCCCTCCGTATATAAAGGGGGGAGGAGGAGGGGGCCGACCAAGGGGAGGAGGCGCGCCCAAGGGGGGGCAATCCTACTCCAAGTAGGTTTTGCCCCCCTTTCCTATTCCAACTAGGAGAAGGGGAAAGGAGGAGGTGGAGAGAAGGAAGGAGAAGGGGCGCCGCCGCCCCCTTCCCTTTCGCAATTCGGATTGGGGCAAGGGGGCCGCGCGCCATCTCCTGCCGCCTCTCCTCTTCCACCACTTGGGCCCATGAGGCCCAATAACCCCCGGGGGGGTTCCGGTAACCCCCCGGTACTCCGGTATATATTCGATAACCCCCGGAAACATTCCGGTGTCCGAATATAGTCATCCAATATATCAATCTTCTTGTCTCGACCATTTTGAGACTCCTCGTCATGTCCGTGATCACATCCGGGACTCCGAACTACCTTCGGTACATCAAAAGACATAAACTCATAATATAACCGTCATCGAACTTTAAGTGTGCGGACCCTACGGGTTCGAGAACTATGTAGACATGACCGAGACACGTCTCCGGTCAAGAACCAATAGCGGAACCTGGATGCTCATATTGGCTCTTACATATTCTACGAAGATCTTTATCGGTCAAACCGCATAACAACATACGTTGTTCCCTTTGTCATCGGTATGATACTTGCCCGAGATTCGATCGTCGGTATCTCAATACCTAGTTCAATCTCATTACCGGCAGGTCTCTTTAATCGTTCTGTAATACATCATCCCGCAACTAACTCATTAGTTACAATGCTTGCAAGGCTTGAGTGATGTGTATTACCAAGTGGGCCCAGAGATACCTCTCCGATAATCGGAGTGACAAATCCTAATCTTGAAATACGCCAACCCAACAAGTACCTTTGGAGACACCTGTAGAGCACCTTTATAATCACCCAGTTACATTGTGACGTTTGGTAGCACACAAAGTGTTCCTCCGGTAAACGGGAGTTGCATAATCTCATAGTCACAGGAACATGTATAAGTCATGAAGAAAGCAATAGCAACAAACTAAACGATCAAGTGCTAAGCTAAAGGAATGGATCAAGTCAATCACATCATTCTCCTAATGATGTGATCCCGTTAATCAAATGACAACTCATATCTATGGTTAGGAAACTTAACCATCTTTGATTAACGAGCTAGTCAAGTAGAGGCATACTAGTGACACTATGTTTGTCTATGTATTCACACATGTATTATGTTTCCGGTTAATACAATTCTAGCATGAATAATAAACATTTATCATGAAATAAGGAAATAAATAATAACTTTATTATTGCCTCTAGGGCATATTTCCTTCAGACTCCCACTTGCACTAGAGTCAATAATCTAGTTCACATCACCATGTGATTAACACCCATAGTTCACATCGTCATGTGACCAACGCCCAAAGGGTTTACTAGAGTCAATAATCTAGTTCACATCTCTATGTGATTAACACCCAAAGAGTACTAAGGTGTGATCATGTTTTGCTTGTGAGAGAAGTTTAGTCTACGGGTCTGCCACATTCAGATCCGTATGCATTTTGCAAATTTCTATGTCAACAATGCTCTGCACGGAGCTACTATAGCTAATTGATCCCACTTTCAAAATGTATCCAAATTGAGAGTTAGAGTCATCTGGATCAGTGTCAAAATTTGCATCGACGTAACCCTTTACGACAAACCTTTTGTCACCTCCATAATCGAGAAACATATCCTTATTCCACTAAGGATAATTTTGACCATTGTCCAGTGATCTACTCCTAGATCACTATTTTACTCCCTTGCTAAACACAGTGTAGGGCATACAATAGATCTGGTACACAACATGGCATACTTTATAGAAACTATGGCTGAGGCATAGGGAATGATTTTCATTCTCTTTCTATCTTTTGCCGTGGTCGGGCTTTGAGTCTTACTCAATTTCACACCTTGTAACACAGGTAAGAACTCTTTCTTTGACTGTTCCATTTTGAACTACTTCAAAATCTTGTCAAGGTATGTACTCATTGAAAAAACTTATCAAGCGTCTTGATCTATCTCTATAGATCTTGATGCTCAATATGTAAGTAGCTTCACCGAGGTCTTTATTTGAAAAAACTCCTTTCAAATACTCCTTTATGCTTTCCAGAAAATTCTACATTATTTCTGATCAACAATATGTCATTCACATATATTTATCAGAAATGTTGTAGTGCTCCCACTCACTTTCTTGTAAATACAGGCTCCAGCACAAGTCTGTATAAAACTATATGCTTTGATCAACTCATCAAAGCATATATTCCAACTCTGAGATGCTTGCACCAGTCCATAGATAGATCGCTGGGCTTGCACATTTTGTTAGCACCTTTAAGATCGAAAAAACCTTCTGGTTGCATCATATACAACTCTTCTTTAAGAAATCCATTAAGGAATGTAGTTTTGACATCCACTTGCCAGATTTCATAAAATGTGGCAATTTGCTAACATGATTTGGACAGACTTAAGCATCGCTACGAGTGAGAATATCTCATCGTAGTCAACACCTTGAACTTTGTCAAGACCTTTTTCGACAAGTCTAGCTTTGTAGATAGTAACACTACTATCAGCGTCCGTCTTCCTCTTGAAGATCCATTTATTTTCTATGGCTTGCCAATCATTGGGCAAGTCAACCAAAGTCCACACTTTGTTCTCATACATGGATCCCATCTCATATTTCATGGCCTCAAGCCATTTCATGGAATCTGGGCTCATCATCGCTTCCTCATAGTTCGTAGGTTCATCATGGTCAATTAACAGAACCTCCAGAACAGGATTACCGTACCACTTTGGTGCGGATCTCACTTTGGTTGACCTACGAGGTTCGGTAGTAACTTGATCTGAAGTTACATGATCATCATCATTAGCTTCCTCACTAATTGGTGTGGGAGTCACAGAAACATATTTCTGTGATGAACTACTTTCCAATAAGGGAGCAGGTATAGTTACCTCAACAAGTTCTACTTTCCTCCCACTCACTTCTTTCGATAGAAACTCCTTCTCTAGAAAGGATCCATTCTCAGCAACAAATATCTTGCCTTCGGATCTATGATAGAAGGTGTACCCAACAATTACTTTTGGGTATCCTATGAAGACGCACTTCTCCGACTTGGTTTTGAGCTTATCAAGATGAAACTTTTTTTCACGTAAGCATCGCAACCCAAAACTTTCAGAAACGACAGCTTAGGTTTCTTGCTAAACCACAGTTCATACAGTGTCGTCTCAACGGATTTAGATGGTGCCCTTTTTAATGTGAATGCAGCTGTCTCTAATGCATAACCCCAAAACAATAGTGGTAAATCGGTAAGAGACATCATAGATTGCACTATATCAAAATAAAGTACGGTTATGACGTTCGGACACACCATTACGCTGTGGTGTTCCAGGTGGCATGAGTTTGTGAAACTATTCCACATTGTTTTAATTGAAGGCCAAACTCGTAACTCAAATATTTGCCTCTGCGATCAGATCGTAGAAACTTTATTTTCTTGTTATGATGATTTTCCACTTCACTCTGAAATTCTTTGAACTTTTCAAATGTCTCAGACTTATGTTTCTTCAAGTAGATATACCCATATCTGCTCAAATCATCTGTGAAGGTCAGAAAATAACGATACCCGCCGCGAGCCTCAACACTCATCGGACTACATACATCAGTATGTATTATTTCCAACAAGTCTGTTGCTCGCCCCATTGTTCCGGAGAACGGAGTCTTAGTCATCTTACCCATGAGGCATGGTTCGCAAGCATCAAAATGATTCACAATCAAGTGATTCCAAAAGCCCATCAGCATGGAGTTTCTTCATGATCTTTACACCAATATGACCTAAACGTCAGTGCCACAAATAAGTTGCACTATCATTATTAAGTTTGCATCTTTTGGCTTCAATATTATGAATATGTGTATCACTACGATTGAGATCCAATGAACCATTTTCATTGGGTGTATGACCATAGAAGGTTTTATTCATGTAAACAGAACAAAAATTATTCTCTATCTTAAATGAATAACCGTATTGCAATAAACATGATCAAATCATATTTATGCTCAACGCAAACACCAAATAACATTTATTTAGGTTTAAGACTAAACCCGAAAGTATAGGAAGTGTGCGATGATGATCATATCAATCTTGGAACCACTTCCAACACACATCGTCACTTCACCCTTAACTAGTCTCTGTTCATTCTGCAACTCCCGTTTCGAGTTACTACTCTTAGCAACTAAACTAGTATAAAATACCGAGGGGTTGCTATAAACACTAGTAAAGTACACATCAATAACATGTATATCAAATATAGCATTGTTCACTTTGCCATCCTTCTTATCCGCCAAATACTTGGGGCAGTTCCACTTCCAATGACCAGTCCCTTTGCAATAGAAGCACTTAGTCTCGGGCTTAGGTCTAGACTTGGGCTTCTTCACTTGAGCGGCAACTTGCTTGCCATTCTTCTTGAAGTTTCCTTTCTTTCCCTTTGCCCTTTTCTTGAAACTAGTGGTCTTGTTAATCATCAACACTTAATGCTCTTTCTTGATTTCTACCTTCATCGATTTCATCATCATGAAAAGCTCAGGAATCGTTTTCGTCATCCCTTGCATACTATAGTTCATCACGAAGTTCTACTAACTTGGTGATGGTGACTAGAGAATTCTGTCAATCACTATTTTATCTGGAAGATTAACTCCCACTTGATTCAAGCAATTGTAGTACCCAGACAATCTGAGCACATGCTCACTGCTTGAGCTATTCTCCTCCATCTTTTAGCTATAGAACTTGTTGGAGACTTCATATCTCTCAACTCGGGTATTTGCTCGAAATATTAACTTCAACTCCTGGAACATCTCATATGATCCATGACGTTCAAAACATCTTTGACATCCCGATTCTAAGTTGTTAAGCATGTTGCACTAAACTATCATGTAGTCATCATATTGAGCTAGCCAAACATTCATAACGTCTGCATCTGCTCCTGTAATAGGTCTGTCACCTAGCGGTGCATCAAGGACATAATTCTTCTGTGCAACAATGAGGATAATCCTCAGATCACGGATCCAATCCGCATCATTGCTACTAACATCTTTCAACTTAGTTTTCTCTAGGAACATTTCAAAAATAAAACAGAGGAGCTAAATGCGAGCTATTGATCTACAACATAGATATGCTAATACTACCAGGACTAATTCCATGATAAATTAAAGTTCAATTAATCATATTACTTAAGAACTCCCACTTAGATAGACATCCCTCTAATCATCTAAGTGATCACGTGATCCATATCAACTAAACCATGTCCGATAATCACGTGAGATGGAGTAGTTTCAATGGTGAACATTACTATGTTGATCATATCTACTATATGATTCACGCTCGACCTTTCGGTCTCAGTGTTCCGAGGTCATATCTGCATATGCTAGGCTCGTCAAGTTTAACCTGAGTATTCCGCGTGTGCAACTGTTTTGTACCCCTTGTATTTGAACGTAGAGTCTATCACACCCGATCATCACGTGGTGTCTCAGCACGAAGAACTTTTGTAACGGTGCATACTCAGGGAGAACACTTATATCTTGAAATTTAGTGAGAGATCATCTTATAATGCTACCGTCAATCAAAGAAAAATAAGATGCATAAAAGATAAACATCACATGCAATCAATATAAGTGATATGATATGGCCATCATCATCTTGTGCTTGTGATCTCCATCTCCGAAGCACCGTCATGATCACCATCGTCACCGGCGCGACACCTTGATCTCCATCGTAGCATCGTTGTCGTCTCGCCAACTATTGCTTCTACGACTATCGCTACCGCTTAGTGATAAAGTAAAGAAATTACAGGGCGATTGCATTGCATACAATAAAGCGACAATCATATGGCTCCTGCCAGTTGCCGATAACTCAGTTACAAAACATGATCATCTCATACAATAAAATATAGCATCATGTCTTGACCATATCACATCGCAACATGCCCTGCAAAAACAAGTTAGACGTCCTCTACTTTGTTGTTGCAAGTTTTACGTGGTTGCAACGGGCTGAGCAAGAACCGTTCTTACCTACGCATCAAAACCACAACGATAGTTCATCAAGTTAGTGTTGTTTTAACCTTCTCAAGGACCGGGCGTAGCCACACTCGGTTCAACTAAAGTTGGAGAAACTGACACCCGCCAGCCACCTGTGTGCAAAGCAAGTCGGTAGAACCAGTCTTGCGTAAGTGTACGCGTAATGTCGGTCCGGGCCGCTTCATCCAACAATACCGCCGAACCAAAGTATGACATGCTGGTAAGCAGTATGACTTGTATCGCCCACAACTCACTTGTGTTCTACTCATGCATATAATATCTACGTATAAAACCTGGCTCGGATGCCACTGTTGGGGAACGTAGTAATTTCAAAATTTTCCTACGCACACACAGGATCATGGTGACGCATAGCAACGAGAGGGGAGAGTGTGTCCACGTACCCTCGTAGACCGAAAGCGAAAGCGTTAGCACAACGCGGTTGATGTTGTCATACATCTTCACGATCCGACCAATCCAGGTACCGAACGTACAGTACCTCCGAGTTCAGCACACGTTCAGCTCGATGACGTCCCGCGAACTCCGATCCAGCAGAGCTTCGCGGGAGAGTTCCGTTAGCATGACGGCGTGATAACGGTGATGATGTTGCTACCGACGCAGGGCTTCTCCTAAGCACCGCTACGATATGATCAGGGTGGATTATGGTGGAGGGGGGCACCGCACACGGCTAAGGGATCGATGATCAACTTATTGTGTCTATGGGGTGCCCCCTCCACCGTATATAAAGGGGGGAGGAGGAGGGGGCCGACCAAGGGGAGGAGGCGCGCCCAAGGGGGGGAAATCCTACTCCAAGTAGGTTTTGCCCCCCTTTCCTACTCCAACTAGGAGAAGGGGGAAGGAGGAGGTGGAGAGAAGGAAGGAGAAGGGGGGCCGCCGCCCCCTTCCCTTTTCCAATTCAGATTGGGGCAAGGGGGGCCGCGCCGCACCTCCTGCCGCCTCTCCTCTTCCACCACTTGGGCCCATGAGGCCGGGGGGGGGGGTTCCGGTAACCCCCCGGTACTCCGGTATATACCCGATAACCCCCGGAACCATTCCGATGTCTGAATATAGTCGTCCAATATATCAATCTTCATGTCTCGACCATTCCGAGACTCCTCATCATGTACGTGATCACATCTAGGACTCCGAACTACCTTAGGTACATCAAAACACATAAACTCATAATATAACCATCATCGAACTTTAAGCATGCGGACCCTACGGGTTCGAGAACTATGTAGACATGACCGAGACACGTCTCCGGTCAATAACCAATAGCGGAACCTGGATGCTCATATTGGATCCTACATATTCTATGAAGATCTTTATCGGTCAAACCGCATAACAACATACGTTGTTCACTTTGTCATCGGTATGTTACTTGCCCGAGATTCGATCGTCGGTATCTCAATACCTAGTTCAATCTCGTTACCGGCGGGTCTCTTTACTCGTTCCGTAATACATCATCCCGCAACTAACTCATTATTTACAATGCTTGCAAGGCTTGAGTGATGTGTATTATCGAGTGGGCCCAGAGATACCTCTCCGGCAATCGGAGTGAGAAATCGTAATCTTGAAATACGCCAACCCAACAAGTACCTTTGGAGACACCTGTAGAGCACCTTTATAATCACCCAGTTACGTTGTGACGTTTGGTAGCACACAAAGTGTTGCTCCGGTAAACAGGAGTTGCATAATCTCATAGTCACAGGAACATGTATAAGTCATGAAGAAAGCAATAGCAACAAGCTAAACGATCAAGTGCTAAGCTAACGGAATGGGTCAAGTCAATCACATTATTCTCCTAATGATGTGATCCCGTTAATCAAATGACAACTCATGTCTATGGTTAGGAAACTTAACCATATTTGATTACGAGCTAGTCAAGTAGAGGCATACTAGTGACACTATGTTTGTCTATGTATTCACACATGTATTATGTTTCCGGTTAATACAATTCTAGCATGAATAATAAACATTTATCATGAAATAAGGAAATAAATAATAACTTTATTATTGCCTCTAGGGCATATTTCCTTCACTTCCTTGACCTTCCTCCTAGATGGGAGAAGGGTTTCCCCTCTGGTCCATGGCCTCCATGGCATGGGAGGGGCGAGAGCCCCTCCGAGATTGGATCTGTCTCTCTGTCTCTCTCTGTTTCTTCATTTCATATTCTGTCTTTTCACCATTTCTTAAATTTCCGGAGATCCGTAACTCCGATTCGGATGAATTTTGGACATGATTTTTATCCGGATATTAGCTTTCTTGCGGCCAAAGAAGGGCACCAACCGCCTTATGGGGTGGGCACGAGGGCCCAGGGCGACCCCTGCCTCGTGGCCCCCTCGAGCATCGTCTTGCGTTGATTCTTCTTCCCAAAAATCACATATATTACAAAAAAATCTCCGTCAGTTTTTATCCCGTTTGGACTCCGTTTGATATGGAATTTTTGCGAAACAAAAAACATGCAACAAATAGGAACCGACACTGGGAACTGGGTCAATATGTTAGTCCTAAAAATAGTATGAAAAATTGCCAAAAGTATATGAAAGTTGTATAATACTGGCATGGAACAATCAAAAAATATAGATACGACGGAGACGTATCAGCAATTGCCCGGGCGACGACGATGACTGCAAGCTCGACTTCGTCATGCTGGACGATGCAAGTGACGACGAGTAGATTGGTTGTTTTAAACAAGTTTTAGTTCAAATTTCATTCCAATCTTTGTAGAAAATCCTAAAACATGAATTATGTTCAAATTTGTCCATTTGACTTTTTTTGGAAAAAAAATAGAAAATGGCCGCAGGTACCGTCCAATTCTCATTTGAAATCTCTATATGAAAAAAAAAATGCCCGCCAAGCTAGCAGAAAGTTATAATTTGTGTAAAAACAGCCCACCCGAGCTGTCGGGCCCTACTAGTCCCGTTCGGTATCATGCCTAAACAGGCGACAAGGGATGACCTTTCTAACTGGGCAACGCAGAGACATGTCCACAGGGGACGTTTGTAGGACATCACGTTTTTTTAGAGGAGCTCGACGTTTCGGGGCTCGCCTGACTATTTAAGTCGGTCGACGGACCCCTTGCGCTGCGAGGTGGTACTAAAGTACTGGGCGTTTCGTGTGGGGTTGGGGGATAGGAGACGTGGACGACGGGCGCTGGGCTGGCCCGTTAAGCGCGTTAGGCGCTGGCTTTGGGCCGCCCTAGTGTCGGTACAACACTTAACGCGACACACCGCACCCATGTCGAACACATCGTCTTAGCTGAGCTGGTCCAAGCGAGTCATATACATTGCATCGGTGTGGGTTTGAAACCCCGCTCGCACAAGCGAGGATGCACGCCCAATTTTGTGCTTAACTAATGGAGCCGTTATGTCAAATGACACAGAGATTGTTGAATTCATGTGCACATTGGAAAGAAAATCCATGGTTTAATTGGTTTAGTTGTGGGCAAGCACATATGATAACAAATTTAACGCCCGTTGCACCAAATGGCACATAGTCCTATTTAAAAGCACGAGTGCTTTGAAAATATTTGTTTGTGCTGATAAAATTAGGTTTTAGCAACCACTTAGGATGCCAAATGCCACAAGTCATATTTCAAACCTGAAGTGTTTGAAAATGTTTGTCTTTGTCAACAAAATTTGGTTTTATGAACCACTGAAGTACCAATTCAAACCCTTTAAAACCCCCTTAGATGCCAAATGATGCAAAGTCCCAATTTAGACCAAGAGTTATCTAACATATTTTACATTTATCCTTTAGATATAAGTGTTAGATACAATTTCACTACACATAGAAATTTTCAAGCTTAAAAACAACGATATATTCAAAAGAAATAACTTGATATATAGGAAATTATGCCTATTGCTAAACCACGACTTGACAACATTAATGTAAACACATATGACCAAGTCATATTTTCATAAAACAAAATCAAGTAACTTGATAGGAAATTATGCCTATTGCTAAACCACAACTTGACAACATTAATGTAAATATATATATAGGGTCGCGCTATTCGTCATCCTGGGTGAGGAATAGTTATTCTTCACCCACCTTTATTTTACCATCAATGCACCGTAATTTTACGTTTCATAAGTTTTGTCTTATTTCCGACGCAAAAAGGGATCGTAAGAAAATATATAATCGACGTAAAAAATATTTTATATTATGTAAAATTACAAACGTAAAAACATAGTCTAAAATACACATAAACTGCAAATTTTCTTGTCTTATGACCTATATTTTTATTTTTCTTATGTCAAATTTTACGTAGTGAATCAATAAGAATGTAACTATTTGAATTCGAAACGTAATTTAATTATGAAATGATCGTAAAATTACCTCGGGTGAAGAATAACCTATTCTGCATCCTGGGTGACCAAGTCATACTTTCATAATACAAAATCAAGTAAAATGGATCCATAAAAAGTTTTAGCTTCAGAGCATGATCCTTTCTTTTTGACACGTCAACGGCGGGCTCACGCTTGCCTGAACTTTATTACCAAGTGAAGAAGCCATTACAAGAGTTCAGAATTACATAAGGGGAGTGGAGGGATGAAGGGGAAGATTATAAGTTAAGGTACAGAAACTATAATCTCTCAGCAAGGTGGGTCAACATAGAGGACCAAGCATTGAGCAGAGTTCGTTTTGGAATAATTTTGCAGTGATGCGGCCAAAGGTGGAGGTCGTCTGCAGCCGCCCCGGTGATGGAGTGAAGGCCTTGGTGCTCGGCTCGAAATACCATTGTATTGCGTCATTTCCAGATGTTCAATAGAATGGCCATGAGCACCATGGAGCGGGTTTTATTTGTCAGCTGGCCATCCCAGGCGTGAACCAGCCGGCCATTCATCTGCAGAATACTGATCTATCTTTATCTACATATCCTTTTTCTTCTCCGAACTCGAGTGTGATGCCTTTCTCCTATTCATGCCTCTTGACCGACAATTTTCGAACCATTATATTTAGCTTTTCATTCCATGAGAAATCTGTAATGGGTCTTCACCCATGTCGTTACCAAGTTTATGAGGGAAAGAAAGCGTTGTAACTGGATTGTTGCTTGTTCAGTTTCAAGTTAGCATTTCTAGACTGTTATGGTAATTAAAGCTCGTATATTGTTTTTAAAAGCCAAGCTAAGAATGAAGTACACAGTACTATAACTGGGAAAGTAGGAAAATCATATCATATACTTTGACACATATTGTAGAAAGATAAGAGTGAACGTTTATTTCTGTTGAGCCTGCTATTTATCTACGGAGGAGCATGGATAAGAAAAGACAGAAATTTAGAAAACGTATGCAAATTCACATATACTTTTTCTAAAATCCCATGGTAATGTGTTGGTCCACGGTGTATTCTCACATTATAGGGAATATGAAATTCATACAAAAAAAAAACATGGGACATAGATGGGGACTATCTTTAAGACAAAGAAAGTAACTAATCAAGAAAGAAGCTTGCACATTCCATTTTCCGGGAGTAAACATTGCAAAGTCCCAGCTATTAAAGTTCCCATCTACTCCCTCCGTTACTAAATATAAGTCTTTTTAGACATCTCAAATAGACTACAACATACGGATGTATAGACATATTTTAGAGTGTAGATTCACTCATTTTGCTCCGTATGTAGTCACTTGTTGAAACCACTAGAAAGACTTATATTTGGGAACGGAGGGAGTCTCTACTTCTAGTGGAGCAGTTGGTAGTCTCGCTTCCAGGTTTTTTTCGTCCCACCACTTTCGTCCGGGTTTTTTCGTAGTTTAACCGTCGTAGATTTTTTTCATCGCCTCCCCCACTTCATCGGTTTATTTTCACTTCACCCTCTCACACAACGAAAAAAACTGAACGGATGAGAACTTTCCATACTGACGCAAATTATTTAGTAATGTCTTTATGTAAAAGAATCAATCACAATCAATCTCTAAAGATCAAATCTAAATTAATTAATCTTCATAACGTTTGTTTCCTTCCGAATCACGTCCATAACTTTCCTTCCTTGTTTGGGCAGAAATTGTTTGGTAGCAGAGATTAGGAAGCTTCCTATGAGTGTAGTAATAGGAAGTATTCTTTTTCTTGATGATTCGTTTCCATGCATGATGATAGTAAATTAGGCCAACATTCACCACTATTTATCAACGTCATCAATCGTATCCATTCCTACCAGTTTTAAGGGAATCTTCTCGCTATGTCTTTTTTAAGGGGATCCGCTCGCTAAGTCGTCGTCGCACGTTATTTTCACAAGCAATTCCCTTAAAAAAGGCGTGGGTATTGGTAGTTGAACGCCCGCTAGGTTTTCCGCCTGTCCCATCCTCGCGCTGTGCCGCCGCCACCCGCCGAATTTCCAGCCGCCCGAGCCCGTTAACTTCGCCAGCCATCGGGTCGACTGCCCCCGCCCCAAACCCCCATCCCCGAGCACTAGCTATCGCCGCGTTGCCGCCCCAAGCTCCACGCCACCGGGAACGAATCAAGCGCCGTCCCGACACCGCCGTCGCCGGCCCAGCACCTCCAGCCTTGCATGGACAGCTTCAATGTGCAGTCTCCCTTGCTGCCTCACCTTCTGCCAGCGCATGCAGCGGGGGGGTTGGACGCGTGCGTGCTTGCTAGCTTGCTCTCCGTGCGTACGTACTTGCTCTGCGTGCGTCGCACCGGCCAATGCGCATGATGCGTGTGTGCCTGCTTTTCTGTATGTGTATGCCAGCGTGATGCGTGTGTGTGTTGCTGTGTGTGTATGATATAGATGGCCCGAGTGTGTGCATGCTGTGCTCTGCTCTCTGCTGATCTATGTGTTGATGCTCCTGCTATATGTTCATGCCATACAAATGAAATTTCTGTTAATCTTCTGACATGTTGAGTTGGTTCTCTCTGTCTTCTGAGGGGTGAATGCAAAGCAGTCTATTAAGCCAGGCACTATTGCTGAGCTAAATTGACAAAAAAATATTGGTAGCCATAGTTGTAGTTTAAGTAGTAGCGAGTTGTCTGATATGTATAAAGAGCCCGCTGCAACTGAGCCCGTTGCTAAATTGACAAAAAAGGTCGCCAGTGTCACTTGATATGTATGAGAATATTAAATGTATTATTAACATGATTAATATTGAACTCTTAAAGTTAATGTGGCCCCGTTGCAACGCACGGGCGTTCTTCTAGTAGTACTTAGTATTTGACAATGGGACAAAAAATTAGCAGACTGCACAAGCACCAACTTACATGTATGAGGCCCTATTAAGTAAACATGATTGAAGGTTATTTACCTGCGCTCAACCAAGTTAGAGACAGTTTTAGTCCCAGTCACCTTAAATAAATTTGTATGGAATTCTCTATAGATATCTGAGAAGTGTTTATTTGCTGAAATAGGTTAAGCAGTTTAAAAGCTATGAACAGAATAACAGGCGAGTCAGTAACTCAATTAAAGTTTCAGCTAAACTTATAACTGGTTATTTAGGTTTTTGCTTGAGGAAAAAATAATTTATTCATGAAATAGAGATTTAACCTTTTTTGTATGTAAGCTGATATAACTTTTATGTACTGCAGGCAGTTTGTTTAAATCCACAAAACAGTCCCTTCACTAGGTTAATGATGAAAGTTTTTTTTGCGGGTATTTCAATGATGAAAATTAATGACTAATTATGGTGCAAAATATCAACGTTCCTTCACTCTTTTGAACTGCAGGGCGTAATTTGCCCATCCAAGTTCAAATTTGAATATGTGGGTTATGATAAAACACAATAAGGTTTTGTTTGTGTCCAAACATACTTTTTTATGATTGTACTTCTGAATCCCTGTATGAAAACCTTGCTCCACTTGCTACTTTGTCAGGCCCGAATGGGTTGAGACGCTAGCAATCGATCAAATCAAGAGATCAAATGAGGAAATCAGGCCTGAATCTGGATGTATTAGTATAAAAGAGGAACTATAGTGTATATAGTGTATGTATTCATAGCCAGATAGGCAAACTTGGAGAATAAGCATGAATGACTAGCCAGCCACAACCCGGCTGTTAAGTACGTAGGTGTGCTGTCCCCGGCAACGGAGTGAAAGGGAACAATTACTACGCGGTAACGTTACAGTAGGGATCGGACGACCCGCGCGTTTTGTCTGAATCTTCAACAGTTAGCTGAAGAAAGCTACACTGTTTCAGTAGGCGTAACACACCTCACGTAGGCCTTTCAGATTATAAGTCGGCATTGCCATTGCAGTTATTGAAGATCTTCGCGTATAGCTTTTGTACCAAAGTCGAGCATTTCGTATCGCCTTCACGTATACCAGTAAAAAATACAACTAAATCATGGGATTCATGCATAGTCAATGAAACTACAAAAGAAAGTCCGGAACTGTCAGAAAAGTTCAGACTTGAATGATCGACAAGTGCAGAGTTTGCACTAAAAATACAACTACTACATTGGCAATGTAAACTATTATCATTTGTACTGTAAAAAAGGTTAGAGAGAAAAGTTAATAAAGATGAGTCACATAAAACCTAGTCAGATCACTCCCTCTACAGCATTGGCAATGCTCACTACATCTTTATAAACCTGGGTACTTGTTTGAGATAAAAATAACAAAAGGGATTTCAGAAAGGAGTTCCAAACATATAACATTGGAGGGTTAGGTTCAATTTAACCTCTTGTTCTTCCTGTACATGTGTGAATTAAGGAGTAAAAAGCACAGGAACAACAAAATTAAGGCACAAATTACACAGAACTATGGAGCTAAAGTACAACTAGCTAGATCAAGGCATTGTTCAAAAAGACAACATAGTTCAGTAAGTCATGAACATAAATACTGCAGAATTTGGAGATCATTTAGATACTGTAAATTCAGTTAGCAACAAGACAGACAGATTGCACTTAGATTTCAAGGAAAAATATGACTACACCACACTGTAAATCATGAACATTGACACTGTAATAACTGTTTACTCCACACTGTAAATAGACAGAACAAATTTTCTTTTTTGCCACAACTTGAATCTGCTCTGCAACTTATGAACTTGTAGGTGTTCTGCAGATTATCAAGAGTGGTGAAACAGTTTTGATTTACAAACATAGTTACTCCTACTACTTATCTGTGGTTGGCCAGATCATAAGTGCATCATGCTTGCTTATCTGAGCCTAATACAAAAAGATAAGAGCAGTTTTAACATGGTCCATCACAGGAAACAGAGCAGAAGAAGTACTGGTGCAGGAGCGAGTGCAAGGTTCAGAAATCCATCACAGGAGCAAGAAGAAGAACAACAGTTTTACTAGCTTGCATGAACAAGTGGAGCAAATTGCTCAGAGGTACATCCGTGGCGATCGTACATGGACGAACTAATACATCAGCCAGTGAGTATCCTCGTATACACTTTGAAAGCAATTTCAACATCGGACTTAGTAGACACTTGCAGGCGAGAAGAAGTTGCTGTGCCCTCCAGCGTGAAGATTGGCCGCGGCATTGCACCTCTTCTCCTTCTCCAGCGCCTCTTCGGCCTTCCACGCTGCTTCAAATGGATCATGGAAGATGATCGGCGGCGGCGGCTTGTAAGTCCCCACGTCTTGGGCAATGGATGACTTGTCGTTCGTCGACTCTTCTGCTTCTTCATCGAGGAAGGTCCTAAGGAACTCCAGCTCGTCAGCTTCGAGCGGGACGATTTCTTCTGCAGCATCAGCGAAAAGCCCCTCTGGTTCCAAGTAGAAATTCTGTTCGATGCTGTTAGTAGCTCCGACCGGGAGATTTTCCTCCGCTTGTGACCCGAGAAGCTCATCGATTGTGCAACAGAACCGGGCCATGTCGTCGTCAGCTTCAGGTACGGATTCATCCGGCAAGAAAACCGGTGCTGCAGCGGTGAACGACGATGTGGCAGGTGCCGGGACCGGGACGGCACCGCGCATCCTCTTCTGAGGGCGCGCCGGATGAGGCTCGGCGGCGGCAGCGGTCGCTGGCCTCTTCTGCGCGTGCGTGCTCTGGGTCACGGCCTCCGGTTGCGGTTGTTGAAGCTTGTACGCCTCCGATTCCTGTCGGGCCGCGTCAGGGGCATGCTGAGCCAAGTGCATCTTGCAGAAGACCTTCACCCCGTCGCTGACGGTGGCCTCCGGCAGCAGGCACCGGTACTCCTCCATGACCCAGCCGGTGGACTTGCCCTTCTTCTTGAAGGACAGGTTCTTGACCTCGCCGACCTTGACTCCCGCGTGGCAAATCTCCGTGGTCTTCTGGATGGTCCAGGTGCCGGTGCCGGCGTCGAGCCCCTCCATCCCGGCCGGCGGATGCCCGATCTGCTGCTAGGGTTCTACTGCAGCTAGGAAAGGGTGCTGTCGATCGAGGGCGGGCGGGCGACTGGGATTTGGGAGAGGTTTGTCTGCGGGACCGGGAAGGTGTTGTGGGACGCGAAGGTGCTGTGTTCCGATTTCCTTATCTGAATCCGAAAATGTCCCCAGTTCAGTTTGCCGCTCCCGTTTGCTTTCTTGATTCTTTTTTGAGTAATAGAACTCCTATTTCTTTTTTTGGCTTCATTTCTTTGAACCATACTCTCGGACCTTTCATCCATGGCAACATGTACTCACCAAAGCAGTCGAGGCCAGAAATAAGGCCAGAAATCTATAATTGTCACTCATCAGGGTACACTACCAAACACTACCAAACCCCTAACTTTTACAATGCACAATCTAAGCAAGACATGTCCGCGAAGAGCATCTCTAACAAATTCCATAGAAAGGTCCCGAAATTGTAAAATAACCACCGTTTTATGGCAGTTTTGAGTGAAAAAATGTCCATTTCAGATCCCACAAAAACGGTCGGTCCTGTAAAAATTTATATAGCTCCCCCTAAGAAAAATCTTGTTCCGAAGATATGGAGTTTTGTAGGCAAAATTTTTAGCTCCATCTATACCAGAAAACCGTTGATGGGAGGGAAGTTTCATGTCAACCGCCACCGCCCCTGCCGCCAGCTCCTGATTTCGGCCGTCTCTTCCTCGCGGCTCATTCCTGACGGCCATCGCTCCCCTCGAGCTCTCGAGTGACCGCAGCAGCTCTGCTATGGATGTGGGCTCGAGGTCACCACCAAGGCCCGACGACCATCGCGCCCCTCAAGTTCTCGGGTGGCCGCGGTAGCTCGGCCATGGATGCGGGCTCGAGGTCGCCACTGGGGCCCGACGGCCATCGCGCCCCTGAGCTCTCGGGTGGCCGCGGTAGCTGCCATGGATGCGGACTCGAAGTCGCTATTGACGCCGGATGGCCATCGCGCCCCTCAAGCTCTCGGGTGGCCGCGGTAGCTCTGCCATGGATGTGAGCTCGAGGTTGCCGCCGGGGCCCGACGGCCATCAAGCGGAGGAAGCGGTCGCGGCTCCTTGTGCGGGTGATTTGGGGAAGAAGATGGCCATGTAAATGTCGGGGTTGCAAATACGGGGTAGGCCCAAGTATACGAATGGCACATGACTCATATATATAAAGTATGACCCAGAAAGCAATGGGCCAGGGGGCTCCACAATTATCCCACCAAAGACAAGGAGGGTGGCATGAGACCACACTAAGTCCCAACAGTCAGATGCCAGGCCGCCCGACTGTCGAATACTAGCACTCGGCCGGAGACAAAGGGAGCAGTCGGCTAGGCCATCAGACGACGGCTCCCTAGATTCCTCTCGGCCACGACGCCTTAATGATGGCAGTTACCTAATGGTGGTATAATCTAACTAAATACAGAAGTTACCAATAGTAAATGCCATGAAACAGTCAGCCACACCCGAGGCCATGAATAGCATTAATACCAACTCATTATGTACCCCCTACTTGGTGCACTCTATATAAGCTAGGAGAGAAGCCACAGGCTGATGGTTGAACATCCACACTTTATACCTTATGCCAAGAGCTAAGAGACCACAGGAGTAGGGTATTACCTCCATCGTAGAGGGCCCGAACCTGTATAATTCCTTGAGCATACTCCCAACTGCACTGTTCACTAGATACAATTGCCTCTACATTCATAACCCTTCTAGTATTGTTAGGATTATATCCATGACAGTTGGCTCCCACCGTGGGGCAAGCTTCTAACGATGATATGTTGCGTTTGGCTTCATTATCGGTTCCCGCTGGCAGCATCCGCTTCAGAGTTCTCGAGTTCCCCATCGACGTGTCGGCATGGCATCCTGATGCCCGGTTGAATAGCGCTGACATGTCGGCTCGGGGGAGCACCCACTACCGAGCCAATGACTCGGGGGTGTCGGGCTTACATCTCCCATCGTCATACCGGTCGGCAGCTGGCGTCGCTGGAAGCAATTCGGCAAACCTCGTCCTTAGTTCGGTCATCCCGCAATTCGGCTCGTGGGGATGATGGACTCTGAGTCTATTTATCCTCTCTTGGAGTCCGTCTCTCAGGAGAAGAGATCTGCGGATCATAGACATCTGTGGAAGAAGCCTTCATGGTTGTCACGTCACCACCCGAACCGAGTCACGGGAAGGCTACTGCCGACCCAACTACAACAATCGGTGGAAGCGCAACTGATGAGGACCCGGCCACCAGAGAACATCGTGAGGCGCCCGAGCGGGTCCTTCACACCCCCATTCCGGGTGATTCGCCGGCTGACAAGGCCCTTGAGGCCCACGCCAGGAGATTCTGGCGGAGCGTGCCCGGCTGGCTCAGACTGAGAACAACCTGATTGTTCGGGAGCATGATCTGCTGGACAGCAGTCGGCCGCGGCACCCCAACCCTTCGGTAATCCCACGAGGGCGGGACTTACACAACAATTTTGTACTCGGAGGCCCCGATGATATCCAAATCCTTGGCACCCCGACTAACAATGTCCGGGCGGCGACCAAGCTGGCTGATGCTATCCAGCAACCTGCTAACGGGGTTGTCACAGAATGAGCTCATCTCACTGTCTCGTGACCGGCTGGCTTCACGCAGTCGGATCCTAGGAGGGACTAAGAGCCGAGTTCCCACAGTGGCTTCGTCACATCCTCGTCACACGGCTGGCCAGAGGACTGCAACTCGGATGGATACCCCGGTGAGAAGGCGGTCCTATTAGACCTGGCCATGGGCAGCCCGGCCCGAACGGCCCGACCCGACCCGGCCCAAAAATCTCGGGCCGAGCTGAGCCCGAACATGCCATCGGGCCGGGCTCGGGCCTGAAAATCAAGCCCGATGGGTTGATCAGGTCGGGCTCGGACCTGTGAAAAATGGATTTTTAGCCGTGGTCGGGCCGGGCCAAACAGGCCATGTTGGGCTTTTCTAGGTTCGGGCCGGGCTCGGGCCTGATTTAGTAGGCCCGATGGCCGGGCCGGGCCGGTCCCCAATTATCGAACTGGTCAAAGACACCCATCACCTTTGACCGGCCGGATCACCCAGCAGATATACCTTATCCCGGACGCCAGGCTCTCGTGGTGGACCCACTCGTCAATGGGGTCCGACTGCGAAACATGCTGATGGACAGAGGAGTTGGACTGAACATTTTGTACACAAGTATAATGGACAAAATAGGAATTCTCCTGTCGAAGCTTAATCCGACTGGGATGACCTTCCATGGGGTGGTCCCTGGCATGCGTGCCAAACCACCCGTTCAAATTTCCTTGCCAGTCGCATTCGGCGACGAGAAGAACTACCGCAAAGAGTCCTTGTCCTTCATGGTCGTCGACTTCAAGAGTGAGTATCACGCCATCTTTAGTCGGCCGGCCTACGCGAAGTTCATGGCCCGTCCATGCTACATGTACTTGAAGCTTAAAGTGCCAAGCCCCAAGGGTGTGATTACGATCCCGAAACGCGCATAAGAAATTGCGAATCTAAATGCCAGCATGGCAGATGCAAGCATTGCGGAGATGGATTTCGCTGCATATAAAGTCGTTGTTGTTCAGACTGAGATGCCTTTGGCAAAGAAACCGGCTTCATAGTCAGCCTTGCAGTTGACGACCGGCACAAAGAAAACCAAGTGCACCCGGACGACCCTTCCAAGACGACAGATGGGGCATTACTTGACTTATTGGAGCTATCTTCATCATAGGCACTTATTCACCAGCCACCACATTCTCAGATACATTCTGCATTACAAATTTGCAACGATGAAAGTTAATGACTAGTTGCAGTATAAACCATCACTGTCCTTCACTGTTTGGAAATGTAGGCCGTAGTTTGGCCATCCAAGTTTAATTTTGACCAACAACTAATCTGAGAATATGTGGATTATGTTGAGGCACAATAAGGTTATGTTTTTCCAGAAGTACTTTCTTGTGATTGTGATTTGTAATACTGTACTTCAAACTTGGATAATAAATTAACACCTTATAGATTTCCTACAGGAGGGAGTAGTTCCCACAGCGAGAATATTGACTCTTGTTTTTCTTTTCAGTCGGTAGCTTGTTGGTTCAGATACTGGGATCATTTCTTGATATTGATGTATCAGAGGACAGTTACCAGTTGAGCAGCTGATACATAAATCGTAAAAATACGATTAAATAGCTCAACAGTCTTGTCGGCGCCGACAAAGCAATTTTTCATATGATCACTACTGCGACGTAATATGCCAAATAACTAGTATGACACTGCAACAAGATATAACTACAATTACTGCCAGTTGCTACTGCCAGTTGCACAAGGAATGGAAAACTCACTAGGCTGACAAAAATAGGGGCGGCTCACTGGTGGCTTGAGCAACTGATGAAAACAAACTGTGGTGCGTTATGGCGTGGAGAACACAGCTACAGAAAATGGTGATGTGTATCACTTGACTAAACGCCTAGGGTAGCCTGATTTCGTATCAATAACATTCTAATCCCCTTTTCTCTCAATGTAAATCCATCTACATGATGTAGTATGTAATAGATTACTTCATGCTGATTCTGCATCAACCTTTGTTTTAGTACGTTATTGTTTATTGTCAACTAGATATATGTCCATAAAACTAGATTGTACCACTGACGCATAGCTTATAAATTCTCCATGGGATCAGAACTGCAGGAGTAGTATATATCTCGAAGCATATTCCAGCCCAATACACAAAAAAACAAGATTATACTCACACGAGTAGTATATATCTCAAAGCAGAACAGAAGTACCATTCCAGACTCACAGAGCAAGAAGTAGAGCAACAGTTTTAGCTTGCATGAACAAGTGGAGGTGGAGCAAATTTCTCAGAGGTACATCCGTGGCTACCCTTTACCCCTTTCAAGTTTCAACTCCTTCTATCAATGCAATGACACACAAGCTTTCACGTATTTGAGAAAAAAGTAATGCAAAATAATATAACAATTCAGGTAGCAAATACTTCTAGTTTCTAAATGCATAAGCACATAGTACCATCTATATACAACATTCAAATATAACAAGATGCATGCTAAAGATATTTCCAATAATCGAACTAAGAACAAGGAACCACGCCAAAACCAAACAACTGACCACAATGGAACTGACTGTACACATGATGGTCTAAACTTTTAGCAATCATGTCCGCTTACCTGACCTGAATTCTGCATTTGTGGAGTCTAAGTAAGCTAGTGGGACTAGAGCTCTAGACTATTGGGATATACGAAGCTGAATCTCAAATTCCATTCAGTGTAGCTTTCGTGAAAGCAGTCACGGTTCAGACCTCAGACTTTTTTTTAGGGGGTTCAGACTTCAGACATGGACTGGCGGAGCTATGTGTTAGGAAAATGGGCCATGGCCCCGCCCAGCCCATAGCAAACACAGTCTGGGACAGAGAGCAATTGACCCATGAGCCATGGCCCGCCCAGTCCATAGCCCGTACCACCACTTGCACCGTCCGCCCGGCAGGCCACCATGGATCTGCTTGTCACAGTCGCCAATACGAGGCAGGACAATCGATCTGGAAGTGCGGGTTAAGACTCAGCGGTCAGCACGAGACGAGACACCATCGATCGATCTGCTGTCACCGGAGTAGTCCTAAGTTAACTTCTGAATCCCTGCATGAAAAACTTGCTCCACTTGCCACTTCAGTAGGCCTTTCAGGTTATAAATCGGCATTGCCATTGCGGTTATTGAAGATCTTCTTGTATAGCTTTTGGATCAAAGACAAGCATTTCGTATCGCCCTCGTGTATACCAGTAAAAAATACAACTAAATGATGGGATTCATGCATAGTCAATGAAACTACAAAAGGAAGTCTGAAACTATCAGAAAAGTTCAGACTTAAATTATCAACAAAATCAGAGTTTGCACTAGAAAGACAGCTACTACAATCTGTAAACTATTATCATTTGTACTGTGAAAAAGGTTGGAGAGAAAAGTTAATGAGGATGAGTCACATAAACCAATTCAGATCACTCCCTCCCCAACATTGGCAATGCTCACTAGATCTTTATAAATCTGGGTACTTGTTTGAGTTAAAAATAACAAAAGGGAATTCAGAAAGGAGATCAAAACATATAATATTGGAGGGTTAGGTTCAGTATAACCTCTTGTACCTCCTGTGCATGTGTGAATTAAGGAGTAGCAAGCACAGGAACGGCAACGTTCAGAGATGACGGAAAATCAAGGCACAAATTACACATAACTATGGAGCTAAAATACAACTATTTAGATCAAGGCACTGTTAAGAAAGATAACATAGTTCAGTAAGTCATGAACATAAGTGCTGCAGAATTTGAAGACCACTTAGATACTGTAAATTCAGTTAGCAACAAGACTGACAGATTGCACTTAGATTTCAATGAAAAATATGACTACTTCACACTGTAAATCATGAACATTGACACTGTAAGAAATGTTTTCACAGAAGAGTAAATGGTAAGAAGCGTTAAAGAAGGGGAACAGTGAGAGAACACAACATGTAGAGGCACATAAAGGACTTTGGTGGATACACTAATTCCTTATTGTTCGACGATTCTTAGAGGAGAGGAAAAATGGCAAAGAATCCCTCAAAATTTGAAGTGTGGACAGAAATAGTAGGTGGAGGACGATTAAGGAGTTCCATTTATCAGTAAAAAATGACAATGTTGCTTGAAGGATCTTTTGTTAGCAAGGCGCAAGAGAATCCTAAGGATATATGTTTGTCGTGTTCGGTGTTGAGCCATTTAAATATTTATACCCCCATTGCAACACATGGGCAATTAACTAGTCACTACAAAAAGGTTAATCCACATGTTGCAATGTTGTAATGCGAAATAATAATAATTCAGATAACAAGTATTTCTAGTTTCTAAATGCATAATTACAGTGTACCATCAATATGCAACATTCAAATAACAAGATGCATGCTAGAGATAATTCCAATAGTCGAACTAAGAACAAGGATACACCAAGCCAAAACCAAACCGAACCAGACAACAGCCACAACTGACCACAATGGAACTGGCGGTACACAAGATGGTCTAAACTTGTACTCCCTCCATCCCAAAATGTAAGATCATTTTTTACACTATGATACTGTCAAAAATGATCTTATGTTTTGGGACGGAGGGAGTAGCAATTATGTGCGCTTACCTGACCTAAATTCTGCATTTGAGGAGTCTAAATAAGCTAATAGGCCTAGAGCTCTAGACTAATGGGACGAAGAGCTTAAACTCAAACTCCATTCACTGCTGCATTCCTAAAAGCAGTCATGGTTCAGACATGGACATGCGCCAGTCGTTGCATTGGAGGTCTGTATATGTTTCAACTGGCAAGTTACAAAATGATGATTGTCTGACCCCAAACATTTCGATGACTCATTGAAATTTTTAAATACTTTGGCATCTCCCAGAAGGATCAGGCTTTAGTTGATGATAAAAGACATGAATTCAGCGACGCAAAATAGACAGAACATTTTTTTGTTGTTGCCACAACTTGAATTTGCTCTGCAACTTATGAGCTTGAAGTTGTTCTGCAGATTATCAAGATCAGTGAAACAGTTTTGATTTACAAACGTAGTTACTCCTACTACTTACCTACGGTTGCCCAGATCATAACTGCTTATCTGAGCCTAATAAAACAAAAAGATAAGAGCAGTTTTAACATGGTCCATCACAGGAAACAGAGCAGAAGAAGTACTGGTGCAGGAGCGAGTGCAAGGTTCAGAAAATCCATCACAGGAGCAAGAAGAACAACAACAGTTTTAGTACAGCTTGCATGAACAAGTGGAGCAAATTGCTCAGAGGTACATCCGTGGCGATCGTACATGGACGAACTAATACATCAGCCAGTGAGTATCCTCGTATACACTTTGAAAGCAATTCCAACATCGGACTTAGCGGAGCGGGTGGCGGAGGTGGCTGATGCGCTAGGGTTGGCGCCGCCCGCCCTGCCCTTGGGCCTGCTGGGGGCCTCTGGGCCTGGGTCGGCCCAGCCATGTCCTATGGCCGTCGGGCCTTCTGGTGGGGGGCCCCTGTCGTCTGCGGGGGAGCTTTCGGCCCCTGGTGATGGACCTGGCCCCGTCAGCCCACGCGGTCGGCCTGCCCCGGGAGGGGCCCGGTGGCCCGCCTGCCAGCGTTTTATATGGCTGCGCAGGGGCCTCCGCGACCCCTCGCTAGGGTTTCCGGCTCGTTCCAGTGAGGTGCGGCGCCATCGTCTTCCCATTAGATCTCTCGTTCCCCTTCCCCCTCCTCCACCTCTCTCCGTGTCCTTTGCCGAGGTGACGGCCATGGGCGACCGGCGCGCGGACAAGCCCCCGATGGAGCCCCCGCTCTCTGAGGAGGAATGGCGGCGCGAGAAAGCCCTACGGGCGCAGGCGAAGCGTGGCCAGCGGGCCAAGGCGGCAGGGCGAGCGGACGGTGGCGGTGGATCTGAGCATGGTCAAGACGGCGGTGCTGGTCGGGGCTACGGTGGCTACCAGGGCCATGACACAGGATCTGGTTTCCACGGGCGCGAGGGGGATTGGGGTCCTCCCCCCCTGGTGGGGCCAGCAAGAGAAGAAGCAGAAGCGCAAGCATGGCGGGCGACGCCGTGAGCTGGAGCGCAAACCAGAGCACCCCCTGTGCGGCGGAGGTCATGGGGACCCGCTGGCAAAAAAGCCCCGGGCTTCGCCTACACCGCTTGCGGTGGTCGCGCCCGATGCGCCGCGGGGCTCGGCGGACGCTCCCATTCCAGTTGAAGAGGAGGGTGGGGAGTGCTTCAAATGCGGACGGACCGGTCACTTTCAGGCCAAATGCACCTTTCCCCCCCTTTGTGTGATCTGCAAACAGGAGGGTCATGCCTCGGCGTACTGCCCTTCACGGGGCAAGCAGCCGCACCTCCAGATCATGGGCAGCACCATTCCGGGCGAAGGTTTCTTCTGCATGGAGTTCGAAGAAGAGGAGATGGCGGAGGGCGATGACCTTAAAGCTGCCAATGGTGCCATACTGTCAGCAGAGCCGGGGAGGCTTTCGCTGCATACGCTCACGTAGGAGCTGAAGCACATGGTGGCTGGAGACTGGGACTGGCAGATTGCGCAGGTTGGCGACAACGACTTTGCGGTGAGCTTCCCCTCTGCAGATCTTCTGAATATGGCCAAGACAAGTGGCAAGCTTTTCCTCTCCATCAATGACATTACGGTGCTGGTTCGTGACTCGATCCATGAGACGATTGTGCCCCTCTCCATGCCGGAGGTGTGGCTTCGCCTTCATGGCATCCCCAAGAAACATCGTCGGGTCGATCGCCTGATGGAGGGGCTCAAGATGCTGGGCAGACCTATCGTGGTGGACGAGCTGTCCCTCATCCGGGTGGGACCGGTGAGGATGAAATTTGGATGCAGAGCCCCTGACAAGATGAATGGTTTTGTGCAAGTCTGGTTTAATCAAGAGGGCTACGACATACGGGTCGAGGTGGAGCGACTCCCAAAGCGCCCTGGAGACGGGCCGGCGGCGCTTGGCCCTATCATTCCTCCCTCTCACCCGGGCGACAAGAGTGCTGGACCGTCTGGTCCGGGGACCGGAGGGTCAGCTGGGCAGCAGCAGAAAGATCCAGGGACCCAGGGCGGGCACAACACTGGGAACGGGGACCGCGCTATGGATGTGGACATGGATGGTCGCGAGGATGAACCTGAGGATAGCATGCCCGACACGTCAATTGACAAGGAGACCTGGAACCAATTGGGTATCAAAGAACGCGCGCTCGATGAGGGGAAGGAGAACGCGGAGCCTGGGGCGCTGGCGATCTCGGACATAGCTGGGAGCAGTCCGCCCCCGTCCCGCGCTCTGGTGGGGGCTTTCAATATGGTGGGATCGACGGCGCCTCCCGTGGCTGTCGCCCCAGCCTCCCCCAGTCTGCTCGGCTCGGACTCGGGCGTGGTGCGCAATGAACATTCCATCCGCACCCCGGTGTCGAGCCGCCGCAGTTCGGGGGGCTCTGGGCGTGCCCCCAAGAAGACGGCTGGTCGGAAGCCTCCTCTCAAGCAAGCCGCCTTGGCGCTTCCTTCGCCGGTGGCGCCGGCGTGCGTGGACCTTCAGGCTGCGTTGGGCTTCGCGGGCACGGCAACCAAGGCTCGGCGCTCTCGGGCATCTCCGGGCCCCCAGCGGGCTCCCAGTGCCCGGGCCAAGGCGGCGTTGGGCGAATTGTCTTCCTTGGAGAGTGCTCAGCTTCTCCTGGCGGACAAGAACTTGGAGATTTCAGGTAACCCTCCCCCCTCCTTTAAGATTCTGAACGCGTTTACTAATCCGCAACTAGTTTCTATCCTAGACGACAGCGGTTTCGATTTAGGAACGGAACGTGGTGAGCTTGTGTCCCTTATTCGTGCTCGCGAGGAGGCCCAAACGGCTTTGGCAGAGGCCGCTGCTGCGGCCAAGGCCAGGGAGGCCGATTCCACGGCGTTGGCGGTCTTTGCTAACCCAGAGGCTTCGGGTAACCCCGCCATGCTTGTCCTGTCCGAGGGGGCTGCCGCAACCAGGGAGGTTGCCACAGCGCCGACAACAAGCCGCGCCCAGGCTAAGAAGCGAGTGGCAAAACCGGTGACCTCCAGAGGGGTTCGCCTACTGTTGGGGATATTCTGGGCGTAAACCGGCCTATCTGGGCCGGGTTAACTTCGTCAGTAGTTAAGTATGTTAAAGCCCAAGAAGACAGAGGAGGGCTCAAGGCCCATGGTCGGTTCAAGGCCTGTAGCCGTAAACCGGCGTTAGTAGTTAACCTATATTGTAAGTTAGGAATAAGTAGAGACCAAACCGGACACTTATATGAGCCGGTATTGGGACTCCGTAAGCCGGCGGGAGTCACCCGTGTATATAAGGGGACGACCCGGCGGTGGTTCAAGGACAACAGACAACAACTCGAGACATAGGCGAAGCTTGTTTGCTCCCTAGTCATCGAACCCCATCAATTCCATAACAACTAGACGTAGGCTTTTACCTTCATCGAAGGGGCCGAACTAGTATAAACTCTCTTGCGTCCTTGTGTCCGCTTTAACCCCTTCAAGCTAACCCGTCGCGATGGCTCCACGACTAAGTCCTTTCTCTAGGACATCTGCCATGACAAAACCACGATAGTTGGCGCCCACCGTGGGGCTATCGCACGATGGTTTCCAGTTCTTGGAGGGCCGCTTTGAAGGACTCGAGGGCTACGCTATAGGCCGGATGACTAAGAGTCGTCGCGGCAAGCTCTACATCGACGACGCAGGTTGGGGCCCCGAGGCCGGCTCAATTGAGTATGGGTACCGGGTCCCCTTTGGTAGCATTCACGTTTTCATTGGCAAGATCGGTGAACCGGGCCCTGAGCCGGACATCTGCACCGACCTCGTCGAGACGGCTTGGCGTGCACGATCCGCCCGGGTTAAACAGGCTATGAAGCGTGCCTTCATGGGAGTCATCCATGGAGGAAGTTATGAGGACGGATCGGAATTTTGCGGCACGACCGTCGTTTGTTCTGGTGACGAATCTTCGACCGGAGAAACCGAATCTCTTTATCAGCTATAAGATGGTCGTATTGGGAGTTGTTCCGATGGCGATAGTATTCCGGACCCCTCTAATCTGCCCAACCGGGTTGGAATATTCATGGCCGGAACGCAAGCAGCGCTTCATTCTTCGACAGCTGCGGCAACGATCTCCGGTTCAGTAGCGGCGATGGCTGCCGGGGCAGGAGGCCCTGTGCACCCGCCGGCTCAGATTCTATCAGAACTATTTGATGTGTTGGTTGTGCTTATGGCGAAAGTTAATCCGCCGGATTAGGACGTTCACAACGCGGAGATTGCAAAGGTAAAGGAACAGATCACCCAGGCCAAGGCGGTTCTGGCGGCTGAGGACACCAGGATGGCCGCAGAGCGGGCCGCTTTAGACGCCCATGCCTACAAGCTTATGTTGGACTAGAGCGCGTCGCATGAAGTCATGAGGAGGAAGCACCGATCCCGCTTACCTCCGGTTTTCGAGGCCAAAGACCTTTTCAACACTCCAGGACCAAGAGCCAGCAATCCGCTGGAGGGAAATCGGGCAGACGCCCCTGGGACTGGTGCACCGGTTCAGCCTCGTCAGATGGACCCGCCTCGTCAAAACACCATGGTACCTCAGGCTGCTTTAACACCCCCGGGTCACTACTCCAACCCAATGGACAATCTTGTTGCCTCTGCTGCACGGCTGGAGGCCATTCCAATTGAGGGTGACTCGCCGCAGGCAATAGAGACGCGACGGGTCAAGGAACTTCTGAGGACAGCTTTGGCCCAACAGGAAGCGTACTCGTACAGCCGCAACCGGATCCACTCGACCCCTCGTCCAAGCCGGAGCTATAGCAGACATATGGATGAACCGGCAGTGTCGAGTAATGAACGACGTGGGGCACCCCGTGGCAACAATCCGGCGGGTGGTGCTGATGACGCTCAGGGAGTGGTGGACCGGGCCCGCACGCGCAGGGAGGTCGAGTTAGCCGCACAGCATTAGGCTCGGCAGCTCACGCCGATTCGTCCAACCACCCTGACTGAACCTGGTGTTACTTCTAGTTCTTTGGGGGTGCCTTGCCTTATCCCCGCTTTACGCAACGTGCGTTTGCCCAAGGATTTCAAAGGCCCACGCAAGGTACCAAATTACACGGCGGATCAACCTCCAGAGACATGGGTGGAGTGCTATGAGATGGCCATGGAGATGCTTGATGTGGATGACGCAGCGTGTGCAAAATACTTCACCATGATGCTCGAAGGAACGGCCCGTGCTTGGTTAAAAAGTTCGCTGGCTAATTCTATCAGCTCATGGGCCCAATTACGAGCCCGGTTTATCAGCAATTTCAAAGACACCTGTAAACAGCCTATGTCGATAGTGGACTTAGCTGCATGCGTCCAGGAGGAAGGAGAATCAACGACTCATTGGGTGCGCCGGATTTCACAAGTGTTGCACTCCTCAGACCGCATCAACGTTGACACCGCAGTGTTAACCCTAGAAGGCAACTGCCGGTTTGGACCCCTGAAGCTGAAGTTGGGACGGATGAAGCGTCATTGCACCGACATGGGGACCCTCATGGCCGCTTTGGTGAAATATGCTGATTCTGATAGTACCAAGGATCCCGAATCTGATGATGACAAGACAGGGAAAGGGAAGAAGAACAGCAGTTCCAAAGGTCAGCAGCATCACTGGGCAGGCAATGGTGGAGGAGGCAAGCGTAAAGCGGATGATAACATGGACTTTGTGGCTAATACCAACGCACAGGACAATGGCCAGCGACGCAAGGGTAGGCCGAAAAATCGTAATGGAGCGCCCAACCCTAACCCAAACCGCCTAAACTACCTGCTAAGCCAGCCCTGTCCAAGACATGGGACGAAGGAGGCGCCGGTAAACCACCTTTGGAAAGATTGCTTTATTATGCAGGAGTTCAAAAATTCTAATAATTTCCGGTATGATCACGAATCTGGCGGTGGCTCGGGATCCGGGCCGGGTTACGGTGGAGGAAGTTCCGGTTCAGGATTCAATGGTAATCCGGGCAGACATAATGGTCAAAATAGTCAGAACAACCAGGGTGGTTACAACCAACAGCAGCAATAGTCAGGTTACCAGAGCAACCCAAAGCAGTTGAGTAATGGGCAGTACCATGTCTTCACCACTAGCTTGGACAAGCGAGACCGGAAAGTTCAGAGGCGGGCGGTCAACTCTGTTGAACCGGCCATACCCCGTTATCTACGTTGGTCTGAACAACCAATCATATGGAGCAGAGAAGATCACCCTCCCCAGGTCGATAATCCGGGTCAGTTGGCTCTGGTGGTGGCGCCTCAGGTGGGAGGTTACAAGTTCACCAAGGTGCTCATGGATGGAGGGAGCAGCATTAACATCCTGTACTATGAGACCTTCCATCGTATGGGACTAGCAGATAAGAATCTCAAACCATCTAATACAGTATTCCACGGTGTAGTGCCTGGAAGATCAGCATATCCCGTTGGTAAGATAGCTCTGGAAGTGGACTTTGGGGATGATCATGATTCCAGGTCGGAGACATTGACATTTGAAGTGGTGAAAATCCAAAGTCCATATCATGCCCTGTTTGGGCGACCGGCCTACGCCAAGTTTATGGCTCGGCCCTGTTATGTGTATTTGCAGCTCAAGATGTCGGGTCACAAGGGGACAATAACGGTTCACGGAAGCCGCAAAATCGCTTTGGAATGCGAGGAAGGAGATGCGGCTTATGCAGAGTCGGTTTGTACCACCGAGGAGTTGAAGTACTATAAAGACAATGTTGATCCGGCGGACATGACTCCGTTGAAGAAGCCAACTACGGAGCATGATCCGGCCCTGAAATTCAAATCGGCAGCAGAAACTAAGCTTGTTGACTTCGTACCTGGTGATTCGTCCAAGCAGTTCAGCATCAGTGCCAACTTGGATCCGAAATAGGAAAGCGCGCTCATCGAGTTCATCCGTGAGAATCGGGACATTTTTGCATGGAAGCCCTCTGACATGCCAGGTGTACCGAGGCAACTCGCTGAGCACACACTTAATGTGGATCCTAAATATAAACCGGTGAAACAGTTCCTCCGTCGGTTTAACAAAGAAAGACGCAAGGCAATTGGAGAAGAGGTAGCCAGGCTCTTAGCAGCTAGCTTTATTGTTGAAGTTTTTCACCCTGAGTGGCTTGCCAATCCGGTGCTGGTCCTCAAGAAAAAACGGCACCTGGCGCATGTGTGTGGATTACACAGATCTTAATAAGGCTTGTCCAGCAGATCCTTTTGCCCTCCCCCGTATTGATCAAATTATTGATGCTATGGCGGGTTGTGAGCGTTTAAGTTTTTTGGATGCGTATTCTGGCTATCATCAGATCAAAATGGCAGTTAAGGACCAGGAGAAGATGACATTTATAACTCCCTTTGGAGCCTTCTGCTATGTGTCTATGCCCTTCGGGCTCAAGAGTGCTCAAGCAACTTACCAACGGTGTGTACAAAATTGTCTTCACAAGCAGATTGGCCGTAATGTACATGCTTACGTGGATGATATCGTGGTTAAGTCCAGGGAGAATGAGACTCTGATTGATGATTTGAAGGAAACCTTTGATAACCTGAGAACATACAAGATGATGCTTAATCCGGACAAGTGTGTCTTTGGTGTACCGGCGGGCAAGTTATTAGGCTTCTTGGTGTCCAATAGGGGAACTGAGGCTAATCCAGAGAAGATCACAGCCATCACCTCCCTCGCTAAACCGAAGTGTATCAATGATGTTCAGCGCATGGCAGGCCGGATTGCTGCGTTAAGCCGGTTTATCAGTCGCCTCGGTGAGAAGGCAATCCCTTTGTATCAGATGTTGAAGAAGACGGATCAGTTTGTCTGGAGTTCTGCTGCTGATGAAGCACTTGAGGACTTAAAACGACAATTGGCCAATCCGCCTGTGCTCGCCGCTCCCATTGACAAGGAGCCGTTGCTGCTATATGTTGCTGCTAATGCTCGGGCGGTCAGCGTGGCTATTGTGGTAGAGCGAAAGGAGGCAGGTAAGGAGCATCCAGTTCAACGTCCGGTCTATTATATCAGCGAGGTGCTCATTGAGTCCAAGCAAAGGTATCCGCATTGGTAGAAGCTGGTGTATGGAGTTTTTATGGCAAGTCGGAAGCTTAAACAATACTTCCAAGGGCATCCAATTACAGTGGTCAGTTCTGCTCCTTTGGGAGATATCATCCAGAACCGGGAAGTAACTGGCCGGATTGCAAAATGGGCCATAGAGCTGGGGTCGTATGGTTTGAAGTATGTGCCTCGGACAGCGGTTAAGTCTCAAGCACTTGTTGATTTCATCAATGATTGGACAGAAATGCAAGCACCTGAAGAAAGGCCGGATCATACGTATTGGACCATCCATTTTGACGGATCCAGGCAATTGGAAGGCTCGGGGGCTGGAGTCGTATTAACTTCCCCACGAGGTGATAAGTTTTGTTATGTTCTCCGCTTAATGTTCCCTTGTACTAACAATGCAGCTGAGTATGAAGCCTTGCTCCATGGTCTCCGGATGGCTAAGGAGATGAATCTAAGTCGAGTTAAGTGCTTCGGTGACTCAGATCTTGTGGCTCAGCAGGTGTCTGGCACTTGGGACTCCAAGGACCCACTCATGGCAGCATATCGTCGTGAGGTGGATATTGTTGCAGGTTATTTCAGAGGCTATCAGGTGGACCACGTGGACCGGCGGAAAAATGAAGCGGCGGACGCTTTAAGCCGGCTGGGCTCTCAGCGCAAACCGGTCCCGCCCAATGTTTTTCTGGATGTGCTGCACAACCCATCGGTCAAGATCCCTGGTGAAGAGGATTTGGCTATTCCTGATCCGGAGGCTCAGTTGGTGGCAGCTCTTCATGTTATTCCGGATTGGACGCTTCCTTACCTGGCGTACAAGAACCGGGGCGAGTTGCCAGAGGATGAGATTCTGGCCCAACAGATAATCCGGTGATCCAAGTCCATGGCTGTCATCAACGGCGAGTTGCATCATTGCAGTGTATTAGGAGCTTTTCAACGCTGCGTGTCTCCTGAAGAAGGCCGTGAAATTTTGTGTGAGATCCACGAAGGAGATTGTGGTCACCACGCCGGTTCAAAGTCTCTGGTGGCTAAAGCGTTTCGCCATGGCTTCTATTGATTGACTACTCATGCTGATGCGGAGGATCTGGTCAGATGATGTGATGGTTGCCAAAGGTTTTCAAGACGTGCTCATGTACCGGCTCAAGAATTGAGAATGATTCCAATTACTTGGCCGTTTGCGACTTGGGGGCTAGATATGGTTGGGCCTTTCAAAAGGTTCAAAGATAAGAGGACCCACCTCCTGGTGGCGGTTCATAAGTTTACAAAGTGGGTGGAGATAGAACCTGTTAGCAAGTGTGATGCGGCCACGGTGGTTCAGTTCATCAAAAAGGTGATTTTCCGGTTTGGTTTTCCGCACAGTATTATCACAGATAATGGTACCAATTTGTCCAAAGGTGCTATGAAGGAGTTCTGCGAACGGGAGCACATCCGGCTTGACGTTTCATTAGTGGCACATCCACAGTCCAATGATCAAGCAGAAAGAGCTAATCAAGAGATCTTGAGAGGCATCAAGCCCCGGCTCATGGTTGCTTTGCAGAGAACGCCGGGTTGTTGGGTAGAAGAATTACCATATGTGTTATGGAGCATCAATACAACACCCAACAGATCAACAGGATACACGCCATTCTTCATGGTTTATGGAGCGGAGGCGGTTCTCCCCAGTGATATCCGTCATGATTAACCTCGTGTAGCGGCTTATGTTGAAGCGGACAACGAGACAGCACGGCAAGATGCTTTGGACCGGTTGGATGAAGAGCGGGACATCGTAGCCGCCCGATCGGCGATTTACCAGCAGGATCTTCGTCGTTATCACAGTCGCCGGGTCAAAACTAGAACTTTTTAGGAGGGAGATTTGGTGCTTCGGCTCATCCAAGATCAGACTGATATGCATAAGTTATCCCCACCTTGGGAGGGGCCTTTCGTGGTCAGCAAGAATCTGCACAACGGGTCATACTATCTGATCGATATTCGAGAACATAAGGACTCACGTACATCAAAGGAGGAGACCAACAGGCCGTGGAACATAGCTCATCTTCGGCCTTATTATACCTGAGCCATTGGTTCTACTTATGTACATATTACAACGATGTAAATATTAACTATAATAAACCGGAACCTCAGCTAAAGCGGGGTATCTGTTCTTTTGCATCATGTGTGGTTACACAGAGTTGTTCTAAAGCGGCTTCCGGTTTACCCCTTGAGTTCGCTTTGCTAAAAGCATCGTATTATATCATTTGGAGGATTGGTCGTGTCCGAACCAATACCATGCCTCTTGATAGGCGAGAGCCACCAGATCACTTGGGGACTTGGTCATGTCTGAACCAGTCATGCCTCTTGATCGGCCTAAGGCCACAGAATCACTTGGGGGCTTGGTCGAACCCGAACCATGACCATGCCATTTGGTCCGCATAAATGCCACGGTTTCATTTGGGGACCTGGCTGACTAGAACCATAGTTACACCTAACGGGAGCTTGGTCGTGTTTGGCCATGGTAACGCCATTTGATCAGCTTAAATAAACCTTTTTTGGCAAATGGTTTTGTCATTGCTTTTGCTTCGCACTTTTCTTTGAAGGGTTTTTTTTGCTTTTTATTGCGTTTTTAAACCGACAAAGTTTTTTAACCAATTAATTGATGGAACACAGTTCACGTCAATCCGGAGACAATTTGCCCGGTTTGATCCTTGTTGTTAACATCCTCTTATGGAGTAGCACAGTGTTTATTATAACCTGGCACGGTTTACATGGTAAACCAACGTCATATATATACATGAGCTGTTATCTCCTCCAACAGTGTGGGTTTGCAAAACTCCGCTTCAAGATTGGCCAAGCCAACTTCACACTCAACGATGGCAGAAGGTGTTTTGGAAAGTTCATTAGCACAGGAAGAACAAATTATGCATGAAGGCATATCAACATCAAAGGTATCAGCTAGCCTATTACAAGGCAACATGGTGCCCATAATAATATAATTGTTTTTCACAAAGGAGAGGTAGTTTTAAAACCGACTTCCGGTTCAAACTTGGTCACCAGCCTGGCCTGATGGTTGTGGGTCATCCTGCGCCGCTTCAGGCTCCGTTTCTCTACTCAGTGGCTGGAAATCCACAGTTGTCCAATCGATTCCCATTAATGCTTGAAAAACAGCTTCATCATGGATCAGCAATGACGGGTCAATATCGGGAGTGTAAGTATGCTTACGGATTGGAGGGATCAGATTTTCTGATTCATGGATAGGTGCAGCTATTCGCTTGTTCTGACTATCATATTGCGCTTGATAATGAGACAAGTCTGCTTCTTCAGCCAACTAACAAGCTAGCGGACGTACCTCCCGGTTTATTGCTCGCAGATCCGCTTCACCAAATTCTGACCCGTCTTCCTTCAAGCTGGGATAGCCCTGAACCGCCTCAATAGGATCAAAATCCGGCACCCAGGCTTTTTCCCGGATTAAGGCATTGATTGCACCGGTTCGAGTAGCAGATTTCTTCAGCTCTTCAACCCGGGAAGGAAGCACTGACAGTTTCATCAGCGTATCTTGAATCAAAGTGGGCGCCGGTTTGTTATGAGATGCGGTACAGATGATCCGCTGGGCACCAGTATACAATTGTTCAACCAATGTATAGGCGGCTTTCAATTTCTTCCGCACATCTGACCCCAAGTGACCAATGCGTGTCCCTGAAATACCATAAAGGGTTAATAAACCGGCGGCTCTGTAAGAAGGCAGAGCCAATTCAGAAGGCAAGCTGGCTTACCAAAGATAGCAGTGGTCATGGCATGCACGTGTCGCTTTATACTGGTCAGTTCATCCACCACTGGTTTTAGTGCAGCCTCGGCATCCTCTGCTCGTTTGATCAAAGCGGACTTTTTAGTGGCCCAATCCGCCCATTTCTTTTTGAAGTTCTCCTTAAGTTGTTCCATGGCGCTTAAAGCGCTGGACAATTCCTCTTTTGCTTTGGAGGTTTCAGCCTGTTGGGTTTTCAGGTTTTCTTGGAGATCGGTGACTTGGTTTTTTTCCGTCTTCAGCTCCGCCTGCATGCATACAGATATATGCTTCAACAAATCGATATAAGGATTCAAGTACCAACCACATAACAATTTATGCACTTAGCACTTGGGGGCTAATGCATATTCGATCTTCATCTTTCAATTGTTTACAAAGTCCCAAGATCAATACAAGTATTCAACTTGGCACTTGGGGGATAATGGCTATTTGCTCATATATATTCTGATGCGGCAGTTTCAATTACTTAAAGTACCGGTTTAACTATGCTAAGTTGAACCGGCCCTTGGGGGCTACATCAGCGAATTTCAAAGCATCAAGATTTATAAAGTCCCGGTTTGAAAGAATATTGCAAACCGGCCCTTGGGGGCTAGGAGAGTCAGCAAGAATGGAAGCATACAAGTAGGAAGGAGCATATGGAAGTTACCTCATATTTATCTTTCATCATATTAACCAGACCGGCTTCATAGTCGCGACTGGTATACAGCCGGTTCAGATAGCCGGAATGGATATCTTGGGCGTTCAGAGCAGCGTAAGTCATCAGATCAGTGTTCCACTTGCCTTTGCCAAAGGCAGCAACTTCCTCCTTGGCAGAATGTTTGGATAAAGCGACATGATTGCTTGGCTCAGTATGGCCAGTGCCAGTAATGACAACCTCATCATCCTTGGTACCGCCGGGTTGCACTGGAGCTATTGGCTTGTCAGTAGGTTTTGCTGGACCGGTGGAGCTTTCAATCCGGATGGAACCTGTGGGCTGATTGACAGGACCTGAGGTATCAGTAGGTCTCTCTTCAGCAATAGGATCATCATCCTGCCGCGGTGGATCGTTGGGAATATCCTCAGGAATAGCCGCTTCAACATTGGGTGTCTTGCCTGCTTCAAGAACGACATCTTCTTCGGCCGCTTTGTCCAGACGGGCCTTCTTGCTTGGCCTAGGTTTGGCCCTGAGAAGAATAATAAAATCAAATACAACATATGTTCTAAGGCGATGTACTGAAACATCACAGGAAGTATAGCTTACCCAAGCACCGTTTTAAGCGGTGGGAGCTGAGTAGCCGATGACTCGCCAGAAGAGGAGTGAGAAGTATCCTGGTAATCGGAGTCAGACGGATTAAGAGGTTGACAAAAGCAGCCCGCTTTAGAACAAGCACTGACAAGCAAATTAGAGACCTCTGAATGGCGTTTCCGAACCGGACTATTCGGTAAACCGGCGGAGGTAACTACCTGGCCGCTGTGCCGGGTTGTGCGACGAGCTTCGTGTTGTTGGGTCTTCATAAGAAATTTAGGATCCAAATAAGCAAGAGGATGAGAAAATTTAACTTTCTGGTTTGCCTGGCGGATTTTTTGTGAAGGCAAAGTTTCTGAATCGGAAGAGAGAATAGTTACCTCTGCAACATCCACGTGGCTGGCTTCGGCATCATCCTGACAAATATCATCATCAATAAGACGCATGAAAAATAAACCAAGTGAGTCAAGCTCTACCTCAAAGTCCGGATTATCCACATCATCATCAGGGGCCGGATTAGAAGATGCAGTGGTTCTTTTCCTATGGGCAGTCTTCTTCATAGCTTTAGTCTTTTGCCGAGTTGCTCTTTTCGGTTTGTCTATTTTTTCTGGTTTCTCCTGCGACAGTTTTTTGCTCCAAAACGGATCATTGCCCTGATTACGCATACACTGATATTAAACAATGACCAGACATATCAATAACAGATTCAGCAAAGAGAAAAATTAAAGTCTTACAGCTGGCGGTTTGTTGGTGGCGCAGAAGGGAAGCAGGCCGGTTCTAGCGCAGACGTGTTCCGGTTCATTGAGCATCTTATTCACAGCCTCTGTGATTTCTTCATCGGAGAGCTGGATTTTTGAATGTCGCAGTGGGTCATCCACACTGTCAGTATACTCGCACATCAAACCGGAGCGCCGACTAAGGGGCAGTATGCTCCATGATATCCAACAGCGAGCGAGATCAACCCCTGTTAAACCGTTGGCCATAAAGGCTCTGAGCTTTGACAGTTGGGGAGCATATTTGCTTCTCTCCTGGGCAGTCAATCTCTGAGGAAAAGGGTGTGTATTGCTGAGCCGCTCCGGACGAAAGCCAGGCAAGGGATTCTCACCAGCAGGGGAGGTGTCTTTGCAGTAGAACCATGTCTGATTCCACTCCTTGGGGTGACTGTGCAGCTTGGCGTGAGGGTATGTGACCTCTTTCCTTTTCTGAATCGCCACGCCACCCAACTCCGTATTAGAGCCATCAGTAAACTCGGTACGGCGGTTTAGATGGAAAAGGTCTTTGAACAATTCCACTGTGGGCTCCTCTTGAAAGAACACCTCACATAGCACTTGGAAGTGACACATATTTATAACAGAGTTGGGGCCAGTGTCTTGCGGATGGAGTTGGAAATCGGCTAAGACATCCCGGTAAAATTTAGAACCGGGCGGTTTAAAGCCCCGGGCTAAGTGATCTAGGAAAACAACAACCTCTCCTTCTCGAGGTGTGGGAGGGCATTCTTTGCCAGGAGCCCTCCAATGGATGGTATCTTTGCTGCCTAAAGCGCCAATCAGGACTAAATCGTCCAGTTGATCCTCTGTGACGCAAGAAGGAACCCAATTGCACTCATATACTTGCTTGGCCATGATGGAATCTACAAGGTAGAAGATCCCGGTTTAAAAATGCATTTGATCAAGGTACGTTGGTATATGCACTGGTAAACCGGAGACAGAACTATCTGAACCGGAGTTTCATGAAGCAACCAACATTTGGCGGTTCAACAAGGGGACTAATGGCATATACCGGTTTGGAAAAATTTCTATAAGGTTAAACCGCCTGATCTAAGCATTAAAAAGCTGAGATTGCGGATGGACAGGTACGCAGAAACAGGTTTCACAAGATTTCTTTACAGCATTGGATCTGAAACAAGTTCAGAAAAAAGATAAATACTTAGAGGTTCAAAGGAGCAGTACCGAACCAATGAGCAAAACGTTCATATAGATCTATGGTTTGAGATGCATAAGTGAAGGCGAAGGTCAAACAACTATCATTGCACAGAGTAAAGACTTGCGGATTCATCCAAAGATCTATCGTATGAGCAAGAGGTAGACGATGAACACTAAAGAACTACGAAACCCTAGGCCAGATCTGCGGGGGAAAGGATAGAAGATTTACCGGAGCTGAGGAAGATGCGGAAGGTTGCCGTGGTGTTCTGGTGTGCTCAGGTTGATGCAGCGGCCAAGGATGAGGCAGAGGTCGACGGCGGCGGCGGAGCTCCGAGGCTGGCGACGCGAGGAAGACGAAGAAGGCACGGAAGGAGAAAAGAAATGACCCTTCGGTTCTATTTATAAGGCGAAAGAACATGAGTCAGGCGCGACAATCAAGGGGCCACAAAATGGAGCTGTCGCCTCGATTTCCGCCGATCTATTAAACAAAGAAACATAATGGATAGCTTCGTTATGACAGGTGACGTCACTCCGGCTTACAGCAATTAGAGAAGATGACATCATGGCGGTTTACCAATTTATAAGAATATGTTGAAGGTGAAGCTTTTATTAAAGGATTAACATGAACCCGTTCAAATCAATCTGGGGCCTAATGTTGGGGATATTACTACTGGGCGTAAACCGGCCTATCTGGGCCGGGTTAACTTCGTCAGTAGTTAAGTATGTTAAAGCCCAAGAAGACAGAGGAGGGCTCAAGGCCCATGGTCGGTTCAAGGCCTGTAGCCGTAAACCGGCGTTAGTAGTTAACCTATATTGTAAGTTAGGAATAAGTAGAGACCAAACCGGACACATCTATGAGCCGGTATTGGGACTCCGTAAGCCGACGGGAGTCACCCGTGTATATAAGGGGACGACCCGGCGGCGGTTCAAGGACAACAGACAACAACTCGAGACATAGGCGAAGCTTGTTTGCTCCCTAGTCATCGAAAACCCCATCAATTCCATAACAACTAGACGTAGGCTTTTACCTTCATCGAAGGGGCCGAACTAGTATAAACTCTCTTGTGTCCTTGTGTCCGCTTTAACCCCTTCAAGCTAACCCATCACGATGGCTCCACGACTAAGTCCTTTCTCTAGGACATCTGCCGTGACAAAACCACGACACCTACGCAACCGTATCATCTGATGCGCTACTTCTTTTGGAATATTAGAGGTTGCGGGCACTCGGGTCGTCGCACGCAACTTAGGGAGTATATCGCGCGCGAGAGGATTGACGTTGTGGCTCTTCAAGAAACGATCAAAGCGGATTTTACGTATCGCGATCTTGCGGCCTATGATCCTCTCCACCGCTTCGTGTGGGGCTGGGTCCCTTCCGCTGGCCATTCAGGCGGTCTTCTTCTGGGTTGTAATTCTGACATATGTGATGTTGTAACCTGGGATGTGGGTGCGTTCTTCATTTCAGTCACCATTAAACATAGAGTCTCTCTCGCTTCCTGGGCGATCGTTTGTGTTTACGGGCCGGCCGATCACTCTCGCGCGGCCGATTTCCTAGGTGAAATCCAAGTCTTGGTCGGGGCCAAGCAAGCCGCTAACATCCCCATTGTCCTTGGGGGCGATTTTAACCTTATCCGATCGGACGCGGACAAAAATAACCGCAACATTGACTGGCCTAGGGTTTCCCTTTTTAACAATGCCATTGCGGCTTGCGCTCTTCGGGAAATTGCTAGGACAGGGGCTAGATACACGTGGACTAACAAACAACTCAACCCGGTTCGGAGCGTCCTGGACCGTGTTTTCATTACATCTGATTGGGAGATGCTTTTTCCCATGTGCACGCTGGTTGCTGAAACACGCATTGGTTCTGATCATGTCCCATTGATCCTGGCCTCTGGGGAGGATAGGATCAAGCATAGTCCACGCTTCTACTTCGAAACAGGGTGGTTCGAGGTAGAGGGGTTCATTCCTATGCTCCTTGCATGTTGGGAACAAGCTAGGGCTGCGGCTGGGCGCTCCAGAGGTCCCCTGGACATTTGGGTGAATGCGGCCGGGACCCTGCGTGGTTTCCTCCGAGGGTGGGGGGCAAAGCATGGTAGTGACGCTAAACGAGCTAGGGAAGCTCTTATCGAGGAAATCAAGGCACTTGACGCCCAGGCCGACTCTCGTTCCTTCTCGGAAGCAGAGTGGGCTAACCGTTACGCCCTTGAAAACCAAGTGCTTGCCATCCTCAGGGAAGAGGAGGAATATTGGCGCCGGAGGGGTGGCGTCAAGTGGATTACCAAGGGGGATGCTAACACGGGCTATTTCCATGCCTTCGCTAACGGCCGCAAGAGGAAATGTTCGATTCTGAGATTGCAATCGGACCAGGGGCTACTAGTCAGTCAAGCCGAAATCTCGCGGCACATCTACGACTTCTTCCTTAACCTGTTGGGAACAGCGGAAGAAAAGCCCCTGCGTCTCCGTGCAGACTTCTGGGGGGAAGAATCTCGTGTGTCGCAAGCCGAGAACGATGGCCTGGCCCTATCCTTCTCCACGGGGGAGATCGATGAGGCGCTTGGCTCGATGAAGACCGATACCGCGCCAGGGCCGGATGGCTGGCCGGTGTCTTTCTTCCGGCGGTTTTGGCCGGCGCTCAAGGACATTTTCTATGATATTATCAATGGGTTTGCGCTAGGCACAGTAGACATATCGCGCCTCAACTTCGGTGTCATTAGCCTCATCCCTAAAGTCAAGGGGGCGGACTCGATCAAGCAATACCGCCCCATCACCCTTATTAATGTGCCTTTCAAATTATGCTCCAAAGCTTACACTACGAGACTTGCCCCGGTTGCACAACGTGTGATCGACCATAGCCAGTCGGGTTTCCTCAAAGGCCGTAACATCCTAGAAGGTCCGGTAGTTTTGCAAGAGATCGTTCTGGAGCTTAAGCGCACGCGTCAGCCGGCCATGCTCTTCAAGCTCGATTTCGAGAAAGCCTATGACCGAGTGAACTGGGAGTTCATTCGCGAGGTGCTGAATCGGAAGGGATTTGAGTCGGGTTTCATTCATCGCATTATGCAACTTGTCTCGGGGGGACAGACTGTGATTGCAATCAACGGAGAAGTGGGGAACTTCTTCCGCAACAAACGAGGTCTCGGACAAGGAGATCCCTCCTCGCCATTGATTTTCAACTTTGTTGCTGATGCTCTCTCGGCCATGGTGAACAAGGCCAAGAACGCAGGCCATATTCGAGGTGTGGAGCCTCACCTTTGCCCTGGAGGGATCACCCACTTACAATATGCGGACGACACTCTGCTGCTCTTCGAGCCTGATGATCATAGCATAGCCTCGATTAAGCTCATCCTCCTCGCTTTCGAGATCATCTCCGACTTGAAGATTAATTTTCTGAAGAGTGAGGTGATGGCCATTGGCATGGACAATCCCAGCGCCTCCCGCATTGCTAACCTACTTAACTGCAAACTAGGGAGTTTCCCAATTAAGTACCTAGGCCTTCCCATTTCGGACAAACACATTTCGACTCTCGAATGGGAACCACTATACGGCAAGGTGGCGAACCGGGTCAGCCCCTGGCGCGGCAGATTCCTTTCGTCCGCGGCTAGGCTGATCCTGACGAACTCTAGTCTGTCCTCCCTGCCCTTGTTTACCATGGGCATGTTCCTGCTGGCTGATGGAGTTCACGCCAAGCTTGACACCCCTAGATATAAGTTCTTTTGGGAAGGGACTGGAACAAAAAAGAAATACCACCTGATCAAGTGGGCGGCGCTTTGCCGCCCCAAGAAATTCGGTGGCCTTGGGATCCTCAACTCCATACTCATGAATGTAGCTCTCCTTGTCAAGTGGATATGGAAACTCTCCTAGAACGAACAAGGGCTTTGGGCTGATATTCTTCGAGCCAAATACTTCCCCGATGGGAACTTTCTCATCTCCAAGGCGAAGGGATCGCCTTTCTGGAATGGGATTCGGGCGGTTAAGCCGGCCTTCACGCTTGGGGCCAAGTTCTGCGTTAAGAATGGGAACTCCACGAGATTCTGGCTCGACCATTGGCTTGGGGCGGAACCTTTATGGCGAAGCCACTTTGACATCTACCAACTAGCTACGGATGTTGAAATCCTGGTGGCCGACGCGCTTAGAACTAACCCTCCTGCCATAGCTTTCAAAAGACCACTCCTCGCCCATGAACGGTGAAGTTGGGATGGGCTCCTAACTGCCTTGCAGGGTGTCTCTCTCTGCCCTGAGGCTGACACGGTCTCCCGGTCCCTCTCAAGATCCGGCAAGTTCACGGTCCAATCGCTTTACAACAAGCTGACTGAGGGACCGACCCTTGACATAGCTAGGGGGCTATGGAAAGCGTCTATTCCTCTAAAGATCAAAGTGTTTCTTTGGCAATTATTCCGTGACCGCCTACCTTCGTCTAACAACATTGCCATTAGACACGGCCCTTCGGATGGGTCTTGTGCGCTATGTGGAGCGCACGAAGATGCGAATCACATCTTCTTTCAATGTCACCTAGCACGGTTTGCTTGGAGTGTCGTCCGTGAGGCTTTTGCGCAAAACTGGAATCCCCAAACGGCTTCGGACCTACGTGGGATACTTCTCGCTCATAGAGGTAGCTTCGGGCGCGTGCTGTGGCGATGCGTAGGGGCGCTATGCTGGTCACTGTGGACCACCCGTAATAAGATGACTATCAAATACAAGGTCCCTGCTCACCCTGCTGATATTATTTTCAAATGCCACTTGTTTCTTCGGACATGGACACCGTTGGGGAAACGGCGTGATGCAGACCGGATGATGGAGGCCATGGAGCGGATTCGCATGATTCAGATTGAAGCCCGACACTAATCCCCGCTCGTGGCGCTTTTTGGATTGGCTACCTCGTTCCTTTAGTTGCTATCTTTTCTATCAGGCTGAGGCCGGTTGCATGTTCCGTACTATGGGCTTCGATCCCTTTTAATTTCTGTTGAACTTTCTGTTTTTTTTCCCTGTTGGATGCTGCCTGTGGTGGGCTTTATTAATTTAAAGCCGGACGCATCGTGCATCTCCGTTCTAAAAAAAATAAAAAAACTTAGTAGACACTTGCAGGCGAGAAGAAGTTGCTGTGCCCTCCAGCGTGAAGATTGGCCGCGGCATTGCACCTCTTCTCCTTCTCCAGCGCCTCTTCGGCCTTCCACGCTGCTTCAAATGGATCATGGAAGATGATCGGCGGCGGCGGCTTGTAAGTCCCCACGTCTTGGGCAATGGATGACTTGTCGTTCGTCGACTCTTCTGCTTCTTCATCGAGGAAGGTCCTAAGGAACTCCAGCTTGTCAGCTTCGAGCGGGACGATTTCTTCTGCAGCATCAGCGAAAAGCCCCTCTGGTTCCAAGTAGAAATTCTGTTCGATGCTGTTAGTAGCTCCGACCGGGAGATTTTCCTCCGCTTGTGACCCGAGAAGCTCATCGATTGTGCAACAGAACCGGGCCATGTCGTTGTCAGCTTCAGGTACGGATTCATCCGGCAAGAAAACCGGTGCTGCAGCGGTGAACGACGATGTGGCAGGTGCCGGGACCGGGACGGCACCGCGCATCCTCTTCTGAGGGCGCGCCGGATGAGGCTCGGCGGCGGCAGCGGTCGCTGGCCTCTTCTGCGCGTGCGTCCTCTGGGTCACGGCCTCCGGTTGCGGTTGTTGAAGCTTGTACGCCTCCGATTCCTGTCGGGCCGCGTCAGGGGCATGCTGAGCCAAGTGCATCTTGCAGAAGACCTTCACCCCGTCGCTGACGGTGGCCTCCGGCAGCAGGCACCGGTACTCCTCCATGACCCAGCCGGTGGACTTGCCCTTCTTCTTGAAGGACAGGTTCTTGACCTCGCCGACCTTGACTCCCGCGTGGCAAATCTCTTTGGTCTTCTGGATGGTCCATGTGCCGCCGCCGGCGCCGCGCACGCTCTGGAGCTTGCTCCCGTTCTTGCTCTTGCACGTGGTGAAAAAGAACCGGTCGCCGCTGCTGATGGCCTGCGGCACGGGCGCGTATCGGGCGGCCAAATCCTTGGGCTCGCAGCCGGAGATGTTGACGCGGTGGATGAGCTTGTCGACGCCGTGCAGCGTCTCGCCGGAGAGGAGGCGTGGCAGGTAGTAGGTGACGACCTCCACTTCCGTGGGGCTCAGCCGGTAGTGGTGAAAGACGTCGTCGACGTCGAGCCCCTCCATCCCGGCGGGCGGCAGCCCTATCTGCTGCTAGGGTTCTACGCTGGCTAGGAAAGGGCGGGCGACTGGGATTTGGGCGAGGTCGGAAGGTGTTGTGGGACGCGAAGGAGTTGTGTGCTGATATTTAAAGACGCTGCGCTACGCGATGGAGGACGCGTCAGATTTCCCTTTTTCTGAATCCGACTATGTTCCCAGTTCAGTTTCCCGGCAGTTATCTGAAACTTGGCGTTCCCGTTTGCTTTCATTTTCTGAAAATTTGCGTCAATCCGATCTATGATAATCATTCACCGGGGTACACTATCAAAACCCCAGCTTTCCCATTCCATGATCTAAGTAAGACATGAGACTACTACACTTGTGCTTCAACGGCTGAAATTATCCCTTATCCCTTCATAAAGAATGACATGATGGTCTTATCTTCTATATCTAAATAATTAGCCCCCACTAATTTATTCCACTTCTGAGCCCAGGCTTAGCTGCATCCTCCTTGACGAAAAAAAAATCAAAACAAATAATAGATAAATTCAAAAATTCCATTTTTTTGTGTGTGGTAGATAATTTGATGCATGAGGTTCGCTCCAATTTCAAATCATTTGAACATCTAAGAAACTCTCGGCAAAAAGACAAATTTGAGATATGTAAAAATGTTTACTGTTCACACACTGTTCTGATCTGATTTGTCTTTTTTTTGCCGAGAGCCGCTCAGATGTCCAAATGATCTAAAAATTAGAGCGAATCTCACGCATCAAATTATTTACCACACAATTTTTTCTGAATTTTTTTTAAATTTCTAGTATTTATTTTTATTTTTTTTCTGACCGGGTGCAAATGAGTGTGGGCACCGAAACGCCACACTCCTAACCGGTAATCCACTTCTGAGCTCAGGCTCGGCTGCACCCGCCCTGACGAAAAAATCAAAACAAATTCAAAAAATTCCATTTTTTTGTGTGGTAGATAATTTGATGCATGAGGTTTGCTTCAATTTTCAAATCATTTGGACATCTGAGAAGCTCTCGGCAAAAAGGAAAAATTTGGGGTCTATAAAAATGTTTACTGTTCATGCAGTGTTCTAACCCGATTTGTCTTTTTTTCCTAAGAGCTGCTCAGATGTTCAAATGATCTAAAAGTTAGAGCGAACCTCATGCATCAAATTATCTACCACAAAATAAAAATGAAAGTTCTTGATTTTTTTAGTATTTGTTTTGATTTCTTTTTACCAGGTGCAAATCCACTTCTGAGCACAGGCCCACTAACTATCTAAATAGTTAGCCCCCACTAACTATTGCTCTCAACATGCAAGCATGCCACATCATCACATTCATGCATGAGAAAAGGCATACCCTCACTACCATACCTCTCTCAACATGCAAGCATGCCACTTCAACATGATATGCATGAAACAAAGAGCCATCTCAGCATGCAAACATACATGAGAATTTTAATTTCATTATACAAATATAATAAAAAAATATTACAACTATATAGTGATCAAATATAATAATAAGTTATAGCTTTTTATATTATTTCAAATATTTATGTTTCATACAACGAATCACATTGAAATATATTGCAAAATACCCCAGAACACTGTGTTGGGTATCATCTAGTTTATAAAAGACGCCGCACGTCCGTCCGCGGTGATACGCCCGCCGTGTATGTACGAATACGTGCACCCAACCCGCCGTATGCACGTCGGGTGATACGTCTCCAACGTATTTATAATTTTTGATTGTTCCATGCTACTATATTATATATCTTGGATGTTTTATATGCATTTATATGCTATTTTATATGATTTTTGGGTCTAACCTATTAACCTAGAGCCCACTGCCAGTTTCTGTTTTTTCCGAATTTCGCAGAAAAGGAATATCAAACGGAGTCCAATTGGCCTGAAAATTTACGGAGATTATTTTTAGAAAATATAAAAAATACTGGAATGAAAAGATACCGGAGAAGTGTCTCGAGGCCACCACAAGGGTTGTCGTGATGGGCGCACGTCAGATGCCAAGGGATGACTAAAGAGAGGAGGAGGCTCGAGGGCACTGGTGGGCTCTAGAGGCGAGGTCGGCATGAACGAGCGTAGGACGCAAGACATACCCAGGTTCAGGGCTCTCCGGAAAGATAACACCCCTAGTCCTGCCAAGTGTGCTTTATACGTAACAGTACAGAGTTGCTCCTATAGCTGTATGGGAGAAGAGAGGGAAGGCAAGCCAAGGCTTAGGCTGATCCTGACGAACTCTAGTCTGTCCTCCCTGCCCTTGTTTACCATGGGCATGTTCCTGCTGGCTGATGGAGTTCACGCCAAGCTTGACACCCCTAGATATAAGTTCTTTTGGGAAGGGACTGGAACAAAAAAGAAATACCACCTGATCAAGTGGGCGGCGCTTTGCCGCCCCAAGAAATTCGGTGGCCTTGGGATCCTCAACTCCATACTCATGAATGTAGCTCTCCTTGTCAAGTGGATATGGAAACTCTCCTAGAACGAACAAGGGCTTTGGGCTGATATTCTTCGAGCCAAATACTTCCCCGATGGGAACTTTCTCATCTCCAAGGCGAAGGGATCGCCTTTCTGGAATGGGATTCGGGCGGTTAAGCCGGCCTTCACGCTTGGGGCCAAGTTCTGCGTTAAGAATGGGAACTCCACGAGATTCTGGCTCGACCATTGGCTTGGGGCGGAACCTTTATGGCGAAGCCACTTTGACATCTACCAACTAGCTACGGATGTTGAAATCCTGGTGGCCGACGCGCTTAGAACTAACCCTCCTGCCATAGCTTTCAAAAGACCACTCCTCGCCCATGAACGGTGAAGTTGGGATGGGCTCCTAACTGCCTTGCAGGGTGTCTCTCTCTGCCCTGAGGCTGACACGGTCTCCCGGTCCCTCTCAAGATCCGGCAAGTTCACGGTCCAATCGCTTTACAACAAGCTGACTGAGGGACCGACCCTTGACATAGCTAGGGGGCTATGGAAAGCGTCTATTCCTCTAAAGATCAAAGTGTTTCTTTGGCAATTATTCCGTGACCGCCTACCTTCGTCTAACAACATTGCCATTAGACACGGCCCTTCGGATGGGTCTTGTGCGCTATGTGGAGCGCACGAAGATGCGAATCACATCTTCTTTCAATGTCACCTAGCACGGTTTGCTTGGAGTGTCGTCCGTGAGGCTTTTGCGCAAAACTGGAATCCCCAAACGGCTTCGGACCTACGTGGGATACTTCTCGCTCATAGAGGTAGCTTCGGGCGCGTGCTGTGGCGATGCGTAGGGGCGCTATGCTGGTCACTGTGGACCACCCGTAATAAGATGACTATCAAATACAAGGTCCCTGCTCACCCTGCTGATATTATTTTCAAATGCCACTTGTTTCTTCGGACATGGACACCGTTGGGGAAACGGCGTGATGCAGACCGGATGATGGAGGCCATGGAGCGGATTCGCATGATTCAGATTGAAGCCCGACACTAATCCCCGCTCGTGGCGCTTTTTGGATTGGCTACCTCGTTCCTTTAGTTGCTATCTTTTCTATCAGGCTGAGGCCGGTTGCATGTTCCGTACTATGGGCTTCGATCCCTTTTAATTTCTGTTGAACTTTCTGTTTTTTTTCCCTGTTGGATGCTGCCTGTGGTGGGCTTTATTAATTTAAAGCCGGACGCATCGTGCATCTCCGTTCTAAAAAAAATAAAAAAACTTAGTAGACACTTGCAGGCGAGAAGAAGTTGCTGTGCCCTCCAGCGTGAAGATTGGCCGCGGCATTGCACCTCTTCTCCTTCTCCAGCGCCTCTTCGGCCTTCCACGCTGCTTCAAATGGATCATGGAAGATGATCGGCGGCGGCGGCTTGTAAGTCCCCACGTCTTGGGCAATGGATGACTTGTCGTTCGTCGACTCTTCTGCTTCTTCATCGAGGAAGGTCCTAAGGAACTCCAGCTTGTCAGCTTCGAGCGGGACGATTTCTTCTGCAGCATCAGCGAAAAGCCCCTCTGGTTCCAAGTAGAAATTCTGTTCGATGCTGTTAGTAGCTCCGACCGGGAGATTTTCCTCCGCTTGTGACCCGAGAAGCTCATCGATTGTGCAACAGAACCGGGCCATGTCGTTGTCAGCTTCAGGTACGGATTCATCCGGCAAGAAAACCGGTGCTGCAGCGGTGAACGACGATGTGGCAGGTGCCGGGACCGGGACGGCACCGCGCATCCTCTTCTGAGGGCGCGCCGGATGAGGCTCGGCGGCGGCAGCGGTCGCTGGCCTCTTCTGCGCGTGCGTCCTCTGGGTCACGGCCTCCGGTTGCGGTTGTTGAAGCTTGTACGCCTCCGATTCCTGTCGGGCCGCGTCAGGGGCATGCTGAGCCAAGTGCATCTTGCAGAAGACCTTCACCCCGTCGCTGACGGTGGCCTCCGGCAGCAGGCACCGGTACTCCTCCATGACCCAGCCGGTGGACTTGCCCTTCTTCTTGAAGGACAGGTTCTTGACCTCGCCGACCTTGACTCCCGCGTGGCAAATCTCTTTGGTCTTCTGGATGGTCCATGTGCCGCCGCCGGCGCCGCGCACGCTCTGGAGCTTGCTCCCGTTCTTGCTCTTGCACGTGGTGAAAAAGAACCGGTCGCCGCTGCTGATGGCCTGCGGCACGGGCGCGTATCGGGCGGCCAAATCCTTGGGCTCGCAGCCGGAGATGTTGACGCGGTGGATGAGCTTGTCGACGCCGTGCAGCGTCTCGCCGGAGAGGAGGCGTGGCAGGTAGTAGGTGACGACCTCCACTTCCGTGGGGCTCAGCCGGTAGTGGTGAAAGACGTCGTCGACGTCGAGCCCCTCCATCCCGGCGGGCGGCAGCCCTATCTGCTGCTAGGGTTCTACGCTGGCTAGGAAAGGGCGGGCGACTGGGATTTGGGCGAGGTCGGAAGGTGTTGTGGGACGCGAAGGAGTTGTGTGCTGATATTTAAAGACGCTGCGCTACGCGATGGAGGACGCGTCAGATTTCCCTTTTTCTGAATCCGACTATGTTCCCAGTTCAGTTTCCCGGCAGTTATCTGAAACTTGGCGTTCCCGTTTGCTTTCATTTTCTGAAAATTTGCGTCAATCCGATCTATGATAATCATTCACCGGGGTACACTATCAAAACCCCAGCTTTCCCATTCCATGATCTAAGTAAGACATGAGACTACTACACTTGTGCTTCAACGGCTGAAATTATCCCTTATCCCTTCATAAAGAATGACATGATGGTCTTATCTTCTATATCTAAATAATTAGCCCCCACTAATTTATTCCACTTCTGAGCCCAGGCTTAGCTGCATCCTCCTTGACGAAAAAAAAATCAAAACAAATAATAGATAAATTCAAAAATTCCATTTTTTTGTGTGTGGTAGATAATTTGATGCATGAGGTTCGCTCCAATTTCAAATCATTTGAACATCTAAGAAACTCTCGGCAAAAAGACAAATTTGAGATATGTAAAAATGTTTACTGTTCACACACTGTTCTGATCTGATTTGTCTTTTTTTTGCCGAGAGCCGCTCAGATGTCCAAATGATCTAAAAATTAGAGCGAATCTCACGCATCAAATTATTTACCACACAATTTTTTCTGAATTTTTTTTAAATTTCTAGTATTTATTTTTATTTTTTTTCTGACCGGGTGCAAATGAGTGTGGGCACCGAAACGCCACACTCCTAACCGGTAATCCACTTCTGAGCTCAGGCTCGGCTGCACCCGCCCTGACGAAAAAATCAAAACAAATTCAAAAAATTCCATTTTTTTGTGTGGTAGATAATTTGATGCATGAGGTTTGCTTCAATTTTCAAATCATTTGGACATCTGAGAAGCTCTCGGCAAAAAGGAAAAATTTGGGGTCTATAAAAATGTTTACTGTTCATGCAGTGTTCTAACCCGATTTGTCTTTTTTTCCTAAGAGCTGCTCAGATGTTCAAATGATCTAAAAGTTAGAGCGAACCTCATGCATCAAATTATCTACCACAAAATAAAAATGAAAGTTCTTGATTTTTTTAGTATTTGTTTTGATTTCTTTTTACCAGGTGCAAATCCACTTCTGAGCACAGGCCCACTAACTATCTAAATAGTTAGCCCCCACTAACTATTGCTCTCAACATGCAAGCATGCCACATCATCACATTCATGCATGAGAAAAGGCATACCCTCACTACCATACCTCTCTCAACATGCAAGCATGCCACTTCAACATGATATGCATGAAACAAAGAGCCATCTCAGCATGCAAACATACATGAGAATTTTAATTTCATTATACAAATATAATAAAAAAATATTACAACTATATAGTGATCAAATATAATAATAAGTTATAGCTTTTTATATTATTTCAAATATTTATGTTTCATACAACGAATCACATTGAAATATATTGCAAAATACCCCAGAACACTGTGTTGGGTATCATCTAGTTTATAAAAGACGCCGCACGTCCGTCCGCGGTGATACGCCCGCCGTGTATGTACGAATACGTGCACCCAACCCGCCGTATGCACGTCGGGTGATACGTCTCCAACGTATTTATAATTTTTGATTGTTCCATGCTACTATATTATATATCTTGGATGTTTTATATGCATTTATATGCTATTTTATATGATTTTTGGGTCTAACCTATTAACCTAGAGCCCACTGCCAGTTTCTGTTTTTTCCGAATTTCGCAGAAAAGGAATATCAAACGGAGTCCAATTGGCCTGAAAATTTACGGAGATTATTTTTAGAAAATATAAAAAATACTGGAATGAAAAGATACCGGAGAAGTGTCTCGAGGCCACCACAAGGGTTGTCGTGATGGGCGCACGTCAGATGCCAAGGGATGACTAAAGAGAGGAGGAGGCTCGAGGGCACTGGTGGGCTCTAGAGGCGAGGTCGGCATGAACGAGCGTAGGACGCAAGACATACCCAGGTTCAGGGCTCTCCGGAAAGATAACACCCCTAGTCCTGCCAAGTGTGCTTTATACGTAACAGTACAGAGTTGCTCCTATAGCTGTATGGGAGAAGAGAGGGAAGGCAAGCCAAGGCTTAGGCTGTTCCCTCTCCTGAGGTGTGGCTAGTATGGTGGATCTGATGCTTGCTCTCGTTCTCGTCGTGCCCGTATGCATGCGGGCTCTAGGGGTTTTTTATAGGGCAACCCCCCAGGGGCACAATGGTAATATTACAAGGTCGTGGGGCCGGGTTGTCATCGTCCGAGAAGCCGGTGCTGGGACCTGTCGGGTGTCAGGGCTCGCCGGGTTCTCCGGGCACGGGCCCCACAGGCCTAGGGGCACTGTTTGCCATCTTGTCGATCGTCAGGGAGTGGCCGGGTTGAGTCTGCTACAGTGGCGCTCCGTCAGGTCGCCGCTTGCTGACGTCAGTAGTGACGACGGGTGTACTGTAGCCACGCCAGCCCTGGTCAGCGGGTAGGTGGTGCACTGTTGACACGCCCCGGCTGACTAGAGGCATGGGGGGCACTGTTGCCTTGTTCATCCTTGAATGAAGACTCGTCCCATCGTACAGCCGGGATGGGACGGGAGCTGACCCGCGGCCGGGTTGAGGAACACGCCAAAGGGGGAGCTGGATTGTTGGAGAAGTCTTGGCGTGCCTGGTTCGGCCGTCTTGTGCCAGCTGTTGGGGTCGGGTCGAGGAGTTCGGCCATGTCGAGGGGCTTGGCCGGGTGGAGCAACCCGGCCAAGCGCGAGCCGGCTTGAGGGGCGTTGCTGGCCCCGTTGTTTTGAAAAGGATCCGGGTTCCGTTGCCTGCCTGGGGTTCATCCCCCCGACAGTAGTCCCCGAAGCTGTGAAGGTCCGCCGTCTTCGGGTGGGAGGGCCTTTGCAGTCCCCCCCCTGAGGAGGCGAATTTTGTGACCGTCGGGTCCGGCAACACCCACTGTGTGCCGGCTTCCGGAAGCCAAATCGCGGCATCCTCGCTGGGGCGGGAAACCGAAGAGCCCGTCGAATCTTGAGGCAATCTTTTGGGCTTCACGCGGGCGCCACGTGGCGCCTGGAAGCCGGAGGGGCCTGACAGGCCACACAAGCGACAGGACAGAGCGACGCGCTGGGGCCCGCCGCCGCGTGCCCTCAGCCCACGCGCGTGGATTTATTGTGGTGTCCGCAAGTCGGTTGCCATTCTCGAGGCAGTTATTGCGTGCGTACGTGCGCACTTATTGCGGGGAAGTGGGAGGGGCGAGCGCAAACAATCCCACTTCCCCACATTTTGAATCGTGGCTTATAAATCAGGGGGAGGGGAGCGGCGAAAATCATTCTCGCTTGCGCTCCCCTGCCTCTTCATTCTCTCTCTGCTCCTTACGGCCGCCGCGCGCTGCGATGCCCGCCGCTTCGAGCAAAGCTTCGTCACCACTCTTCTTGTCTCTTGTCCTGCTTCGTCTTGCCGATGGCGCGGAAGGTGCTTCCTTCAGGCTCATGCATGGGCTCGGCCATCACCGAAGAGGACATCACGTACCTCCGCTCCACCAGGCGCTTGCCGGGGGAGACAGAGATCGCAGCATGCCTGCCGAGGGGCGAGCGGGAGCCGCGACCGGAGGGGAGGGAGCGCGTGGTGTTCTACCCGCACTTCAAGCACGGGTTTGGCCTTCCCGCGAGCAGCTTCTTCCGCAACTTCCCGGAGTTCTTCGGGCTCCAGCCCCATCATCTTGGCGCGGGCGCCATTCTGCAGCTCTCCGGCTTCGTTACCCTCTGCGAGGGGTACCCGGGGGTCAAGCCCTCAATTTATCTTTGGAGGCGCTTCTTTGCGTTGAAGCAGCATGGACCGAAGTGTTGGAAATATGCCCTAGAGGCAATAATAAATTAGTTATTATTATTATATTTCATTGTTCATGATAATCGTTTATTATCCATGCTAGAATTGTATTGATAGGAAACTTAGATACATGTGTGGATACATAGACAACACCATGTCCCTAGTAAGCCTCTAGTTGACTAGCTCGTTGATCAATAGATGGTTACAGTTTCCTGACCATGGACATTGGATGTCGTTGATAACGGGATCACATCATTAGGAGAATGATGTGATGGACAAGACCCAATCCTAAGCCTAGCACAAGATCATGTAGTTCGTTTGCTAAAGCTTTTCTAATGTCAAGTATCATTTCCTTAGACCATGAGATTGTGCAACTCCCGGATACCGTAGGAGTGCTTTGGGTGTGCCAAACGTCACAACGTAACTGGGTGGCTATAAAGTTTCACTACAGGTATCTCCAAAAGTGTCTATTGGGTTGGCACGAATCGAGATTGGGATTTGTCACTCCGTGTAAACGGAGAGGTATCTCTGGGCCCACTCGGTAGGACATCATCAAAATGTGCACAATGTGATCAAGGAGTTGATCACGGGATGATGTGTTACGGAACGAGTAAAGAGACTTGCCGGTAACGAGATTGAACAAGGTATCGGGATACCGACGATCGAATCTCGGGCAAGTATCGTACCGCTAGACAAAGGGAATTGAATACGGGATTGATTGAATCCTCGACATCGTGGTTCATCCGATGAGATCATCGTGGAACATGTGGGAGCCAACATGGGTATCCAGATCCCGCTGTTGGTTATTGGCCGGAGAGGTGTCTCGGTCATGTCTGCATGGTTCCCGAACCCGTAGGGTCTACACACTTAAGGTTCGATGACGCTAGGGCTATAGGGAAAGTATGTACGCGGTTACCAAATGTTGTTCGGAGTCCCGGATGAGATCCCGGACGTCACGAGGAGTTCCGGAATGGTCCGGAGGTAAAGATTAATATATAGGAAGTATGGTTTTGGCCACCGGAAGTGTTCCGGACATCATCGGTAGTGTACCGGGACCACCGGAGGGGTCCGGGGGTCCACCAGGTGGGGCCACCAGCCCCGGAGGCCTACATGGGCCAATAGTGGGAAGGGACCAGCCCCTATGTGGGCTGGGGCGCCTCCCACCAAGGCCCAAGGCGCCTCCAAGAGGGGAAGGGGGCAAACCCTAGGGCAGATGGGCCCTAAGGCCCACCTCAGGTGCGCCTCCCCCTCTCCCCCTTGTGGCCGCCACCCTAGATGGGATCTAGGGCTGCCGCCACCACTAGGGAGGAAACCCTAGGTGGGGGCGCAGCCCTCCCTCTCCCCCTATATATAGTGGAGGCAAAGGGGCAGCCCAACACATGAAGTTCCTCCCCTGTTGGCGCAGCCCTACCCCTCTCCCTCCTCGTCTCTCGTAGTGCTTGGCGAAGCCCTGCTGGAGTCCCGCGCTCCTCCACCACCACCATGCCGTCGTGCTGCTGCTGGATGGAGTTTTACCCAACCTCTCCTTCTCCCCTTGCTGGATCAAGGCATAGGAGACGTCACCGGGCTGTACGTGTGTTGAACGCGGAGGTGCCGTCCGTTCGGCACTAGGATCATCGGTGATTTGGATCACGACGAGTACGACTCCATCAACCCTGTTCACTTGAACGCTTCCGCTTAGCGATCTAAAAGGGTATGTAGATGCACTCTCCTTCCCCTAGTTGCTAGATTACTCCATAGATTGATCTTGGTGATGCGTAGAAAATTTTAAATTTCTGCTACGATCCCCAACAGTGGCATCATGAGCTAGGTCTATGCGTAGTTTCTATGCACGAGTAGAACACAAGTTGTTGTGGGCGTCGATTTTGTCAATTCACTTGCCGTTACTAGTCTTATCTTGATTCGGCGGCATCGTGGGATGAAGCGGCCCGGACCGACCTTACACGTACTCTTACGTGAGACTGGTTCCACCGACTGACATGCACTAGTTGCATAAGGTGGCTAGCGGGTGTCTGTCTCTCCCACTTTAGTCGGATCGGATTCGATGAAAAGGGTCCTTATGAAGGGTAAATAGAAATTGGCATATCACGTTGTGGTTTTCGCGTAGGTAAGAAACATTCTTGCTAGAAACCTATAGCAGCCACGTAAAAACTTGCAACAACAATTAGAGGACGTCTAACTTGTTTTTGCACCATATGCCTTGTGATGTGATATGGCCAAAAGGATGTGATGAATGATATATGTGATGTATGAGATTGATCATGTTGTAATAGGAATCACGACTTGCATGTCGATGAGTATGACAACCGGCAGGAGCCATAAGAGTTGTCTTTATTTATTTATGACCTGCGTGTCAACATAAACGTCATGTAATTACTTTACTTTATTGCTAAAGCATTAGCCATAGTGTCACGACCGGTTTTCCAATAAAAATATTTATTGAGAAACCAATCTTTTGAGTCCAGTATGACAAAATTTCTCCTTACCGGTAGACAAATTCTTGATACAATAAGCCAGTAGCATAAAATATATTACAGGGTCGAGTTACGGCAGCTCAACCAAATTATTACAAGCACGCCAATAATTATACATAATGGCGGACATGACACAGTGGCATGGAGACATACTACTGACTCGAGGATAGGGTGGTGGTGGAAAAACACAGCGGGGAGTGAAATACATGACTCTAAAACTGGCATCTCATCGAGCGTCGAGGTGAGGCTCGATGAATTTATTTGGTAGCGGAAGCGGATATAATATAGTGACCAAATCCAGGGTCGCACGAGACTGACTGGGATTCCTCTAGGCGTCGGACTCGCTATCGAACTCTTCATCCATGAGATCGCCTTCGTCAGCATCTGGCCAAATCAACAAGCCAGTGAGTACTTTGAAAGTACTCGCAAGACAGTTCGGACGTAAGATATAACAAATGCATGCATGAATGCGTCACGATTAATTCACAAATGTACATTCAAAAAAATTAGCATAACGAAGTAAGGAAAAGGGAAACGGCGGTAGTCCGCCTGAAATTCCAAAACATAAATGAAAACCGATCGGGTGTCTGAAGCGACGCCTAGAAGGGTGGACAATTAAATATAAGAAAATGATGCCACAGTCGGGCGTCTTAGCGACACCACATAATGGGCTTTAAAAGAAATGCCACAGTCGGGCGTCTTAGCGACACCACATAAAGGGCTTTAGAAGAAATGGCACAGTCGGACGTCTGAGCGACATCACAGAAAGGGCTTTAAAAGAAATGCCACAGTCGGACGTCTGAGCGACATCACAGAAAGGGCTTTAAAAGAAATGCCACAGTCGGACGTCTGAGCGACATCACAGAAAGGGCTTTAAAAGAAATGCCACAGTCGGACGTCTGAGCGACATCACAGAAAGGGCTTTAAAAGAAATGCCACAGTCGGACGTCTGAGCGACATCACAGAAAGGGCTTTAAAAGAAATGCCACAGTCGGACGTCTGAGCGACATCACAGAAAGGGCTTTTATTCACAAGTAAATAATACTCATAATCATCATTCAATTCATGAAAATAAACGGGTTAGTCCATCCACAGGAAATATCTTTTAACCGGAATTAGCACTCATACGATTCACCGGAGTCTCTGTCATCAAAACTGGCACTTGTCAGGATAAGATGGTACTGAACTTGGACATAGAATAGATGATTCAAGGAAATATATGACTCTGCAGAGTTTGTACAAAAATTTCCCACAGCCAACGGATTTTCGTAGTCACGAAGGACTAGTTCCGTTTACGGTATTTCGGAAGAAACACAGCTAACCAGTACACACCCATCCTACCTCTCGATGCTAAGAATCACCCTAGCCATCGTCCAAGAAAAACTTTTGAGACGGGGAGATCACAATCTCGAATAGCATGGGATCAAATTTATATACGCGCGCTCTAAGGGGTGCCCCCCTCTCGGTCCCAACCGGAAACACCCATGCCCCCTGACCGGATGACTGGCTTTAATCCAGGGCCATGGAACCATCATCCCGGCCTCTCCTTTTGGTGTGTACCAGAAAAGCGGTTTGCAACTTACTAAGCCATATTCCTTGCGGAAAACATGTGGTAGTACAGGGAAGGAAATGGGAGGAACCGGACTGATACGGTTTGATACTGTAGTCATATGGCCTGGCATAAGACTGGCATGCTACAACACTGCCATCTTACCCATCCTCATGCCAACACATGGCCATTCATACTCACATCCATCCACGTATGGATCATCGAACTCACTTACCTCATCAATGCATGGAAATAACTTCATCGGTATGCTCTTCAACATGCCATGAGACTAACTAAAATGCAAAACATGCCAAGACACTCATCATATCAAAAGTTCAAACATGCTTGCCTGGTTCGGAGTAGTCGGAGCCTAGCTCGGTGAAGTTTGCGGTCCCGTCACCTCCTTCGGTATCTATGGTATAAAGAAAATATACGCGCTATCGTGAATACCGTGAGGTGCACAGAAAGTATTCCAAAATTTTTTCAAATAAATATGATAAAAAACTAGACAAAAATCTGAAGAGGACAGAAAAAGAATCAATCAAAAATATTATTCTGTTTAAAAGTTATAAAGGTTTTTGTCCAGGGACTCATCTGTAATGAAACAGAAAGTTCCCAGGGGCTAGCTCATAAAAACAGAAAACGTTCCAGTATTGAATACGCCAGCCCAGAGGGGAAAGCGCATTTTGCCCGAAGGCGCTTCCAGAAAACGATTCAATAGAGAGGGCAGAGAGGCTGACGGTGGGGTCCCACTCGTCAGGTTTAAACTTTCAAATGGGAGGGACGAAGCTCGTCGGCGTCCGAGAGCCGCGGTGGTCGCCGGCGGCGATCCATGGCGAGGCAGGGGGATCGGAGGGTACCTCCGTGTTCAGTGCACCCTTCCGCGTCGGTTGGTGGTGGTGGTGGTCGCCGGCGAGTACCGCGTCGGCGGCGAGCCTTGCTTCGACGGACGGCGGCTCGGGTGATCGAGGGGCTCGTCGGAGAGAGCTGCAGTGATCAAATTGAGGAGGGGGTTAGGCTCTTGGTAGCTAGAGGGAGTAACTGACGGGGTTAGGGCGCCGGAGACGGCCTCACCGGAGCGAATCGTGGTGGAGGCCGAGGCGGATCGGGGCGGCCGGAGTTGGGGCAGGAGACCTCCTCGAGGTCCTCCGGGTGGCTTGGCAGAGCCTTGGTGAGGTGTGGTGATGATGCGTGCACGAGGGTGAGCTCGGGAGCCCTTTATATAGGCGGTCCGAGGCGGTGGCCGTGAACGGGGGTCTCCGGTGACGATTACGGCGGCGCAGGGCTTGGTCGGGGTAATTAGGACGTTGTGCGTCATCGTGGAGGTCCACGGTTCCGTTTTGGTGCTAATCGAGCTGGAGTTTGGTGCTTTGGGGGTGAGTTCGACAGAACGGGGCGGCACGGGCCCGTCGGCGGCAGGGAGCGCGTCCCGTGCTTGCCGGCCACGGTGGCGGTGCCACGGGCGTGCGCTGGCACGCATGAGGCCACGCGGAGAGCAGAGGGGCGATGGGCGGCGCGGAACGGCGTTGAGCCGCCGTTCTTGTCCCCTGTCGGCTGTAACGGGGTTTCGGCCGCCGCAAGACACGCCGGCGCGGGCGGCCAGGGGCGCCACCGACGCCGGGAAGACGCCAAGCGCGCGTGCGGGGGTGCTGGCCAGGGAGAAGAGGCCGCGCGCAATGCGCCAAGCGCACTGTCGACGCGTGAGTGAAGCTGACGGACGAAAAACAACACTGAAATCTGAATTTACTGAATTTGCAAAGGAACAGTGCAGCTCAGGTGTTCGACAGAATGTTTTTGGCCTCTGGGGATTTTTCCTTGAGCTGATTTTTGGTGGAGTGGCTACTCATTGCTGAAGTAGGCTGCCTGAATTTTGGTGGAATTTTTGGAGAAGTGTAGATATGAATTTCACCAAATTTGGCAAATCTGGTCCAAACTTGCAGAGACTGAATTTTGAAAATTTTGAAAAGGGGAGGAGTGGATCAAGATGGTTCTGGGTTCAAAGAACTATCCAGGAGAGTTGGTTTTAGGTCAAAACTCAAATGCAATAGGGTACTTGCTTTGAAAATCACTCAGGCTCCAAATAATTTTTAGAAATGATTTGAGGGGAAAAATAATTAGAATAAAATTCAAAACTTGCTTGGATGAGTTGGGACAGAGATCTTAGGTTGATTTCAAGGAGGAGGGGAGGTTTTGGAGGGGTTTTATCACATGGGCAAAAATACCAAGTCATGGGTGGTTAACAAGATATGAAAATCCCAAATTTTCATAGAGTTTCTTTTTAAAAGAAAAAGATTAAAACTCCCAAAATAATTTGAGGGGAAACCAACAGAGAAGAAATTTCAAAAGATCAAACACCATAGTTTTGAAGAAAAATAAAATCCTTGCCAAAGAAAAGGAAGTTTTTAAGATGAAGGATTTCTGGAAAAGAAATTTTTAAATGCCCTCAAAAAGAATTCAACAAAGTTTTTGATGAAAACCAATTAAAATTTTTGGGAGTGTCACAGCACCTACCCCCTTAGGAAAAATCTCGTCCCCGAGATTTCAGCTGATCCTTAAATAAGTGTGGATGCTCTGTCCGAAGAAAATCCTCCCTTTCCCAAGTTGCTTCACTTTCGGTGTGATTGCTCCACTGAACTCTGAAAAATTTGATGGTCTTCTGTCGGGTTCTCCTTTCAGACTCCTCTAATATTTTTACTGGGCGTTCCCGATAAGTGAGGTCTGGTTGCACGTCAATGTTCTCATGGGATACTTGCTTCTCTGGTTTGCTTACGCACTTCCTCAATTGAGAGACGTGGAATACGTCGTGAATGTCGGACAAGTCTTTGGGTAAGTCTAGCTGGTAGGCTACAGTGCCTCTTCGTGCCACTATGCAGAATGGTCCAACGAATCTTGGTGCTAGCTTCCCTTTAATCTTAAACCGTTGCAGTCCCCTCATAGGTGATACTCGTAGGTACACAAATTCACCGGGTTCAAAATTGACCCCACGATGTTTCTGATCGTAATAACTCTTCTGTCGGCTTTGAGCGGTCTTGAGTCGGTCCCTAATTAGCTTGACTTTTTCCTCGGCTTCTTTGAGCATGTCTGGGCCGAAGATACGGCTGTCTCCGGTCTCTGACCAATTTAGCGGGGTACGACACCTCCGTCCGTATAGGGCTTCAAAAGGTGCCATTCGCAGGCTGGCCTGGTAGCTGTTGTTATATGCGAACTCGGCATATGGCAGACTTTCCTCCCACCTGGTTCCATAGGTGAGGACACATGCTCTCAGCATGTCTTCTAAAATTTGGTTTACGTGTTCAGTCTGTCCATCAGTCTGGGGATGGTAGGCTGTACTGAAGGCCAATTGAGTTCCCAGAGCCTGTTGTAAATGATCCCAGAATTTCGAGACAAATTGAGTGCCTCGGTCGGATATTATAGTCTTCGGGACTCCATGTAGACAAACTATACGGGAGAGATAAATCCTGGCAAGCTTCTGAGTGTTGTAGGTTGCCTTCACTAGAATAAAATGTGCCACCTTGGTTAATCTATCGGTGATGACCCATATGGCATTATTCCCGTGTCGTGACCGAGGTAGTCCGACAATAAAATCCATCCCTATTTCATCCCATTTCCACTCAGGTATTTTGTTTGGTTGCAGTAGTCCGGCTGGTCTCTGATGTTCAGCTTTTATGCGTTGACAAGAATCGCAACATGCAACGAATGTGGCTATGTCCCTCTTCATACCGTGCCACCAAAATCTTTCCTGAATGTCCTTATACATTTTGGTTCCTCCAGTGTGGATTGAATATGGAGTGGTGTGTGCTTCAGCTAGGATTTGCTGTTTGAGGTCTTCTATGTTTGGCACACAGAGTCTGTCTTCGTACCGTAATATTCCATCATCGCCTATGATGAACTCCGAGGCCTTGCCCATACTCACCTTTCTTTTAATTCCTTCAATACCGGGGTGGCCGGGCTGAGCTTCTTTAATTCTCTCCACAAGGTCGGGCTTTATTTCCAAGTTTGATATGGTGCCTTCCGTGATCATTGACAAGTTGAGTTTGGCAAATTCTTGTTGGAATTCAGGCCTTAAGCTTTGCAGACTATTTTCGTCAGAGCTGGGGTTCCGACTAAGAGCATCGGCCACTACATTTGCTTTTCCTGGATGATAGTGGATACCAACATCATAATCCTTTACCAATTCCAACCAGCGTCGTTGCCGTAAGTTTAGTTCTGGCTGTGTGAAAATATATTTGAGACTTTTATGGTCCGTGTATATTTCACATCGATTCCCAAGTAAGAAATGCCTCCATTCCTTAAGTGCATGAATAACTGCTGCCATTTCTAAGTCATGAGTGGGATAATTTTCCTCATGCTTGCGGAGTTGTCGTGAAGCGTATGCGACAACCTTGCCTTCTTGCATCAACACGCATCCGAGACCCTTTCTGGACGCGTCACAATACACTTCAAAATTCTTGTGTATGTCGGGTACAATTAATACCGGTGCTGCAGTTAATTTCCGTTTTAACTCCTGGAAACTTTTTTCGCAGGCTTCTGTCCATTCAAATTTCTTGTCTTTCTTGAGTAACTGCGTCATTGGCTTGGCTAGGGTGGAGAATCCTTCAATAAATCTGCGGTAATATCCTGCCATTCCCAAGAAACTTCGTACGTCCGTTACGCTGGCTGGTGCCTTCCAGTCAAGTATGGCCCTGACTTTCTCCGGGTCCACTGCAATACCGTCTTGGGTCAGCACGTGGCCTAGAAAGCCTACTTGCCTTAGCCAAAATTCGCACTTGCTGAACTTGGCATACAATTGATGTTTCCTGAGTTCTCCTAACACAATCCTGAGATGTTCCGCGTGCTCTTCTGGTGTCTTGGAGTATACTAGAATATCGTCGATGAATACCACAACGAACTTGTCCATATACTTCATAAATACTTTGTTCATGAGGTGAACAAAATATGCAGGGGCATTAGTTAGCCCAAAAGGCATAACTGTGAACTCATATAGTCCATATCTGGAGGTGAAGGCTGTTTTGGGGATATCTTCTGTTCGTACTTTTAATTGATGATATCCTGACCTTAAGTCAATCTTTGAGAATACCTTGGCCTAAGCGAGCTGATCAAATAAATCATTTATTCGTGGCATCGGGTATTTGTTCTTGATTGTGACCATGTTAAGTGCTCGGTAGTCTATGCACAATCTCAGTGTTCCATCTTTCTTTTTGGCAAATAAAATTGGTGATCCCCAAGGTGAGGAGCTGGCTCGAATGTATCCCTTCTCCAGTAATTCCTTTATTTGTTTCTTCAATTCAATCAATTCGGATGGTGCCATTCTGTATGGTTTCTTGTATATGGGGTTGGTTCCTGGTGCTAGCTCAATGCTGAATTCTATTTCTCGGTCCGGTGGCATGCCTGGTAGTTCTTCGGGAAATACATCTGGAAATTCACATACCACTGGAACCTTGCTTAACTCAGAAACGTCCACCTTATTCAATCTTGGCTGCCGGTGTATTTTTCTTTCCTTGGCTGATACTTTTATTGTCTTCCCGTGGTGGTGCGTGAGAATTACGGTCCGGTTGAAACAGTCAATAAAACCTTTGTTGGTGGTTAACCAGTCCATCCCTAGGATGACATCCAGTCCTTTATTTTCCAACACAATAAGATTGGCGTAAAATTTCAATCCTTCGAACTCAATAACCACATTCTGACAGTAACTCTGAGTAACTTGCTGAATCCCAGGGGACTTGATGATCATGGATTTTTCCAAGGGAAACATCGAAAAATTATTTTGCAAAGCAAAACTTTTCGAAATGAATGAGTGAGAAGCTCCAGAATCAAACAAAACCGTTGCAGGTATTGTGTTGACAGGAAACGTACCGAGTACGATATCCGGATCGTTTTGTGCTTCCTCTTTGGTTACGTGGTTTAGATGACCCTTCCTGTGGTTGTTGTTGGGGTTGAAATTGTTGCGCTTGGGCGCTGGATTATTTCCACCATTGTTTGGCTTCGGGGTCGAGTTCCTTGGCTTGGGGCACTGTTTGGCGTAGTGCCCTTCTTCTCCACAAGCGTAGCAAGTAACGCCTGGGCGATATGTGAACTCTTTGTCCCTTGCATGGAAATTCTTGATTGGGCGAGAGGTGTTTGTCGTAGGTTTGTGTGTCCCACCTTTCTGAAAATCTGTCCTGCTTCGGTGGTTGCGTGCAAGAGTAGTCTGGTCTCTTTTTCGCTTACGTAAATCCTCCAAGCTACGTCTCTCATTTTCCAGAGTAATAGCTTTGTCCACTAGCGTCTTAAAATCTGGGAAAGTGTGAATGACCAGTTGGCATTTAAGCGCGGGTGCCAGACCGTCAAGGAATTTCTCCATCTTCTTGCTTTCAGTCATACGTTCTTCATTGGCGTAGCAGGACAATAGAGTAAATTGACCGTTGTATTCTGACACTGTCATGTTCCTTTGTTTGAGGTCATCAAATTCTCTCTTCTTGATTTTCATAATACTCTTGGGAATGTGTGCACCGCGGAAACCTTCCTTGAAATCATCCCAGGTTATATCATTTTCGTTGGGGTGCATGTGCAGAAAATTCTCCCACCAGGATGCAGCTGCTCCTGTGAGATAGTGCGGAGCATATAGTACTTTCTCGAGATCTGAACATTTTGCAATAATCAATTTTCTCTCCATATCTCGAAGCCAATCCTCGGCCTCAAGAGGTTTGTCAGTATGAGAAAATGTTTGGGGGCGTGTCTTCTGTAGCTCAGATAACTTGGAATGCTGCTGATACTGTCCATGGTGATTTCCCATGTTGATGACTTGGTTCATCATTTCCCGATGTTGTTGCTGACTCTGCTCATAAAGGCGGCACATTTGTGAAAGTGCCGATCCACTGCCCTGTTGGCTTGACTGTCCCTGAGTGATCTCGTTGCTTGGTTGTGTATCATAATTTTCTTCTGGTGGAGTTGGCATGGAGCGAGTCCAAGGACGAGACATTTTTCACTCTGGGGATATATTTTGTAAAATCCATAAGAAAAGCGAAAAGAGTTGCAAAGACGATTTCATAAATGCATAAGGCTGGCAAATAAAAATTAAATAACCAAGCTTACTCAAGAAAAACAAATCGATTTGCGACGGAGAAGGCCTGCTCATTACATATCTTACACGCGGGCGGTAATTATACAATACGTCACTCAGGATATGCGTACATAATCCTGACATGTTATTTAGGCTAGTGCACTTCTCCAGATCCTACATGATGCGCAAACAGGCTACTTCTCACAACCTATGTACATATAAGCATATCATACAAAGCAGTACATGCATGGCGGCTAAGCGTACTCAGGCGGAGATGTTGACGACCTCCTTTGCCCTGCCGAGGGTGAGGCGTAGCGAGGCTGGAGACTCGACTTCCTCCTCGCTAATAGGCTCCATACATGTAGTGTTGCGCTGAGTGGATGGAGCGGGTGCCAGGGGCGGAGCAACACGAACAGGAGTGGGCGCGCAGGGTGGTGCAGTGCGCGCTGGAGTGGGCGCAATAACTTGGTTGAACTCTTCGGCGGTAGGCAGGCGACGAGTAGGGGCATAAGATGCTGAGGACGAGACCCAAGTCAGTGGCGGTGCGGTGGGTAGGAGCTCCCTCCTGTTGGCAGCACAGCCATGAACTGAGTCCATGCGGGCAGCCACGAAGTCGTCCACCAGGTTGTCGAAGGCTGCCTCCAGGGCCCGGAGATACTCAATAAGCATCTCAAAAGCCTCGTCTCGTTCTCCTCTGGGGCAGGAGAATGCGTAGTGACAGGTGTAAGGCACATGGCATGGAAGATAACGGTAATGACGAGTCTTCATCACGGGGAGGACATCCCTGAGACGAGCTATCGCCTCGCGGGCTGCCATCTGCATAGCATGCTTCTCCGTAGGCATGGCTCTTCCCAAGAACTGGAAGCGGCGTAACTCACCACGCCCTCCCTTGAATTGCACCGCGACCTGGTGCATGGTCAGACTGTCGTTGACTCGGTGCTGGCAGAGTGTGAAGACTGGGCGCACAGATGGCCCCATCGCGACCTGAACGATGAAGGAAAGAAGCTTGACGAACCCATCGGGCACGTTGGCGAAGGTCTGAGACTCGCAGCTGTTGTCGGCCATCTACAAAAGTAGGCAAAAATTATGCATGGTTAGAACATAAATTTATGTTGACTGACAGAAAATGACTACAATCAAGAAAATAAGAAAAGTCTCAAACATGCTAATAACTAATTAGCGATCGCACCTAGTGGCTTCCTACAGTCAGCCTGGCTCTGATACCAAGCTTGTCACGACCGGTTTTCCAATAAAAATATTTATTGAGAAACCAATCTTTTGAGTCCAGTATGAGAAAATTTCTCCTTACCGGTAGACAAATTCTTGATACAATAAGCCAGTAGCATAAAATATATTACAGGGTCGAGTTACGGCAGCTCAACCAAATTATTACAAGCACGCCAATAATTATACATAATGGCGGACATGACACAGTGGCGTGGATACATACTACTGACTCGAGGATAGGGTGGTGGTGGAAAAACACAGCGGGGAGTGAAATACATGACTCTAAAACTGGCATCTCATCGAGCGTCGAGGTGAGGCTCGATGAATTTATTTGGTAGCGGAAGCGGATATAATATAGTGACCAAATCTAGGGTCGCACGAGACTGACTGGGATTCCTCTAGGCGTCGGACTCGCTATCGAACTCTTCATCCATGAGATCGCCTTCATCAGCATCTGGCCAAATCAACAAGCCAGTGAGTACTTTGAAAGTACTCGCAAGACAGTTCGGACGTAAGATATAACAAATGCATGCATGAATGCGTCACGATTAATTCACAAATGTACATTCAAAAAAATTAGCATAACGAAGTAAGGAAAAGGGAAACAGCGGTAGTCCTCCTGAAATCCCAAAACATAAATGAAAACCGATCGGGTGTCTGAAGCGACGCCTCGAAGGGTGGACAATTAAATATAAGAAAATGATGCCACAGTCGGGCGTCTTAGCGACACCACATAAAGGGCTTTAAAAGAAATGCCACAGTCGGACGTCTGAGCGACATCACATAAAGGGCTTTAGAAGAAATGCCACAGTCGGACGTCTGAGCGACATCACAGAAAGGGCTTTAAAAGAAATGCCACAGTCGGACATCTGAGCAACATCACAGAAAGGGCTTTAAAAGAAATGCCACAGTCGGACGTCTGAGCGACATCACAGAAAGGGCTTTAAAAGAAATGCCACAGTCGGACGTCTGAGCGACATCACAGAAAGGGCTTTAAAAGAAATGCCACAGTCGGACGTCTGAGCGACATCATAGAAAGGGCTTTAAAAGAAATGCCACAGTCGGACGTCTGAGCGACATCACAGAAAGGGCTTTTATTCACAAGTAAATAATACTCATAATCATCATTCAATTCATGAAAATAAACGGGTTAGTCCATCCACAGGAAATATCTTTTAACCGGAATTAGCACTCATACGATTCACCGGAGTCTCTGTCATCAAAACTGGCACTTGTCAGGATAAGATGGTACTGAACTTGGACATAGAATAGATGATTCAAGGAAATATATGACTCTGCAGAGTTTGTACAAAAATTTCCCACAGCCAACGGATTTCCGTAGTCACGAAGGACTAGTTCCGTTTACGGTATTTCGGAAGAAACACAGCTAACCAGTACACACCCATCCTACCTCTCGATGCTAGGAATCACCCTAGCCATCGTCCAAGAAAAACTTTTGAGACGGGGAGATCACAATCTCGAATAGCATGGGATCAAATTTATATACGCGCGCTCTAAGGGGTGCCCCCCTCTCGGTCCCAACCGGAAACACCCATGCCCCCTGACCGGATGACTGGCTTTAATCCAGGGCCATGGAACCATCATCCCGGCCTCTGCTTTTGGTGTGTACCAGAAAAGCGGTTTGCAACTTACTAAGCCATATTCCTTGCGGAAAACATGTGGTAGTACAGGGAAGGAAATGGGAGGAACCGGACTGATACGGTTTGATACTGTAGTCATATGGCCTGGCATAAGACTGGCATGCTACAACACTGCCATCTTACCCATCCTCATGCCAACACATGGCCATTCATACTCACATCCATCCACGTATGGATCATCGAACTCACTTACCTCATCAATGCATGGAAATAACTTCATCGGTATGCTCTTCAACATGCCATGAGACTAACTAAAATGCAAAACATGCCAAGACACTCATCATATCAAAAGTTCAAACATGCTTGCCTGGTTCGGAGTAGTCGGAGCCTAGCTCGGTGAAGTTTGCGGTCCCGTCACCTCCTTCGGTATCTATGGTATAAAGAAAATATACGCGCTATCGTGAATACCGTGAGGTGCACAGAAAGTATTCCAAAATTTTTTCAAATAAATATGATAAAAAACTAGACAAAAATCTGAAGAGGACAGAAAAAGAATCAATCAAAAATATTATTCTGTTTAAAAGTTATAAAGGTTTTTGTCCAGGGACTCATCTGTAATGAAACAGAAAGTTCCCAGGGGCTAGCTCATAAAAACAGAAAACGTTCCAGTATTGAATACGCCAGCCCAGAGGGGAAAGCGCATTTTGCCCGAAGGCGCTTCCAGAAAACGATTCAATAGAGAGGGCAGAGAGGCTGACGGTGGGGTCCCACTCGTCAGGTTTAAACTTTCAAATGGGAGGGACGAAGCTCGTCGGCGTCCGAGAGCCGCGGTGGTCGCCGGCGGCGATCCACGGTGAGGCAGGGGGATCGGAGGGTACCTCCGTGTTCAGTGCACCCTTCCGCGTCGGTTGGTGGTGGTGGTGGTCGCCGGCGAGTACCGCGTCGGCGGCGAGCCTTGCTCCGGCGGACGGCGGCTCGGGTGATCGAGGGGCTCGTCGGAGAGAGCTGCAGTGATCAAATTGAGGAGGGGGTTAGGCTCCTGGTAGCTAGAGGGAGTAACTGACGGGGTTAGGGCGCCGGAGACGGCCTCACCGGAGCGAATCGTGGTGGAGGCCGAGGCGGATCGGGGCGGCCGGAGTTGGGGGAGGAGACCTCCTCGAGGTCCTCCGGGTGGCTTGGCAGAGCCTTAGTGAGGTGTGGTGATGATGCGTGCACGAGGGTGAGCTCGGGAGCCCTTTATATAGGCGGTCCGAGGCGGTGGCCGTGAACGGGGGTCTCCGGTGACGATTACGGCGGCGCAGGGCTTGGTCGGGGTAATTAGGACGTTGTGCGTCATCGTGGAGGTCCACGGTTCCGTTTTGGTGCTAATCGAGCTGGAGTTTGGTGCTTTGGGGGTGAGTTCGACAGAACGGGGCGGCACGGGCCCGTCGGCGGCAGGGAGCGCGTCCCGTGCTTGCCGGCCACGGTGGCGGTGCCACGGGCGTGCGCTGGCACGCATGAGGCCACGCGGAGAGCAAAGGGGCGATGGGCGGCGCGGAACGGCGTTGAGCCGCCGTTCTTGTCCCCTGTCGGCTGTAACGGGGTTTCGGCCGCCGCAAGACACGCCGGCGCGGGCGGCCAGGGGCGCCACCGACGCCGGGAAGACGCCAAGCGCACGTGCGGGGGTGCTGGCCAGGGAGAAGAGGCCGCGCGCAACGCGCCAAGCGCACTGTCGACGCGTGAGTGAAGCTGACGGATGAAAAACAACACTGAAATCTGAATTTACTGAATTTGCAAAGGAACAGTGCAGCTCAGGTGTTCGACAGAATGTTTTTGGCCTCTGGGGATTTTTCCTTGAGCTGATTTTTGGTGGAGTGGCTACTCATTGCTCAAGTAGGCTGCCTGAATTTTGGTAGAATTTTTGGAGAAGTGTAGATATGAATTTCACCAAATTTGGCAAATCTGGTCCAAACTTGCAGAGACTGAATTTTGAAAATTTTGAAAAGGGGAGGAGTGGATCAAGATGGTTCTGGGTTGTGGGTTCAAAGAACTATCCAGGAGAGTTGGTTTTAGGTCAAAACTCAAATGCAATAGGGTACTTGCTTTGAAAATCACTCAGGCTCCAAATAATTTTCAGAAATGATTTGAGGGGAAAAATAATTAGAATAAAATCCAAAACTTGCTTGGATGAGTTGGGACAGAGATCTTAGGTTGATTTCAAGGAGGAGGGGAGGTTTTGGAGGGGTTTTATCACATGGGCAAAAATACCAAGTCATGGGTGGTTAACAAGATATGAAAATCCCAAATTTTCATAGAGTTTCTTTTTAAAAGAAAAAGATTAAAACTCCCAAAATAATTTGAGGGGAAACCAACAGAGAAGAAATTTCAAAAGATCAAACACCATAGTTTTGAAGAAAAATAAAATCCTTGCCAAAGAAAAGGAAGTTTTTAAGATGAAGGATTTCTGGAAAAGAAATTTTTAAATGCCCTCAAAAAGAATTCAACAAAGTTTTTGATGAAAACCAATTAAATTTTTTGGGAGTGTCACACATAGTAGTAGAAGTAATAGATGACGAGACAACTTCAAGAAGATACGATGATGGAGATCATGATGATGGAGATCATGGTGTCATGCCGGTGACAACGATGATCATGGAGCCCCGAAGATGGAGATCGAGAGGAGCAAAATGATATTGGCCATATCATGTCACTATTTGATTGCATGTGATGTTTATCATGTTTTACATCTTATTTGCTTAGAACGATGATAGCTTAAATAAGATGATCCCTCACTAAAATTTCAAGAAAGGTGTTCCCCCCTAACTGTGCACCGTTGCGAAGGTTCATTGTTTCGAAGCACCACGTGATGATCGGGTGTGATAGATTCTAATGTTCGAATACAACGGGTGTAAGCCAGATTTACACAGCAAAAACACTTAGGTTGACTTGACGAGCCTAGCATGTACAGACATGGCCTCGGAACACGGAAGACCGAAAGGTCGAGCATGAGTCGTATAGAAGATACGATCAACATGAAGATGTTCACCGATGTTGACTAGTCCGTCTCACGTGATGATCGGACACGGCCTAGTTGACTCGGATCATGTTTCACTTAGATGACTAGAGGGATGTCTATCTGAGTGGGAGTTCATTAGATGAACTCAATTATCATGAACATAGTCTAAATTGTCTTTGCAAATATGTTGTAGATAAATAGCTCATGTTGTAGCTCCCTGTTTCAATAGGTTCCTAGAGAAAGACCAAGTTGAAAGATATTGGAAGCACTGATGCGGATTTGGTTCGTAGTCCGAGGAGTGTCCTCACTGCTACGCAGAAGGCTTACGTCTTTGATGCACCGCTCGATGTGCAAACCCCTACAACGTCATCTGTGGATGACCTGACAGACACATCTTGATGACTACTTGATAGTTTAGTGCACCATACTTTACGGCTTAGAATCGGGATTCCAATGACGTTTTGAATGCCATAGAACATATGAGATGTTCCAAGAGCTGAAATTGGGATTTCAGGCTCATGCCCGTGTTGAGAGGTGTGAGACCTCTGACAAGTTCTTTTGCCAACAAGATGGAGGAAAATAGCTCAGCTAGTGAGCATGTGCTCAGAATGTCTGGGTGCTACAATCACTTAAATCAAGTGGGAGTTAAACTTCCAGATAAGATAGTGATTGATAGAGTTCTCTAGCCACTATCACTAAGCTACTAGATCTTCGTGATGAACTATGACATGCAAGGGATGGAGTTGATCCTGGAGCTGTTCGCGGTGCTTAAGACCACAAAAGGTAGAAATCAAGAAGGAGCATCAAGTGTTGATGGTTTAATAAGACCACTGGTTTCAAGAAGGGCAAGGGCTAGAAGGGAAACTTCATGGATGGCAAATCAGTTGCCGCTCCAGTGAAGGAACCCAAGGTTGAACCCAAACCCGAGACTAAGTGCTTCTATTGTAAGGGGAACGGTCACTGGTAGCGGAATTACCCCAAATGCATGGTAGATAAGAAGGCTGGCAACTTGAACAAAGTATATACGTGTTATTAATGTGTACCTCGCTAGTACTCCTGGTAGCACCTGGGTATTGGATACCGGTTCAGTTGCTATTACTGGTGACTTGAAGCAAAAGCTACGGACTAAACGGAGACTGGCTAAGGGCAAGGTGATGATGTGTGTTGTAAGTGTTTCCAAAGTTGATGAGATCACCATCGCACGCTCCATCTACCTTCGGGATTAGTATTGAACCTAGATAAATGTTATCAGGTGTCTACGTTGAGCATGAATATGATTAGATCATGTTCATTGCAATACGGTCATTCATTTAAGTTAGAGAATAATGGTTATTCTGTTTACATGAATGATACCTTTCATGGTCATGCACCCTATGTGAATGGTTCATTGAATCTCGGTCGTGGTAATACGCATGTTCACGCCAAAAGATGTAGAGTTAATAATGATAGTACCACTTTCTCGTGGCACTGCCGCTTAGGTCATATTGGCGTAAGATGCATGAAGAAACTCCATGTCAATGGATGTTTGGAGTCACTTGATTTTGAATCACTTGACACATGCGAGCCATGCCTCATGGGCAGGATGACTAAGACCCCGTTTTCAGGTACAATGAAACGGGCAAGTGACTTGTTGGAAATCATGCATGTTGATGCGTGTGATCCAATGAGAATTGAAGCGTGCGGTGGATATCGCTATTTTCTCATCGGTAGATATAGGTATATCTACCTAATGAAGCACAAGTCTGAAACGTTTGAAAAGTTCAAGCGATTTCAGAGTGAAGTTAAGAATCATCATAACAAAGAAGATCATGTTCCTACGATCTGATCAAAAGGGGATTTTCTAAGTTATGAGTTTGGCAAATCACTTAAGACATTGTGGAATTGTTTCACAATTGAAGCCACCTGGAACACCACAGGGTAATGGTGTGTCCGGACGTCGTAATCGAACCTTATGAGATATGGTGCGATCTATGATGTCTCTTACCGATCTACCGTTTTCATTTTGGGGTTATGCGTTAGAGACAGCTGCATTCACTTTAGATAGGACACCATCTAAGTCCATTGAGACGACATCGTATGAACATTGGTTTGGCAAGAAACCAAAGTTTTCGTTTCTTAATGTTTGGGGCTGCGATGCTTAAGGCTTCAGCCAGAGAAGCTCGAACCCAAAGCGGACAAACACATCTTCATAGGATACCCAAAGGTGACAGTTGGGTATACCTTCTATCTCAGATCCGAGGGCAAATTGTTTGTCGCTAAGAACAGGTCCTTTCTCGAGAAGGAGTTTCTCTCGAAAGAATTGAGTGGGAGGAAGATAGAACTTGATGAGGTTGTCGAACCTTTATTTCAACCAGAGAATGATGCAACACAGAAAGATGTTTTCTGTGGCACCTACGTCTGTTGAATAGGAAGTTAATGATAGTGATCATGAAGCTTCGGATCAAGTTGCTATCGAACCTCGTAGGTCGACAAGGATATGTAATACTCCTAAGTGGTACGGTAATCCTGTCTTAGATATCATGTTGTTAGACAACAATGAACCTACGAGCTATGGAGAAGCGATGGTGGGCCCGTATTCCGAAAAATGGTTAGAAGCCATGAAATCCGAGATAGGATCCATATATCAAAACAAAGTATGGACTTTGGTGGACTTGCCCGATGATCGGCAAGCCATTAAGATAAATGGATCTTTAAGAAGAAGACAGACGTGGGCGGTAATGTTACCGTCTATGAAGCTCGACTTGTGGGAAAGAGTATTTTCACAAGTTCAAGGAGTTGACTACGATGAGAATTTCTCACCCATAGCAATACTTAAGTCCGTCAGAATCATGTTAGCATTAGCTGTATTTTTCGATTATGAAATCTAACAGATGGATGTCAAAGCAAGTTTTCTTACCAGTTTTCGTAAGAAAAAATTGTATGTGATACAATAAAAGGTTTTGTCGATCCTAAGGATGCTAAAAGGTATGCTGGCTCCAGCGATCCTTCTATGGACTAGAGCAAGCATCTCGGAATCGGAATATATGCTTTGATGGAGTGATCAAAGCTTTTAGGTTTATACAATGTTTGCTAGAAAGTTGTATTTACAAGAAAGTGAGTGGGAGCACTACAACATTTCTGATAAGTATATGTGGATGACATATTTTTGATCCGAAATAATGTAGAATTTCTGGAAAGCATAAATGGTTGTTTGAAGAGTATTTTTTCAAAGGAAGACCTGGATAAAGCTGCTTACATACTGGGCATCAAGATCTATAGAGATAGATCAAGATGCCTGATGATACTTCCAAAGAACACACACCTTGACATGTTTTTGAAGGAGTTCAAAATAGATCAGTCAAAGAAGGGGTTCTTACCTGAGTTGTAAGGTGTGAAGTTGAGTAAGACTCAAAGCTTGACCACGGCAGAAGAAAGAGGAAGGACGAAGGTCGTCCCCTATGCTCTTGTCATAGGCTCTATACGGTATGCCATGCTGAGTACCATACCTGATGTGTGCCTTGCCACATGTCTGGCAAGAGGGTACAAAGGTGATCTAGGACTGGATCACCAGATAGCAGTTAAAATTGTCCTTAGAGGAATAAGGAAATGTTTCTCGGTTATGGAGGTGATGAAGAGTTCGACGTAAAGAGTTACGTCGATGCAAGCTTAACACCTATCCAGATAGCTCTGAGTGGAGATACCGGATACGTATAATGGAGCAATAATTTGGAATAGCTCCAAGTGGAACGTGGTAGCAGCATCTACGATACGACATAAAGTTTTGCGAAATACATAGGGATCTGAATATGGCAAGACCCGTTGACTACAACCTCTCTCACAAACATAACATGATCAAACCCAGAACTCTTTGAGTGTTTATCACATAGTGATGTGAACTAGATCATTGAGTCTAGTAGACTCTTGGATGTTGGTCACATGGCGATGTGACCTGTGAGTGTTAATCACATGGCGATGTGAAATAGATTATTGACTCTAGTGCAAGTGGGAGACTGTTGGAAATATGCCCTAGAGGCAATAATAAATTAGTTATTATTATTATTATATTTCATTGTTCATGATAATCGTTTATTATCCATGCTAGAATTGTATTGATAGGAAACTCAGATACATGTGTGGATACATAGACAACACCATGTCACTAGTAAGCCCCTAGTTGACTAGCTCGTTGATCAATAGATGGTTACAGTTTCCTGACCATGGACATTGGATGTCGTTGATAACGGGATCACATCATTAGGAGAATGATGTGATGGACAAGACCCAATCCTAAGCCTAGCACAAGATCGTGTAGTTCGTTTGCTAAAGCTTTTCTAATGTCAAGTATCATTTCCTTAGACCATGAGATTGTGAAACTCCCGGATACCGTAGGAGTGCTTTGGGTGTGCCAAACGTCACAACGTAACTGGGTGGCTATAAAGGTTCACTACAGGTATCTCCGAAAGTGTCTGTTGGGTTGGCACGAATCGAGACTGGGATTTGTCACTCCGTGTAAACGGAGAGGTATCTCTGGGCCCACTCGGTAGGACATCATCATAATGTGCACAATGTGATCAAGGAGTTGATCACGGGATGATGTGTTACAGAACGAGTAAAGAGACTTGCCGGTAACGCGATTGAACAAGGTATCGGGATACCGATGATCGAATCTCGGGCAAGTATCGTACCGCTAGACAAAGGGAATTGAATACGGGATTGATTGAATCCTCGACATCATGGTTCATCCGATGAGATCATTGTGGAACATGTGGGAGCCAACATGGGTATCCAGATCCCGCTGTTGGTTATTGGCCGGAGAGGTGTCTCGGTCATGTCTGCATGGTTCCCGAACCCGTGGGGTCTACACACTTAAGGTTCGATGACGCTAGGGTTATAGGGAAAGTATGTACGCGGTTACCGAATGTTGTTCGGAGTCCTGAATGATATCCCAGACGTCACGAGGAGTTCCGGAATGGTCCGAAGGTAAAGATTAATATATAGGAAGTATGGTTTTGGCCACCGAAAGTGTTCCGGACATCATCGGTAGTGTACCGGGACCACCGGAGGGGTCTGAGGGTCCACCAGGTGGGGCCACCAGCCCCGGAGGCCTACATGGGCCAATAGTGGGAAGGGACCAGCCCCTATGTGGGCTGGGGCGCCTCCCACCAAGGCCCAAGGCGCCTCCAAGAGGGGAAGGGGGAAAACCCTAGGGCAGATGGGCCCTAAGGCCCACCTCAGGTGCGCCTCCCCCTCTCCCCCTTGTGGCCGCCACCCTAGATGGGATCTAGGGCTGCCTCCACCCCTAGGGAGGAAACCCTAGGTGGGGGCGCAGCCCTCCCTCTCCCCCTATATATAGTGGAGGCAAAGGGGCAGCCCAACACATGAAGTTCCTCCCCTGTTGGCGCAGCCCTACCCCTCTCCCTCCTCGTCTCTCGTAGTGCTTGGCAAAGCCCTGCTGGAGTCCCGCGCTCCTCCACCACCACCATGCCGTCGTGCTGCTGGTGGATGGAGTTTTACCCAACCTCTCCTTCTCCCCTTGCTGGATTAAGGCGTAGGAGATGTCACCGGGCTGTACGTGTGTTGAACGCGGAGGTGCCGTCCGTTCGGCACTAGGATCATCGATGATTTCGATCACGACGAGTACGACTCCATCAACCCCGTTCACTTGAACGCTTCCGCTTAGTGATCTACAAGGGTATGTAGATGCACTCTCCTTCCCCTCGTTGCTAGATTACTCCATGGATTGTTCTTGGTGATGTGTAGAAAATTATAAATTTCTGCTACGATCCCCAACACGAAGGCCGGGGAGATGTCCGACTACGGGGCGGCCGTCATCTACAAGCGGACGGGCGGGGGATTCCCCAAGATGTCATGGGAGGATTCTGCCAAGAAATGGCAGAACTCCTTCTTCTACGCCGCAACCTCGGCGCGGACCGCATCAACCTGCCGCCCTTCGTCGACACACCACCGAGGGCGAAGGAGAACTGGAACTACTACCCCCGGCACCCGTCGCAGGAGATCCTCAACCTGTGCCAGCGGGTGTCAGAGATGAGGGAGCGGGAAGGGCTCACCAGCACGGACCTCATTATTGCTTTCATTAGGCACCGGGTGCTGCCGCTGTAGCAGCGCACCCACATCATCGGTCAGATGACCGGCCTCCAAGACCCCAACCGCATGTTGAACTTGCGCCTGGGGGTAGACCAGGTCGCCCGCCGGGTTAATGACATCTCCAAGGCCAGGCTGCGAGGGGATTGGGAGTTCGGAAAACCTCCATACAGCCAGGCGAACCCGGCACCCGTGGTGAGTCCCTGGTCTCCGTACTTTTCCGCTGCACATCTTCTCGTTCGTCCCGACGCAACGCGGGAGGTGCTCCTGAACGCCATCCGGCATCCGTATGACCAGGCGCCGACGCAGGTGGTGCGTGCTACATCTTGAGCATGCGTTGGTTTTCCCTTGAAGAGGAAAGGGTGATGCAGCAAAGTAGCATGAGTATTTCCCTCAGTTTTTGAGAACCAAGGTATCAATCCAGTAGGAGACTACACGCAAGTCCCCTAGTACCTGCACAAACAAACAAGAACCTCGAAACCAACGTGATAAAGGGGTTGTCAATCCCTTCACGGTCACTTACGAAAGTGAGTTCTGATAGAGATAATAAGATTAATATTTTTGGTATTTTTGTGGTATAGATTGGAAAATAAAGATTGCAAAATAGATAGTAAACTAGAATTGTAGATTGGAAACTTATATGATGTAAAGTAGACCCGCGGGCCATAGGTTTCACTAGTGGCTTCTCTCAAGATAGCATGTATTACGGTGGGTGAACAAATTACTGCCGAGCAATTAATAGAAAAGCACATAGTTATGATGATATCTAAGGCAATGATCATGAATATAGGCATCACGTCCATGACAAGTAGACCGAAATGATTCTGCATCTACTACTATTACTCCACACATCGGCCGTTATCCAGCATGCATCTAGAGTATTAAGTTCATAAGAACGGAGTAACGCATTAGGCAAGATGACATGATGTAGAGGGATAAACTCAAGAAATATGATATAAACCCCATCTTTTTAGACTCGATGGCAACAATACAATACGTGTCATTTCCCTTTCTGTCACTGGGATCGAGCACTCCAAGATTGAACCCAAAGCTAATCACTTCTCCCATTGTAAGAAAGATCAATCTAGTAGGCCAAACTAAACCGATAATTCGAAGAGACTTGCAAAGATACCAAATCATGCATATAATAATTCAGAGAAGAATCAAATAATATTCATAGATAATCAAGTTCATAAACCCACAATTCATCGAATCTCAACAAACACACCGCAAAAAGAGTTACATCGAATAGATCTCCAAGAATATCGAGGAGAACTTTGTATTGAGATCCAAAGAGAGAGAAGAAGCCATCTAGCTAATAACTATGGACCCAAAGGTCTGTGGTAAACTACTCACACATCATCGGAGAGGCTATGGTGTTGATGTAGAAGCCCTCCATGATCGAATCCCCCTCTGGCAGATCGCCGGAAAAGGCCCCAAGATGGGATCTCCCGGGTACAGAAGGTTGTGGTAGTGGAAATGGTGTTTCGTGGCTCTCCCCGAAGGTTTCAGGGTATAAGAGTATATATAGGCGAAAGAAGTAGGTCGGTGGAGTTGTGAGGGGCCCACGAGGGTGGGGGGCACGCCCTCCTATCTTGTGGCCGCCTCGCTGCTTCCTTGACGTCCACTCCAAGTCTCATGGATCACGTTTGTTCCAAAAATGATCCTCGCGAAGGTTTCATTCCGTTTGGATTCCGTTTGATATTCCTTTTCTACGAAACACTGAAATAGGCAAAAAACAGTAATTTGCACTGGGCTTTCGGTTAATAGGTTAGTCCCAAAAATAAGATAAAAAGGTATAATAAATCCCATTAAACATCCAAAATAGATAATATAATAGCATTGAACAATCAAAAATTATAGATACGTTGGAGACGTATCAGTGCGGGCCAGCTCGGAGGAGCTCGTGGCCCACGAGGAGGAAGAGGAGGAGGAGGCGACCGCCGATGCCGGCGCAGGGCACCGTGCGGGTATGTTCGTCTTCCATATTTCTTGAATTGCCGGGCGCGAGGCGGCGCGGGGGGTGCTGACGCGAGTTGTTGATGTAGTGGCGGGGAAGGCGGCGGCGCGTCTGGCGCCGAGTCGTCCTGTGGGGCGACGACGGCGAGTCAGCCGCATGGGAAGGACAACATCGTGCCCCGAGCCCCGACCGTGAAGCGCGCGGCGAACCCGGCCGCCGGCGCGAAGTGCCCGCCAATAGGAGGCGCGACGCTCTGCAGGCGAGGCCGGCGAGACCCACCGTTCCGGTGGTGCCTGGGTAAGTTCCCTCTTTGTTGAATTTGAATGGCCGAGCGGCTCTGGTTGGTTCTTGTTTGTTTACTGCATTGGGCTTCAGGTCGCCGATCTCACTGGCGCTAGCGGCTGCGGACTCCGCGTCCACCGAGGGTGCCGTGTTTCGGACGACCCGAACCAGTGTCGTTGATCGGGACGAGGAGGCGGCTGACCCGGACCTCGGCCTGGACCCGGCCGACACCGAAGGCCTGGCCTGGAGGGACCGGAACAAGGCCGAGGAGGAGCTGGAGGCGGCGTCACCCCAGGCCTGGGTCAATGTTGCGGCGGCGTGGGCGTGAGCCAGCGTGGCCCGAGATGCTGGCGGCGATGGTCTTCATGCCGTCGTCAGAGGGGGAGCGCGGCCGAGGTGGTCGTGCGGACACGATGGACCTCGACCGGGAGGTCGTGGTAGTTGGGGATGACACCCCGCCGTGGACCGACGAGGTCGAGCGGGTGGGGGCCGAGGGAGGCGACGGTGACGTCATCTTGGAGGTGGTGTCGCGGACGGCACCTGAAGGAGCGCCTCGGGCGCCAACGGGTGGGGCACCACTAGTGGCGGCACCACAGGCTACTCCGGTTGTTGAGCCACAGAGGGTGCAGGAGAGGGCGCCGGAGAAGGCACCAGCCGCGGGAGAGGTGGTAAGCGGAGAGTGCGCCCTGGTGCCCAGACCAGGGGGCACCGGGCCATTGGGTTGAAGTCGGCTCGGGGCGGGACCAATGAGGTCTTCATCGGGCCCCCGACCCAGGAGGAGGCGGCGATGGCCGCCATGAGCCGGCGCCTACGGGGGCGGACGGACAGGATCTAGGCCTTCCCCCAGGCCGAGGTGGAGCAAACGCGGGAGCTGGAGCGCACCGTGTTCGTAAGTTCTCCCTTGTCTTGTGTTTTCTTTTTGCTACTTCTTCTGGGTGGGGGCACGCTAGCGCACTCACTAGGTGTAGCCCCCGAGATTCGGGCCAACTGTGTAGCAGTTGGGTCAAATCTTCAACGATGTCTTGTGCTGATCGTTGCTCCTTACAGCAACTGGACTCCTTTCCGGGTCAGCGTCTTCAACCGGCTTCTGGAGAAGCACCGGCAGCTCAAAGAGCAGCTTGCCGCCAAGGAGGAGGAGCTCCGCGTTGCCGCATGTATTTTAATCATATGTTCTTTTTAGTGGGGGCACGCTAGCGCACCCACTGGGTGTAGCCCCCGAGATTCGGGCCAACTATGTAGTAGTTGGATCGAATCTTAAAGTGGTTCTTTGTTTCTGAGTCTTTCTTTTGCAGCCAAGGTGTCGTCTTGGAGGACCCGGCTGATCCGACCCGGCTTCCATTACGACCGGCTCGTTGCCGACGCCGGTCGGCTTGGGACCGAGGTGGCGGAGGTGAAGGAGGAGGCGATAGGAGCCCGGAAGGCGCTTGATGAAGCCGGTCGGCTGCAGGAGCGGCTGGAGGGCGACAAGAGCCTGCTTGAGGCTGAGGTGGAGCGCCTCAAGGCGGAGGCCACCAAGGTCGTGGAGGCACAGCGGGCCCTTGCCGAGGCCGACCAGCAACGCGACAAGCTAGCCGACGACAAGGGCTAGCTCCAGGCCGAGGTGGAACGTCTGAAGGCACTAGGGGCCGCGACGGAGGAGGCCCATCAGGCGGAAACCCGTCGCCGCAAGGATCCCGAGAAGGCGCCCGAGGCTAAGGATGCTGAGCTGAAGGTGGCCCCCAAGGTCACCGACTTGGAGAAGACGCTCCAGGAGCGTGACCGCACCATTGCCCGGGAGTGGCGCGGTACGTTGCTTGAAGCTCAGCACCTGGAAGAGTCCTTCTCCAGTAAGTTCTTTCCTTGGGTTCTGCCGGGCTGGGATGCCGGCTTCTTCCCCTTGGTGACTGATCTGACTTGCTCTTATTTTCGACAGGAGCCTTCCCTGAGACGCACCAGCTGGCGGAGGATGCCGTCCACTTTCAATGAGACCCGTAGGGAGTTGTGGGCTCCAGGACCAACCCGGAGGTGGCTTGGACCTTCCCAGAGATCATGACCGCCGCCGAAGCTCGTCTGCGAGTCTTGACGAGAAGATAGGGCGGCTCTCTGAGGCCGGCACGGCGATGACGGCGTCCCTTTGGCCGGGCTCCATTGCACCGAACAGCTTCACGCGGTTGGCATGGTGGTTGGAGGTGGGCCCAGACCGGCTCCACGAGTGGCGTGTTTCTGCCGCCCATGCCGGTGCTAAGATGGCGCTCAGTTTCGTGATGCCTTGGCGTCCGGATCTGGCACTGGACGTGCTGATGGGCCAGTGAGCTGGCGCGGAGAACTAGCTGCGGGCGGAGGCCAGGAGGATCGCAGCCCGCGCCAGCTATATTGCCATGTTCGCCATTCACGATGAGTTCCAGCCAGAGCGGACGGAAGATGGCAGAGTCGTTCCTGCTGACGACTTTGGCCTGCTTCTGAACGACCCGGAGGGCGGCTCCGAGGAGACGGGCATCTACGGCGATGTGGATGCCGGGGAGGAAGACGCCGGCACCTCGGCGAACCCAGAGGCCACCGAGGGGAGCCGGCAGCTGCGCGATGATACGTCTCCGTCGTATCTATAATTTTTGATTGTTCCATGCCAATATTCTACAACTTTCATATACTTTTGGCAACTTTTTATACTATTTTTGGGACTAACATATTGATTCAGTGCCCAGTGCCAGTTCCTGTTTGTTGCATGTTTTTTGTTTCGCAGAATATCCATATCAAACGGAGTCCAAACGGAATAAAAACTGATGGAGATTTTTTTTGGAATATATATGATTTTGGGGAAGAAGAATCCACACGAGACGATGCTCGAGGGGCCCACGAGGTAGGGGGAAGCGCCCCAGGGTGTCAAACGCGCCCCTGACCCTCGTGGCCACCCTGTAAGGCGGTTGGTGCCCTTCTTTCGCCGCAACAAAGCTAATATCCGGATAGAGATCGTGTTAAAATTTCAGCCCAATCGGAGTTACGGATCTCCAGGAATATAAGAAACGGTGAAAGGGAAGAATCTGAGAATGCAAAAACAGAGAGAGACAGAGAGACAGATCGAATCTCGGAGGGGCTCTCGCCCCTCCCACGCCATGGAGGCCATGGACCAGAGGGGAAACCCTTCTCCCATCTAGGGAGAAGGTCAAGAAAGAATAAGAAGGAGGGGGGCTCTCACCCCCTCGCTTCCCGTGGCACCGGAACGCCACCGGGGTCCATCATCATCACTGCGATCTACACCAACACCTCCGCCATCTTCACCAACATCTCCATCACCTTCCCCCCTCTATCTACAGCGGTCCACTCTCCCGCAACCCACTGTACCCTCTACTTGAACATGGTGCTTTATGCTTCATATTATTATCCAATGATGTGTTGCCATCCTATGATGTCTGAGTAGATTTTCATTGTCCTATCGGTGGTTGATGAATTGCTATGATTGATTTAATTTGCTTGTGGTTATGTTGCTGTCCTTTGGTGCCCATCATATGATTGCGCGCGTGGATCACACCCTAGGGTTAGTTGTATGTTGATAGGACTATGTATTGGAGGGCAAGAGTGACAGAAGCCTCAACCTAGCATAGAAATTGATGCATACAGGATTGAAGGGGGACCAATATATCTTAATGCTATGGTTGGGTTTTACCTTAATGAACATTAGTAGTTGCGGATGCTTGCTAATAGTTCCAATCATAAGTGCATAGAATTCCAAGTCAGGGATGGCATGCTAGCAGTGGCCTCTCCCACATAATACTTGCTATCGGTCTAGTAAAGTAGTGAATTGCTTAGGGGCAATTTCACAACTCCTACCACCACTTTTCCACACTCGCTATATTTACTTTGTTGTTTCTTTACTTAAACAGCCCCTACTTTTTATTTGCGTACTCTTTATTATCTTGCAAACCTATCCAACAACACCTACAAAGTACTTCTAGTTTCATACTTGTTCTAGGTAAAGCGAACGTCAAGCGTGCGTAGAGTTGTATCGGTGGTCGATAGAACTTGAGGGAATATTTGTTCTACCTTTAGCTCCTCGTTGGGTTCGACACTCTTACTTATCGAAAACTATTGCGATCCCCTATACTTGTGGGTTATCAAGACCTTTTTCTGGCACCGTTGCCGGTGAGCAATAGCGTGGGGTGAATATTCTCGTGTGTGCTTGTTTGCTTTATCACTAAGTAATTTTTATTTGCTGTTCTTAGTTGTTCTTTATCTTTAGTTATGGATATGGAACACGAAATACCAAAAAAATTAGGTGTACTTGCTACTCATGGAGATGGGGTAACTCCTAAAACCCTCGATCCTCGTTATGTGAAAGATATTAAGTACTACTTTGATAATACTGAGAAAACCCCATTCAACTTTATAATGGGAGACACGTTGGATCAACGTGAATACTTTAGGGATTATCGTTTGACACAAAAGGGAAACTATTATGGGATCAATTTATTATGTTGCGTTGGTATGCCTGGAGTCTATGCTTGAGATATGATTATATTTGTTGCTCTAGGATGAATTCTCCACACCTCCCATTTTCATGCAAATTTAATGATAATGAAACCTTGGCTTCTTATGCTAGAGGTATTTATGATTACTATGATGTGGAACAAATAGAAGAATTTGTTGCTTTTATGGGTGCTTATGAAATTGAATCTATGTTTAAAGAGTTTGATGATATTGATGATGCTTGTTATAGATCTGAAAATTTGGCTATCCTCAAATATTGCTATGATAATTATGAATACAATTATGAAATTAATGCACTTATTAAGAAAGTCTCCGCTGTCCAAGAAGAGACTAATATTTTGCAGGAATCTATGGAAGAAGAAATTGATGAAACTGTGAGCTCATTGGATGAAAAAGATGATGAGGAGTGCGAAGAACAAAAGGAGGAAGAGCAGATTGATCACCCGTGCCCACCTTCTAATGAGAGTAACTCTTCAACTCATACATTGTTTAATTCCCCTTCGTGCTTACCGAAGGATGATTGCTATGATGACTGTTATGATCCCTATGATTCTTTTGAAATATCCCTTTTTGGTGATGCTTGTGGCCAAGATGCCAATATGAATTATGCTTATGGAGATGAACTTGCTATAGTTCCTTATGTTAAATATGAAATTGTTGCTATTGCACCCACACATGATAGTCCTATTATCTTTTTGAATTCTCCAAACTACACTATATCGGAGAAGTTTGCCCTTATTAAGGATTATATTGATGGGTTGCCTTTTACTGTTACACATGATGATTTCAATGAATATAATATGCATGTGCTTGCTGCTCCTACTTGCAATTATTATGAGAGAGGAACTATATGTCCACCTCTCTATGCTTCCCACATGATAAAATTGTAAGAAACTGTTTATACTATGCATTGGCCTTTACTAGGTGTGCATGGATTGTTCTTTTATGACATGCCGATGCATAGGAAGAGAGTTAGACTTCGTCATTACATGATATATGTTACCTTGTGCTCACCACTAAATTACAAATCATTGCTAATTAAAATTGGCTTTGATATACCTTGGGATCCGGGTGGATTCATTACTTGAGCACTATATGCCTAGCTTAATGGCTTTAAAGAAAGGGCTGCCAGGGAGACAACCTGGAAGTTTTAGAGAGTCATTTATTTCTGTTGTGTGCTTTTATAAAGTTTAGAAATAAAAATAATGTGCCAAGGTTTGCCTTTAGGATGTTTACATTTGCTTGATGGTTTGTATGGTGCAGGACAGAAACTTTAGCTGTAGTGCGCGATCTTAAATTTTTAGCTGGAACGTCAAATGGTTCTGATTCTTTTAGAACTGTCTTCCTGTACAAATTTTTTATTTTTCCTAATTTTGGAAGAATTTTTCAAGTATCAGAAGTATGGTGAATGTTCAGATTGCTACAGACTGTTCTGTTTTAGACAGATTCTGTTTTTGATGCATAGTTTGCTTGTTTCGATGAAACTATCAATTTATATAAGTGGATTAAGCCATGAAAAAGTTATATTATAGTAGACACAATGCAAAAACAAAATATGAATTGGTTTGCAATAGTACTTAGAGTAGTGATTTGCTTTATTATACTAACGGATCTTACCGAGTTTTCTGTTGAAGTTTTGTGTGGATGAAGTGTTCGATGATCGAGAAGGTCTCGATGTGAGAAGAAGGAAGAGAGGCAAGAGCTCAAGCTTGGGGATGCCCGAGGCACCCCAAGTAAATATTCAAGGAGACTCAAGCATCTAAGCTTGGGGATGCCGGGAAGACATCCCCTCTTTCTTCAACAAGTATCGGTATGTTTTCGGATTCGTTTCGTTCATGCGATATGTGCAATCTTGGAGCGTCTTTTGCATTTAGTTTTCATTTTTCTTTTATGCACCATGCTGTTATGAGATAGTCCTTGGTTGATTTATAGAATGCTCTTTGCACTTCACTTATATCTTTTGAGTATGGCTTTATAGAATGCTTCATGTGCTTCACTTATATCATTTGAAGTTTGGATTGCATGTTTCTCTTTACATAGACAACCGCCATTTGTAGAATGCTCTTTTGCTTCACTTATATTTGTTAGAGCACGGGCATATCTTTTTTAGAAAGAATTAAACTCTCTTGCTTCACTTATATCTATTTAGAGAGATGACAGGAATTGGTCATTCACATGGTTAGTCATAAAATCCTACATAAAACTTGTAGATCACTGAATATGATATGTTTGATTCCTTGTAATAGTTTTGCGATATAAAGATGGTGATATTAGAGTCACGCTAGTCGATTAATTGTGAAATTGAGAAATACTTGTGTTTAGGTTTGTGATTCCCGTAGCATGCATTTATGGTGAACCGTTATGTAACGAAGTCGGAGCATGATTTATTTATTGATTGTCTTCCTTATGAGTGGCGGTCGGGGACGAGCGATGGTCTTTTCCTACCAATCTATCCCCCTAGGAGCATGCGCGTAGTACTTTGTTTCGATAACTAATAGATTTTTGCAGTAAGTATGTGAGTTCTTTATGACTAATGTTGAGTCCATGGATTATACGCACTCTCACCCTTCCACCATTGCTAGCCTCTCTAGTACCGTGCAACTTTCGCCGGTACCATAAACCCACCATATACCTTCCTCAAAACAGCCACCATACCTACCTATTATGGCATTTCCATAGCCATTCCGAGATATATTGCCATGCAACTTCCATCATCATCATATACATGACTTGAGCATCATTGTCATATTGCTTTGCATGATCGTAAGATAGCTAGCATGATTTTTTCATGGCTTGTCCATTTTTTGATGTCATTGCTACACTAGATCATTGCACATCCTGGTACACCGCCGGAGGCATCCATATAGAGTCATATCTTTGTTCTTGTATCGAGTTGTAATATCGAGTTGTAAGTAAATAAAAGTGTGATGATCATCATTATTAGAGCATTGCCCCGGTGAGGAAAGGATGATGGAGACTATGATTCCCTCATAAGTCGGGATGAGACTCCGGACTTTACAAAAAAAAGAGGCCAAAGAAGCCCAAATAAAAAAAGAGGCCAAAGAAGCCCACCAAAAAAATAAAAAAATAAAAAATAAAAAAATGAGAGAAAAAGAGAGAAGGGGCAGTGCTACTATCCTTTTTCCACACTTGTGCTTCAAAGTAGCACCATGTTCCTCATATAGAGAGTCTCTTGAGTTATCACTTTCATATACTAGTGGGAATTTTCATTATAGAACTTGGCTTGTATCTTCCGATGATGGGCTTCCTCAAATGCCCGAGGTCTTCATGAGCAAGCAAGTTGGATGCACACCCACTTAGTTTCAGTTAGAGCTTTCATACACTTATAGCTCTAGTGCATCCGTTGCATGGCAATCCCTACTCACTCACATTGATATCTATTGATGGGCATCTCCATAGCCCGTTGATACGCCTAGTTGATGTGAGACTATCTTCTCCTTTTTGTCTTCTCCACCATCATATTCTATTCCACCTATAGTGCTATGTCCATGGCTCACGCTCATGTATTGCGTGAAAGTTGAAAAGGTTTGAGAACGTCAAAAGTATGAAACAATTGCTTGGCTTGTCATCGGGGTTGTGCATGATGTGAATATTTTGTGTGGTGAATATGGAGCATAGGGATGGCAATGGGGATAATCCCCTATGGGGATACCTAGAACATCCCCATCCCCATCTATTTCCTATCATCCCATCCCCATCCCCGTTTACATGACTGGGGATGAAATTTCCCCATACCCATGCCCCACTGGGGAACGGGGCCCCATTAGGGTCCCCATCCCCATAAACAAATACTCATATACATAATATGACACCCTATGATCAACATACATACATGGTGTTGTCCTTGTCCTGCTAATGCCTATCTAGGTCGTATTGACTTCTTGGTCATGGTGGCAGCTGAGGTGATGATGTGAGATAGGTTTGAGGTTTTTTAGAGCCTTTTTGTTTTTGCAAGTTTGTTTGTGAATATTTTAAGGTTGACCGTAGTATCACAGTTACTAACCGGGTCCCCGATGGGTATTGGGTCTGGGGAATAGGATATCATCTCCATCCCCGTTGTACCCTATGGGGAATAAAATAGTTTGGTAAATATCCCCATGGGGATGTTTTTCGCCCATCCCCACCCCCTAATAGATGAAATCCCCATGGGTTTGGCGGGTATGGGGCCCCGTTGCCATCCCTAATGGAGCATAGCCAGACTATATGATTTTGTAGGGATAACCTTCTTTGGCCATGTTATTTTAAAAGACATGACTACTTTATTAGTAGGCTTGAAGTATTATTGTTTTTATGTCAAATGATAGACTATTGCTTTGAATCACTCGTGTCTTAATATCCATGCCATGATTAGATTACATGATCAAGATTATGCTAGGTAGCATTCCACATCAAAAATTATCTTTTTATCATTTACCTACTCGAGGACGAGCAGGAATTAAGCTTGGGGATGCTGATACGTCTCCATCGTATCTATAATTTTTGATTGTTCCGTGCCGATATCTACAACTTTCATATACTTTTGGCAACTTTTTATACTATTTTTGGGACTAACATATTGATCCAGTGCCCAGTGCCAGTTCCTGTTTGTTGCATGTTTTTTGTTTCGCAGAATATCCATATCAAATGGAGTCCAAACGGAACAAAAACCGACGGAGATTTTTTTTGGAATATATATGATTTTGGGGAAGAAGAATCCACGCGAGACGATGCTTGAGGGGTCCACGAGGTAGGGGGCGCGCCCCAGGGTGTCAGGCGCGCCCCTGACCCTCGTGGCCACCCTGTAAGGCGGTTGGTGCCCTTCTTTCGCTGCAAGAAAGCTAATATCCGGATAGATATCGTGTTAAAATTTCAGCCCAATCGGAGTTACGGATCTCCGGGAATATAAGAAACGGTGAAAGGGAAGAATCTGAGAACGCAAAAACAGAGAGAGACAGAGAGACAGATCCAATCTCGAAGGGGCTCTCGCCCCTCCCACGCCATGGAGGCCATGGACCAGAGGGGAAACCCTTCTCCCATCTAGGGAGAAGGTCAAGGAAGAAGAAGAAGAAGGAGGGGGCTCTCTCCCCCTCGCTTCCGGTGGCGCCGGAATGCCGCCGGGGGGCCATCATCATCACTGCGATCTACACTAACACCTTCGCCATCTTCACCAACATCTCCATCACCTTCCCCCCTCTATCTACAGCGGTCCACTCTCCCGCAACCCACTGTACCCTCTACTTGAACATGGTGCTTTATGCTTCATATTATTATCCAATGATGTGTTGCCATCCTATGATGTCTGAGTAGATTTTCGTTGTCCTATCGGTGGTTGATGAATTGCTATGATTGATTTAATTTGCTTGTGGTTATGTTGCTGTCCTTTGGTGCCCATCATATGATTGCGCGCGTGGATCACACCCTAGGGTTAGTTGTATGTTGATAGGACTATGTATTGGAGGGCAAGAGTGACAGAAGCTTCAACCTAGCATAGAAATTGATGCATACGGGATTGAAGGGGGACCAATATATCTTAATGCTATGGTTGGGTGTTACCTTAATGAACATTAGTAGTTGCGGATGCTTGCTAATAGTTCCAATCATAAGTGCATAGAATTCCAAGTCAGGGATGACTTGCTAGCAGTGGCCTCTCCCACATAATACTTGCTATCGGTCTAATAAAGTAGTCAATTGCTTAGGGGCAATTTCACAACTCCTACCACCACTTTTCCACACTCGCTATATTTACTTTGTTGTTTCTTTACTTAAATAGCCCCTACTTTTTATTTGCGTACTCTTTATTATCTTGCAAACCTATCCAACAACACCTACAAAGTACTTCTAGTTTCATACTTGTTCTAGGTAAAGCGAACGTCAAGCATGCGTAGAGTTGTATCAGTGGTCGATAGAACTTGAGGGAATATTTGTTCTACCTTTAGCTCCTCTTTGGGTTCGACACTCTTACTTATCAAAAGATGTTGCGATCCCCTATACTTGTGGGTTATCACGCGACCCGGCGCTGGGGATGCTTGAGGCTGCCCTATTTATCTCAATAGAAATTTCTGTTAGGTAGCAGGTCCACCCACCCACTGGGGGTTTTTGGGTGTAATGAACTTTGGCCTTGGGCCTATTTTAAATTTGTGATGTATACATTTCGTGAATGTTTGCACCTTTGCTTTTCGTCTTTTGATTCGTTTTCTTGCGACCTTCCCCTCTTGGGCCTCCCTCCCGCGAGTCTGACGGCCGAGGCTCCGGTCCGTGACAAGGAGTTCGGCCATTGAGAGGGGTGCGCGGTACTTAGGAGTTTGAAACGTTGAGCGCGAGCGAAACACCCACTGGGCCGGCTAGCGGCAATCCGGCGAAGCCGGTTGGCGAGCAACCGGTCGTGCGGCAACTTGAAGTGTCGGGGCCGGGTTGGGCAGTCCGGCGGTCCTTGACTTAGTATTCGTGATGTGCTGGTGCTTTGGCCCATTTTGCTTGCCGGCCGACAGCCGAAGCCGGTTCTGTGGCCTAGGGCGAAGTGGAGGACCGTGGCGACCTCAACGCGCCTAGAAGTGCTAAGGAAGGCGGCAGGTGGTGACCAAGCTGGCAAGCCCCTGAGCCCCCAGGTCGAGCAAGTCGAACCGGTGGTGGGGTTGGTTTAAGAGAAGAAAATGCACAAGTGCGAGAGACACAATAGCTTGGTCGGGAAGGGCATCCCCCGAGTGTCGTTCGGGGACTCCATAGTTTTCATATGATTACAAAAGACAGCGATACATATGTGCACATGGCTAACTGTAAAATGGGCGGATGAGTGCTGCGTTCCACGGCCGGATTGTTTCTTCACCAGCGGTGTCTCTCTTGCGCTTGTTTGACTTGCAGGCATCAATGAGGTAGCAGGCGTTGCAGTCGCACAAGGCCTTGCTGATGATGAAGGGGCCTTCCCATGGGGGAGACAGCTTGTGCTGGCTGGCTTGCTACTGGATGAGTCAGAGGACGAGGTCTCCCTCACGGAATGCGAGGGGCTTGATCTTCTTGCTGTGGTAGTGCCTCAGGCCTTCCTGGTAGATGGCCGACCGGCTAAGTGCCAAGAGGCGTGCTTCTTCGAGTAGGTAGATGCCGTCTTCACGGGCTTCTTTGGCTTGAGATTTAGTGTACATCGCGAAGCGCGGCGAGTCGAACTCAACGTCGGTCGGGATTACGACTTCGACTCCATAGACGAGGAATAATGGGGTGAACCCGGTCGACTGGTTTGGCGTGGTGCGGAGGCTCCAGAGGACCGCTGGCAAGTCGTCGAGCCAGCTGCCCGGCGAGCGGATGACCGGCTCGACAAGTCACGGCTTGATGCCGGATAGGATGAGACCGTTGGCCCTCTCGACCTGTCCATTGGACTGTGGGTGTGCCACAGAAGCCAGGTCGAGGCGGATGCCGGGGACAGAGAAGTATTGCGCCAGCGCGCCCTTCGCGAAGTTGGTGCCGTTGTCCGTGATGATGTTGTTCGGCATGCCGTAGCGCACCGCGATGTCTTTGACGAATCGGGTGGCTGTTGGCCCATCCAGCTTCTTGATCGGCCTTGCTTCGATCCACTTGGTGAACTTGTCCATCGCCACCAGCAAATGCGTTATGCCGCCTCGGGCGGTCTTGAAGGCCCCCACCATGTCGAGTCCCTAGACCGCGAAAGGCCAAGCGATCAGGATCCAGAGTGCCGAGGATGGCTAGTGGTTGTGCTTGCTGAAGCGCTGGCATCCCTCACACTTGAGGACAAGCGACTCGGCATCTTGGAGGGTCGTAGGCCAGTAGAAACCATGGCGAAAAGCCTTGGCTACCAAGGACCTTGAGGCGGCATGGTGCCCGCAATTGCCCTGGTGTATGTCGAGGAGGATCTCAATGCCCTTGTCTAGCTCGACGTAGCACTGAAACACGCCGGTGGAGTTACGCTTGACGAGCTCGTTGTTGATGATGCTATAGGCGGATGCCCGGCGCTGCACTTGCCGGGCCTCGGTCTCATCCATGGGGAGAACCCCGTTCTCCAGAAACTCTGATATGGGTAGGGCCCACGATGGAGCCGTCACTACAGCGAAGACGACCACCAAGGCGGGTTCCGGGGCAGCGGCCTCTGAGCTGGAGGCAGCAGCCCCTGGGTCGGGGATGGCGGCGACCGTGTCGAGGACGACGACAGCCAGGTCGAGGATGACGGGGCCCAGGTTGATGGCTGCAGCCCCCGAGACAGGTCCAGCAGTCTCTGGGCTGGGTTGGGCAGCCCTTGGGCCGGGATCGACAGTCCCCGAGCCGGGTTCGCCAGCCCCCGGGCCAGGTTGAGGCACGCCCGGGATCTCCGGAATGAAGATGGACTCGGAGTCCGGGGACGGGTTGATGGACGGCTTGTGTAGGTGCTCGAGGGAGACGTCGGATGGGATGGACTGCCGGGACGAGGCGATCTTGGTGAGCGTGTCGGCGGCCTCATTTTCCACACGCGGAACATGGAGGAATTCATAGCCTACAGAAAAACCAGACAGCTTTTGGACGAGGAAGCGATAGCTTGCCATGTTGGAGTCGCGGGCGTCCCACTCGCCAGAGCACTGGTGCACCACCAAATCCGAGTCGCCATAGCATAGTATGCGCCGGATACCGAGTTCCTTGGCAAGCCAGAGGCCATGCACAAGGGCTTCGTACTCGGCGACGTTGTTGGAGGCCGCGAAGTGGATCTGGAGTGCGTACCGAAGACGGTCGCCCTTCGGGGAGGATAGCACGATGCCGGCCCATAGGCCGAGGCACATCTTGGAGCCGTTGAAGTGCATGCGCCAGTGCGTCGAATCTAGCGGGGGTGGCAGGTACTGGGTCTCGGTCCAGTCGACGAGGAAGTCGGCCAGAGCTTGGGACTTGATCATTGTGCGGGGCTCGTAGAGGATGGTGTGGCCGACTAGCTCGAGTGCCCACTTGGCAACCCGGTGAGAAGCGTCCTGGCACCCGATGATCTCGCCGAGGGGGCCATGCTCACCATGGTAACAATGTGCTCTTGGAAATATTGCTTCAACTTCTTGGCAGTGAAATACACTCCATAACACATCTTCTGGTAGTGTGGGTAATTCTGCTTGGAGGCGGAGAGCACCTCGCTCAGGTAGTAGACCGAGCGCTGGACGGCTTGGATATTGCCCCTCTTCGGTCGCTCGACCACAATCACTGTGCTGACGGACCGCGAGGTGGCGGCAATGTAGAGCAACAACAGCTCCTTCTCAGCTGGTGCGGCCAGGACGGGTGCGGTGGAGAGCATGTGCTTGAGGTTCCAGAAAGCTTCATCTACCTGGTCGCTCCATTCGAACGGCGTCGTCTTCTTCATCAGCTGATACAGGGGCAAGGCCCCCTCGCCCAGCCGGCTGAGAAACCGGCTGACTGACGCCAAGAAACCAGTGAACTTCTAGACATCACGCAACCGAGCCGGCTTGCACATGTGCTCGATGGCCTTGATCTTCTCCGGGTTTGCCTCAATGTCGTGCTTCAAGACGAGGAAGCCGAGTAGCTTTCCGGCTGGGACACCGAAAACGCATTTCTTCGGGTTGCACTTGACTTGGTACTCGCGCAGGTTGGCGAATGTTTCCTTCAGGTCATCGAGTAGCGTGAGGTGCTGCTTGGTCTTCACCACGATGTCATCCACGTAAACGTGGATGTTGCAGCCGAGTTGCGGCAACAAGCATTTCTCCATGCAGCGCTGGAAGGTGGCACCGGCGTTCTTCAGGCCAAATGACATGGTGATGTAGCAATACACCCCAAAGGCCCTGATGAAGGACGTCTTCAGGGCATCATCTGGTTCCAGCATTATCTGGTGATAGCCGGAGTAAGCATCCAGGAAGGATAGGAGCTCACAGCCGGCGGTAGAGTCGATGAGTTGATCGATCTGCGGGAGGGCGAATGGATCCTTGGGGCAGGCCTTGTTCAGGCTGGTGTAGTCGATACACATGCGCCAGGTCTTGTTCTTCTTCGGGACGAGGACTGGGTTGGCCAACCACTTGGGGTGAAACACTTCCATGATGAAGTCGGCCGCCAAAAGCTTGGCGACCTCTTCACCAATGGTTCTTCTCTTCTCCTCAGAGAAACGTCGTAGGGGTTGGCGGACAGGCTTGGCATCCTTGCGGGCGTGGAGTTTGTGATCGGTGTACTTCCTCGGGATACTCGGCATGTCCTTTGGGGTCCATGCGAAGATATCCTGATTCTCACGGAGGAAGTCGACGAGCTCGCCTTCCTATTTGCTGTTGAGGCGGGTGCCTATGACAACATACTTGCTGCAGCTGGGGTCTTCCAGGTTCAACTTCACTTTCTTGGTCTCCTTGGAGGGCTTGAACGAGGCCACGTCGACCAGCTCCTCGGCCGGAACCGGCACGGCCGACATCTGGCTGGCCAGGGCGACGATTCGGTCGAGCTGGCGCCGCTCTTCGGCTATGACCAGCGACTCGGCCAGTTTGGCGCCGTCTCGGGCGCACTCCAGGGACATGCGGTAATCGCCAGTGATGGTGATGAGGCCCCTCGGACCCGGCAGCTTCATCTTCAGTTAAGCGTAGTGGGGGATCGCCATGAACTTGGAGAGAGCAGGCCGGCCCAGCAGCGTGTGATACGCGCTGGACAGATCCACCACCTCGAACCAGAGCAGCTCGCACTGGAAGTGGTCGCTGGTGCCCAACAGGACATCGAGCCGGATTCGGTCGATCGGAGAGTAGGAGAGGCCGGGAACGATGTTGTGGAAGATCGTCCGGGTCGGCTCCAGGTCCTTGGCCTCGAGGCAGAGCTTGGTCATGGTGTCGCAGTAGAGGATGTTGATGCTGCTGCCGCTGTCGATGAGAACCCGGGAGAATATGCACGTGCGCCGGGGCGTGACAATGGTAGGGTTGAGAACGAGGGTGTAGCCACCCAGGTTCGACATGACTGCTGGGTGGTCTTCCCAGGTCCAAGTGACCGAGCGTTCCGACCAGTGCATGTATTCTGGCTTGGCCGGGATGACGGTGTTCACCTCCTGCTGGAGCAGGCGCTTGCTACGCTTGTCGTCACCGAGGCTGGTGAAGACGACGTAGGCCATGTTCTGGGCATGGTAGACATCGTTGCACATCGCGCCGCCAGCCGGGGGCGGTGGAGGAGGCGGAGGCGGCTTCCCTGCTCCCGGAGCCGGGGTCGGAGGAGGCGGGATGTCGCCCCTCATGATGCGCTTGGTGATGGCGCACTGCCGAAGCGTGTGCATGGACGGCCTCTGATACGTCTCCAACGTATCTATAATTTATGAAGTATTCATGCTATTATATTATCAACCTTGGATGTTTTATATGCATTTATATGCTATTTTATATGATTTTTGGGACTAACCTATTAACCTAGTTCCCGGTGCCAGTTTCTGTTTTTTCCTTATTTTTGAGTTTTACAGAAAAGGAATATCAAACGGAGTCCAATTGACGTGCCAAATTTTGACGATTTTTTATGGACCAAAAGAAGACCCCGGAGTAAAAGAGTTGGGCCAGGAGAGTCCCGGGGCATCCACGAGGGTGGGGGCGCGCCCACCCCCCTCCCCCCAGGCGCGTGGGCTGCCTCGTGGACGCCTCGGGCACCTCCTTGATGTGAGACCGACGCCAAAAATTCCTATAAATACAGAAACCTCAGAAAATTAACCTAGATCGGGAGTTCCGCCACCAGAAGCCTCCGTAGCCACTAAAAACCAATCTAGGCCCTCTCTGGCACCGTGCCGGAGGGGGCCATCATCACCGGAGGGCATGGAGGAGGATCCCGGAAGGGCCATCATCACCATGAAGGCCAAGGACCAGAGGAGGGACCTCTCCCCATACAGGGGGAGGCCATGGAGGAGGAAGCACAAGGGGGAGAACCTCTCCTCCTCTCTCTCGGTGACACCGGAGTGCCATCCAGAGGGGAATCATCGCCGCGGTGATCGTCTTCATCAACATCACCATCATCATCACCATCCTCATCTCTTTTACGCGTTCCACTCTCCCACACCCCGCTGTAATCCCTACTTGAACATGGTGCTTTATGCCACATATTATGATCCAATGATGTGTTGCCATCCTATGATGTTTTGAGTAGATATCCTTTGTCTTTGGGTTGATTGATGATCTAGATTGGTATGAGTTGTATGTTTTACTTTGGTGTTGTCCTATGGTGGCCTCCGTGTCGCGCAAGCGTGAGGGATTCCCGCTGTAGGCTGTTGCAATACGTTTATGGTTCGCTTATAGTGGGTTGCGTGAGTGACTGAAACACAAACGCGAGTAAGGGGGTTGTTGCGTATGGGATAAAGAGGACTTGATGCTTTAATGCTATGGTTGGGTTTTACCTTAATGATCTTTAGTAGTTGCGGATGCTTGCTAGAGTTCCAATCATAAGTGCATATGATCCAAGAAGAGAAAGTATGTTAGCTTATGCATCTCCCTCATATGAAATTGCAATAGTGATTACCGGTCTTGTTAACAATTTCCTAGGACAATTCCGCACACCGATCCACCATTATTCCACACTCGCTATTTATAATATTTAGTAATATATTCTAACTTTATGATAACAACACCTACTTTCATATTTTAGCTCTCCGATATCATACAAAGTTATACACTTCATACCCACAACATAGTTTTATTTCTTGTTGCTAGTTGGAAGCAAACGTTCGGTGTACGTAGAGTCGTATCAGTGGCAGATAGGGCTTGAGAGAATATTGATCTTACCTTTATCTCCTTGTGGGTTCGACACTCCATACTTATCACTTCCACCTTTGGGAATTGCTACGATGATTCCTTGCATTTGGGGATTATCAAGCTCTTTTTTGGCGCCGTTGCCGGGGAGCAATAGCGTGGGGTTGATATTCTCGTGTATACTTGTTTTCTTTCTTCACTAAGTAGATTTTGTTTTTTCTTTTTGTTTCTGTTTAATTGTGGGTGAAACATACAAAAAAATTAACAATGAAAGTACAAAAATATTACTTGCCTCTCATGCCTAAAAAGTTTTTCAAAAAGAGAAGTGATTGGAAAGTTATGCATTGAAGAAGTGAGGGTCGACCTTGAGCACTTGTGTTCATGCTCACGGAAACAATGTAGAATTTTTCATGGAAGTTTCTTTGTAAATAATTATCTCCTTATATATCCATTGTATTATAAAAGTAATATGCCAAGCCTTGGTTTTAGGATGATTAGATTGCTTGCTTACTATGTGCAGAACAAAAACAGAAACTTTGGCTGTAGCGCGTGATTTTACATTTTTTACTGGAAAGTCAAATGGGTCTGAAACTTTTTGCATGCTACTTATGTAATTTTTTTCCAAATTTCAAAATTTATTTCATAATTTTTGGAGTTACAAAAGTTTACTAAACCTCCAGATTACTATAGACTGTCCTGTTTTAGACAGATTCTGTTTTTCGTGTGTTGTTTGCTTATTTTGATGAACCTATGGGTAGTGTCAGGGGGTATGAACCATGGTGAAGTTGGAATACAGTAGATATAGTTCTAATATGAAATTGGAATGAGTTTGAAACAGTACCTAAAGATAGTGATTTGCTTTATTACCCCGCACAACGATAAAATCCCAGGCACTCGTGGACTTCATCAATGATTGGACGGAGTTAGAGGCACCAGAAGAAAAACCGGATAATACATATTGGACTATTCATTTTGATGGGTCCAGACAGTTGGAGGGCTCGGGGGCTGGAGTCATACTAACTTCCCCACGAGGTGACAAGTTTTGTTATGTCCTCCGTTTAATGTTCCCTTGTATTAACAATGCAGCTGAATATGAGGATTTACTCCACGGTCTTCGGATGGCTAAGGAGATGAACTTAAGCCGGGTTAAGTGCTTCGGGGATTCAGATCTGGTGGCTCAACAGGTGTCTGGCACTTGGGATTCTAAAGACCCACTCATGGCTGCATATCGGCGAGAGGTGGATACAGTGGCTGGTCACTTCAAGGGTTATCAGGTGGACCATGTAGACCCGCGAAAGAATGAAGCAGCGGACGCTTTAAGTCATCTTGGTTCTCAGCGTAAACCGGTTCCGCCAAATGTCTTTCTTGACGTATTGCATAATCCGTCAGTCAAGGTACCAACAAAAGAAGAGTTGGCTATTCCTGATCCAGAGGCTCAATTGGTGGCAGCTTTGCACGTCATACCAGATTGGATAATCCCATATCTGGCTTACATGAACCAGGGCGAGTTACCAGACGATGAAACATTGGCCCGACAGATAATCCGGCGTTCCAAGTCCATGACCATACTCAACGGGGAGCTACATCATTACAATGTTTCAGGAGCACTTCAGCGTTGTGTTTCTCCTCAAGAGGGTTGTGAGATTTTGCGAGAAATCCATGAAGGGGATTGCGGTCACCATGCCGGTTCAAAGTCTTTGGTTGCTAAAGCTTTTTGCCACGGTTTTTACTGGTTAACAGCTCATGCTGATGCGGGGGATTTAGTCAAGAGATGTGACGGTTGTCAAGAATTCGCCCGCCGTGCTCACATTCCGGCTCAAGAGTTGAGGATGATTCCAATAACTTGGCCGTTTGCGACTTGGGGGCTTGATATGGTTGGACCCTTCAAGCGATCCAAGGACAAAAAGACCCACTTGTTAGTGGCAGTTGATAAATTTACCAAATGGGTGGAGGCAGAACCAGTCAGTAAGTGTGATGGGGCCACGGCGGTTAAATTCATCAAAAAGGTGATATTCCGGTTTGGCTTTCCACACAGTATTATAACTGATAATGGTACTAATCTGTCAAAGGGGGAGATGGAGGAATTTTGCCAACGTGAGCACATCCGGCTAGATATAGCATCAGTGGCTCACCCCTAGTCTAATGGTCAAGCGGAGAGGGAAAATCAAGAAATTTTACGAGGTATCAAACCCAGGCTTATGGTTCCTTTGAAGCGGACACCGGGTTGTTGGGTTGAGGAGCTACCTTCTGTGTTATGGAGCATCAACACCACACCCAATAGGTCTACGGGTTACACACCTTTCTTCATGGTTTATGGAGCGGAGGCAGTTCTTCCTAGTGACATCTGTCACGACTCACCCCGTGTGACAGCTTACGTTGAAGCTGATAATGAGAAGGCACGCCAAGATTCCCTGGACCTGTTAGATGAAGAGCGTGATCTTGTAGCAGCACGTTCAGCGATTTATCAACAACATCTCTGACGTTCTCACAGCCGCCGGGTTAAGACCAGAACCTTTCAAGAAGGCGATTTGGTGCTCCGGCTCATCCAGGATCAGACTGATATGCACAAGTTATCCTCACCTTGGTAAGGACCCTTTGTGGTCAGCAAGAATCTGCACAACGGGTCATACTACCTCATTGATGTTCAAGAGCACAAAGACTCACGTAAATCGGAGGAGGAGACCAAGCGGCCATGGAACATAGCTCTTCTTCGGCCTTACTATACTTGAGCTATAGGCTCTTCATATGTACATATTTATGACGATGTATATATTATATAATAAACCGGAGCCTCCATTAAAGCGGGGTATTTGTTCTTTTTACATCATGTGTGTGCTTACAAGAGTTTGCTACTGACAAAGTGGAGTTTTTTGTTAATCCGGTCTCTGCAGCCACACAGATATAAAAAAATCACTAGGGGGCTTGGTCATATTTGAACCATAGCTACACCTCTTGATCGGTTTGAAACCATGAAGGGATATCACTAGGGGGCTTGGTTGTTATCGCACCATAGCTACACCTCTTGATAGGCATTTAAGCCACAACGGAAATTATGTGGGGCCAAAGAGAGTGTTTCACGAAGCACAAACTCAAACATGGGCACCCACTAAGCATAGCTCACAATGTTACTTGGGGGCTCTTTTTACAAAGCAACAAAGAGTTTGAAAGGACCCTTGTAATTGGCTATCAAGCCACGGCTTGGAGGCCTGGTGTATTCACCTAAAACCCCAGGTTAACCTGCCTTCATCAAGTAAGCCACTCCTGTCCAGGTAATCCTGGTATGACCCGCCGAACGCTTGACAAGTCAATCTTTTACAGACCCTGAACTTGTCAAAGTTAAAATGATGATTGGTTAATTGGAGGCCCATCTTAAAAGGCTTTGTTAAATGGTTTAACTCAGAGGCCTGGCAGCCCATGAAAAGCCTCGATTTGGAGCCTGGCAGCTCGTAAAAAGCCTTGCATATTTCCTTTTTGACTCTTATTTGTTAAGGTTTTTACTTTATAAAAAGTTCATAATGTCTTTTGATAAACCGGTGTCCTTGACCCGGCTTACTTTTCAACTACAAGTTGTCAGTACATGATCAGTTATAAATCGGTGTTCATTACCCCGGTCTGGTTTGACTAAATCGCCAGTGCTATAAAGAAAACCCGGTGATTATTATATCCCGGTATGGTTTATTATCATAATCCGGCAATATATGGATGGAGTTATTAATACTCCGGATTGGTGTTAACACCTTTACCAAATAAGCAGTTGGTCAACCAACGAGGTATGTTGCACATATTACTTTTATACAACAACTTTGATCATTCATCTAAGTATTGTATATTTCTTGAGCATCATAACCCATCCAGTGGTAAACCACTAGGACACATGGCCAGTTTTTGTATTCAGGAATGAAACTCTTCCCGCGTTAAGGATAAATCGATACCAAAAGGTAGAACAAGTTTTCACATCAGCAAAGTGTCACAAAACATGCTCGATGGCATCACAGATAAAGGAGTTTTCTGCTATCCTATTACATGAAGCTTTCAAACGGCTCTAATTGAATAGTTGTTTTTAAGCATTGGCACACAATAGCCGGTAAACCGGCGGCCGGTTTAAGACTCTTCATCTGGACGGTTTGATGGTTGAGGGTCAGTTGGTGCGACCACTTCTTCTTCATCCCTCCCCAGACGCTGGAAATCAACCGTCGACCAATCGATTCCAGTTAACGCTTGAAATGCAGCCTCTTCATGGATAAGGCTGGAAGGGTTAATATCAGGAGCATAGGTATGCTTACGAATTGGAGGTACAAGTTCTTCAACTTCATGGATTTCAGTAGGCTGTCTCTTCCCTTCGGTGTCATAAGCCGGTTGGAAATGAGACAAGTCTGTGTCCTCTGCCAGTTTGCTGGCTACTGGCCGCATTTCTTTGGTCAGCCTTCGGAGGTCATCATTGTCGGAGTTTGAACCATCCTCCTTTACACCTGGGTATCCTTTGATAATGTCCTCCGCTTCAAGATCAGGGATCTATGCCTTCGCTCTGATTAGTGCGGTTAATGCGCCTGCTCTTGCAGCTGCCTTCTTCAAATCGGTAATCCGGGCTGGTAACATGGCCAGCTTCTCAAGAGTCTCTTTTATCAATGATGGTGCCGGTTTATTATAAGCGGCAGTGCAAATAGCCCGCTGCGACCCAGAGTATAACTGTTCCATCAAGGTATACGCCGCTTTAAGCTTCATCCACATGTCTGTGCCCAGATGAGCAATACGAGTGCCTGTGACGGTTTAAAATCAGCATTCTAATCAATAATAAGATTCCATGAATTGGACGAACTGCACAAGGAGATACTTACCAAACACAGCGGAAGTCATGGCGTTGATTTGCCGTTTCAAACCGGCTAATTCATCTGCAACTGGTTTCAGGGCCGCCTCAGCATCCTTAGCTCTTTTGGTTAAACCGGTTTTCTCGGTTTCCCAGTCAGCACGATCTTTGTTAAAAGACTCTTTCAGCTTTTCCATCGCTGCCAGGGCTTTGGTCAGCTCCTCCTTTGCTTTTGCAGCCACTGCTTGTTGAGATTTCACATTCTCTTGCAAATCAGCAGTCCGGGCATCTCTATTGCTTAATTCGGCCTACAGTAATGAAAAAATGTCAAACAACAGGGTATATATTTTCTAAAGTACAAAGCGTATAACAAGTTATCCACTTCGTACTTGGGGGCTAATGCCTATTTTGTCTGATTCACTACTTCTTTTATCAAGTCTCCAGAACAATGCAAGCATTATCCTTGACACTTGGGGGATAATGTATATCTGTTCAAAATGGATGCAAGGATTAAAACCTGGCTTACCTTGCAAAGCTAAACCGGCCTTTGGGGGCTACGTTGAGGAAAACTATATTATCACATTGGTCAGGTATCGGCCTTGGTTTTTACTACGGACCTAACATTTTGAGGATCAGTGGAAGAGACTTAAAGTATTACAAAGACCCGGTTCATGATAACATCATAAAACGGCCCTTGGGGGTTGCTTGGGCTGGTGTTTTCAACTTTGGAATCAACAAGTAAAGGGAGATGAAAATACCTCGTAGTGTTCCTTCATCAAATTCACCAAACCGGCTTCATAGTCATGGTTTGAGTGCAAACGGTTTAAAAAACCGGAGTGAAGCTCTTCAGCGTTGAGATGGGCATAACTTGATAGATCACTACTCCATTTTCCTTTTTCCCTAGAAGCCTGCTCTTCTTTGGCACTATGTTGAGCCAAGACTACGGGATGGCCAGGAGAGCTGTGGCCCATTCCGGTAATGATAACGTCGTCTCCTTGGCCTGCAGTGTTTTTGGCTGGGGATAATGGAGTCTCAGCATCTCTCACCGGACTAGCCCGGTTTGGCGCTGCCAGTTCAGTATCAGGCGCGGTGGGCTCAGCGTCTATTGGTTCATCAGTGTTTGGACATTGAAGGGGTGGTTCATCAGAGGCGGCTTCAGGATGAGGGCCCTCCGGTTCACAAGTTTGGTCTGGTTCACCTCTTGGTTCTTCTTCAAAAGTGGCCGGGTCTTCGGGCGGATTGTTGACCCGAGCTTTCTTGTTGGGTCTGGCTTTGGCTCTGCAAAAAAAATTAAAAGAGGGTTAGCATCTTATTCAAGATTTACAATGCATTGAAGGGAAAGGTTTTAAAGCTTACCCAGCCACAGTTTTCAGAGGAGGGAGTTGAGTTGCTGTCGACTCGCCAGAGGATGAGGTAGGTGTCACCTGATAATTTGAATCAGACGGATTAAGAGGTTGTCTGAAATAACCTGCCTTGGGGTAAGAATTGGCAGGAGTAGGAGAGACCTCAGACCGGCGCTTCCGAACCGGGGTATCAGGTAAACCGGCCGAAGTGACCTGTTGGCCACTGTGTCGGGTTGTCCGGCGAGCTTCATGCTGCTGAGTCTTCAAAATAAATGTTGGATCCAAGTGAGCAAGAGGATGAGAAAAGCTTACTTTCCGGACTGCTTGACGGGTTTTTTTTTGTTGACTTAGAGTCTGCACCGGAGGAAAAGGTAATTACCTCTACATCATCAGCTTGGCTGCCTTCTGCGTCCTCCTGAGGAAGATCATTGTTAATGAGATGCATGAAAAGGGAGCCAGGTGAGTCAAGTTCTACCTCAACTTCCGAATCATCAGCATCGTCATCAAGTTCCATATTGATCCGGTCAGCTGTTTTCCGTTTTGACGTCCGTTTGACGGCTTTGGTTTTGGGGCGAGATGGTTTGACCGCTTTATCCCCAGTTGGCTTTACTGCTTTCTCTACGAATTTCCGTTTCTAGAAGGGATCATCACCCTATACATACATACATACACAGAAGAAGGATTACAAGTTGTGCACATTAAAGATATCAGAGATGAAGAATTATAGTGCTTACAACAGGCGGTTTGTTCCGAGTGTAGAAGGGGAGCAAGCCGGTTTGACTACAGACTAATTCCGATTCATTCAAAATTTTCTATACACCTTCAGTGACCTCTTCATCGGTCACTTGAATGTTGCAATGGTGTTGAGGGTCTTCAACATCACCGGTGTACTCACACATTAAACCGGGGCATCGGCTTAGCGGCAAGATGCTCCAAGATATCCAACAGCGCACGAAATCAACGCCTGTTAAACCGTTGGCAATAAAAGCTCGGAGTTTGGCGAGTTGAGGGGCATATTTGGCCCTTTCTGCAGAACTTAAGCGTTGCGGCATTGGATGGGTGTTGGAAAGCCGGTGATCACGAAAGCCTGGGAGGGGATTCTCATCTTCAGGAGAAGTATCTCTGCAGTAAAACCAAGTCTGGTTCCATTCCTTGGGGTGGCTGTGCAGTTTGGCATGAGGAAATTCAACTTCCTTCCGCTTCTGAATTGAGACACCACCAAGTTCAGTGTTGGGGCCATTTACAAATTCTGTGCGCCGGTTCAGATGAAAGAAGTCCTGGAATAGCTCCGCAGTTGGTTCTTCTTGTAGGTACACTTCACAGAAGACCTGGAAGTTGCATAGTTTGGATACCGAGTTGGGTCCGATGTCTTGAGGATGAAGTTGAAAACTGGCAAGCACATCTCGGTAAAACTTTGACCCTGGCGGTTTGAAGCCACGGCCTATGTGGTCAACAAAGACCACAACCTCACCCTGCCTCGGGGTCGGAGGATTTTCTGCTCCTGGAACTCGACATTTAATTTCAGTTTTCTTAGGAAAGGTGCCGATGCTGACCATATCGTTCAATTGTTCCTCGGTGACCCGGGAACGAGCCCAGTTGCAAGCGGTAAATTGCTTGGCCATTGTGGAACAAAAAGGCTGGAAAAGAAAGACCGATTTACAAATCACTCATGATGACATGCGAGATGCAATGGAGTAAAAGATATACTACTATGTGAAATTGCATAAACCGGAGACCAATGCAATAATGGATAACAAGGCAATTTTAGAACAGGGGTATCCAGACACTGTTAAACCGAAGTATAACGATGGAGGTAAAAGGCTCCTCCGGTTTATCAGAGGGCTAATGGTATAGATTGCTTATACAAAGGTAAATCCCCGAAGTGATAAGAGGGTACAGATCTAAGGAAAAAACAACTAGGTAAGGTAAAACAGGTTTCACAAGTTGATGTTGCAGTTTCGGATCTGAGGCATATCAGAAAAAGGGAAATATATTCAAAGCCGAAGAAGCAGTACTAAATCAATGGGTGAAGGTTCAGATGAGATCTTCTGTTTTGAGATACATAAATGGAAACAGAGGCTAAAAGCTATCAGTATGCAGAACAGATATTTAGAGTTTTGTCAAGAATCATCGTATGAACAAAGAACGCTGGTGAACGCCGAAGAACGTCGAAACCCTAGAACAGATCCATGGCGGAAAGAAGCATAGAACTTACCGGAGCTGATGAGGAAGCGGAAAGGTGCCGCAGTATTCTGGTGCGTTCAGGGTGATGCAGCGGCCAGGATCAGAGCAGAGGCGACGGTCGACGGTGGCGGCGGAGCTCCGGAGGCTGAGCAGTGCAAGGAAGATGACCCGAAGAGGCACGAGGGGGAAAAGGTGAAAATGACCCCTCGGTCCTATTTATAAAGGCAAGGGATAAGTGTCAGGCGCGAAAATCGAGGGGCCATAAATTTGGAAGTGAGGCAGAGCTTTCGCCTCGATTGTCGGAGGCCCATTAATGAAGATGTGTCATACGCAGTTTTTTTTACAGATGACGTCACGACGGTTTACCACGATCCAAGAAGATGACGTCACAACAGTTTACTAAATTATGAGAAGATGTTGAAGACGAAGTTTTTACTAAGGATTGAGATGAACCTGTTCAAATCAATCTGGGGCCTAATGTTGGGGATATTACTACTGGGTGTAAACCGGCCAGAAAAGGCCGGGTTAATTTCATCCGTAGTGGATTATGCTTGAAGCCCATGTAGACAGAAGAGGAAAGGCCCAGGGCCCAGAAACCGGTTTAAAGCCTGTAGCCATAAACCGGCATTAATATGTAACTTGCATTGTAAGATAGAAAGAGTAGAGGCCGAACCGGACACGTTTATGAGCCGGTTGCGGGACTCTGTAAACCGATGGGTGCCACCCGTGTATATAAGGGGATGACCCGGCAGCAGTTCAAGGGACAGGCAACAATTCGAGAGCCTGACAAAGCGGATTCGCTCCCTGGCCTTCGAAACCCAAGCAATACCAATCACAACTAGACGTAGGCTTTTACCATCATCGAAGGGGCCGAACTAGTATAAAACTCCCTGTATCCCCTTGTCCGGTTTAACCCCTGTAAGGGCATATTTATCCCTAAGTGTTTTGGTGATTGATGACAACGCATTTGCGGACTAATCGTGTGCCTTGAGTATTCCAGACACTTCATTGCTAGGCACAAGATGATTGGGTGCCCCTCGAAGACTGATGAAGACGGCGTCTTTTCTACGTTTCTTCTTGGTGGATTTGAGTCGTGGGAAAGCCGTACTATTAAGAGGGGGTCCACGTTGGAAAGGTTTGGGTGGAATCATCACGTACACGTCTCCTTCTTGTCCCCTCCTTTTTTGATTGGAGCTTCCTCCGTTTTCTTGCCTCCCTTGTCTGGCTGCTGTGGTTGGTTGCGGTAGTACTGCTCCCAGGAAAATGGTAGTACCGTAGGCATCCGCGGTAGTACCGCGCGGTGGCGCGGTAGTACCACAAGTGCCCACGGTAGTACCGCTCCCCTGGAGCCGCACTACCGCTGCCCACCAGGCTAGTGCCACCCCTTTGCGGTAGTAGGGGCGGATGTAATTTTTTACATTCGCACCTACCGTGGTAGTACCGCTTTCGCCGAGCGGTAGTACCACGCTATGCAGTCAGGAAGTAGTACCGCCCCTCGGCAGTACTACTATGTCAGGTTTTTGCTACTTCCGTTTCTTTGCGGAAGTAGGCACAGAAGTTCCCTTCCCCCTGGCTGGGGTGTTTGCCTTGCGGTAGTACCGCATGGGGGGCGCGGTAGTACCGCGTGTGCGGAAGTACGGCCCCCAGTTCCTACGCGTCTGTTTATCTTTTCTGTTGCTGGGGTTGTGGAAGTACCATGGGTTGGTATGGTAGTACCGCACAGCCGTGTGGTAGTACCACTTGGTTGCAAGCAGTAGTACCGCGCGACCTTGCGGTAGTACCGTTGGCCAGGCGCGGTAGTACCGCTGGCCGCGGGCTGGTTGATGGGTAACGGTTGGATCCTTTTCCCACACTATATAAGGGGTCCCCTTCTTCCCCGTTGACTTACCTCTTCCACCCCAAGCTCCATTATTGCTCTAAGCTCCATTTTCACCCGATCTCCCTCCCTAGCCGACCAAACTTGTTGATTTGCTCGGGAGTGGTTGAGAAGGCCTCGATCTACACTTCCACCAAGAGATATTTGATTCCCCCACTAATCCCTTGTGGATCTTGTTACTCTTGGGTGTTTGAGCATCCTAGACGGTTGAGGTCACCGCGAAGCCGTAGTCCATTGTGGTGAAGCTTCGTGGTGTCGTTGGGAGCCTCCAATTGAGTTGTGGAGATTGCCCCAACCTAGTTTGTAAAGGCTCGGTCGCCGCCTCCAAGGGCACCAATAGTGGAATCACGGCATCTCGCATTGTGTGAGGGCGTGAGGAGAATACGGTGGCCCTATTGGCTTCTTGGGGAGCATTGTGCCTCCACAACGCTCCAAAGGAGACGTACTTCCTCTCAAAGGGAAGGAACTTCGGCAACACATCCTCGTCTCCACCGTCTCCACTCTTGGTTATCTCGTGCCTTTACTTGTGCAAGCTTATTTGTTTCATATATCTTGCTTGCTTGCGTTCCTATCCTTGTTGCATCATATAGGTTGCTCACCTAGTTGCATATCTAGACAACCTACTTTGATGCAAAGTTTAAATTGTTAAAGAAAAGCTAAAAATTGTTAGTTGCCTATTCACCCCCCCCCCCTCTAGTCAACCATATTGATCCTTTCAATTGGTATCAGAGGCTCGTCTCTTTATTAAGGACTTTACCGTCCAAAGAGTATGGTTGATACCGTAGACAGTGTGGAGGAACACTCCGGTGTGAATCCGACCTCGTCTACGGGCGATGGGGGAACCTCGGTCTCTCGTGAGGAGTTCAATGTGGCCTTGGAGACATTGAAAACCTCCATGACGACCGAAGTTGAAAGCATGTGTACTAAATTTCTTGAGGGGCTTAAACTATCCACCGCACCGTTGAAAGTGGGTGACCCCACACACAAGGTGACGGATGCTATCCCCGACAAGGGGGAAGCTAGTAGTGAAAAGGCTCCTTCTTCTAGTGGTAAGAATGGCACCGGCATCTTTGCCCATGTGGAACCACCACTTGTTTATGGTGGACCGGTTCCTTCCACTCATTTGAATCATGCCGATCCTCCCCCTAAGATTGTGAAAAATGAGGACTTTGATTCTTGGGTTTACCGCTTTAAACGTCATTTAAATCATGTGAACACTAACCTTTGGAGAATCATTGAAGAAGGTTTCTATCCGCATGATCCAAGCAACTTCACTCCTTGAGAAGCCGCGGACAATCAATTCAATGAGAATGCTCTCTTCATCATTCAAGATGCAATTCCACCCGAAGACCTACCTCATCTTCGTCCCTTCGCCTTGGCCAAAGATGCATGGCATTGTGTTGTCTCTCTCTATCGGGGAAGCGCAAGCATTCAACGCTCCAACTATGAAGTGGTACAAGATGAGGACGATGAGTTTGCAATGAAAGAAGATGAAGAACCTCGTGCGCTTTATCGGAGAGTAACCAAACTCGCGGTCTCACTAGGAGATCACAGGAGCAAGGACACAGATGACAATTGGATCAAGCGCAAATTCCTCAAGGCAATGTTGCCCTATCACAAGGCCATGTCCTCCGTCATTCGTCAAATACCGGACTTCCACACTTTGACCTCAAGCGAAGTGTTGGATGAGTTTGTGGCCATGAACATTTTGGACAAGACCGCCGACAATGCGGTGCTTCGTTCTCAAAGGGCAAAGAAGCCTAACCTTGCATTGAAGGCCAAGCTCACCATTGAAGAAGAAGAAGAGGAAGAAGAGGAGAGCAACCCCGAAGATACGAAGTATGTGTATCATGAACACATGGCACTTGCTTCAAGGCAATTTTGGAGCAAGAAAAACTCAAGGCCAACCTTTAGCAAAAACAACTCAAGTGGCACGAAGAGCAAGCAACGTGTAAGGACTTGCTACAATTGTGGCAACGTGAGTCATTTTGTTGCGGAATGCCCGTATGAGAAGAGGGAAGACAATGGTGGCAAGATCATCCGAAAGGACAAGGCCAAGTCGTTCCCCAACAAGAGCAACTTCACCAAGAAGACTCCTCCCAAGGCATTGGTGGTACAATAAGAGTACAATGAAGATGATGATGATGATGAAAGTGATGAGTCGGTTGCCATGGCCTCCATTGCCATTGCGACGACTCCATGGGTGTCTCTCTTCGACTCACCCAATGAGAGCATCACCACCAAGTGCCTCATGGCTAAAGCCACCAACAAGGTAACCCCCAACATCAAAACTACCATCATTAATCATCCTTCTCCGACGGATAGCATTAATGAACTTGAGGAGGATAATGTGGAGGCTAATGAGTTTGAAGCCTTTATGGGCAAACTCAAGGGAAAATCCAAGAAGCACTTTGTTGCTCTCTTGGAACAACTTGGTGAAGCCAATGACATGATCGAGGCTCACGAAAACACCATCACTAAGATAGAAGGGCATAGTCGTGACTATGCCGATGAGATTTTGGATCTTTCCAATGCTCTTGAGGAAGAGTGTGGTCTTCGTTTGGCTCTTGAGGAGTCACACAATGTTGATCATGCTAAGTTAAAAAAAGATTATGATCATGTCCTCATTGTTTCTCATGTGCTAAACTCCGAGAAGGCCGAACTTGAGGTTGATTTTGCTAGACTCAAAGAGGAGTTTGATCTACTTGACAAGGCTCACAAGGTCTTGAAGGGTGCTCATGCTAGCCTCAAAGAGTCGCATGATCAACTTCAAGTAAAGCTAACCAAGGAAAAAGCCACTTTCCCTCGTATGATGTTAATTGATAATGCAAATGCTACTAACCCATGTTGTGAGCATGTGCATCTCGTTGAGGAGACCGCTAAGCTAAAGGGGCAACTTGAGAGAGGTCTTGCGACTTGCATACAAGGTAAGAAAAACCTCAACGATCTCTTGATCAACCAAAAGGGAGTTGTGGCCAAGGAAGGGGTTGGGTACGTGCCCGACTCCAAGAACAAGAAGAAGAATGACAAGATCAAACGACCTCCTCCTCTCATGCAAACCTTTTTGAAGGAGGGAGAGAGTGCCTCCGAGGAGAAGAAGAACATTGCAAAGGGCGGCAATGTCAAGAAGGGCAATGCCACCCCTCCCATCAAAGCCGGCGATTTTAATCCTTCTTATGTGTTATGCCGTGCTAGTGATGGGCATGTTTATGCCAAATTTGTTGGTTCTCTTCATGAATACATTGAATGGTCTATTTGGGTTCCAAAGACCCTTGTTACTAACATCAAAGGACCCATTACAAAATGGGTACCTAAAACCAAGCATTGACCTCTTGTAGGTGTTTGCTTCCAGTGGGGGATCATGGTTGCTCGATAGCGGAGCTACAAATCATATGACCGGAAGCAAGGACTTGGTGGTGGACATGCACAAGGTTCCATCTATGCCCACCAATGTCGAGTGGGGTGACGCCTCATCTTCTAAGGTATTGGGACTTGACAAGGTGGTCATCTCTCATGATCTCACGATCGAGAAGGTCATGCTTGTTGAGTCCCTTGCATACAATTTACTTTCCGTTCGTCAACTTGCAATCATGGGCTTTGCCACTTTCTTTGATATCAATACCGTGGCCCTCTTGTGGAGCAAGACTCTTAAAGTAGCCTTTGTTGGGCATGTCGAGAACGGTCTATATGTGATTAACTTTTCGGAGCGACCCACTAAGACCGCGACGTGCCTAATGGCTAAAGTTGATGTGGGATGGCTTTGGCATCGCCGTTTAGCCCACGTCAATATGAGATATTTGCAAAGTCTCCTCAATGGGGACCATGTCCGTGGACTAATGAATGTTAGTTTTGCTAAAGATCGTGCTTGCAGTGCGTGTATCGAAGGAAAGCTACATGAGAAGGCTCACCCTCCCACGACTATCATTTATTCAAAGAGGCCTTTGGAGCTCCTTCACATGGATCTCTTTGGGCCTCCATCCTTCAATAGTCTTGGAGGTAGGAAGTATTGCTTGGTGATTGTGGATGACTACTCAAGGTACACGTGGGTGTATTTCTTCAAGAGGAAGAGTGAGACCCAACAAACCATCATTGACTTTGCAAATGAAGCACAACGTCAATACAATGCAAAGATCTTGACAATAAGAAGTGACAACGGCACCGAGTTTAATAACTACACCTTGGATGAGTTTCTTAGTGATGAGGGGATCAAGCATCAATATTCCGCACCTTACACCCCTCAACAAAACGGTGTTGCGGAGAGGAAGAACCGGACGTTGATGGATGCGGCAAGGACCATGATGGCGGAGTACAAGTCTCCGTACAACTTTTGGGCCGAAGCCATCAACACCGCGTGTCATGCATCCAATCGGCTCTACCTCCGCAAGGGCTTGAACAAGACTCCATATGAGATACTCACCGGTAACAAGCCCAACCTCAAGTACTTCCGGGTGTTCGGGTGTAAGTGTTTCATTCTCAAGAAAGGTGTTCGGTTGTCTAAATTTGAGGCTAGAGCTTATGAGGGCATATTTGTTGGTTATGCTACAAACTCTCATGCTTAGCGTGTCCTCAATAAATCCACGGGACTTATTCAGGAGACGTGTAACGTGGAGTTTGATGAGAATAACGGCTCCCAAGTGGAGCAAAGTGGCACTTGTGATGTAGGTGATGAAATTCCTCCCCAAGCCATAAGAAGAATGGGTGTTGGCTTTATCCTACCCATTGAGGAACCCCTTGTGGCCGAAGGAGAAGGACAAAGCTCCACTCAAGCAGAGCCATCACCAACCCAAGGCCCACACGCTTCCGAAGAACAACATGAAGGCCCTTATCCTCAAGAACATGACCAAGGGCAAGATCACGCTCAAGACGGTGTTGACACATCAAGTGATGCCCAAGGTCAAGTTCTCTCCTCCGAGCGAGTTCAAGAACAAGAACGAGCTCAAGATGATCAAGTGACCACTCCTCGTCTCACCCCCGAGGAGGAATTAGAGCGTCGTGCCGCCAAGGTTGCTACCAAGCTCTCCACCAAGGATCATCTCATGACGAATGTGCTTGGAAGCTTACGAAAGGGGGTAAGCACTCGTAGACAATTAGCAAATAATTGTGAGCATCATGCGTTTGTCTCTTGTGTGGAACCCCACAAGGTCTATGAGGCGCTAGAAGATCCAGATTGGCTCAATGCCATGCATGAAGAACTCAACAACTTCGAGCGCAACAAAGTGTGGAGATTGGTGCCAAGACCGATGGGGAACCACAATGTCATCGGAACCAAGTGGATATTTAAGAACAAGCAAGATGCCCATGGGATTATCATTCGCAACAAGGCTCGTTTGGTAGCACAAGGCTACTCCCAAGTCGAGGGTATCGACTACGGTGAAACCTTTGCTCCTGTTGCTCGTCTTGAATCTATTCGCATGTTGATTGCCTATGCTTCTCATCATAACTTTAAGTTACAACAAATGGATGTGAAGAGTGCTTTTCTTAATGGTCCCATTAATTAATTGGTTTATGTCAAGCAACCCCCCGGGTTCGAGGATCCCTACTTTCTCGATCATGTGTATCAACTCGATAAGGCACTCTATGGCCTTAAACAAGCCCCACGTGCCTGGTATGACCACCTTACCGAGTTCTTACAAGACCGTGGTTTCGAAGTTGGGCTAATCGACGCCACTCTTTTTACTAAGAAGGTCAAAGGGGAGTTGTTTGTGTGCCAATTATATGTTGATGATATTATCTTTGGTTCCCCTAACAAAGCTTTCAATGAGGAATTTGCCACTCTCATGACCTCAAAGTTCGAGATGTCTTCCATGGGAGAGTTGAAGTTCTTTCTAGGGTTCGAAGTGAAGCAAAGAAGAGAAGGAACCTTCATCAATCAAGCCAAATATACTCAAGACATGCTCAAAAGATTCAAGCTAAGTGATGTCAAGCCGGCTTCCACTCCCGTGCCCACCAAGTGCCAACTTGACATAGATCCCAATGGTAAAGCGGTGGATCAAAAGGTATATCGCTCCATGATAGGTTCCTTGCTTTACCTTTGTGCATCTAGACCGGATATCATGTTGAGTGTGGGAATTTGTGCACGTTTTCAAGCCGCACCTAAGGAAAGTCACTATGTGGCGGTCAAACGGATCTTTCGATATTTGGCTCATACCCCCAAACTTTGGCCTATGGTACCCAAGAGGAGCAAACTTCAAGCTTGTAGGGTATTCGGATTCCGATTGGGCGGGAGACAAAGTGGATAGGAAGTCCACTTCTGGAGGGTGCCAATTTATTGGTTGCTCTTTGGTAAGTTGGTCTTCCAAAAAGCAAAGTTGTGTGTCTCTCTCGTCCACCGAAGCGGAGTATGTGGCGGCCGGTAGTTGTTGTGCACAACTCTTATGGATGAGGCAAACTTTAAAGGATAACGGTGTCATTTGTGACAAAGTGCCTCTTTGGTGTGACAATGAAAGTGCCATCAAGATCTCTCTCAACCCGGTGCAACACTTCAAGACGAAGCATATTGAGATTCGGTATCACTTCATCCGGGATCACATTAAGCGAGGAGAGATCGAGCTCAACTATGTCAACACTCATGATAACCTTGCAGATATCTTCACGAAGCCCTTGGATGAAGCAAGATTTCGCGAGTTAAGGCATGAGCTAAATATCATTGATTCGAGCAATGTTGCTTGAACCCTTGCACACCCCACCATACTCAACGTGTTGTCCTATTTAGATGTAGGCATGGACATAGGGGGAGTGATGTTCTCTCAATGAACTCTCCCTCCCCCCATTATGCATAAATCGATCAAGTCTTTCACATTAGCCATGTTTGATGGTACTTGTGCTTCAAAGGCAAGTTTTGGTCATGGACCCAAGGATAATTCTTCGATGTGCCATACCAATTGACTCAAACATAGGTGGCTACGGCCACCGCCCTCTCTTTGGAGAGGTGGTGTCTCGTGGTTGTTTCGTTTGTCGTGTGCCTTTCTGGCTTTGTGTGTTGCGTGGTCCTGTGGTGTCGTGTTGGCTTGGAGTGTTTGTGCAAAGGTCCAGTTTTTCGTGTGCTCGAAACGTGCATCTTCTTGAGCTCATGGTACTACCGCGTCTGGCCGCGGTACTACCGCTTTGGGAGGCACAGTACTACCGCGCCACAACACGGTACTACCGCTTTGGTGCGGTACTTCGGAAGTACCGCGCCGGGCGGTACTACCACGTCGGGGCACGGTACTACCGCGCCGTCGAGGGAGCATGGGGGTTATGACTCGGGCAGGGGAGTTCCAACTCCCCATACCCATTCATTTGTCTCTCTCCCCACGTCTCTCTCTCTAGCTCAAGAACGGTGCCGGAGGCCCTCGCCGGATCTCCATCTCCGGCCACTCTCCTCGGATTCCAGCCGGTGGGATCATTCCCCACCACTCCCTCTTGCCATGGACCAAGGTTTTTCCCCAAATCCCTCCTTTTCTTGGTCGTTCTCTTGCTTCTAGGTTTTTGGGGAGAAACTTGTTGTTCTTGAGATTTTAGGCCAAATCTATGCAAGAGTAGGATGTAGGAGAGTCGTGATGCGTAGGAATCATACTTGATATGCTGTCTTATGGTAGCTTTGTCCAACCATAGTACCGCCATGGTTTCACGGGCTTTTCTCATATTTGAACCTGTTCAGATCTGACGCGGTGCGGTACTACCGTGTTTGATGTGCGGTACTACCGCTCTTGCGGTACTACCGCCAGTCAGGTGCGGTACTACCGTGCTAGCTCATGTGGTACTACCGCTCAACAGACGCGGTACTACCGCGCTAGCCGAGGCGCTAAGGTCGTACTACCGCTCCTAGACCCGGTACTACCGTGACCTTGCACAGTACTACCGCGTCTAAGAGCGGTACTACTATCTTAGCTTCGCAGCACTTGGCAGTACTACCGTAGGGATCAAATCTCTCTCTAGGCATTTATCATGTGTGCTTTCTGCTTGTTTCTCTTGCTTTGTTGTGGTCTTTGCATTAATCCATCTTGGCTGTTGTGGGTGTTTTGCGTTTTGTGTCTCAGGTGGTGGCTCTCGCCGTTCCAATCTCAGTCGTGACACTGGCTCCAAGTGTCTGCGCAACCCCCAAGATGAAGCCCCAGAGGGCTCCAATGCCCCCAAGTGCAATGTTAAGACCACTGCCAGCAAGCAAAAGGAACCTGCTAAGGGCATGGACGAGATTTCTGTCTCTGAGTATGTCGAACGCCGGAGGATCAATCCCTATGTGACTCCTCGGGCTGTGCTCAGAGGCACTGAGATGTTCTGGAACAAGCAACAGGTTATCATCTATCTGGATGTGATCAAGAGCAAGCAGAATACCTTCGTGGAGGTCAAGTGGATAGACATGCATCACATGCGGAAGGACAAGTTTCGTGACTATTTTGGAGAGGCTCTGGACTTGGTGGAGCAGTTTGCTATTGAGCCGGTGATCTCTTTTCACCATGACTATGACCCTGAGCTCATCTGTCAGTTCTTTGCCTCAGTGTACTTTCATCCCAGGGAGGAGGGGAGGATGACCTGGATGACCAATGGCCGTCAGCTGTCTGCTACATGGAAAGAGTTCATGGATCTGCTGCACATTCCTGATGACGGGCTTCACACCCCCGTTGGTGTTCGCCCCCATGCCAACTCTGAGTCTGCCAACAAGAACCTGCTTCAGCCTTTCCTTGTTGAGAAGGTGCTCCCCAATGGCAAGTCAACTTGGGTGTTAAACTCCTTTCTAGATATCATGCATCGCATCTTCCGCAACACTCTGTTCCCACGCATTGGCGACAAGGACAAGGTCCATGCATATCTAGTGGACATGTTGCTCCTGTGTGCAGAGGCACGTTGTTCTTAGACTCAGCCACTTGATGTCTCACACATCATGTGGTGTGAGCTTCGGTTTGCGGTTTTAACTCGCAAGGTACTTATTTATGGACCGTACCTGTTTCTGCTGCTCTCCACCACTTGGGAGAAGATGTACCTGGGGTGATGAGTTCCTTGCTCTAGACTGGATTCGCCATGAGTCCATCAGCCTCCGCGTCAAGCCCAACTGGGCCAACACCACTACCCGTGCTGAGGCCTCTTCTGCTAGGAGGGCTGCTGGTGAGGAGGAGGCTGCTGCTGCTGCTGAGAATGTTGCTGAGGACCGTGCTGCCAGGTCCACCACTCCTTCCTCTGAGCCGTCATGGGCCAAGAAGCTAAAGGACAAGATGAAGACTCTCTTCTGCATGCAGGCGAAGGGACAGTATAGGGCTCACGTGGCAGACAAGGAGAGTCGCCACCGTGACAAGAAGGTTATGAGGCTCTTTGGAGAGGATGTGTCTGGCGGGTCTGAGGACGTCATCACACCTGAGGCTGCCTGGATGTCAAAGCAGGGATACAAGTGGACCAGTTCAGAGGATGACTTCGAGGAGACTATCCCCGCCGCTGAGTCTGACGAGGAGCACGAGGAGCAGTGGGACGACTTCTCTGCCTGAGCCACCCTGTGTGTGTAGGTGTCCTCTCTGCCTTTTTGGCATCTCGATGCCAAAGGGGGAGAGAGTGTAGGGATTTGCGTTGTGTAGTGCTTGGCGCGTTTATTTGCTTTGTCTTTTGGACCTCGTTTGTGCTTGTTTGCTTTGTTTGCTCTTGTTTGGTTTGTGCTTTCGAGACCTTTCCTCATATGGTGTAAGACATATGCACTTTATCTATCGTAGTTAATGCACTTTATCTATCGTAGTTAACTTATGTGTGTGCTATCTTGTCTAGTGATAGATATGCCTTATCTCTATAATATAGGGGGAGCTGTGTTCCTAGTGTTCGTGTGCCGTGCAGTCCAAAGCACTCTTCTAGGTGGCACACATCTAGGGGGAGCCCGTCTATATTCTAGAGAGGAGGGGTTTGCATTTACTTAATTTTATTTTCCTTGTGCAAATCCCGTATTGTCATCAATCCACCAAAAAGGGGGAGATTGTAAGGGCATATTTATCCCTGAGTGTGTTGGTGATTGATGACAACGCATTTGCGGACTAATCGTGTGCCTTGAGTATTCCATACACTTCATTGCTAGGCACAAGACGATTGGGTGCCCCTCGAAGACTGATGAAGACGGCGTCTTTTCTACGTTTCTTTTTGGTGGATTTGAGTCGTAGGAAAGCCATACTATTAAGAGGGGGTCCGCGTTGGAAAGGTTTGGGTGGAATCATCACGTACACGTCTCCTTCTTGTCCCCTCCTTTTTCCTTGGAGCTTCCTCCGTTTTCTTGCCTCCCTTGTCTGGCTGCTGTGGTTGGTTGCAGTAGTACTGCTCACAGGAAAACGGTAGTACCGTAGGCATCCATGGTAGTACCGCGCAGAGGCGCGGTAGTACCGCAAGTGCCCACGGTAGTACCGCTCCCCTGGAGCCGCACTACCGCTGCCCACCAGGCTAGTGCCGCCCCTTTGCGGTAGTAGGGGCGGATGTAATTTTTTACATCCGCACCTACCGCGGTAGTACCGCTTTCGCCGAGCGGTAGTACCGCACTATGCAGTCAGGCAGTAGTACCGCCCCTCGGTAGTACTACTGTGTTGGGTTTTTGCTACTTCCGTTTCTTTGCGGAAGTAGGCACGGAAGTTCCCTTCCCCCTGATTGGGGTGTTTGCCTTGCGGTAGTACCGCATGGGGGGCGCGGTAGTACCGCGCGTGCGGAAGTACCGCCCCCAGCTCCTGCGCGTCCGTTTATCTTTTCTGTTGCTGGGGTTGCGGCAGTACCATGGGTCGGTACGGTAGTACCGCACAGCCGTGCGGTAGTACCGCTTGGTTGCAAGCAGTAGTACCGCGCGGCCTTGCGGTAGTACCGCTGGCTAGGCGTGGTAGTACCGCTGGCCGCGGGCTGGTTGATGGGTAACGGTTGAATCCTTTTCCCACACTATATAAGGGGCCCCCTTCTTCCCCGTTGACTTACCTCTTCCACCCCCAAGCTCCATTATTGCTCTAAGCTCTATTTTCGCCCGATCTCCCTTCCTAGCCGACCAAACTTGTTGATTTGCTCGGGAGTGGTTGAGAAGGCCTCGATCTACACTTCCACCAAGAGATATTTGATTCCCCCACTAATCCCTTGCGGATCTTGTTACTCTTGGGTCGGGTGTTTGAGCATCCTAGATGGTTGAGGTCACCGCGAAGCCATAGTCCATTGTGGTGAAGCTTCATGGTGTCGTTGGGAGCCTCCAATTGAGTTGTGGAGATTGCCCCAACCTAGTTTGTAAAGGCTCGGTCGCCGCCTCCAAGGGCACCAATAGTGGAATCACGACGTCTCGCATTGTGTGAGGGCGTGAGGAGAATACGGTGGCCCTAGTGGCTTCTTGGGGAGCATTGTGCCTCCACACCGCTCCAACGGAGACGTACTTTCTCTCAAAGGGAAGGAACTTTGGCAACACATCCTCGTCTCCACCGTCTCCACTCTTGGTTATCTCGTGCCTTTACTTGTGCAAGCTTATTTGTTTCATATATCTTGCTTGCTTGCGTTCCTATCCTTGTTGCATCATATAGGTTGCTCACCTAGTTGCATATCTAGACAACCTACTTTGATGCAAAGTTTAAATTGTTAAAGAAAAGCTAAAAATCGTTAGTTGCCTATTCACCCCCCCTCTAGTCAACCATATCGATCCTTTCAACCCCTTTAAGCTAACCCATTGCGATGGCTCCACGACTAAGTCCTTTCATAAGGACATCTGCCGTGACAAACCCACGACAGGTTTGAAAGAAGGAGTTGAGCTTCTCATACTCCCCCCCCCCCCAGTCGGATTGGACAACAATAATTTTGCTGTCAAACTTGCGTTCTACAAGTGCTTGAAAATTTTTGAACACTTGAAAAACATTGGATCTTTTCTTGAGAAGGTAAATCCAAGAAAATTTTCTATAGTCATCAATAAAGCTAACATAGTATATGTGTCGACCAACCGAGGTGGGGGCAGGACCCCAAACATCAGAGAATATCAATTGCAAAGGTTGAGTGGAAACACTAGTAGATATAGGGTAAGGTAATTGATGACATTTTGCTCTTTGGCAGGAATCACAAATAGTTTCAATATTTCGCTCACCAACAAATGGGAGCTTATTTTTCCTAAGCAAACGTTCAACCAAAGAAAAACATGCATGTCCTAAACGATCGTGCCATCGTGTGGACAAAAGCTTGATAGCACCACAAGCTTGTTTATTTGATCTTCTAAACTCCGGAATCAACGGGTAAAGCCCTCGAACACATCTACCTCAATAGAGAACTTTCCTCGTGGCCTGATCCTTGATCAAAAAGAAGAAAGGATGGAATTCAATGAATACATGATTATCAATGGTGATGCGATGAACGGAGAGAAGATTTTTGTTGGCACTAGGAACATGCAAAAAATTTCTAAGATGAATCTTGCGAGAAGGGGTACGTATAACCGAATGACCTATGTGACTTATCCTCATACCTGCACCACTTGCCGTGTGAATTTGGTCTTTGCCATGATATTTCTCACGAAGAGTCACCTTCTCAAGTTCTCCCGTGAGGTGGTTGGTAGCGCCGCTGTCAAGATACCAATTAGTATCAACGCCATATGACCCATCAGCGGTGGCAGCTACCTTGTCATCTTCATCAGAGGAGGCATCGTCTTCATCAAAGCGATACCAGCAGTCCTTGGCCGTGTGGCCAGGCTTGCCACAGATCTGGCAATGTACGGCATCAGGGCGTGATCTGCCCGAGCCGCCACCGCTGCCACCCCCGCCGCGACGGCCCCTGTTGTTGGTGAAGTTGGGACGTCCGCCGCGAGAGGAGTTGCTGGAGCCGCCACCACCTTGCTTGCCCTTGTGTCGAGGAGGACCGCGAGAGCGCGAGGAGTACCCGCCGCACCCACGAGTGGCGGCGTTGGCCGAAGACTTGAAGCCGCCGCCGGTGCTGTGAAACTGTGCCACACGCTGATCAAAGTTGCTCAGCATGGAGTACAACTCGTCGATGGAGACCGGCGTGACACGGGCATCGAGGGCGGAGACGAGAGGCTGGTAGTCCATATCCAGCCCATGCAGCAGGTAGGAGATGAGCTCATCGTCCTGGATGGGCTTGCCGGCCGCGGCGAGTTCATCGGCAAGGCCACGCATATGAGCGTAATATGCAGCAACCGATTGGGTGCCCTTCTGTGCATTGATCAAGGCAGTGCGAATATTGTTTACACGGCTCAAAGATTGAGAAGAAAACATGCCTGCAAGCGCCACCCAGAGGGCATGCGCGGTGGTGACCGTGGTCACCGCGATCAGCACTTCCTTGGAGAGGTTGTTGAGGAGGTAGCCGAGCACTTGTTGATCCTCCTTCACCCAGATGGGATGGAGAGGGTTGAGCTCAGACGACTCCTTGCCGTCCTTGTCCTTGGTGACGAGGAGGCGGGTGGGTTCCGACATCGTTCCATCGACGTAGCTGAAGAGCCCAGCTCCCCTCAGCTGCGGCGTAACCTGAGTTCCCCACAGGACGTAGTTCGTCCGGGAGAGCTTCTCCATGACCTGACCGAGATTGCTTGGGGCGGCGCTGGAGGAAGACATGGCTTGGGACTATGGAGCAGCTAGGGTTTGGAAGAGGAGGCTCTGTATACCATGTGCGAATAGGCGAAAGCGTCTTACCCATCGTGGGGGCGCTGTTGCGTGTTATAAAGGCCAGGGGCGCACCTCCCTGGATAGCGCATACAGCAGTTGAGATTACAAACTTGAGAAGAAAGAAAGAGGTAGAGATAAGGACTCTAGTTAAGATAAATGTCCTTCCTAACTACCTAACATATATGCGCAAGTAATGCAATCCTTCCACGCTACAACACACTATGTAATTGTGTTTAACAAGGACGAGTACGCCATGATAATCCAAAGAACAAAAAGATGGATTTAAATTTATAGAGCAACTCTAGGAAGATATTGTCTTGAAGAACGGAAGGTAAGAAAACAATAAAGCAAGCGATGAACCTGCAAAAATATCCTCCAAGTTATGCCTGAAAATCCATTGAATATATCCTTGATTGCATGTTTGTCTCTGTCGAGGTAGTGACTCTACGGGAAGGTTCTCCAAAAAATAGAGTAAGGTTGTTTTTCCTTTTTGAGAGTTCGATAGCAAACCTGCAATGCATCAAAAAGGGATAGAATTGATAAGAAAAGAAATCCTGCTATTTTATAGTTGAAGAACATGTTTCCATCGACAATAATACAAAAACATTGAAATTTGATGGTGTAAGGAAACTGCAGTGATATACTGAGCCATAAACTACTTTGCAATGATATACTGAACTATAAACCTGAAGCTCTACTTCGATGCCAATAAATTTATAATTGGAAAAGTAGGAAAATTAAATCATATGCTCTAAAACATATATATTGCAGAAACCGAAGCGTGAAGCACACTTCCTTGAAATTTGAACACAAGTGAACATTCATTTCTGTTGAGCCTACTATTTATCTACGCGGGAGCATGGATAAGAAAAGATAGAAATTTAGAAAATGTGTGCAAATTCACATATATTTTTTCTAAAATCCCAAGGTAGTGTGTTGGTCCACTGGTCTATCAGGATGGTGTATTCTCATATTCCAGGGAATATGAAGTTCATACAAAAAGAAAACATGGGACATACATGGGGACTGTCTTTAAGGCAAAGCAAGTAACTAATCAAGAAAGAAGCTTTGGACATTCCACTTTCCTGGAGTAAACATTGCAAAGTTCCCAGCTAGTACTTAGTATTTGACAATGGGACAAAAAATTAGCAATTAGCAGACTGCACAAGCACCAACTTACATGTATGAGGCCCTATTAAGTAAACATGATTGAAGGTTATTTACCTGCGCTCGACCAAGTTAGAGACAGTTTTAGTCCCAGTCACCTTAAAATAAATTTGTATGGAATTCTCTGTAGATATCTGAGAAGTGTTTATTTGCTGAAATAGGTTAAGCGGTTTAAAAGCTATGAACAGAATAACAAGCGACTCAGTAACTCAATTAAAGTTTCAGCTAAACTTAGAACTGGTTATTTAGGTTTTTGCTTGAGGAAAAATATTAATTTATTCATGAAATAGAGATTTAACCTTTTTTGCATGTAAGCTGATATATATTTTATGTACTGCAGGCAGTTTGTTTAAATCCACAAAACAGTCCCTTCAGTAGGTTAATGATGACGGTTTTTTTTGCGTATATTTCAATGATGAAAATTAATGACTAATTATGGTGCAAAATATCAACGTTCCTTCACTCTTTTGAACTGCAAGGCGTAATTTGCCCATCCAAGTTCAAATTTGAAAATGTGGGTTATGTTAAAACACAATAAGGTTTTGTTTGTGTCCAAACGTACTTTTTTATGATTGTACTTCTGAATCCCTGTATGAAAAACTTGCTCCACTTGCTACTTTGTCAGGCCCGAGTGGGTTGAGGCGCTAGCAATCGATCAAATTAAGAGATCAAATGAGGAAATCAGGCCTGAATCTGGATGTATTACTATAAAAGAGGAACTATAGTGTATATAGTGTATGTGTTCATAGCCAGATAGGCAAACTTGGAGAATAAGCATGAATGAATAGCCAGCCACAACCTGGCTGTTAAGTAGGTGTGCTGTCCCCGGCAACGGAGTGAAAGGGAACAGTTACTACATGGTAACGTTACAGTAGGGATCGGACGACTCGCGCGTTTTGTCTGAATCTTCAACAGTTAACTGAAGAAAGCTACACTGCTTCAGCAGGCGTGACACACTTACACATAGGCCTTTCAGATTATAAGTCGGCATTGGCATTGCGGTTATTGAAGATCTTCGCGTATAGATTTTGGATCAAAGTCAAGCATTTCGTATCGCCTTCATGTATACCAGTAAAAAATACAACTAAATCATGAGATTCATGCATAGTCAATGAAACTACAAAAGAAAGTCCGGAACTGTCAGAAAAGTTCAGACTTAAATGATCGACAAGTACAGAGTTTGCACTAAAAAGACAACTACTACATTGGCAATGTAAACTATTATCATTTGTACTGTAAAAAAGGTTAGAGAGAAAAGTTAATGAAGATGAGTCACATAAAACCTAGTCAGATCAGTCCCTCTACAGCATTGGCAATGCTCACTACATCTTTATAAACCTGGGTACTCCCTCCATTTTTGTATACAAGGCCACTATCTCAGATTACAGGTACTACTTGTTTGAGATAAAAATAACAAAAGGGATTTCAGAAAGGAGTTCCAAACATATAACATTGGAGGGTTAGGTTCAATTTAACCTCTTGTTCTTCCTGTACATGTGTGAATTAAGGAGTAAAAAGCACGGGAACAACAAAATTAAGGCACAAATTACACAGAACTATGGAGCTAAAGTACAGCTAGCTAGATCAAGGCATTGTTAAAAAAGACAACATAGTTCAGTAAGTCATGAACATAAATACTACAGAATTTGGAGATCAATTAGATACTGTAAATTCAGTTAGCAACAAGACAGACATATTGCACTTAGATTTCAAGGAAAAATATGACTACACCACACTGTAAATCATGAACACTGACACTGTAATAACTGTTTACTCCACACTGTAAATAGACAGAACAAATTTTCTTTTTTGCCACAACTTGAATCTGCTCTGCAACTTATGAACTTCTAGGTGTTCTACAGATTATCAAGAGTGGTGAAACAGTTTTAATTTACAAACATAGTTACTCCTACTACTTATCTGTGGTTGCCCAGATCATAAGTGCATCATGCTTGCTTATCTGAGCCTAATACAAAAAGATAAGAGCAGTTTTAACATGGTCCATCACAGGAAACAGAGCAGAAGAAGTACTGGTGCAGGAGCGAGTGCAAGGTTCAGAAAATCCATCACAGGAGCAAGAAGAACAACAACAGTTTTAGTACAGCTTGCATGAACAAGTGGAGCAAATTGCTCAGAGGTACATCCGTGGCGATCGTACATGGACGAACTAATACATCAGCCAGTGAGTATCCTCGTATACACTTTGAAAGCAATTTCAACATCGGACATAGTAGACACTTGCAGGCGAGAAGAAGTTGCTGTGCCCTCCAGCGTGAAGATTGGCCGCGGCATTGCACCTCTTCTCCTTCTCCAGCGCCTCTTCGGCCTTCCACGCTGCTTCAAATGGATCATGGAAGATGATCGGCGGCGGTGGCTTGTAAGTCCCCACGTCTTGGGCAATGGATGACTTGTCGTTCGTCGACTCTTCTGCTTCTTCATCGAGGAAGGTCCTAAGGAACTCCAGCTCGTCAGCTTCGAGCGGGACGATTTCTTCTGCAGCATCAGCGAAAAGCCCCTCTGGTTCCAAGTAGAAATTCTGTTCGATGCTGTTAGTAGCTCCGACCGGGAGATTTTCCTCCGCTTGTGACCCGAGAAGCTCATCGATTGTGCAACAGAACCGGGCCATGTCGTCGTCAGCTTCACGTACGTATTCATCCGGCAAGAAAACCGGTGCTGCAGCGGTGAACGACGATGTGGCAGGTGCCGGGACCGGGACGGCACCGCGCATCCTCTTCTTGGGGCTCGCCGGATGAGGCTCGGCGGCGGCAGCGGTCGCTGGCCTCTTCTGCGCGTGCGTGCTCTGGGTCACGGCCTCCGGTTGCGGTTGTTGAAGCTTGTACGCCTCCGATTCCTGTCGGGCCGCGTCAGGGGCATGCTGAGCCAAGTGCATCTTGCAGAAGACCTTCACCCCGTCGCTGACGGTGGCCTCCGGCAGCAGGCACCGGTACTCCTCCATGACCCAGCCCGTGGACTTGCCCTTCTTCTTGAAGGACAGGTTCTTGACCTCGCCGACCTTGACTCCCGCGTGGCAAATCTCCGTGGTCTTCTGGATGGTCCACGTGCCGGTGCCGGCGCCGCGCACGCTCTGGTACTTGCTCCCGTTCTTGCTCTTGCACGTGGTGAAGAAGAACCGGTCGCCGCTGCTCACGGCCTGCGGCACGGGCGCGTACCGGGCGGCCAGATCCTTGGGCTCGCAGCCGGAGATGTTGGCGCGGTGGATGAGCTTGTCGACGCCGTGCAGCGTCTCGCCGGAGAGGAGGCGTGGTAGGTAGTAGGTGACGGCGTCCACTTCCGTAGGGCTCAGCCGGTAGTGGTGGAAGACGTCGTCGACGTCGAGCCCCTCCATCCCGGTCGGCGGCTGCCCGATCTACTGCTAGGGTTCTAGCTAGGAAAGGGTGCTGTCGATCGAGGGCGGGCGGGAGAGGTTTGTCTGCGGGATCGGGAAGGTGTTGTGGGACGCGCAGGTGGTCTTTGCTGATATTTAAAGACGCTGGCGCGTCAGATTTCCTTATCTGAATCCGAAAATGTCCCCAGTTCAGTTTGCCGCTCCCGTTTGCTTTCATTTTCTGAAAATTTCCGTCAATCCGATCATGATACGGTCCTGAAGACGTGCCGTGCTGATTGTGATTCTTGATTCAGTTTGAGTAATACTAGCACATATGCCTGTGCCTTGTAACGAGAGACAAATTAGTGTGTACGTTGAAACATTCATCAACACGGCACCACAACATTCAAGCAATGCCATCCGGCAACGATGGGGGCGCAAGCCATGGTCTTAAACACATTATGAAAAATTGCTCAATTAGGGCGCTTGCTTTTCCCCATTAAAATCGGATTAGTAGTTTGAAAAAACAGTTTATTTCAGACTACTGGGCTTCGAAATGATTAAATATTGTGTGCCTTGCTTTCTTTTTCTTTTGCGCATCTTTTATTGGTATGACTAATTGCCCATAACATGCATCCGTCAGTCACCTCTCGAGGCTGCTCTACTTTTCCTCCAGATGCCTCGCTAATTTCTTTTCTTGTTCAGTAAACGCACCCTCTGTTGATGCCTCAGCAGCTTGTTAATTCTCGCAACTCATGCATATATAAGTTGATGTGATTTGTTATAAAAAAGTGACGTGGGACTATTAATCAGAAGAGCACAAATGTGGCATAGCTATTTTTTTTCTTCTAAATCACAAACATGATATAGCTCAATTTATGACACTAATAGGCTTTGGAGAGGACTCGCCAGCTCGAGACCATGATACGTCAACTTTTTTTCACTCCCTCGGAAGCCTAGCCATGTTGAGACTTTTGGCCCAGGTGACGTACTAAACGGGCTGAGCTTTTGGCCCAGGTAATATACGAAACGGGCTGAGGCTCGGGCTTCAAGCGACGTATGAAACAAATTTTAACGGACTGCATGGATTTTCCTACAAATAGTACCACCTTACTTATATATCTTAAATATAAAATCACCTAAGCGGAACGAAATCAAGAATATCACATTGTTTTAATAATAGGCATAGAGTATAGATATCTTTATCTTTATACCTAATATAATAAAGCAAATTGGGTTTCTTTCGTCCGTCATGTCATTTTTCAGAAAAGTCCCTCTATTTCAGACAATTCAACCCGCAGTCCTGTTTTAAGTTAAAACGAATCGTTATTTTTGTATTTTACACAAAAGTCCCTGTCTTTTTTTAAAATCAACCCGCCGTCTAGATTTAAGTCACACTCGAACCGTTATTTTACATTTTTCAAAAAACCCCTGATGTTTTAGGTAATTCATCCACGGATCATATTTAAGTCAAACAAATGCTTTTTAAAATCATCCATATCTTTTAAACCGTAACTCCGATTTGAACATGTTATATATAAAATTTGATTCAAAAAATATGTAGAATATGAATATGAGATTTTTTTACCTGTTAAGTATTTTTAAATATTATTTTGGAATATATTTGAGTCAAACCAAATGATTTTTTAAATTATCTGTATCTTTTAAACCGTAACTTCGATTTTAACATATTATATATGAAATTTTATTAGAAAAATGTGTGGAATCTAAATATGATGTTAATTTTACCTGTTAAATATTTTTAAAATATTGTTATGGAAGCAAACTTATAATTTATAACGCAAGATTCATGTTTTTTCATACCGGCGGCGATCCGGATTGCAAATAAACACCCCACTATAGCCATATACGGAAAAGAAAATATCAATAACTACACATGCATACCTCTAAAAAATGTCACAGGGGAAAACAACATATTTCTCATCGCGAGAGTGAGAGAAAGCAAGCGAGAGAGAGAGAGATAGAGAGGGGGAGAGGGAAGAGAGAGGGAGAGGGAAGAGAGAGGGAGAGAGAGACGCCTTAGGATTAACCATATTCAACACATGTTTTTTGTTGTTTTGTGTGAACACCGAGGCCATCGCCGGCGAGGGTGAGAAGGAGGATAAGCGGCAACACAAATATGATGCCTCGCAAAAATAAAGGAGATGGACCTAATGTGGTATTGAGTGATGGTTGTTGAGTTAAGAGCGTGTGTTATGTTTTCTCTCCCGTTGCAACGCACAGGCTCTTTTGCTAGTAGATATAGAAATCATAGACGTGATATAGCTCAATTTATGGCACTAATAGGCTTTGGAGAGGACTCGCGAGCTCGAGACCATGATACGCCAACTTTTTTGCACTCCCTCGGAAGCCCAGCCATGTTGGGACTTTTGGCCCAGGTGACGTACAAAATGGGCTGAGGTTTTGGCCCAGGTAATATACAAAACAGGCTGAGGCTCTGGCTTCAAGCGAGCTAGACCATGGTACGCCAACTTTTTTTCACTCCCTCAGAAGCCCGACCATGTTGAGACTTTTGGCCCAGGTGACGTACGAAACGGGCTGAGGTTTGGCCCAGGTAATATACAAAACGGGCTGAGGCTCGGGCTTCAAGAGACGCATGAAACAAATTTTAATGGACTGCGTGGATTTTCCTACAAATAGTAGCACCTCGCTTATATATCTTAAATATCAAATCACCTAAGCGGGACGAAACCAAGAATATCACCTTGCTTTAATAGTAGGTATAGACTTCTGGGAGGGGATACCTGCTGTCCCCCGCGACGAGCAGCGGCAGCACCATGACGGCCGACGCGAATTCTTGGAGGGGAAGAACTTCAACGAGGTCATTGTGGAGGCTTGTCGGCGGGTACTTGCATGCCTCCGGACTGGCGTGGCGCGACATGTCCATCCTCCCACGCCCCGCCTTGTGCTGGGCCCGCGGTGGTCGCCCCTGCCTCCGGCCATGCCCGCGGTGGTCGCAGACCCGCGCCGAAGATGACACCCAAGCTGGAGGCGCTCAGAGAGGCTAGCAACCCCGGCGACATGCTCGATCTCTTCTGGGCGATCCGCGAGTCAGCTACGGCTCAGGGGTGGAACAAGGCCCTCCGCCTGTCCATGAAGGCGGCGGCGGCGAGGAAGACAACAACCTCGACTTCCTCGGCGCGGACGACGACGGCGATGACGGCCCGGGCGACGACAATGGTAGCGAGCTCGACTTCGTCATGCTGGACGGCGCAAGCGATGACGAGTAGATTAGTTGTTTTATTTAAAAAGTTTAGTTCAAATTTTGTTCCAGTCTTTGTAAAAAATCCTAAAATATGAATTATGTTCAAATTATGTCCAAATTCACCCGTTTAAAATTTGTTGGAGAGGCACGACCCCATCCCCGCGTCCCTACTCGAGGCGACACGGGGGGAACTCCAGATCCCCGCCGGCGGTCGTCCTCCTTCCCTCCCCTCCCCCTCGCCGCTGCCGAGGGCCTCTGCTGGGCAAAGCCCGGGCAGGGCCGGTGGCAGCGGGGCCTCTCCTCGGCGCGGATCCCCGCCACATGGTCATGGCGCGGTGCTCGATCGTCGGCGGTGCTTGGCGGCATGGTGCTGCAAGGGCGCGGCGGCGGCATGGCGCGGTGGCTGCGGGGGTGATGGAGCTCCGTTCGGCGGTGTTGCCTACGACTGCGACGGCCGAAGGTCTCGATTCCATCCCGATCCCCCTCTCTGGATCTGGATCTGGCCGGTCGGGACCTGGGCGTGGTGACGCCGGGCCTCCATGGCTGCTGTCACAGTGGTGGTGCTGGCGGTTGCGTTGGGGGCTCGGTGTGGTGGTGGCTGACGACGGTGCACATCGGAAGAAGTGGAGCAGCGGTGGTCTTGGCAGGGACAGTAGCGGTGTGGTGAGGCGAGCTGGTTGCAGCGGTGCTTACTGAAGGTGGCAGCACGAACCACCTTCCAGGTTGGTGGCGGTGGTGCGATGGCTCAGCTAGGATGGAGTTCCTAGCGAGTAGCGAGCATCCGGGCCACCTCTGGGCTGTGTGGCGAGCGGCGGTGCTCATTCGGTGGTGCATGTGTGGGAGTTGCCCACGGCTTGGTGCTCGATCGTCAAAAGGCTGTCACTTTGGAGCGGATGATAGCTTTCAATGCCGGTTCTAGCCCTTGCTGGAGGAGTTGGGTGGCTGTTGTTCCTCGGCCAGGTTGTAGATGTTTGGTGGGCGGCATTTTCCTTGCTGTGCGGACTGTCGGCGGTCCTTGGCTATGCTGCTACAATGGTGAGGCATTGCGGTGGTGGTGGTGCGAAGCATCTTGGACGGTGCTGCCCAATTCCTTCGAGGTGTGGAGATGTGCGATAATCGGATGTAAATCTTGCACGGCTCTTGCCGGGCCCCCCGATGATGGCACCCGTGGGTGTCGTCCCCCTCCTTGGAGGTGTCGTCGACGTGATTTCGACATTTCCCTCGCTCGTGTGGAGTTGGTTGTTGTCTCCGGGCGAAAGCCTTGATTCAGTCGGATCGGCACGATGGTGGCGTCTCAGCGTCACTCCTCTGTTGGGAGCATCATGTTTGGAGACACAGCTTCGTTCCTCGTTGCTCTTCTCCGGTGTTTGCCGTGGTCCTATTCTGATTCTCGATGGCGCTATGCATGGCCGTCGCCGGTGCTTCCAAAACGGTGTCTTCCTCGGATCGGAGGAAATCCTGCCATTTACGTGCCACCTCATCTTCGACATTCAGGGTGGATGGTGCGTCGACAAGCAAAGTTCAGCGGGAGCAGGTGGTCTTCAGAGGTGCCGGTGTGGGTCGAGATGTAGTGTTGTTTTCAGTTAGGCAGGCGCTTGTGCTTTGTAGTGTTGTTGTTCGTCGGTGGTGTTTGTGCTACCCTCATTGTTCGCAGCGAGTGATATTTTTCTTGTACTTACAATTTTGCCTTCTATAAAGCTATGATACGCCTAGGTGTACTCTTGAAAAAAATTGTTGGGAAAAAAATGGCCGCCTGTACCGTCCAGTTTTTTTGTAATCTAAATATGAATTTTTAAAAATAAAAATTCCCGGCAAGCCGACCTAAGGTTATAATTTGTTTTAAAAAAGCCCGCTCGAGCCGTCGGGCCTAAACCTATTAGACCCATCCCGAATCAAGCATAAACGGGAAACAAGGGATGGCCTTTCTGACCGGGCAACGGCGGAGACAGGCCAACAGGGGGTGACGACAGGACGTCACATTTTTTTAGAGGAGCTCAGTGTTTTGGGGCTCGCCCGGCTATTTGAGCCTGTCGACCGACCCCTCGCGCAGCGAGGTGGTACTAAAGTACTGGGCGTTTCTGAAGGAAATATGCCCTAGAGGCAATAATAAAGTTATTATTTATTTCCTTATTTCATTATAAATGTTTATTATTCATGCTAGAATTGTATTAACTGGAAACTTAGTACATGTGTGAATACATAGATCAGCAGAATGTCACTGGTATGCCTCTACTTAACTAGCTCGTTGAATCAATGATGGTTATGTTTCCTAACCATAGACATGAGTTTTCATTTGATTAACGGGATCACATCATTATAGAATGATGTGATTTACTTGACCCATCTGTTAGCTTAGCACAATGACCGTTTAGTTTGTTGCTATTGCTTTCTCCATACCTTATACATGTTCCTATGACTATGAGATCATGCAACTCCCGAATACCGGAGGAACACTTTGTGTGCTACCAAATGTCACAACGTAACTAGGTGATGATAAAGGTGCTCTACGGGTGTCTCCGATGGTGTTTGTTGAGTTGGCATAGATCGAGATTAGGATTTGTCACTCCGATTGTCGGAGAGCTATCTCTGGGCCCTCTCGGTAATGCACATCACTATAAGCCTTGCAAGCATTGTGACTAATGAGTTAGTTGCAGAATGATTCATTACGGAACGAGTAAAGAGACTTGCCGGTAGCGAGATTGAACTAGGTATTGAGATACCAACGATCGAATCTTGGGAAAGTAACATACCGATGACAAAGGGAATATCGTATGTTGTTATGCGGTTTGACCGATAAAGATCTTCATAGAATATGTAGGAACCAATATGAGCATCCAGGTTCCGCTATTGGTTATTGACCGAAAGTGAGTCTCGGTCATGTCTACATAGTTCTCGAACCCGTAGGGTCCGCACGCTTAACGTTCGGTGACGATCGGTATTATGAGTTTATGTGTATTGATGAACCGAAGGTTGTTTGGAGTCCCAGATGTGATAACGGGCATGACGAGGATTCTCGAAATGGTCGAGACATAAAAATCGATATATTGGAAGCCTATGTTTGGACATCGGAATGGTTCTGAATGGTTCGGGCATTTTTCCGGAGTACTGGGAGGTTACCATAACCCCCCGGGAGAAGTTATGGGCCTTATGGGCCATAAGAAGGAAGCACACCAGCCCACAAGGGGCTGGTGCACCCCCCTTGGGTAGGAGGCCGAATTGGAATAGGTTTTTTTGGGAGGGGGAGGGCGGCCCCCCTTTCCTTCTCTCCTACTCCTCCTTCCCTTCCTCTCCTACTCCAACTAGGGAAGGGGGGGATCCTACTCCCGGTAGGAGTAGGACTCCCCTAGGGCGCGCCATAGAGAGGGCCGGCCCCTCCCCTCCTCCACTCCTTTATATACAGGGAGGAGGGTACCCCATAGACACACAAGTTGATCATTGATCTCTTAGCCGTGTGCGGTGCCCCTCCACCATAATCCACCTCAGTCATATTGTAGCGGTGCTTAGGCGAAGCCCTGTTCCAGTAACATCATCATCATCGTCATCACGTCGTCGTGCTGACGAAGCTCTCCCTCGACACTCTGCCGGATCGTGAGTTCGTGGGACGTCACCGAGCCAAACGTGTGTAGATCACGGAGGTGCCGTACCTTCGGTGCTAGGATCGGTCGATCGTGAAGGCGTATGACTACATCAACCGCGTTGTCATAGCACTTCTGCTTACGGTCTACGAGGGTACATGGACAACACTCTTCTCTCTCGTTGCTATGCATCATCATGATCTTGCGTGTGCGTAGGATTTTTTTTTGAAATTACTGCGTTCCCCAACAGTGGCATCCGAGCCAGGTTTATGCATAGATGTTATATGCACGAGTAGAACACAAAGGAGTTGTGGGCGTGGGTATATACATATCGCTTGCCATTACTAGTTGATTCTTGATTCAGCGGTATTGTTGGATGAAGCGGCCTAGACCGACATTACGCGTACGCTTACGCGAGACTGGTTCTACCGCCTTGCTTCACACACAGGTGGCTAGTGGACGTCCGTTTCTCCAACTTTAGTTGAATCGGTTTCAATGAACAAGGTTCTTTCTGAAGATCAAAAGGCAATCACTATACTATGTTGTGGTTTTTGATGCGTAGGTAAGAATGGTTCTTGCTCAGCCCGTAGCAGCCACGTAAAACTTACAACAACAAAGTAGAGGACGTCTAACTTGTTTTTGCAGGGCATGTTGTGATGTGATATGGTCAATACATGATGAGATATAAATTGTTGTATGAGATGATCATATTTTGTTGAAGTTATCGGCAACTGGCAGAAGCCTTATGGTTGTCTCTTTATTGCATAAGATGCAAGCGCCGAATAATTGATTTACTTTATCGCTATGCGATAGCAATAGTTGGCGAGATGACCATGTGATGACACATTTATAGAGATCAAGATGATGGAGATCATGGTGTCATGCCGGTGACGATAGAGATCATGACGGTACTTTGGAGATGGAGATCAAAGGCGCAAGATGATCATGGCCATATCATGTCACATATTTTGATTGCGTGTGATGTTTATCCTTTATGCATCTTATTTTGCTTAGTTCGGCGGTAGCATTATAAGATGATCTCTCACTAAATTTCAAGGTATAAGTGTTCTCCTTGAGTATGCACCGTTGCGACAGTTCGTCGTGCCGAGACACCACGTGATGATCGGGTGTGATAAGCTCTACGTTCACATACAACGGGTGCAAGCCAGTTTTGCACACGCGGAATACTCGGGTTAAACTTGACGAGCCTAGCATATGCAGATATGGCCTCAGAACACTAGAGACCGAAAGGTCGAGCGTGAATCATATAGTAGATATGATCAACATAGTGATGTTCACCATTGAAAACTACTCCATCTCACGTGATGATCGGACATGGTTTAGTTGATTTGGATCACGTGATCATTTAGATGACTAGAGGGATGTCTATCTAAGTCGGAGTTCTTAAGTAATATGATTAATTGAACTGTAATTTATCATGAACTTAGTCCTGATAGTATTTGTATATCTATGTTGTAGATCAATAACTTGCGATGTAGCTCTGATACGTCTCCAACGCATCTATACTTTTTGATTGTTCCTTGCTATTATATTATCTGTTTTGGATGTTTAATGGGATTTAATATACATTTTTATATTATTTTTGGGACTAACCTACTAACCAAAGGCCCAGTGCAAATTGCTGTTTTTTTGCCTATTTCAGTGTTTTGTAGAAAAGGAATATCAAACGGAATGAAACCTTCGGGAGAGTTATTTTTGGAACAAACGTGATCCAGAAGACTTGGAGTGGACGTCAAGAAAGAAGCGAGGAGGCCACGAGGCAGGAGGGCGCGCCCAGGGGGTAGGCGCGCCCCCCACCCTCGTGGGCCCCTCGCAGCTCCACCACGTACTTCTTCCTCCTATATATACCCATATACCCCAAAAACATCCAGGAGCACCACGAAACCCTATTTCCACCGCCGCAACCTTCTGTACCCGTGAGATCCCATCTTGGGGCCTTTTCCGATGCTCCTCCGCAGGGGGAATCGATCACGGAGGGCTTGTACATCAACACCATAGCCTCTCCGATGATGTGTGAGTAGTTTACCACACACCTTCGGGTCCATAGTTATTAGCTAGATGGCTTCTTCTCTCTCTTTGGATTTCAATACAAAGTTCTCCTCGATTCTCTTGGAGATCTATTCGATGTAATTCTTTTTGTGGTGTGTGTGTAGAGATCCGATGAATTGTGGGTTTATGATCAAGATTATCTATGGACAATATTTGATTCTTCTCTGAAATATCTTATGCATGATTTAATATCTTTGCAAGTCTCTTCGAATTATCAGTTTGGTTTGGCCTACTAGATCGATCTTTCTTGCAATGGGAGAAGTGCTTAGCTTTGGGTTCAATCTTGCAATGTCCTTTCCCAGTGACAACAGGGGCAGCAAGGCACGTATTATATTGTTGCCATCGAGGATAAAAAGATGGGGTTTATATCATATTGCTTGAGTTTATCCCTCTACATCATGTCATCTTGCCTAATGCGTTACTCTGTTCTTATGAACTTAGTACTCTATATTCATGCTGGATAGCGGTCGATGTGTGGAGTAATAGTAGTAGATGCAGAATCGTTTCGGTCTACTTGTCGCGGACGTGATGCCTATACACATGATCATGCCTAGATATTCTCATAACTATGCACTTTTCTATCAATTGCTCGATAGTAGTTGAAGGAAATATGCCCTAGAGGCAATAATAAAGTTATTATTTATATTTCCTTATATCATGATAAATGTTTATTATTCATGCTAGAATTTAACCGAAAACTTAGTACATGTGTGAATTCATAGACAAACAAAGTGTCACCAATTTGCCTCTACTTGACTAGCTCATTGAATCAATGATGGTTATGTTTCCTAACCATAGACATGAGTTGTCATTTGATTAACGGGTGTCGGTGTCAAAACCGGCGGATCTCGGGTAGGGGGTCCCGAACGGTGCATCTAGGATCGATGGTAACAGGAGACGGGGGACACGATGTTTACCCAGGTTCGGGCCCTCTCTATGGAGGTAAAACCCTACGTCCTGCTTGATTGATATTGATGAATATGAGTGTTACAAGAGTGGATATACCACGAGATCGTAATGGCTAAACCCTAGAAGCCCAGCCTATGTGGGTATGGTAATGAGTATAGACGATGTCCTTTCTGGACTATCCCCTTCGGTTTATATAGACACCGAGGGGATCTACGGTTTATATGGAGTCGGTTACATAAGAACGAATCTTCGATCACCAAGCTTGTCTTCCATGCCAAGAAGAGTCCAATCCGGACACGGTGCAGTCTTCGGCCTTCATGTCTTCTCAGCCCATCAGTCTGGCCCATGGATAACAGGCCGGACGCCTGAGGACCCCTTAGTCCAGGACTCCCTCAGTAGCCCCTGAACCTGGCCTTCAATGACGAGGAGGCCGGCGTGCAGATTTTCTTCAGAATTGCAAGGCGGGTTCCCCTTTCTCTGAACCCCAAGGTAGTCTTCGGATGCAATAATAGTATCCTGACCTGTTACGCACACATACACAACCACAGAGAGAATATAATATTTGCACGAATCTAATCTGTTGACAGCTTTTTTCCAACACGACATTACGTCTATCCGGTTATAATTTCGAACCATTTTTCTTCTACCACTCCATGTTTTGAGACGCGGTTGCCATTGGCACGTCTTGTCAAAGTAGAGATCGTGTCCCCTTATCGCGGGATTCTCATCAATGCGGGCATGGGTAACTCAACCATGTCGTTTACACAGCCCTTGGGAATAGGCGAATTTTCAGGACGAGCGGGGAGGCGCTTGATATTCACGGCCTTTATAAGGGGATATGAACATTCTCACTTTACCCACATCCTTCTTCATCTTCAGTCCTTCCGTCCTCGAGCTCTAGCGCCCAAGCTTTTAGCTTTTCCTCTTTCGAGAAAGCACTCCAATCATGTCCGGATCCGGAGCTGGAGGCAAGTGGATGGCATCCTCCATTGAGAAGAAGAACATCACGGAGCTCTGAGAGGCTGGCTATTTAGCCAAGGAGATTGCTCACCGACTCCCGGCAAAAGGGCAAACCGTCCCTACCCCCGAGCCCCATGATAGGGTTGTGTTTCTCACACACTTCGTTCACAGGCTGGGATTCCCTCTTCATCCATTCGTCCGTGGATTGATGTTTTACTATGGGTTGGACTTCCATGATCTGGCCCCCAATTTCATCCTTAACATCTCCGCATTCATAGTGGTGTGCGAAGCCTTTCTCCGCATCCCACCTCACTTTGGCCTATGGCTGAAGACTTTTAATGTAAAGGCAAAGGTGGTGCGCGGCTAGCAGGCCGAGTGCGGAGGTGCCATGGTGGGCAAGATGCCCAATACCACCTGGCTCGAAGGCTCCTTTGTAGAGACGGTGAAGAGATGGAAATCGGGGTGGTTCTACATCACCGAGCCGCGCGATGCCAATTGGGCGGCGACTCCCAAATTCTGATCCGGAGTCCCAATGCGGCTTACCTCCTGGCAAGAGAAAGGCCTGACCTTGGGATCTTTGGAAGAGATCACGAGGCTCCAAACGTGCCTCCAAAATATGATAACCCGAAAGATCAAGCTCGTTGATGTGATCCAGGTCATGCATGTACGCCGGATCCTTCCGTGTCAATGTCGGACCTGTTATTTGTGGGAGTTCGATTCGGCCAAGCACCAGACGCAGTTAAGGCTTTTCAGCACGACGCACGAAGATATCTGGAAGGTGCTCTTCAAGGGCAGCGAGACACTGCCACCCTTGACCAAGGATCGCGGGCTCAATTTTAAGCGCCAGGCCAATTCGGTAGGCTATCAAGGTATAGTCTTTAAGGACATACTTCAAGGAAAGATACTAAGCCCTCTCATGAATTTCTTTTTCAGGCCTGGGTTGACCTAGCGGGACGGATTAATAATCCGGCTCCACTGCCTGAAGGTGGAGAAACCTCACTCCTCACGAAGATGCTATTTACGGTGCCTTACGATGTACCAGAGAAGAAGGTCAAAACCACGGCCAAGGGGACCAGGAGTGGGCTTCGCCGAAGGAGCACCTTGGTCATCTCGTCTGACAATGAGACAGACCCCTGGGCCCCCGACGATGACGACAAGGAGGGAGGCGACTCTCCTCCTCCGAGAGGAAGGGAGAAAAGGGAGGCCTCCATGAGTTTGGAGGCAGAGGCGCCCAGAAGGGGAAAAGGCTCCCTCACGGATAACTCTACGTGGGATGTCGACAGCAGTCCAGAGCGACATCGCCGGACCAAGTCTCGGGCCGCCTCGTGAGTACTAGAATCAAAAACATCTGGCCTTCTCGGTCTATAATATTGATACATATTAAACCTTGTCATTGCAGTCCGGCACGTGATGGCTCCCCGCGATCCTCGGCAGAGGATTCGCTGGACTCGAAGGAGATGGCTAGCATGTCTCCGCCACCTGCCCATTCCATCTCACACAAGGGAGATGACGAGGTGGTGTCCAAAAAGACCTTCCCGGGACGGGGGGAGATTCCGGAGACCATCGGGGTGACGTCCCGGGATGACTCCTCGGCCGCCGGACATATGGGGAAAAAGTCCCCACGGGGACTAGTGACGGGGCCCGAGTTCCCTTCAGGCCTCAGCCGGATACCATTCAGGAGCTCTGCATGGCTCTGGGGTCCAGCGAACGGCATTCCCCCCAAGGAGGGAATGTACCTGTTCCTCCGGTGATCTCTGTCCAACCAGAGGCACCGGATAATCTGCTGGAGGTGCTATGAGGCGCCTCTATCGTGGATGAGCATCGTGTCCTTATGGACACGGTAATAGAGAAGGTTCAGTTTGTCAAAAGCGGACTAACCGAAGCCTGCACGAGCCTTCTAACGGGATTTGAGGTAAGTAATGTAATTGTAGGAAAAACATCACCGTATAGACAGTAGCCCCTGATGCTCTATTTGGCGATCGGGAGGAAAAGCCAAACAGAGGATCAAGAATGAATATCGCAGGAGTCTAACATGAGTTGTCTATGTGAATAAGCAGGTGTTGCTGCAGGTTGCCACTGCTCACGCTGCGGAAGTTTCCGGACTGAAGCGGAAACTGGAGCAGGTTGAGGAGGAGCTCGGCCTCATGAAGAAACAGCTGGAAGATAGCCAAGGTATGCAATAACCTGTGGGTACATTTCAAAAAAAATGAGTTGTCCAGCCGGACTTAAAGTGTCATAAACTTTCTTAGTGGCCACGACCGAGGTGGCAGCCCTTAAGAAGGCGCTAGCCGAGGCTGAGGACAAAGCGGCCAAAGAACGCGCCTCACGCGAGGAGCACGAAGCCCGGGTTGGCGAGGCGCAACAGCATCTTGATACGTCTCCAACATATCTATAAGTTTTGATTGCTCCATGCTATATTATCTACTGTTTTGGACATTATTGGGCATTATTATCCACTTTTATATTATTTTTTGGACTAACCTATTAACCGGAGGCCCAGTCCAGAATTGCTGTTTTTTGCCTGTTTTAGGGTTTCGAAGAAAAGGAATATCAAACGGAGTCCAAACGGAATGAAACCTTCGGGAACATGATTTTCTCAACAGATAAGACCCGAGAGACTTGGACCCTACGTCAAGGCACGTAACAGGAGCCACGAGGTAGGGGGCGCGCCCTACCCTACTAGGCGCGCCCCCACCCTCGTGGGCCCCCTGTTGCTCCACCGACATACTTCTTCCTCCTATATATATATATCCACGTACCCCCAAACGATCAGAACAGGAGCCAAAACCCTAATTCCACTGCCGTAACTTTCTGTATCCACGAGATCCCATCTTGGGGCCTGTTTCGGAGCTCCGCCGGAGGGGGCATCGATCACGGAGGGCTTCTACATCAACACCATAGCCCCTCCGATGAAGTGTGAGTAGTTCACCTCAGACCTACGGGTCCATAGTTAGTAGCTAGATGGCTTCTTCTCTCTTTTTGGATCTCAATACAATGTTCTCCCCCTCTCCTGTGGAGATCTATTCGATGTAATCTTCTTTTTGCGGTGTGTTTGTTGAGACCGATGAATTGTGGGTTTATGATCAAGTCTATCTATGAATAATATTTGAATCTTCTCTGAATTCTTTTATGTATGATTGGTTATCTTTGCAAGTCTCTTCGAATTTTCAGTTTGGTTTGGCCTACTAGATTGATCTTTCTTGCAATGGGAGAAGTGCTTAGCTTTGGGTTCAATCTCGCGGTGTCCTTTCCCGGTGATAGTAAGGGCAGCAAGGCACGTATTGTATTGTTGCCATCGAGGATAACAAGATGGGGTTTCTTCATATTGCATGAGTCTATCCCTCTACATCATGTCATCTTGCTTAAGGCGTTACTCTGTTTTTAACTTAATACTCTAGATGCATGTTGGATAGCGGTCGATGAGTGGAGTAATACTAGTAGATGCACGCAGGAGTCGGTCTACTTGTCTCGGACGTGATGCCTATATACATGATCATACCTAGATATTCTCATAACTATGATCAATTCTGTCAATTGATCAACAGTAATTTGTTCACCCACCGTAGAATACTTATGCTCTTGAGAGACGCCACTAGTGAAACCTATGGCCCCCGGGTCTATCTTTATCATATTGATCTCCTACTACTTAGTTATTTCCTTTTCTATTTACTTTGCCTTTATTTTACTTTGCATCTTTATCATAAAAATACCATAAATATTATCTTATCATATCTATCAGATCTCACTCTCGTAAGTGGTCCTATAGGGATTAACAACCCCTATTTGCGTTGGTTGCGAGAATTTATTTGTTTTGTGCAGGTGCGAGGGACTCGCGCGTAGCCTCCTACTTGATTGATACCTTGGTTCTCAAAAACTGAGGGAAATACTTACGCTACTTTGCTGCATCATCCCTTCCTCTTCGGGGAAAACCAACGCAGTGCTCAAGAGGTAGCAAGAAGGATTTCTGGCGCCGTTGCCGGGGAGGTCTACACAAAAGTCAACATACCAAGTACCCATCACATACCCTTATCTCCCGCATTACATTATTTGCCATTTGCCTCTCGTTTTCCTCTCCCCCACTTCACCCTTGCCGTTTTATTCGCCCTCTCTCTCTATCCTCCCTCTCTTTCTCTATTTGCCTCTTTTTGCCCGCTTGCTTTTTGTTTGCTTATGTGTTAGTTTGCTTTCTTGTCACGATGGCTCTACCTAAATTTGGTGACCTTCACCTTAAAAGATTAGAAGAGATCGAAAGCAATGTCAGGAGTTTTATGGTCTTGCAATTTGAACATAATAGTTTCTTTAGAAACGAGCTTAAAGAACAAAAAAGTTTTATGAATTTTATGAATAAAGAGCTTGATAATATGTCTAAAGAATTCGATGCTTTAAGATCCCAAATTGCTCATCTTGAGAAATTAACTGCTGAAATTTCGGATAGGCAGGCTACCTTAGTTAATAAGATGGCCGCTAAACCGGATTGCTATGAAAATAAAGATGAAGATCTAAAAGTTATTGATGTGTCCCCTATTAAATCTTTGTTTTGCAATACGAATCTTGATAATGATGGAACTGAATATGATCCACCTTTACCTAGAAGGCGTTCCAAGAATTCGGAATTTGTTGATCTTGATGCTAAATTTGATAAAAGTGGGATTGAAGAATTAAAACCCTGGATGTTGCTAAACTCACTATTATGAATTTCAAGGAATTTAACTATGAAAATTGCTCTTTGATTGATTGTATTTCCTTGTTGCAATCCGTGCTAAATTCTCCTCATGCTTATAGTCAAAATAAAGCGTTTACTAAACATATCGTTGATGCCTTGATGCAATATTATGAAGAAAAACTTGAATTGGAAGTTTCTATCCCTAGAAAACTTTATGATGAGTGGGAACCAACTATTAAAATTAAAATTAAAGATCATGAATGCTATGCTTTATTTTATTTGGGTGCTAGTGTTTCCACGATTCCAAGGACTTTGTGTGATTTGTTAGGTTTCCGTGATTTTGATGATTGCTCTCTAAACTTGCACCTTGAGGATTCCACTATTAAGAAACCTATGGGAAGAATTAATGATGTTCTTATTGTTGCAAATAGGAATTATGTGCCCATAGATTTTATTGTTCTTGACATAGATTGCAATCTTCATATCCTATTATTCTTGGTAGACCTTTCCTTAGAACGATCGGTGCAATTATTGACATGAAGGAAGGAAATATTAGATTCCAATTTCCATTAAGGAAAGGCATAGAACACTTTCCTAGAAAGAAAATTAAATTACCTTATGAATCCATTATGAGAGCCACTTATGGATTTCCTACCAAAGATGGCAATACCTAGATCTATTCTTGCTTGTTATGCCTAGCTAGGGGCGTTAAACGATAGCGCTTGTTGGGAGGCAACCCAATTTTATTTTTATTCCTTGCCTTTTGCTCTTGTTTAGTAATAAATAATTTATCTAGCCTCTGTTTTGTTTGTGTTTTTTGTGTTTAATTAGTGTTTGTGCGAAGTAGAACCGTTGGGAAGACTTGGGGAAAGTCTTGTTGAACTTGCTGTAAAAAAACAGAAACTTTAGAGCTCACGAGAACTGCTGTCATTTTTATTTGGAGAGTGATATTTAGTTAATTATTTTTGAAGATGATTAATAGATAAATTCCTCACGTCCAGCAATTTATTTTAGAATTTTGGGGTTCCAGATCTTGCGATAGCTACAGATTACTACAGACTGTTCTGTTTTTGACAGATTCTGTTTTTCGTGTGTTGTTTGCTTATTTTGATGAATCTATGGCTAGTAAAATAGTTTATAAACCATAGAGAAGTTGAAATAAAGTAGGTATAACACCAATATAAATAAATAATGAGTTCATTACAGTACCTTGAAGTGATCTTTTATTTTCTCTCGCTAACGGAGCTCACGAGAGTTTCTACTTTAAGTTTTGTGTTGTGAAGTTTTCAAGTTTTGGGTAAAGATTTGATGAATTATGGAACAAGGAGTGCCAAGAGCCTAAGCTTGGGGATTCCCATGGCACCCCCAAGATAATCTAAGGACATCTAAAAGCCAAAGCTTGGGGATGCCCCGGAAGGCATCCCCTCTTTCGTCTACTTCTATCGGTAACTTTACTTGGAGCTATATTTTTATTCGCCACATGATATGTGTTTATTGGAGCATCTTGTATGATTTGAGTCTTTTCTTGTTAGTTTACCACAATCATCCTTTCTGTACACACCTTTTGAGAGAGCCATACATGATTTGGAATTTGTTAGAATACTCTATGTGCTTCGCTTATATCTTTTGAGTTATATAATTTTGCTCTAGTACTTCACTTATATCTTTTAGAGCATGGTGGTGGATTTGTTTTATAGAAACTATTGATCTCTCATGCTTCACCTAGATTATTTTGAGAGTCTTAATAGCATGGTAATTTTCTTAAAATCCTAATATGCTAGGTATTCAAGATTAGTAAAATTTTCTTAAAAGTGTTTTGAATACTAAGAGAAGTTTGATGCTTGATGATTGTTTTAAGATATGGAGGTAATAATATCAAAGTCGTGATAGTTGAGTAGTGCAATTGAGAAATACTTGTGTTGAAGTTTGCAAGTCCCATAGCATGCACGTATGGTAAACGTTATGCAAAAAAAATTGAAACATGAGGTGTTATTTGATTGTCTTCCTTATGAGTGGCGGTCGGGGACGAGCGATGGTCTTTTCCTACCAATCTATCCCCCTAGGAGCATGCGCGTAGTACCGAGGTTTTTGATGACTTGTAGATTTTTGCAATAAGTATGTGAGTTCTTTATGACTAATGTTGAGTCCATGGATTGTACGCACTCTCACCCTTCCATCCTTGCTAGCCTCTTCGGTACCGTGCATTGCCCTTTCTCACATTGAGAGTTGGCGCAAACTTCGCCGGTGCATCCAGACCCCGTGATATGATACGCTCTTTCACACATAAACCTCCTTATATCTTCCTCAAAACAGCCACCATACCTACCTATTATGGCATTTCCATAGCCATTCCGAGATATATTGCCATGCAACTTTCCACCATTCCGTTCATCATGACACCTTCATCACTATCATATTGCTTAGCATGATCTTGTAGTTGACATAGTATTTGTGGCAAAGCCACCATTCATAATCCTTTCATACATGTCACTCTTGGTCCATTGCATATCCCGGTACACCACCGGAGGCATTCATATAGAGTCATACTTTGTTCTAGTATCGAGTTGTAAATAAATAGAAGTGTGATGATCATCATTTTCTAGAGCATTGTCCCAAGTGAGGAATATATATAAAAAGGGGAGAAAGGCCATTAAAAAAAGAGAAGGCCCAAAAAAAATAGAAAGTCCATAAAAAAGAAAAGGCCCAAAAAAATGAGAGAAAAAGAGAGAAGGGACAATGTTACTATCCTTTGCCACACTTGTGCTTCAAAGTAGCACCATAATCTTCATGATAGAGAGTCTCTTGTTTTGTCACTTTCATATACTAGTGGGAATTTTCATTATAAGAACTTGGCTTGTATATTCCAACAATGGGCCTCCTCAAGTGCCCTAGGTCTTCGTGAGCAAGCAAGTTGGATTCACACCCACTAGTTTCTTTTGTTGAGATTTCATACATTTATAGATCTAGTGCATCCGTTGCATGGCAATACCTACTCCTTGCATTAACATCAATCGGTGGACATCTCCATAGCCCATTGATTAGCCTCGTTGGTGTGAGACTTTCTCCTCTTTTGTCTTCTCCACATAACCCCCCTCATTATATTCTATTCCACCTATAGTGCTATGTCCATGGCTTGCGCTCATATATTGCATGAAAGTTTATAGGTTTGAGATTACTAAAGTATGAAACAATTACTTGGCTTGTCATCGGGGTTGTGCATGATGAGAGCATTCTTGTGTGACGAAAATGAAACATGGCTAAACCATATGATTTTGTAGGGATGAACTTTCTTTGGCCATGTTATTTTGAGAAGACATAATTGCTTTGTTAGTATGCTTGAAGTATTATCATTTTTATGTCAATATGAACTTTTGTCTTTAATCTTTCGGATCTGAATATTCATACCACAATTAAGAAGAATTACATTAAAATTATGCCAAGTAGCACTCTGCATCAAAAATTCTGTTTTTATCATTTACCTACTCGAGGACGAGCATGAATTAAGCTTGGGGATGCTTGATACGTCTCCAACGTATCTATAATTTTTGATTGCTCCATGCTATATTATCTACTGTTTTGGACATTGTTGGGCTTTATTATCCACTTTTATATTATTTTTAGGACTAACCTATTAACCGGAGGCCCAGCCCAGAATTGCTGTTTTTTGCCTGTTTTAGGGTTTCGAAGAAAAGGAATATCAAACGGAGTCCAAACGGAATGAAACCTTCGGGAACGTGATTTTCTCAACAGATAAGACCCTGGAGACTTGGACCCTACGTCAAGGCACATAACAGGAGGCCACGAGGTAGGGGGTGCACCTTACCCTACCAGGCGCGCCCCCACCCTCGTGGGCCCCCTGTTGCTGCACCGTCGTACTTCTTCCTCCTATATATATCCACGTACCCCCAAACGATCAGAATAGGAGCCAAAACCCTAATTCCACCACCGTAACTTTCTGTATCCACGAGATCCCATCTTGGGGCCTGTTCCGGAGCTCTGCCGGAGGGGGCATCGATCACGGAGGGCTTCTACATCAACACCATAGCCCCTCCGATGAAGTGTGAGTAGTTCACCTCAGACCTACATCAACACCATAGTTAGTAGCTAGATGGCTTCTTCCAACTTTTTGGATCTCAATACAATGTTCTCCCCCTCACTTGTGGAGATCTATTCGATGTAATCTTCTTTTTGCGGTGTGTTTGTTGAGACCGATGAATTGTGGGTTTATGATCAAGTCTATCTATGAATAATATTTGAATCTTCTTTGAATTCTTTTATGTATGATTGGTTATATTTGCATGTCTCTTTGAATTTTCAGTTTGGTTTGGCCTACTAGATTGATCTTTCTTGCAATGGGAGAAGTGCTTAGCTTTGGGTTCAATCTTGCGGTGTCCTTTCCCGGTGATAGTAAGGGCAGCAAGGCACGTATTGTATTGTTGCCATCGAGGATAACAAGATGGGGTTTTCTTCATATTGCATGAGTCTATCTCTCTACATCATGTCATCTTGCTTAAGGCGTTACTCTGTTTTTAACTTAATACTCTAGATGCATGCTGGATAGCGGTCGATGAGTGGAGTAATAGTAGTAGATGCAGGCAGGAGTCGGTCTACTTGTCTCGGACGTGATGCCTATATACATGATCATACCTAGATATTCTCATAACTATGCTCAATTCTGTCAAGTGCTCAATAGTAATTTGTTCACCCATCGTAGAATACTTATGCTCTTGAGAGAAGCCACTAGTGAAACCTATGGCCCCCGGGTCTATCTTTATCATATTGATCTCCTACTACTTAGTTATTTCCTTTGCTATTTACTTTGCCTTTATTTTACTTTGCATCTTTATCATAAAAATACCAAAAATATTATCTTATCATATCTATCAGATCTCACTCTCGTAAGTGGCCCTATAGGGATTGACAACCCCTATTTGCGTTGGTTGTGACTATTTATTTGTTTTGTGCAGGTGCGAGGGACTCACGCGTAGCCTCCTACTGGATTGATACCTTGGTTCTCAAAAACTGAGGGAAATACTTACGCTACTTTGCTGCATCATCCCTTCCTCTTCGGGGAAAACCAACGTAGTGCTCAAGAGGTAGCACAGCTCTAGGGCGCGATAGAGAGGTTTGAGTCCTTGGAGCGCGATTGTAAGGTGCAAGAGTCCGAATTGGTGAAGGCCCGCCAGAGCGCGCAGGATGCACGAGCCGAAGCCCAGAGCACCCTCCAGGAAATTTAGGCGGCCAAGAATATTACGGCGGGTAAATCCTTCCCCATGCGTAGCAAGTGCGTAGAAGAAACGTTCCTTGTACTTATCCCGAATTTGGATTTTCCAGGGGCGTTTACAAATCTGCCGCACAGTGTGTCAAATGTTGCCGAGCATTATAAAGCCGAAGAAGGGATGTCTACAGAGAAGCTGTTCTAGTCCCAATATCTGGGGTCCAAACATCGGGTGCCCTTCAGCGACCAGCTAAAGCAGTTGGTCGAGTTGCATAGGTTGGCAGAGCTAGCCATGAAGGACCTAATAGTCCAGCTGTGGCCTGCCGATCCTATACCTAGCAGCTACTTCGGGCTTGTGCAACGGCTTGTGAGTGCCTGTCCGCGGCTCGAAGCCGTGAAGCGGTCGGTCTGTATTGAAGGTTCATGTATGGCCTTTGCTCGCATCAAGACGCATTGGGAAAAGCTGGATGCCAAGAAGCTAATGACCGAGGGACCACCGGAGGGCAAGGAGCATCGTCGGCCTGAGCACTATTTTGAAGGTGTGCTAGAGGGGTCCCTCCTTGTGGCGGAGCAATGTTCGAAGGATATCACATTCTCATGAGAACATGTGTATTACCTTGCCCTGTAATATGGAACAATGGTCTTTATGTAGTATAATGCTTATGATTTAAATTTTACCTCCTGTGCGGCCGTTTATTAACTCTGAGGGTTGACCAGTCGTCGGCTTCTGCCCCCACGTAGCTAGTACAGGGGTGTTCAGGATAAATCTAAACACTCTTTACTCCACATTCTGGTCCTTAAAGGAGGTGTCTAGCGCAACGAACAAGGCAATCGGACTATGTGACCTTTACCGCCCTCACTTAACCATAGGAGTTTGACAATTAAGAAAGTTTGCGAAGCCCCAGGTATTCGGAAGACCGAACTAGGGGCGCTATGCACGCCTAATCGGGGGAACCGATTCTTCGCAAGAAGCGGAAAAAAATTCTAATGATTTGGAACCTCTCGAACAGCTGACCGGCTCTCGCCGCATCATGACAGTCACTTTTCGGCTTTCTCTACTGAGGTGCTCGTCCGGAAGAACCGGGACACAATTGCAGTAGTTCTCCCTTTACTACCCTAACTGATATAGCGGAACGTAAGGTAGTAAGCACAGGAGCCGGGCAACCCAACTATTGACCAAAGACATGATTCGGAGCCGATGCATATAATGCTATAAGTTCGGAGTGCCGAACTATACTATGAAAGTGTTCGGACTTTTATTGTCGTAGTGTTGGGTGTAATGAAGCCCCTGGCATAGTAATACGTACCATGGCGTACGTGTGCGTTAAGTGATTAATACCAAGGCGAGTAAACGGAAAAAATGAAATAATGAGCTGACGCTACCGTGTATTTGCCATTGTGATGTAACTATTATGCCGGGGCGTACTTTGTACAAGTAATATGATAAGCAAAAATAGGGCTATTTAACATGCCGCAACTAAGGGCGAGCTACATGCGGGTATGAAGAGCAAGTATGGCAATTGTTTAGTAGAGACCACCTGGGGATTCCCTTGTAAGCCAGAGCTCCTTGCCTCCTTGGTGTGTTCTGCAAGTAGGTTGTCCGCATAGACCTTCAAAAGAGAAGAAAACTCGTGAAAAGTAAAAGTGAAATCGTGCGAATCCCAGGGTCGGTCGAGCCGTATAGTGGATCGCGAATGAGTTATGCCTCCGTCAATTCCGCTGGGGTTTTGAGTGCGTAGTTTATGTACGCGCGGTATTGGTGTCGTTGCCTCGTCAGGGCTGGGACGGAGGTCAAATTGCTAATTCGGCCGAGCCGAGCTATCCTGCTGCAGTGTGGTCCGGACCCTCTTGATGATGTCTAGGGGCTCGACAGCCGGATTATAATGCTGCTTGAGAAGGCCGCTCTGTACTTCTGCTGCTAGGGCGGCAGTGTGCTCCTCTGTACAGAGGGAGCATTCCGTGTTTCCATTTACTGTAATGATGCCACGTGGGCCGGGCATCTTGAGCTTGAGATAAGCGTAATGTGGCACCACATTGAATCTAGCGAACGCGGTTCGTCCGAGCAGAGCGTGATAGCCGCTGCGAAATGGGGCGATATCGAAGATTAGTTCTTCACTTCGGAAGTTATCCAGGGAACCGAATACTACCTCCAGCGTTATTGAGCCCGTACAGCGGGCCTCTACGCCTGCTATGACTCCTTTAAAGGTAGTCTTCGTGGGCTTGACCCGTGAGGGGTCGATGCTCATTTTACGTACTGTATCCTGATAGAGCAGGTTGAGGCTGCTACCACCGTCCATTAGGACTCACGTCAGGTGAAATCCATCGATGATTGGGTCGAGGACCAGTGTGGCTGAACCGCCGTGGCGGATGCTAGTTGGATGATCTCGGCGGTCGAAGGTGATCGGGAATGACAACCATGGATTGAATTTCGGGCGACGGGCTCTAACGTATAGACGTCCCGAAGTGCGCTCTTGCGCTCCCTTTTGGGGATGTGTGTAGCGTATATCATGTTCACCGTTTTGGATTGAGGGGGAAATTTCTTTTGCTCCCCAGTGTTCGGCTGCCGGGGCTCCGCGTCATCGTCCTCACTCTGTGATTCTCCTTCCTTGTTTCTGCTGTTGACCTTGCTGGCTTGTTTAAATACCCGGCAATCTCTGTTGGTATGGTTGGCCGGTTTGTCTGGGGTGCCACGTATCTAGCAAGGACGATCGAGTATGCGGTCCAAGCTGGATGGTCCTCCGCTGCTCTTTTATAGGGCTTCTTTCGCTGGCCGGACTTGGAGCCACTGAATCCGACGTGAACTATAGTGTCATCGGCATTATTGCCATTGCTTCGGCGTTTGTGTCTGTTGCGCCGGAGCTTGCCGGTGCTGTTTTTGGCCTCGGAGGGGCCTGTTTCGTTGGCTATGTTTGTATTGCGAGCCAGCCAACTATCCTCTCCCACGCAAAAGCGAGTCATAAGTGCCGTGAGGGCTGCCATGGATCTCAGCTTTTCTTGGCCGAGGTGCCAGGCAAGCCATTCGTCCCGGATGCTATGCTTAAAGGCCGCTAGGGCTTTAGCGTCTGGACAGTCGACGATCTGGTTCTTTTTGGTTAGGAACCTAGTCCAGAATTTTCTGGCCAATTCTCCAGATTGTTAAACTATATGGCTTAAGTCATCGGCATCGAGTGGCCGGACATATGTACCTTGGAAGTTGTCAAAGAAGGCCTCTTCCAAGTCCTCCCAGCTGCCGATGGAGTTCTCAGGCAGACTATTTAGCTAGTGTCGAGCTGGTCCTTTGAGTTTTAATGGGAGGTATTTGATGGCATGTAGGTCATCTCCTCGGGCCATGTGTATGTGAAGAATAAAATCTTCTATCCATACTGCGGGGTCAGTTGTTCTGTCGTATGATTCAATATTGACAAGCTTGAACCCTTCGGGAAATTGATGATCCAACACCTCGTCTGTGATGCAGAGAGGGTGTGCAGCGCCTCTATAACGGGCCGTGTCACGACGTATCTCCGATGACGTCCGTGTGTGATTATCGGCCCGGATGTGATTAAGTTTGTCACGTCCGAGTAGGTACCTGTCTTCCCGAGTATGGGAGCGTCCTCACAATCCATATATAGATCTGGTGTGTCCTGCTCTATTATCCAATTTCTGCCGAAGATCGTATGTATGGTCTCGAGCTAGTCTGTCCCTGTTTTTGCCAGGCGGTTGGGCGGGCTGCTGTTCGGTCTGAGTTGCCATTTTATCCCGACCACGGGGTGCTCGATCCACATTGTGCGAATGAGGTATGCGATCTGTTGCCTCCTCATCGAACTGAGGTAGTAGTCTGCATTTTGGGTACCTCTTGGCTGGGTGCTTGAGGCCATATTCCTCAGCTGTCAGGACATCAGTCCATCTGTCGACGAGCAGGTCTTGTTCAGCTTGAAGCTACTGTTGTTTCTTTTTCAGGCTTCTTGCAGTGGCTATGAGCTGAAGGCCTGAAGCTTAAAGCGTTTCTGCTCAAGAGGATCCTCAGGCACGATGAAATCTCCATTGCTAAGGCTTGTCTCCTCCTCAGAGGGTGGATTGTAACTATCATCCTCCGGGTCATCTTCTATGGCCTATTCGTCAGGGTTGTTTTGCCTGTTGTCGTGGTCCTGTTCGGATGTAGCCCCAACGAGGCCTTCATTGTTTTCGTCGTCGCCCGGAGCACTATTTTCTCTGGTGCTAGTGTTGCCGTTCTTTGAGCGACGGTGCTTAGAGCAGTGTTTGGGCCGCCGGCGCTTGGACTGTGTCTCGGAGGTTTTGTTCGTATCCGGCTCTTCTTTGTCGTCGCTAGATCCTTTAGGTGTATCAACCATGTACACGACGTATGAAGAGGTGGTCGTCCATTGTCCAGTGAATGGCGGGTCTTGGCCTTGCTCCTTGTCGGCATCGTCGTCCATACCGTCGATGTCTTCGGAGCCATAGTCAAGCACGTCGGTTAAGTCATCGACGGTGGCTATGAAGTGGGTGGCGGGTGGGAAGCAAAATTCATCATCATCCGTCTCGAGCTCGAACCGGACATAGTTCGGCTATGAGTCCTTTTCCAAGGACAAATTCTTTAAAGATTTTAGCACATCACCCAAAGGCGAGTGTTGGAACACGTCAGCGGCGCTGAACTCGAGGATCGATAACCGATCTAGCTCGGTGTCCGCGGGTGTACGCAGTCCGGAACTTGTAACCGGAGACGAGTCCAAAGTTCTGTTAAAGCGAATATCACAGGGCGTCGAGTCCACGTGCGGCTCCAATGCCGCGGACTCTGAGGCCTCAGATGGCTCGGTCTGCTTCGGCTCTAAGGTCGTTGCAGCCGCAGGAACCATCTCGCGGGTGTGATCCGATGACAGATGTAAGTCACGTTCATCGGGATGAGGGGCAGCGATCTCCGTGGGCTCCAGTCCCTCGAAGATCAAGTCTCCACGGATATCCCTGGCATGGTTCAAGCTTCTGAATCCGACCTGATGGCCAAGGGCGTGGCTGTCGATTTGCTCCAGATGACCAAGCGAGTTGGCCCGTAGTGCGAAGCCGCCGAATACGAGGATCTGTTCGAGAGGAAAGTTCCTCCACGGATAGCGTCATTATTGATGATTGAGGGGGCCATCCAACCTTTTATCGATAGCACAGTGGAACTCTGAATGAAAGCACCAATGTCGGTGTCAAAACCGGTGGATCTCGGGTAGGGGGTCCCGAACTATGTGTCTAGGATCGATGGTAACAGGAGACGGGGGACACGATGTTTACCCAGGTTCGGGCCCTCTCTATGGAGGTAAAACCCTACGTCCTGCTTGATTGATATTGATGAATATGAGTGTTACAAGAGTGGATCTACCACGAGATCGTAATGGCTAAACTCTAGAAGTCCAGCCTATGTGTGTATGGTAATGAGTATATATGATGTCCTTTCCGGACTACCCCCTTCGGTTTATATAGACACCGAGGGGATCTAGGGTTTACATGGAGTCGGTTACATAAGAAGGAATCTTCGGACACCAAGCTTGTCTTCCACGCCAAGAAGAGTCCAATCCGGACACGGTGCAATCTTCGGCCCATCAGTCCGGCCCATGGATAACAGGCCGGACGCCTGAGGACCCATCCGTTAGTTCAGGACTCCCTCAACGGGATCACATCATTAGAGAATGATGCGATTGACTTGACCCATCCGTTAGCTTAACACAATGATCGTTTAGTTTATTGCTATTGCTTTCTCCATAAGTTATACATGTTCCTATGACTATGAGATCATGCAACTCCCGAATACCGGAGGAACACTTTCTGTGCTACCAAACGTCACAATGTAACTGGGTGATTATAAAGGTGCTCTACAGGTGTCTCCGATGGTGTTTGTTGAGTTGACATAGATCGAGATTAGGATTTGTCACTCAGTGTATCGGAGAGGTATCTCTTGGCCCTCTCGGTAATGCACATCACTATCAGTCTTGCAAGCATTGTGACTAATGAGTTAGTTGCGGGATGATGCATTACGGAACGAGTAAAGATACTTGCCTGTAACAAGATTGAACTAGGTATGATGATACTGACGATCGAATCTCAGGCAAGTAACATACTGATGACAAATGGAACAACGTATGTTGTTATGTGGTTTGAGCGATAAAGATCTTCGTAGAATATGTAGGAGCCAATATGAGCATCCAGGTTCCGCTATTGGTTATTGACCGGAGATGAGTCTCGGTCATGTCTACGTAGTTCTCGAACCCGTAGGGTCCGCACGCTTAATGTTCTGTGTTGATTTGTATTATGAGTTATGTGATTTGATGACTGAAGTTTGTTCGGAGTCCTGGATGAGATCGGGGACATGACGAGGAGTCTCGAAATGGTCGAGACGTAAAGATCGATATATTAGAAGGCTATATTCGGACATCAGAAAGGTTTCGAGTGATTCGGTTATTTTTCGGAGCACCGGAGAGTTACGGGAATTCGTATTGGGCCTTAATGGACCACATGGGAAAGGAGAGAAAGGCCGCGCCCCTTCCCTAGGGAAAGGGGGCGCCCCCTTCCTTCCTTCTCCTTCTCGCTTCCACTTTTCCTATTCCATGTAGGATGTGGAATCCTACTAGGACTAGGGAGTCCTAGTAGGACTCGACACTTTGGGCGCGCCCTATGAGGGCCGGCCTCCTCCTCCCTCCATCCTTTATATACGTGGCCAGGGGGCACCCCATAGACACAGAAGTGGATCATTGATCCCTTAGCCGTGTGCGGTGCCCCCCTCCACCATAATCCACCTTGGTCATATCATCGTAGTGCTTAGGCGAAGCCAAGCGACGGTAGCATCATCATCACCATCATCACGCCATCGTGCTGATGAAGCTCTCCCTCGACACTTAGCTGGATCGGGAGTTCGTGGGATGTCACTGAGCCGAACGTGTGCAGATCACGGAGGTGTCGTACTTTGGGTACTAGGATCGGTCGATCGTGAAGACGTACGACTAAATCAACCGCATTGTCATAACGCTTCCGCTTACGGTCTACGAGGGTACGTAGACAACACTCTCCCCTGTCGTTGCTATGCATCACCATGATCTTGCGTGTGCATAGGAATTTTTTTGAAATTACTACATTCCCCAACAGTAATTTGTTCACCCACCGTAGAATTTGCTATCTTGAGATAAGCCACTAGTGAAACCTATGGCCCCCGGGTCTATCTTCCATCATATTTTTTTATTTACTTGCTTGTTTATTTTGCAATCTTTATTTTCCAATCTATATAATAGAAATACCAAAAATATTTATCTTATTATCTTTATCAGATCTCACTTTCGTAAGTGACCGTGAAGGGATTGACAACCCCTTTATCGCGTTGGTTGCGAGGTTCTTGTTTGTTTGTGCAGGTACGAGGGACTTGCCTGTAGTCTCCTACTGGATTGATACCTTGGTTCTCAAAAACTAAGGGAAATACTTACGCTACTGTGCTGCATCACCCTTTCCTCTTCAAGGGAAAACCAACGCAATCTCAAGAGGTAGCAAGAAGGATTTCTGGCGCCATTGCTAGGGAGATCTACGCACAAGTCAAGACATACCAAGTACCCATCACAAACTCTTATCCCTCGCATTACATTATTTGCCATTTGCCTCTCGTTTTCCTCTCCCCCACTTCACCCTTGCCATTTTATTCGCCTCTTTTCCGTTTGCCTCTTTTTGATTGCTTCTTGCTTGCTTGTGTGTCGGATTGGTTGTCACGATGTCTCTGCCAAAAAGTATTGATCTTCACCATAGAAGGTTGGAAGAAATTGAAAACAACGTTAGAAGTTTTATGTCCTTGCAATTTGAGCATAATAATTTCTTCAGAAATGAGCTTAAAGAGTAAAAAGGTTTTATGGAGTACATGAATAAAGAGCTCGATGATATGTATAAGGAATTTTATGGTTTGAAATCTCAGTTTGCTCATCTTGGAAAATTAATAGCCCAAATTTCGGATAAGTAGGCCACCTTAGTTAATAAGATGGCCGCCAAACCGGAAGAGTTAGACAATAATAAGGATGAAGATCTAAAAGTGATTGATGTGTCTCATATTAAATCTTTGTTTTGCAATATAAATCTTGATAATGATGGGACTGGAGATGAGTCAACTTTAGTTAAAAGACGTCTCAATGATTCAGAGTTTTTAGATCTTGATGCAAAAATTGGTAAAAGTGGGATTGAAGAGGTCAAAACTTTACATATCAATGAACCCACTATTTTGGATTTTAAGGGATTTAATTACGATAATTGCTCTTTGATAGATTGTATTTCCTTGTTGCAATTCATGCTAAATTCTCCTCATGCTTATGATCAAAATAAAGCTTTTACCAAACATATCGTTGATGCTTTAATGCAATCTTATGCAGAAAAGCTTGAATTAGAAGTTTCTATCCCTAGGAAACTTTATGATGAGTGAGAACCTACTATTAAAATTAAAATTAAAGATCATGAATGCTATGCTTTATGTGATTTGAGTGCTAGTGTTTCCACGATTCCAAAAACTTTGTGTGATGTGTTAGGTTTCCGTGAATTTGATGATTGTTCTTTAAATTTGCATCTTGCGGACTAAACTATTAAGAATCCTATGGGTAGGATTAATGATGTTCTTATTGTTGCAAATAGGAATTATGTGCCCGTAGATTTGATTGTTCTTGATATATATTAATCCTACTTGTCCTATTATTCTTGGTAGACCTTTCCTAAGAACGATTGGTGCAATTATTGATATGAAAGAAGGAAATATTACATTCCAATTTTCGTTAAGGAAAGGCATGAAACACTTTCCTAGAAAGAAAATTAAATTACCTTATGAATTTATTATGAGAGCCACTTATGGATTGCATACCAAAGATGACAATACCTAGATCTATTCTTGTTTTTATGCCTAGCTTGGGGCGTTAAACGATAGCGCTTGTTGGGAGGCAACCCAATTTTATTTTTGTTTCTTGTTTTTTGTTCCTGTTTAGTAAAAAATAATTCATCTAGCTTCTGTTTATATGTGGTTTTATGTTTTTAATTAGTGATTGTGCCAAGTAGAACCTTTGGGAAGACTTGGGGGAAGTCTTTGCGATCTTGCTGTAAAAAACGGAAACTTTAGCGCTCACGAGATTTGCTGCCATTTTTTTATTGGAGAGTTTGATTAGGTTGATTCCTTTTGCAGATGATTAATAGACAAATTCCTCATGTCCACAAATTTATTTCAGAATTTTTGGGGTTACATAAGTATTCGAAACCTATAGATTACTACAGATTGTTCTGTTTTTGACAGATTCTGTTTTTTTTCGTGTGTTGTTTGCTTATTTTGATGAATCTATGGCTAGTATCGGGGGGTATGAACCATAGGGAAGTTGTAATGCAGTAGGTTTAACACCTATATAAATAAAGAATGAGTTAATTACAGTACCTTGAAGTGGTAGTTTGCTTTCTTATACTAATGGAGCTCATGAGATTTTCTGTTGAGTTTTGTGTTGTGAAGTTTTCAAGTTTTGGTTAAAGATTTGATGGATTTTGGAATAAGGAGTGAAAAGAGCCTAAGTTTGGGGGTGCCCAAGGCATGCCAAGGTAAAATTCAAGGACAACAAAAAGCCTAAGCTTGGGGATGCCCCGGAAGGCATCCCCTCTTTCGTCTTCGTCCATCGGTAACTTTACTTGATTCTATATTTTTATTCACCGCATGATATGTGTTTTGCTTGAAGCGTCTTGTATGATTTGAGTATTTGATTTTTAGTTTAACACAATAATCCTTGCTGTACACACCTTTTGGGGAGACACACGTGAATCGGAATTTATTAGAATACTCTATGTGCTTCACTTGTATCTTTTGAGCTAGATAATTTTGCTCTAGTGCTTCACTTATATCTTTAAGAGCACGGTGGTGGTTTTATTTTATAGAAATTATTGATCTCTCATGCTTCACTTATATTATTTTGAGAGTCTTTTAGAACAGAATGGTAATTTGCTTTGGCTATAAAATTAATCCTAATATGATAGGCATCCAAGATGGGTATAATAAAAACTTTCATAAAAAGTGCATTGAATACTATGAGAAGTTTGATACTTGATGATTGTTTTGAGATATGAAGATGGTGATATTAGAGTCATGCTAGTTGAGTACTTGTGAATTTTATAAATACTTGTTCTAAAGTTTGTGATTCCCGTAGCATGCACGTATGGTGAACCGTTATGTGATGAAGTCAGAGCATGATTTATTTGTTGATTGTCTTCTTTACGAGTGGCGGTCGGTGATGAGCGATGGTCTTTTCCTACCAATCTATACCCCTAGGAGCATGCGTGTAGTACTTTGTTTTGATAACTAAGAGTTTTTTGCAATAAGTATGTGAGTTCTTTATGACTAATGTTGAGTCCATGGATTATACGCACTCTCACCCTTCCACCATTGCTAGCCTCTCTAGTACCGCGCAACTTTCGCCGGTACCATAAAACCACCATATACCTTCCTCAAACCAGCCACCATACCTACCTATTATGGCATTTCCATAACCATTCCAAGATATATTGCTATGCAACTTACCACCGTTCTGTTTGTTATGACACGTTTCATCATTGTCATATTGCTTTGCATGATCATGTAGTTGACATCGTATTTGTGGCAAAGCCACCTTTATAATTCTTTCATACATGTCACTCATGAGTCATTTCACATCCCGGTACACCGCCAGAGGCATTCACATAGAGTCATATTTTGTTCTAAGTATCAAGTTGTAATTCTTGAGTTGTAAGTAAATAAAAGTGTGATGATCATCATTATTAGAACATTGTCCCATGTGACGAAAGGATGATGGAGACTATGATTCCCCCACAAGTCGGGATGACACTCCGGACGAAAAAAGGGGAACCAAAAAAAGAAGAAGAGAAAAAGGCCCAAATAATAAAAAAAATGAGAGAAAAAGAGAGAAGGGACAATGTTACTATCCTTTTACCACACTTGTGCTTCAAAGTAGCACCATGATCTTCATGATAGAGAGTCTCCTATGTTTTCACTTTCATATACTAGTGGGAATTTTACATTATACAACTTGGCTTGTATATTACAATGATGGGCTCCCTCAAAATGCCCTAGGTCTTCGTGAGCAAGGGAGTTGGATGCACACCCACTTAGTTTCTTTTGTTGAGCTTTCATACACTTATAGCTCTAATGCATCCGTTGCATGGCAATACCTACTCACTCACATTGATATCTATTGATGGGCATCTCCATAGCCCGTTGATACGCCTAGTTGATGTGAGACTATCTTCCCTCTTTTTTGTCTACTCCACAACCACCATTCTATTGCACCTATAGTGCTATATCCATGGCTCACGCTCATGTATTGCGTGAAGATTGAAAAAGTTTGAAAACATCAAAAGTATGAAACAATTGCTTGGCTTGTCATCGGGGTTGTGCATGATTTAAATACTTTGTGTGATGAAGATAGAGCATAGCCATACTATATGATTTTGTAGGGATAACTTTCTTTGGCCATGTTATTTTGAGAAGACATGATTTCTTTGTTAGTATGCTTGAAGTATTATTGTTTTTATGTCAATATTAAACTTTTGTCTTGAATCTTTCGGATATGAAAATTCATGCCACAATAAAGAAAATTACATTGAGAATTATGCTAGGTAGAGTTCCACATCAAAAATTCTGTTTTTATCATTTACCTTTCTTGAGGACCAGCAGAAATTAAGCTTGGGGATGCTTGATACGTCTCCAACGTATCTATAATTTTTGATTGTTCCATGCTATTATATTACCTGTTTTGGATGTTTAATGGGCTTTAATATACCTTTTAATATTATTTTTGGGACTAACCTACTAACCAAAGGCCCAGTGCAAATTGTTGTTTTTTTTGCCTATTTCGGTGTTTCGCAGAAAAGGAATATCAAACGGAATCCAAACGGAATGAAACCTTCGGGAGAGTTATTTTTGGAACAAACGTGATCCAGGAGACTTGGAGTGGACGTCAAGAAAGAATCGAGGAGGCCATGAGGCAGGAGGGCGCGCCTAGGGGGGTAGGCGCGCCCCACCCTCGTGGGCCCCTCGCAGCTCCACCGACGTACTTCTTCCTCCTATATATACCCATATACCTTGAAAACATCCAGGAGCACCACGAAACCCTATTTCCACCGCCGTAACCTTCTGTACCCGTGAGATCCCATCTTGGGGCCTTTTCCGGGGCTTCGCCGGAGGAGGAATCGATCACGGAGGGCTTCTACATCAACACCATAGCCTCTCCGATGATGTGTGAGTAGTTTACGACAGACCTTTGGGTCCATAGTTATTAGCTATATGGCTTCTTCTCTCTCTTTGGATCTCACTACAAAGTTCTCCTCGATTCTCTTGGAGATCTATTCGATGTAATTCTTTTTGCGGTGTGTTTGTCGAGATCCGATGAATTGTGAGTTTATGATCAAGATTATCTATGAACAATATTTGATTCTTGTCTGAAATCTCTTATGCATGATTTAATATTTTCGCAAGTCTCTTCAAATTATCAGTTTGGTTTGGCCTACTAGATTGATCTTTCTTGCAATGGGAGAAGTGCTTAGCTTTGGGTTCGATCTTGCAGTGTCCTTTCCCAGTGACAGCAGGGGTAGCAAGGCGCGTATTGTATTGTTGCCATCGAGGATAAAAAGATGGGGTTTATATCACATTGCTTAAGTTTATCACTCTACATCATGTCATCTTGCCTAATGCGTTACTCTGTTCTTATGAACTTAGTACTCTAGATGCATGCTGGATAGCGGTCGATGTGTGGAGTAATAGTAGTAGATGCGGAATCGTTTCGGTCTACTTGTCGCGGACATGATGCCTATATACATGATCACGCCTAGATATTCTCATAACTATGCGCTTTTCTATCAATTGCTCGACAGTAATTTGTTCACCCACCATAGAATTTGCTATCTTGAGAAAAGCCAGTAGTGAAACCTATGGCCCCCGGGTCTATCTTCCATCATATTATTTTCCTATTTACTTGCTTGTTTATTTTGCAATCTTTTTTCCAATCTATATAATAAAAATACCAAAAATATTTATCTTATTATCTTTATCAGATCTCACTTTCGTAAGTGACCGTGAAGGGATTGACAACCCCTTTATCGCGTTGGTTGCGAGGTTCTTGTTTGTTTGTGCAGGTACGAGGGACTTGCGTGTAGTCTCCTACTGGATTGATACCTTGGGTCTCAAAAACTAAGGGAAATACTTACGCTACTGTGCTGCATCACCCTTTCCTCTTCAAGGGAAACCCAATGCAAGCTCAAGAGGTAGCAAGCTCCCCGTTTATTCTTGATATGTTCCTAGAGAAAAATAAGTTGAAAGATGTTAGTAGCAATGATGTGGACTAGCTCCATGATCTGAGGGTTATCCTCATTTCTGCATAAAAGTAGTATGTCCTTGATGCACCGCTAGGTGACGGACCTACTGCAGGAGTAGATACAGATGTTATGAACGTTTGACAAAGCTTGGTATGATGACTTCTTAATAGTTTAGTGCACCATGCTTTACGGCTTAGAACCGGGACTTCAAAAATGTTTTTGAACGCCACAGAGCATAAAGATGTTCTGAGAGTTGAAATTGGTATTTCATACTCATGCCCGTGTTGAGAGGTAGGAGACCTCTGACAGTACTTTGCGTACAAGATGGAGGAGAATAGCTCAACCAGTGAGCATGTGCTCAGATTGTCGGGGTACTACAATTGCTTGAATCGAATGGGAGTTAATTGACAAAGTTCTCTAGTCACTATCACCAAGTTACTAGAACTTAGTGATGAACTATAATATGCAAGGGATGACGAAAGTAATTCCCAAGCTCTTCGCGGTGCTGAAATCAGCAAAGGTAGAAATCAAGAAATAGCATCAAGTGTTGATGGTTAACAAGACCACTAGTTTCAAGACAAGGGCAAGGGAAAGAAAGGGAACTTCAAGAAGAATGGCAAGCAAGTTGCCACTCCCGTGAAGAAGCCCAAAGCTAGACCTAAGCCTGAAACTGAGTGCTTCTACTACAAAGGAAATGGTCACTAGAAGTGGAACTGCCCTAGATACTTGGCGGATAAGAAGGATCGCAAAGTGAAAAAAGTTATATTTGATATACATGTTATTGATGTGTACTTTACTAGTGTTTATAGAAAACCCCTCGGTATTTGATACTAGTTCAGTTGCTAAGAGTAGTAACTCGAAACGGGAGTTGCAAAATAAACAAATACTAGTTGAGGACGAGGTGATGATGTGTGTTGGAAATGATTCCAAGGTTGATAAGATCACCATCGCACACTCCCTTTACCTTCGGGATTAGTGTTGAACCTAAAATAAATGTTATTTGGTGTTTACTTTGAGCATAATATGATAGGATCATGTTTATTGCAATATGGTTATTCATTTAAGTTTACATGAATAAAACCTTCTGTGGTCATACACCCTAGGTGAATGGTTTATTGAATCTCGATCGTAGTGATACACATACTCATAATATTGAAGCCAAAAGATGCAAAGTTAATAATGATAGTGCAACCTATTTGTGGCACTGCCGTTTAGGTCATATTAGTGTAAAGCACATGAAGAAACTCCATGCCGATGGGCTTTTGGAATCACTTGATTATGAATCACTTGATGCTTGCGAACCATGCCTCATGGGCAAGATGACTAACACTCCATTCTCCGGAACAATGGAGCGAGCAACTGACTTATTGGAAATAATACATACTTATGTATGCGGTCTGATGAGTGTTGAGGCTCGCGGCGGGTATCATTATTTTCTGACCTTCACAGATTATTTGAGCAGATATGGGTATATCTACTTGATGAAACATAAGTCTAAAACATTTGAAAAGTTCAAAGAATTTCAGAGTGAAGTGGAAAATCATCGTAAACAGAAAATAAAGTTTCTATGATCTGATCGTGGAGACAAATATTTGAGTTATGAGTTTGGTCTTCAACTAAAACAATGTGGAATAGTTTCACAAATTCATGCCATCTGGAACACCACAGCATAATGGTGTGTCCGAACGTCATAACCGTACTTTGTTGGATATAGTGCAATCTATGATGTCTCTTACCGATTTACCACTATCGTTTTGGGGTTATGCATTAGAGATAGCTATTTTCACATTAAATAGGGCACCGTCTAATCTATTGAGACGACACCGTATGAACTATGGTTTGGCTAGAAACCTAAGATGTCGTTTCTTAAAGTTTGGGGTTGTGGTGCTTATGTGAAAAAGTTTCAACCTGATAAGCTCAAACCCAAATCGGAAAAGTGTGTGTTCATAGGATACCCAAAAGAAACTGTTGGGTACACCTTCTATCACAGATCCGAAAGGCAAGATCTTTGTTGCTAAGAGTGGATCCTTTCTAGAGAAGAAGTTTCTCTCGAAAGAAGTGAGTGGGAGGAAAGTAGCACTTGATGAGGTAATTGTACCTTCTCCCAAATTGGAAAGTAGTTCATCACAGAAATCAGTTCCAGTGATTCCTACACCAATTAGTTAGGAAGCTAATGATGATGATCATGAAACTTCAGGTCAAGTTACTACTGAACCTCGTAGGTTAACCAGAGTATGGTCCGCACCAGAGTGGTACGGTAATCCTGTTCTGGAAATCATGTTACTAGACCATGACGAACCTACGCACTATGAGGAAGCGATGATGAGCCCAGATTCCACGAAATGGCTTAAGGCCATGAAATCTGAGATGGGATCCATGTATAAAGAACAAAGTATGGACTTTGATTGACTTGCCCAATGATTGGCGAGCCATTGAGAATAAATGGATCTTCAAGAGGAAGACGGACGCTGATAGTAGTGTTACTATCTACAAAGCTCGAATTGTCGTAGAAGGTTTTTGACAAGTTCTAGGCACTACTAGGAAAAGGGCTATAGCTAATATGGACATTAATGGCGCACCATATATGTGGTACACCACTGCTATATAGCAGTGGCGCACCGGATACAGGTGCGCCATTAGTGTCCTCATTACCAATGGCGCACCACACACACGGTGTGCCATTACTAACAATTTTTTTATTTTTCCAAAACTACTAATGGCGCACCAAGGCACAGTGCGCCATTACTAGTTTTAACTAGTAATGGCACACGACACACTCCGTGCGCCACTACTAACAATTTTTTTCTTTTTTTTTTCAAAACTAGTAATGGCGCACCACGGTAGAGTGCGCCATTACTAGGTCAAACTAGTAATGGCGCACCACAACCAAGGTGCGCCACTACTAACAATTTTTTTTGCATAAATAGTAATGGAGCACCACCTAATAATGCGCCATTAGTAACCAGGGTTACTAATGGCGCATTATTAGGTGGTCGCCATTAGTAACCTGAGACTAGCTAGATATTTTGGACAGCCACCTACCACACTCACTTTCCCCACTTCATTCTCTCCGCGTCCTCCTCCAAGCTTGTCTCGGCTGCCTCCTCCTCCTAACCTCATTTGCACCATAGATTCACCCAAATTAAGTGGTTAAATTTCCTTTTTTTGATAGGTAAGTAAGGGGAAAGCTTCTTTATGTTGTAGATCTACTTTTTTCTCCCTCCAACAACGTGCACATGCACTTTTTATGGCCTAGATCTACGTATGTTTGTGGTGTTGCATATGTTTGTGTTTGCAGGTACCGGTATTTGAAATGCGATAGTTGCCAATATTTTGCCGGAATGTTGTTTCATTTCCGTTTCGGCGAGAATTTGGCACTATGCATTCTTTTTGGTCCTATTTTTAGGCAAAGTCATGCCAATTTTTTTGGTTCTAAAATATCGTTTTGCTCTACCCCGCAGGTGACCATGGTCTGTATGATGACCGAAGGCATCGTGAATAGGTTTTTGAGCTCCGCGAAGGCCAAGATGCTTCAAAAGAACGAGACGGAGATAAGATGTATGTGTCGAAGATGCAAGCTGAGGAGCCTTATGGACCCGGATTTCGTACAGGTGCGGGACCACCTCCTCTTGCGTGGTTTCATGGATGGCTATCGGTGGCAAGGTGGTGAAGATGATTATGAAGTCGTCCATGGGGGTCGGGCAAGAAATGAGGAAGGGAAGCAAGACAATCGCGGCGAGGGCGGGCGAGAAGACGAAGAATCTCCAGGACATGATCACGAAGTAGATGCAGTACACAGTCATCATGTAGAAGATGCCGGAGATGATGATGAGGAAGATGCCGGAGCAGACGAAGGGCATGATCATGAAGATGAAGATGCCGAAGCAGACGATGATGGACCATAGATGGGCTGGGTGCAGGACCCTCATATTGAAGAGCTGCTTCTCAAGGAGACGAATAACACAAGAGCTGCCGCTCGAGAGAAAGCCAAGCTGGATCAACTGGAGATAGACGAAGTTACTCCATTGTATGAAGGATGCAGGCCCGAGGATACCCTCTTGAAAGTAACGCTCATGGCTCTGGAGATGAAGGTAAAACACAAAATGACCGATGCATGCTTCGACCATGACATGTCATTCTGGCACGAACGTCTTCCCAAGGGGAACAAGTGCTCGACCAGTTTCGAGGAGGCGAAGAAAATCATGTGTCCTCTGGATTTACCGCACTTGAAATACCATGTGTGCATGAACAATTGCATCATTTATCGGGACGAGCACCCGGAGTCTACCATATGTCCGGTGTGCAGCGTCACTCGATACAAGAAGAGGAAGAAAGCTCCTCGAAAAGTGGTGTGGTACTTTCCGATCACTCCTTGTCTGCAGCGGTATTTCGCGGACCCTAAGCTAGCAAAGATCCTGCGTTGGCACGCGGACAGGGAGGAGAAGACGCGAGAAGATGACGGAAATGATCCGGAGATAAATAAAAAAGACAAGATGCTGAGTCACCCTAAGGATGCGAGCCAGTGGCAAGCGTTGAACTTCGAACACCTAGAATTTGGGGACGATCCAAGGAACATTGTGCTGGGCATGAGCATCGATGGAGTCAATCCGTTTGGCAACTAGAGAAGCACACATAGCACCTAGCCTGTGTTTGTGTGGATGTACAACCTTCCCCTTGGTTGTGCATGAAGAGGAAGTACATTCCGATGAGTATGCTAATTGAAGGATCGAAACAACTAGGGAACGACATCAATCTGTATCTGGGGCTTCTGAAAGAGGAGCTAGACACGCTGTGGAAAACGCCAACCAATACGTGGGATGCCGCAGAGAAAGAATATTTCCCTATGAGAGCTGCACTGCTCACGACGGTGCATGACTATCTCGGTTACGGATATGTTGTGGGGCAGGTGGTCCACGGATTTTCTGGATGTGTCAGGTGCATGGATGACACAATGTATCGCCGGCTAGATAGAGATCTCGGGTCTTCGAAAACCGTGTTCATGGGACATCGAAGGTGGCTTCGCGACGACGTCCCATGGAGAAAACGCAAGGATCTGTCCGATGGTGAAACCGAACCCCGATGAAGCCCGCATACGAGGAGCGGCGAGGAAATAGACGAGTTGTTGAAAAATTGGAAAGAGTGCCCGGAGCCGGGAAAGAAGTGAAAGGCGCCAGAGCCGCTGCTAAAGGTATGGAAAACGAGGTCTGTTTTCTGGGACTTTCCGTACTGGAAGATCCACCGTGTGCCTCATAGCCTTGATGTCATGCATATCACGAAGAACGTTTGCGAGAGTCTGCTTGGTACCCTGCTCAACATGCCAGAGAGGACCAAAGATGGGCCGAAAGCAAGGGTAGACTTGAAATCAATGGGCATCAGGGAGGAGCTTCACGCTAATGATGATGAGGCGAAGCAGGACACGGAAAGTCGTCGCAAAGGCAAAAAGGCCAAGAAGACCGGAAATGACTACTCTCCCGCGTGCTTCACTCTAAGTCAGGAGGAGATTGAGAAGTTTTTCACCTGCCTCATAGGAGTAAAACTTCCTTACGGTTACGCGGGGAAGATAAGCAGATACCTAGACTCAGCGAAGCAGAAGTTCAGCGGGATGAAGTCTCACGACTCTCACGTGCTAATGACGCAGATACTTCCAGTTGCAATCTGTGGGATCATGGACGCGCACGTCTATGAAACGCTATTTGGCCTATGCAACTTTTTCGACGTCATATCTCGGAAGTTGGTTGGCATGAGGCAACTCATAAGGCTATAGGAAGAGACCGTGGTGATAGTATGCGAGCTTGAGATGTACTTCCCGCCCGCATTCTTCGATGTTATGATGCATCTGCTGGTCCATATCATGGAGGATATCATCCAACTCGGGCCGACGTTCCTGCACAGCATGATGCCGTTCGAAAGGATGAATGGTGTCATTAAAGGATACGTTCGCAACATGTCACGTCTAGAGGGAAGCATAGCCAGGGGTTTCTGACCGAAGAGTGCATCTCCTACTGCACGAATTATCTAGGCATCGAGAACCCCGTTGGTCTTCCCGTCAACAGGCACCTCGGCAGGCTCGCTGGATGGGGTCACCGTGATGGTCGCCACGAAATGCATGTCGACTTCGAGGGTCGACTCACCGACTTTGAAATAGCAAACCTAGTCGCGCTACAACACATAGACGTGGTCGATCCTTGGGTGGTAGAGCACAAAACCTTTATTGAGAAGACGTACAATGACCGAGGCCAACAGAGGACGGACAGAGATATAATCAAAGAGCACAAGTCATGTTTCACGCGTTGGTTCAAGGAGAAGCTTCTGTCGTACCCTTTACATGAGGATTCTTCCGCGGAAGAAAAACTCATATTCGCCTTGTCACTAGGCGCCGAGCACAACCTGATGACCTATGAGGCGTACGATATCAACGGCTACACATTCTACACCGAGGACAAGGACATGAAGAGCGATGGTTATCAGAACTCCGGGGTAACAATGGAATCCTACACCGGTAACGACAAGGACAGATACTACGGAAGGATCGAGGAGATCTGGGAGCTGAGCTACGCTGGAGAGAAGGTCCCGATGTTCCGTGTCAGATGGGCCAAGAGTGTCCTAAAAGAAGACCGGTATTTCACCACCATGGTTATACCCGAAGCCAAATCCAAGACCGCGGGCGCAAACATCACCGCGAAAAATAAGCCATGGGTACTGGCTTCCCAAGTGGACCAATGCTTCTTCATTACCGACCCGTCAAATCCCAGTCGTGTTGTCGTGACGAGAGGCAAGAGCAAGATCATCGGAATGGATGGAGTCGCCAATGAGCAAGACTTCGACAAGTACGGCGACACGAAGATGGAACATCACTACAAAAAAAGTCACATCCATGACATTTTGGGCCGAATGAATTTTTTTTCTGTCATACGTATGACACTTCTATGACAATAATTGTGACAAAACCCGGTATCATCATAGATGTGGTGGGCTCCTACTTCTATGACAAAAAATCATGACAGAAAATGGGCTTTTCGTCCTGGGCGGGCCGGAGACGCAGCTGCATGACATTCTTTGGGCCATCCATGACGGGAAAAACCGTGGTAGAAGCGAGGGCGAGGAAAATTTCGGGGAGTTCCCGGTTATGGTGGGAGGTCGGGGGCCGAGCGATGCGTGTTTCTCTCGTACACGTACGCGTGTGTGTGTGCGAGGCGTTGGCTCTAACTGAACCCGAGCGAGGCGTTGGGCTCTAACTGAACCCGAGCGATTGCACTGCAGGCTACGCGTTACTGAACCCGAGCGATTGCACTGCAGGCTACGCGTTACTGAACCCGAGCGATCGATCGATGGCTGTTAACTGAACCCGATCGAGCGATTCCTTCGCTACTACTGCTAACTGAAGCCGATCGATGCTGCCTCTGGATGAACAGTGAGCGTTGCGGGGGGGGGGGGGGGGGGGTTGGATGAACAGTTCCCGGTGGGGGTGGATGAATAGGACCCCGTGATGTTGCCTCTGGAGGAACAGGACCCCGATCGATCGAGCCGGTTGGGGCTGGATGAACAGGACCCCGTGGAGGGCTGGATGAACAGGACCACCCCGTGGAGGGCAGGATGAACAGTAGACGGTGGAGGGCGGGATGAACAGTAGCCCGTGGAGGGGTGGTTGAACAGTAGCCCGTGGAGAGGGCTGGTTGAACAGTAGCCTGTGGAGTAGCGCGCGGTGGAGGCTGGATGAACAGGAGCCCGTGGATGAACAGTCGCAGGTGGAGGCTAGAGGAGGTCGACGGTGGATGAACAGTAGCTCGTGGAGGCTGAACGGGGTCGACGATGGAGATGAACAGTATCCCGTGGAGTCTCGTTTTGCGGTACGCCACAGCCCTCCCGATGAACAGGACCCCCATTTCGACCGTAGCACTCCAACACAAGTCCGTTTCGTCCATTCTGCGGTACGCCACACCCCTCCAGATCAACAGGACCCCCGTTTCGACCGTAGGAGGTCCGTTTCCTCCGTTTTGCGGTACGCCTAACCCCTCCCGATGAACAGGATCCCGTTTCAAACGTGGCCAGTCGAACACAAGGCCGTTTCCTCCGTTTTGCGGTATGCCAGGCCTCGTTTCCATCGCCTGTTCCATCCAAGCCCTCACGATGAACACGACCATGCATTCCGTTGCCTCCCCATGAACACGACGCATTCCGTTGCCTTCCCATGAACACGACGCATTCTGTTGCCTCCCCATGAACACGACGACGAAGCTATTTCTCCGTTCCAACCCAGCCATGTACACGAGCCCTAGCCGTACGTATGCGCGAGTAGGCGTTCGAGACCCCGCCCGTATGTACACATACGTGGCCGTATTTTATTTCTTGCACCCAGGCCACCTCTACTACGACACGTGCGCGCCTCTACATCGACCAGTATATATGTACTTACACGTTCGCGACCAGAATGACAACGCTACGTACGCTTCGACCAGGTGGGTCCCGATTGTCAGGCACTTCCTTGCGTGCAAAGATGTAGATGGTGGGTCCCAGCAGTCAAGGGGTGAAATACGGTGGCCCGTCCAGTGGGTCCCGCTGTCAGGTGGAGGAATAATTATTTTGCACGTAATAAGGATGCACTTCCTTGCTGCGGCCGTGGACCCAGCTGTCAGCCTCTCCACGTATAGTCCACGTCCGACGGAAGCTGTTCCTTGACCACGTTGACCACGCCGCGCCGAGAGCACCAGGGCGGTGGACGATGGTGAGGCCCAGGAAGGGGACGACGCAGAGCCGGGGAAGACGCGGCAGTGGATGCCCACGCGTAGAGGAGTACGAGGGTTCACTGGTTCGCTGCGGTGTGAGGCTGCCGTCGCCGCAGAATAGTAGGGGGTGTGGGTGAGTAGAGGGATGGCCTGGCCAGCGGTGGGAGTAGTAGGGGCGGTGAGGCCTCCGCCGCATCGCAGTCGGCCACGAGAGGCAGGAGCACGAGGCACGACTGGCGCTGGTTTCGGCGGCTGGAGCAAGAAGACCAGAGGTTGAAGAAGCACTACGGCCGTTGGATGGACATCGTACGGTCACTGGAGCTAGAATCATGCATATTGACTAAGTTGACAAAGCCCTCCGTCCCTGTCAACTTAGTAGGCCCACAAGTCAGCCTGCGACTATACTGGGTCCCAGCTAACAGGGGGAGTATTCATTTTTTGTGCGTAATAAGGAGGCACTTCCTTGCGTGCGAAGATATAGTTGGTGGGTCCGAGCTGTCAGCGGCGGTAATGTTTTTTTCACGAAATACAGAGGCCCTTTCCGTGGGTCCCTGATATCAGGTGGAGGAATCATTATTTTGCGCGTAATAAGGAGGCATTTCCTTGCATGCGGCCATGGACCCAGCTGTCGGCCTCTCCATGTAAAGTCCACTTCAGATGCATGTCGGTCATTGACCACGTTGACCAGACCGTGCCGAGAGCACCAGGGCGGTGGACGACGGCGAGGCCTAGGAAGGGAACGACACGGAGGCAGGGAAGACCCGGCAGTTGTTTCCCACGTGGAGGGGAGTACGACTATACGAGGGTTTACTGGTTCGTCTGCCATCGCCGAAGAATAACAGCAGGTGTTGGTGAGTAGAGGGATGGCTAGGCCAGCGATGGGAGTGCGGTGGGGCGGTGAGGCCTGCGCGGCAGCAGAGCCGGCCGCGGGGAGGAGGGAGCAGGCAGTCCCGCCGGCGCCTGTTTGAGCGGCTGGAGCAGGAAGAGCAGAGATTGAAGAAGCACGACGACCGTTGGATGGCCATCCAATAGTCACTGCTCGTGCGTCAACCTTTTTTTAGGAAAGCCTCAAATCTGTGGAAAACAGCATACATCCCATCTGCCATTATTTCTAATAATTTAGAGCCCATTTGCTAATTAGTAAGGTTTATTTTGGAGCCCATATTCTTTTTGTTAGCATTACAACCCATATTGTGGCCACGGTTAAAAAATTATACGAAATTTTGCATATTTCGGTGCGGTCCGAACTGTTTTTAATCCCTAAATTTTGACTCACATTCAAACTGATTTTAAAAATAAATGTATATCAATATAAAATCCAACAAATTCTCCACGCATAAAAATTAATGTAATTTCAAATCTCGAAATGAAAAAAAGATATTTGAAACTAATTGCTGGTTTGATGTGTTTTAAAAATGTACAACCCATTTCTCATTACTAATGGGACATTTTCTCGGCCGGCCGAATGAAAGCTCTCCTCGTCTTGAAAGATTTGCAGCCCAACAGGCCTGACAAAGCGACTTACTTGGCAAAGCACAAAAAAAACTGGGCTGTGGCCGTGGACCCAGCTGTCAGCCTCTCCATGTACAGTACTCTTCCGATGGAATGTCGTTAACCACGTTGACCACGCCACGCCGAGAGCACCAAGGCGGTGGACGACGGTGAGGCCTAGGAAGGGGATGACGCGGAGCCGGGGAAGACGCGGCAGTTTATGCCCACGCGGAGAGGAGTACGAGGGTTCACTGGTTCGGCTGTGGTGTGAGGCTGCCGTCGCCGCAGGGCGTGGCTAGCGGTGGGAGTAGTAGGGGACGATGAGGCCTCATCGGCGGCACAGCCGGCCACTGGAGGCAGGAGCAGGCGGTCTCCCCGGCGCTGGTTTGGGCGGCTGGTGCAAGAAGAGCAGCGATTGAAGAAGCAGCAGGACCGTTCAATTCAAATCCAACGGTTACTGCTGCTAGAATCGCTTGTTGACTAAGTTGACAAGCCCTGTGTATGCGTCAACTTAGTAGGCCCACAGGTCAGCCTCCAACCGGTGCGCCCCAGATGTCAGTGGGAGGAATCATTTTTTTCACGTAATAAGGAGGCAATTGATTGCGTGCGGCCAGGCGAGCGGAGGGAGTAGGGTGGGCCGGGGAAGCCTGCGCGGCATCACAGCGGGCCACAAGAGGAGGGAGCAGGCAGTCCCGCCGACGCTAGTTTAGGCGGCTGGAGGAGGAAGATCAGAGATTGAAGAAGCACGTCGGCCGTTGGATGGACATCCAACACTAACTGCTGCTAGAATCGTGTGTTCACTGACAAAGCCTTGCGTAAACAAGTCAGCCTCGAAATCTGTGGCGTGTGCAGCCCATTTGCTATTATTTTTATAATTTTTACTCATTTTCTAATTCATATGGAATTTATTGTAGCCCGTTTTACATTTTTAGAATTGCTGGCCATTTTCTGGTCAGTACCAGGGTCAAAAAATTAACTAAATATGTGGGAAATTTTGAAAATTCGCAAATTTTTGTTAGGGAACGAAATATTCTTAATCCAAAAATTAATAGCCATACTAAAACAAATTTAAAAATAAATTAGTACTATGTCTTGTTAAATCCAATGAAATACGTATAAGATATCAGTGAAGAACAAAAACAAAAAAAGAAACGTATATCCCATTTGCTATAATTTTTTGGAATTTTCAACCCCTTTTGATATTACTTTTAACAGACATTGACCATACTCTTAAGCCAGGCCGGAATGCATCCCTCCTCGTCTTGAAAGATTTGCAGCCCAGTAATTCGGAGAAAACAAATAGGCCTAGCTTGGGTATTTTTCAAAAAGAAATACTGGGCTACCTATTTTCCCAAAGAACTGGTGCATGAGCATTTAGCTTTTTTTACTTATTTATGTTTAGGGGACCATGAGCATGTACCTGGGCCGGATTCATGTGAGAGCCTCCCTTCCAGTTAATTATGGGCTTCTCTATTGGGCCTTCATCAGTGGGCTGCATGTTATCAACAAGTGGAAAATGTGTCCCGAGTTTCAAAAAAATGTGTTCCATACGATAAATAGTATGCGCTACGTACGGTACGGGGCACTAAAGGATCAAACCGTGCAACGACTTCCAAAACATTGTGTTTGTCATTCTAACAACACATTTATTCAACCAACAGAGAAAATATACTACTGATTGTACATTGAAAACAGCAGCAGCAGCAACCAGGGCTGGGGGTACAACAGAAGCAGTAAGCAGGCCAGAAGAGTGAAGACGCAGCTCTCTCTTCCAAACCAAACATCATCCATCATTACAAAAGGGCTACCAAAAAACAACAAGTGTATGCATCAAACTAAATAAAGATCCTACTACACCAAGTGTACGCATCTAACTAACTGGCTCAGTTAGATGTTACTATTTATTAAGTTGTGGAGATTGGCTGACGGCTTGAACCAGATGGGTGCCTGACGGGGGGAACTCCAGCCAGCAGGTCGAAGTCTGATACTTGTGACCCTATCTCCTACTTTGGGCTGTAGAGCATGGCTGCACATATCAGGGTATGGTGCATGCAGAGACGGATGGTACGCTGTGTACACACAGTTTTTCCTGATGAATGAAACCGCGCTGCCATCATGATCCTTGCCATCGGTTATCTCCTGGTTAATCGGATAATTCAGTCCGACAAACAGAGAGCGTGTACCAAGGCTACTTACCAGCCTCCATTCAAAAATTCCTGAAGGCCCAGAGAAGCTGGGATCCTGCTCAAAGACCTTGCAGTGACTGTGATTGTATTCCGTGAAACAACACGTCCGGTACGTGCGAACGATCATCAATATTTCGCCGTTGTCTGATCGAGCCAGGAAGCACCTGCAACTGCCATGCCGCTTTTCTTTGAAAGGTTCTGGGATTAGGAAGGGTAGGGACACCAGGCGGCCTACAACATCATATCAAGTTGGAGGCAAATAAAAAAGGGCTCTTGGTTTAGTCAATCTTAAGAACAACATGTTATGAGCATGAATATTTTTTAGCAAATGTTGACAGTAATATAAGCAAGCCATCATGATATCATAGGAAAGTAACATACTGCTGTAACAGCCGTTTGTAGCGATGACTGGAGTAGGCCAGCAATACGTCCATCCATAGAACGAGTCGACGTCGTAAATGAAGCCCTTGTGTTCAATGGCATCAGAGAACCATGGAGGATGTATGATCCTGCGATGGACGTGCAGATTTATCCACTTATCATAGTGACCTGTGAGATAGGCGAGACCGCGGTTGAAGAACGCAATTAGCATGAAGTCTTTATAATTCACAGATCTTGTGGGCACTTGGCAGATTACAACATTGAGCAAATCAAACTTGGTATCATGTTGGCTATTGTAAGATTCCGAGTATTCTGGGCCGCGGTGCCAAAGCAGTGTAGTGTTAATCGAAGGAAGGGGGATCAATCGCCGGGTGTAGACCTCCACGAGCATCCAGCTGCCGCGACCGTCGACAAGCACCATCCAAGACGTGTTCATGTCGACCCAGTACATACCGTTAATGTAGTTGAGGCTGACAGGGATTGGATCGCAGTCAAGGGGCTTGATGCTCACCACCCTACGATCGTTATGCTGCGTGACACGCCGTTTCTGAAGATCAGGCGACATCAGCAAGCAAGGAGCTGGCTTAAAAAGCTCCGTCCTAAGGGCTTTGAGTAAATGGTACAGCCCCGACGAGCACGTGGTGAGCGGAATGGTACTGAGATTGTCCACACGCGAAACAATGAGCTTGATTACCTCTGTGGGGAGCGAATTCCAGCCACTCTTTCGGTGGATGCTGCTCGGTTCTGCCATTATTAGTGCTTGGGTTTAGGACGAGGGGGAGGCGCCTTAGAGGGGATGGAAGATTGGACGAGATTATGTGCGGACAAAGATGGAGAAGCGAATATGTGCTGTGGGAAGTGGACAAGTGATGATGACTACAGCACGCCGCTTGACTTACGAGACACATACCAGCAGCGTAGGGTCATGTCGATGCCAGACAACTTGCTTGAGTGATCACAGTACTGGTACTCCCTACAATGCTATGCCCTAACTTGCTTGAGTAGAGTAGTTGAGTAGGACTCTGCTCTACTACTAGCATCGGAGGAGTAGTATATTCTAATCTAAAATAGTTACAAACTTCAATGCCCGAGCGTGGAACGACTACGAACCATGCTCAAAGACTGTGTCTACGTGGTGTTTGGACATGGGCGACAACCTCAACGCCAACGGTGCTTCTCCCGTTGCACCGTATGTGTTTCTGTCCTTCCTGTTCGAAATCGTGGTAGAATTAATGTTTCCACTATGTATCCACTACTATGCTAGTCCACATGATTAGTTTCATCTCTGTTATAGCCATCATGATTTATTTTGTGCTTATTCGGATTAAATCTCGTAGTAAGAGCATCTCCAATAGCATGTGTATATTTGGATGTCTATATATTCATATAGACAATGTTCTAAAAAGATTCCCTTATATACATGTTCAGTTTTGCATCAGAACGTCTATATACAGGGACCATGACAGGTGGGCCATCGCTGGGGAGAGAAAGAAATCATAACTGCAGCTGAGTTTAGACAATGCCTTCACATTGTACAGGTTTTTGGGGAGCACACTCGCGCGACTGCTGGCAGCGACGACTTCACAAACGACGACTTCTTCCCCGACCTCGGCAACCTCATCCTCGACGACATGGGCAACAACGTCAACGCCGACAACCAGTGAGATACAGGGTGTAGGAAGCGGTTTGGGAATTTGCATGCCTTTCCAACCAGTGAGATACTCGGTACAAAGTACGACAGAGAAATAACCACAGAGAAGGAAGCTAAAAGTAAACGATCAAACAAGCATTTTTGCATTTGTTTTGCATTGAATCGTTTCACAAGCTTGACTAGTGTTGTTTTTATACTTTTACAAAAACCGCATCGTAATGTTAAAACATGCATTTGCACGTACATAAGTAATAGTAGTACTCCCTTCGTCTAGGTGTATAAGTCTTCCCTCCTTGGTCAAGGTGCACAACCGAAGATGACTTATTGACATGGACGGAGGGAGTAGCACAGTCTGCAAGCATATATCGAGAGAGACGTGTAGGGCGATAGTATATAGTGAAGTTTGTGCTATATGCACGTACTTGCAAAATGCGTACGAATACACAAGGTTTCCAAACTTTCCCTTTTACATACTTAATTAAGGACGCTAAAAATTCCTGAACGTTCGGGATTTATCATTTGCATCCCAAAACTAATGAGATCGCCTTACGTAACAAAAATTATACTCCTCCGAAAAGCCATGACACTCACAGGAGCGCTTGCGGCGCGCCACGAGTGCCCTGGTGCACAGCCGTTTCCCAGCACGCCAACACAACACCTCTTCCTCAGCCTCACAACTCGCGAGGTGCTGATTGGCGGCTTGTCGTCAGGCGAGCACGATCTCACCGGTGTGGCGATCCGGCGCCAACAGGTACTCCTCCTCGCTAGAAGCGTGCACCTGGTCCACGTACCGCCAAGCGTAGATGAGGTGCTTGGGCCCGACTGCACTCAGGGCGTCGGCACGGGCGTCCTCCGCCACCCTCACGGTCCTCGCATGAGCCTTCTCCCAAAGAGCCAATTGCCCGACTCTCTCGGACGCGACATAGGCCTCCCAGGCAGCTTGTTCTGTGGTGCGCTTCTCTTCCCCGGCCTTCTTCTCTGCCTCTATTTTGGCGCGCTCTGCTGGAGGCAAAGCCTCCCACAAGGCGACATCCATTTCTTTCCAAAGCTCCTCAAGGCTGGGGGGGCTCGGCGGGCGGTGCGGCGTTTTCCTCGTAGCGGGGAGCCGACGCGTCCTCCGGCGCGCATGCTGGCGAGATTGGGAACGCCGATGCGTCCACCTCAACGTGTCACGGCGAGGAGCGGAACGCCGACGCGTCCTCCTCGACTAGTGGCGGCGAGGAACGGAACGGCGACGCGTCGCGTCGCGGCGAGGAGCTGAACACCGACGCGTCCTCCTCGACTAGTGGTGGCGAGGAATGGAATGGCGACGCATCGCGTAGCGGCGAGGAGCGGAACACCGACACATCCTCCTCGACTAGTGGTGGCGAGGAACGGAACGGGGACGTGTGACCGTCCGCGCAGTGCAGCGAGGGGCTCCTAGGGCTTGGGAGGGGCGATGTCATGGTGGTCGACGTGAGTGGGAGGGGGAGGAGATAGCGATGAACGTGAACGTGAGGGGGAGGAGATAGCGATGTCGTGGGAGGCGCAGTATTTATAGCGAGCAATGGCACACCTACGTAAGATATGGACTAAGCTGCACTGACTTAACTGCCGGTCCAGTTGCATCACTGACATGTGGGCCAGACCCCTGTTGGGCCCATATGTCAGTGACCGAATGCACCTGCAGTTAAGTAACAGCTACGTGGGCATATTTGTTGGAGTAAATTACGGGGGAGCGAAGGGGTGGAAATATTGCTGGTCACAATGGATTGGACGAGCGTGGAGGGAGGAGAGTCATGCATGCAGATTTTTTTCACACGGGGTGGAGTGGTGGGACCGCCAGAGGGAGAAGGAGAGTTTGGCAGGCATATTGTTTCCACACATGGAGAGGAAAAGATTTGGAGATGAACGGGCTTCCTGCAGGTATGGGGAATGGTGCATAATAAGTCATCTTTCATGCTGGGCTAGGTATAGTCTCAAGTCATTAAAAACAAACACGCCCCACACATGTTCATATTTCAAGGTGCACTAAATTATTGCATGCGATGATTAAGGCTGGACATAATGGTGGTATCTTAGCTGGTATCATGCACACGGGAATAGCAAACATGCTGATGTGGCAAAGAATTAAAGAAGAGAGGGGGGTTAGAGTAACTAGTGTTCATGCATGCATTGGTAAACACATTTTTTTGTGGAGAACGACAACACTAGTTGAGTACTTTTGCAGACATCAAAAACTATTCCACAATGTGTCAACATTCACAATGTCAAATCAATATTTTTACACTCATTATAAAACGAAGTTCTTATACTCATTAGAATCAGTACTCCCTCCGTCTAGGTGAGCAAGTCATCTTAGATTGTGCACTGTAACCAAGGAGGAGGGGAAAACAAGAGATCTTAATGTTTATTTGCTAATTAATAGCATTGCATGCAATGAACTAACCACTACATGTCGTGTTTGGTAGTCTCGAGTCAGTAAAAGCATGCACACCCACATCTCCTATTGGTTGATATGTCAAGAAACAAGAAACGAGGTAATTTTAGTATAAATTTGGTCGTTGGATTTCATTGATGCCTGTCAAAGCGTTGACAGGTCTGCTATGCGTGACCTGAAGATGAAAGCGTTGAGCATCTCGAAGTTGATCAACAATCTTCAATTGTCAAAGATTAGCCGTTCGGCCAATAAGGTGGCACACTTAATCGCCAAGTATAGATTTGACAATAGATTAGATGGTATTCTTGTAAATAACGTACCACCCTGTGTGGTGAATATTGTATCGAATGAGTGTACTGGTGTGGCTGGTTAATTAATATAAGCTGGTGTTCAAAAAAAGTATAAATTTGGTCAAACACTTTGCAAACGGTTGACGGGAGTAAAAAGGACCAGAGGGAGTATCATGCATGCGGAGTAGGCAAAAAATTGCTTGTCTAAAAAAAGGCAAAAAAAATTGCTCATTTATAGCCGGTCGAAGTCTCAAAGGGCGCAACCGCGCGAGGGAGGCGAAGGTCGTGGGAGGCGCGACGTTTGACAGAATTAAGTGAAGTTACATCCACGCGCCGGCATGGCGTGCGAACAGGCAGAAGCTATACCGTCAGGCCTATGATATGGGTCTAGTAGACATGACATCTAGTGGGTCCCGCATAGTTCTCGAGAACTCTTTGGGGGCTTGCAGCTGTTTATCCACTGGGCAAGCTAGCAACCCCACGCCGTTCGCATGCCCTACTCGTCCCCGTCTTCTACCTTACAACAGTTCACTCCCATTCGTCCCGTCCTTTCACATTAGTTCGCTCCCAGTTTTTTTGCGGGGTACAACAGTTCAACTTCTCCTAACCCTCCTCCAAAATCCATGGCCTCCCAAATCTCCATGGTCGCCGCTGAGTACCAGGTTAGAGCCATCACCGGCGATCAGTTCATCGTCATCTACACACGTGGATCCGAGACGGTGAAAGCATGGCTTGCTCGCTTCCTACGCATGTTCAACAGTTCAACGGATGAGTGGGTTGCTGGGCTAGATGTTGAGTACACCAAAGTCCTGGGACGAGAGAAGGATCTAAAGTACAAAGAGGAAGAAGCCCGCCGTGATCCAGGTTTGCGTACATAACGTTTGCTTGGTCTACCACATATGCCATGCCGACGTTGAGTGCCAGGATTTTAAGAACTTCCTCAAGGACAAAAGAGTGAAATTCGTTACTGTAGGCTTTAAGAACGACAGTGACGTCCTGCATCGGATAGGTCTCGTTGTAGGCCAGCCCTTCGATCTCCAGAAGGCAAGCCTGGTGTCCTCCTTTCAACCTTCATTGCTGACCCTCGCAGCAGCCATGATTGATCCTTCGTACGCTAAACTGAAGAAACCTCATCACGAGTTTCATCATGCATGGGAGTAGAAGACATTAGATGAAGATCACATCCTGTACGCAGCAATGGATGCCTACCTTTGTTTAAATATCTACAAGGGTTGGATGAAGAAGCAGAGCCCAGTGTCCGGTTCAAGCAAAGAAGCGTCGGCGAAGAGGAAGAGGAAGAGGGACGAAGTCGAGGACGTGGACTCGGACTCCAAGTAGGTGGCAGTGCCGTCGCTCATGATGGTTCTACTGCAGTGTCAAGCGGACTAGTTGCTTATTAGTTTATTTTCAAGGGTGTGTTGTGCTGAGGCCCCAGCAGAACTATGTTTATGTTCTTTCTCGTTATTTGAACTCTTTAGTACGTACAGTAGTACTAGTACTATGTCTTACTACTGTTCTTCTTGCAGTTGGTACTACTGCTCGTATCTTCGTGTTCCTATTGTACTTAATACGTTCGTACTAGTAGTATAATTTGGGTCAGTTGATTTGTGAAAGAAGTTCGACAGAGCGAAGGAAGAAGATGGCAGAAGAGGTGGAAGAAGCCCTTCTAGCCATCCATGTTGCATCAAACGGCTCACATGAGTTGACTGACCCAAATTGCTCCTTCAGATTGCAGGATCCACGTGGCATTCAAGGTCTCGAAGGTAGATTCTACGTCTGCACCCGGTTTGCGGGCTCGACGCGCGCGCGACCGGCTTCCGCCGTGATAGCCACCATGCGCGCCTCCTCCGCGTGGGCGGAGACGACAATGACACGCTAGTTCCTCCTCGCCGGCATGCTGGAGCATGCGCTCGTCCTCCTCTTCGTAAGCTGTGTGCATAGACGCGGCTCCACCAGCTGCTCGCGTGCTTGGCAGCGCGGTGGCATCGCGAGGAGGGACTGCAGATGACATGAGTGGGTGAGCCTTCGGCTTCATGGCACAGGGATGGCGGCGACACGGCGGTGACGGGCGAGAAATTGTTGGCCGGAGCAGGCGGGCGCCGGCGTGCGCAACGATGGTGGCGGCATATTGATGAGTGCGCGTGTGGGAGCTTACTTTAGTTTTATATATAAGGTTGGTCAAACTTAAAAGAAAACCATACTAGTACACATAAACATTAGACTTAGGCAGCGCTTTTATTAGTTACTGGCTTATGTTCTTGCCCATTGTGACCAGCCTTAGTACCACGACCACGAGACGGAATCCTGTGCAAGCATGTGAACCGCGGCCGCGCGGTCGATCGAACGGTGTATCACCGTGTCGTGCTCGAAGGAGATCCATTGAACCTTTTTGTGTGTGAAAACAATCCTCGAATATTGCTCAACTTGTTTTCCTGTGAAAGGTCTTGACGCTGCAATATTTCCATATATTTGAATTTAGCTCCAGTTCGTGTTTATTTGGATTTGGACGTTTTAGGTGCGCCCTAGTTTTTTAATACTGATTTTGTGTGTGTGACTGAGAGAGAACGTGTGTATGTGTCCATATGTGTGTTGTGGCGGAAGGGCAATGTGGAGACGGCGTGCGTGTGATACAGACATAAAGAGGTGTGAATGTGCAAATGATCGTGCATGAGTGAGACATAGACAGATGCCGATATGTTGTGTATACATGAGAGAATGGTCTTCTAGTTTACTTGTGTGTGTGAGAGAGAGGGGGGGAGAGAGAGACAGAGAGAGGAGCATCCGTAACACAACAACCATCTCTCTCGATTCGTCCGTCCCTTGCACGGTCGCATGCAACACATGCATCAACGCGCACATTTTGACACCCTCACCCGGCCCCTGCCCACCTCAAGGCCCGCACAATCTCTTCGTGAATACACATTTCTCTCCTTAGGTTTGTTTTCTCTCAATACCTCACACACACACACATAGAGACACACGCAGCACAACACACACACTCCCCCGAGCACACAATTCATCCCCATCCAAGGTTATACGGCGACCACTCTCGCTTGTGCTTCTTTGCACCCCCAACATGCACACCACCTCAATCTTCAAAGAGGGCAACGAGCAGATCGAAGATGGCGACCACACCGCGCTAGAGAATGCGGGGTCATTTGGAAGGAGGGGGATGTGACAACGGCTGACTGACTCCTCCCCCCACCCTCTCTCTCTCTTGCACAAAATTACCAATCCCTCTCTCCCCCGCACAAAATTGTCAATCCCTCAACCCACGAGATCCTTCCCCTCTCGTCCATGTTTTTCCTGCTCTCTCATCAAACATGTTGTCTCTTCTCCTTCCAGGTATACAAAATCCAGATGCACACGCATCTCATGTATATTACATGTATGCATCTTTCTCACAGACCTAACTTCTTCCTCTCTCTTTCTCTCTCTCTATCTCTCTCTCTTTCTCATTAGGTTTGTCTCCTACTCTCTCGTCCACATACATTCAATCTTTCCCGCCCTATCTGCTCCATCTTCAAAAGCTCTCTCTGCACGTTTCAATCACACATTGGGATATGTCAAAATGTTGCTTCTATAATGGCTGATGTAGAGTTATGGTTGTTCTTGTTGCATCCTACAAAGTAATAACTATGAAATGCATTTAGATTCTCATTTGACTGGGATTATGTGAGTTTGAGCATGTTGTGAAGTACTACAGACCTTGTATACATCTTGGGATTCGACAATGATTGTAACTATTGAATTGTATATACCATTACATTTGAAGTCAATAGCCTAATATATTTATTTCACAATTTCAACAAATGATTAGTTCACTACAAACTAAGAAAACAAATGTGTACTCCCTCCATTTTTATTTAAGTCCGCGTATAAGCATTGGTCAAAGTCAAGTTTTGTAAACTCTCAGAAAGCTTATAACAAAAAATATTAACATATACAATAACAAATAAATACCATTAGATTCATTATTGAATGTACTTTCACATCATACATATTTGTTATGGTAAATGTTTATATTTTTCTATAAACTTGGTCAAACTTTAGGAAGTTTGAATTCGGTCAAACCTAATATGCAGAGTTTACTACTACTACTACTCGCTAGTTTCTTAGCCAAATCACTCAACACGCCACACGGGGATTCCAGTGTCACAAAATTTTGAGGTCGGCGGGAAAATCTCCCGTGACCCTGATTCGAGCAGTGGGAAGTTACCATCATAGCCTTCGGAACAGGCCTACGGATGACGCTTGATAGGGGGCTGTTTTCGTAACTTCAGGTTCACCCTACCCAGCCAACCCCACCCCGCCACCCAGAGTAGGACACCTGAATACTCCCCAATTTCTATCCCCACCGCAAAATAGACTTCTCCACGGCACCGCAGCCTTCGTGCTCCTCCCCTTTACATCGGCGCACTCGTCCACCGCAGCGCATCTGCCTCATCGATGACCTCGTACGCCGCACTGGAGCCGGTCCACCATCATCATCGTACACGGAGCCTCTTCCCCGGCATCGTCTTCCACGGTCTCGGATCTACTTCCCGGAAGCCGGCGCCAAGCGCAGAAGTACCACCGTCATGGACAATGAACTGACTCCCGTTGCCGACCATGACTCACAGAGGCCGCCGCGACCAGTGTTCTGCTCCTCGATTGGTAATGTGTGTATTGAATCACTTAGCAGTACATGTGCAGTTCCAATTTTGTTCATACCTACCCTTCAAATTTCCTGGGTGCTATTGTTCCTGTAAAAGTAATTGGTTAAAGCCTCCATTGTCCAATAGAATATCAGCTTGTAATTGTGCGTCGCTCCTGTATCGCGCTGTGCTTGGGTAGGTTTTTCATCTGCAACCAGTAGTGTGGCAAATGATGGTAAGGTTTTTAGAATTAGCAAAATGCCCATGCGTTGCACACATCAAGATGCATTTGTATGAGTAGTTTATCTTGTTGGAGATGCTCTAACATGGCAGACGAGTGCTTTAATGTTGCCCACAAGATGCGCGAGTATTACTAGTAGTATATTTTTCTTGCCATGTTGAGATTTTAACACCACGAGTGCTAACATGCAGAGGAGCAATGAAGACCAAACACAGGATATTCAGGACATCTTCAAGGAGCGTGGCAAGTTAAAGAGGAGTTGCACCGAACCTGTAGAACGAGCTTTGGTAAGTAACACCCTTTCAATTACTTTCGTGTAGCCTCGTGTTCTTCGATGTGTATATGTTGTAGTTTCTGTTTCTCTTAAGCGTGGTGTTCTTCGATGTGTAATAAGAAGAGTCTTAATCGTCCTAATGCTTTCGTTTTTAGCTTGATGTAGGAAGTGGGTGTTCTCACCTTGTAGTCTATTTTTATTTATTTTTTCCTTTTGAATTCACTTCTCTGAGTTCTGTTTATCTGGCTTCTACTAAATGGATCTAGGTTGCTCTGAGTATTGATCTAAAAAAGAAGTAACTTCATGTCAGGATGCAGTTCCTGCGAGGAGGGAAGTATGGTCAACCTCGAGATCATGTTTCCAAAATGAGGCTGGATTACACACAAGGTACCAGTTCCCTAATGATGCTGGATTAGACACAAGGTGCAAATTCCCAGATGATGCTGGATTACACACAAGCCAGGTGGAGTCGTCAGCTCTTCGTGTCCTCGTGGCATTAGTAAAGGCTGAAAGAAAACGTGCAGTAGCCCTTGAGAATGTAGCTGAGTTCCTGAAGAAGCGAAAAGAGCAATCAGATGCTCTCTTCACCCAAGTCAAAGAAGAGATGGAAGAAGCTAGAAATAAGCTAGCAGAGGCAGAGCAGGCTAGGCGTCTCCTGCTATCTAAAACTGTTGTCAATACAAAATTTCCTTCATAATAGCTAGGTTCAAATGTTTATCCAGTCAGCATGCCTGTTGTGATGTCCGTGCATCTACTGATGTGGCACAAAATGTTTTTTTTCGGGTCATGTAATAACAGCAATTACTTTCCAAACAATAACAGATGAAGCATTAGACATGGTATAGTTCATGCGCAAGCCCGACATTCCAAGTTCAACTTCCACATCAAACTCATGTTCACAGATATCTGCACATTCATACATAATGTCCACAACCATGATTCACTTCAAAGCCAAAAAAATGTGAGGAGAGTTATAAATAAAGAAAATCCTCTACTAGTTCCTGCTACCAGTGCGAGCACAACAAGTCAAGACCATGCGTAAATTAATTATATTTTAGTCATTTTTGGTGTTCTAAAATGCCTGCCGGCTCGCGGAAGGACGTGTTGCCGGCACATGCACGGATTCAATGAAGGCAGGCAGGGCAGTCTTAAGCTGGTTGCACGCGGCGAGGAGGCGTGCTCAGCCGGGCCTGCAGCGAGTGCGGCCCTCTTGGCTGGCGCGCCGGTTCAATGCCTGCGCTATGGGAGGTCGCGTCCGTGTCAGAGCAACCACTCTCTCCAGTCCTTTTTTCTTTGGGTATAATAAAATCTCGTTTTCCATTCACATTTTACAAGTAAAGTTCGTGGACAAACTTTGACCCAAAGTACGATGGGGACTAGTAAACCAGAATGGAGGTAGTAGTTTTTTTAATCGAAGAAGGGTTTCCCCTTCCGATTTTCATTAAAGAAAACCAGCATCTAAATCTAAACCATAGTATTTGCCCTAGAACTACCAGGTTCAACATCTCGCAACAAAACCCATACAATCTCCATCGCAAAAAAAACAAACCATACAACCATACGGCAAGGAGGTACGTAGTACTATGAATTCCATTTTCGCTCCATACCAATCATTCTAAAAACTACTTACTACTTATAACGCACCATTGAAAATAAGAACTCTTAAACCCGCTAAAAAATGATATTTTAAACGTGGCTACTCGATCTGTGGCAACTAGCGAGCCACCGTGCTCCAAGTCGTTCACTTGTGATCCCGACCATCAACTCCTACGGATCAAATTATCACGCGAGCTGACTATTCCTACAAAGGTGCTCCACCACGTACCTGGTTTAGGGTTTATTTGTTAACATCGCCTTTACGTAACACTCATGTGTGCGAGACAACGAGAGGCCGACTACGTGTGTGCGCCTCTTCTCTTCGTATATGTACTCCACCGTTTGTCTGGTGTCCAAAAAATTATAATAACTACTAGCAATGTGCCAATGCGTTGCCACACGATCAAAGTAGATTAATTAATACATATTCACCGATTTGATAGAAAAAAAAGTCTAGCTTTGAAATACGTATATCACTAAAAATATGTTATGTTTCACTCAAAATATATTCCTTTGGCGGTTTTGATGAGATAAGGGAGGAATGTTGTTGGTTTCAAGATTCGAGAAGTGGTATATGTCTAATTTCTACTCTTACTAGCAAGATGCCCGTGCGTTGCACGGAACATCAAGATCTTGTGGGAGAAAAGGATGAGCGAGGGATGGCCTTATCTGCAAATGTGGTGAAGAGTGCGGGTAAATTGCCATATTTTCCTTCCTATCCATCAGATATAAATCAGACGACCTACATTGCAGGATGGCAGGCCCACCGTCATCACCAACTCTATTTTTTATCCCTACTCTTATAATAAGCATTGTCGGTGATGATCGTGTGCCTGTCATCCTGCAATATAGGCCGTCCGATCTATAGCTGACGGATAGGAAGGAAACTATGGCAATTTTGCAAAACGATACCCACACCCCTCTCCACATTTGCAAATAAGGCCTTCCTTCGTTCATCCTTTTCCCCCACAAGATAAACTACTCATACAAATGCATCTTGATGTTCCGTGAAACACATGGGCATCTTGCTAGTTGTTGCAAAAAGCCCATGTGTGTGTGAGAGAGAGGGCGAGTGGAGGAGGACGGAGTGAATGTGTGACAAAGACACAAGGAGTGTGTGTGCGATAGGTATCAGCTTAAAATGAGGCGATAGTGTGTGTGTGCACGATCGAGAGGGCGTGTCTCAAGAAGGGAAGAAAAATCTATATAGATACAAGGAGCGGGAGAGAGACATGTATGCGATGGTGGAAGCACGAGTGTGCGGGTGTATAAACCTATCTAGAGGCTAGCTAGTCGATAAATGTTTGTGAGAGAAATACGAGTCGGGGTGCGAAAGCGAGAGTTTTGTGTGTGTGAGAGAGAGAGACGGTAGTTGGGAAGGGGAGTGGAAGCAGGAGCTGTGCGTGTGTGTCTGTGAGAGAGAGAGGAGACGGTAGTCGGGGTTGTCTGATCGGTAAACAAATGAATAATGTCAGTCTGGGATGGAGACGAAAAGGAGACCGCAACAAATGTTGTGTCTACAGGAGAGATAGAGAGAGTAATTTTAGTGGTATGAGTCATATGTAGAGACATATAGGGTGTGTGAGAGAATCCCATAGAGAGAAAGACAAAGTGAAAGACGAGTGGAGACTGTGTGTTTGGCGGTGAAAAAGAAAACTTAGGTACCGAGTGATACCAGAGAACAGTAGAGACGTGAGAGATAATGAAAACCGTGTAATTTATAATGATAGGGAGAGTGTGACACTTCTCAAGGGAGACGTCGAGAGACCATGTTTGTGAGGATAGGAGCAACATGAAGTGAGCGTGCGGGTGAGCTGGAGAAAAGAGAGTGATAGCTACCTGAAGGAGCATGCATGCGAGAGAGATGGGCGTGAAAGGAGTGAAAAAAGGGATTCAAATATTTGAATTCGAGATGATGATACATGTAATCCATACTCGAACCAAAATTGATCTATCAAACAGGCATACTCATATGAATTCACGCACATCTATGTTATTTAATATGTAGATATTACTGATCCATACATTTTAGTAGAACATAATTTGGTTAATTTTTTTTGAATTCAACCTTAAGGTTTCGAGATCGTTGTATTTGTAAATCATATTATACATATAAAGGAGAAGAATTCTTTGTTGTGCTTTTGAAAGTATATATAAAAAATGATGTATATAGAATGTAATTCCAATTGAAAATGGATCCCGCCCGGAAAAAAAATAGAATACAAACGGGATTTGAATTGAGTTGGCACGGTAAACGTGCACTCTACAAAATTTGAATGAAGCGGGGAAAGTCGCAGTAACCGCCCGAAACCAAAATCTGCGAGATGGAAATCACTACTGCCTATCCCTGCCATGCAAAGCCTATATGCTGGATTTCTATAGGTTTCGATAGGGGTAGGTTTGTAATTTCACCCAAACATGACGTAACCACTTCTCACCCGGATTCATACACGGTGGGCGCCAAAACACAGTGTGTCCTCGGCCGAAATCGACTCCCTCCCCGATTCATATTCATACACGATGGGCGCCAAAAAAAAACTCTCGTCGGCAAATATTTGGTGTATGCGAGATTACCGTCCTATCCCCAACCGACTAGTGTTGTTGTGATGTAGTAGAAATTTGAAACGGGGGCTAAGTTTGTAAATTTCCTTGCATTTGAGACAAGCGCGCCATGAATACATGGTTCCCCCTTCCTCTCTACCTCCCTTTTCCCCATTCGTACTCCGTGGGTGCCAAAACACCCTCTCCACCCCACCCTCCTCTGTCTGCCGCCGTCCGCCACCCCATCCCCCGCCGTCCTCCTCCGCCATGCCGGAGCTAATACCCCGACGCAGCCGTCCATTACAAGAGATCGACCTCTCTCATCCACGGCTTCGGACCGGGATCCTTGCATCCCGTCCTCTCGCTTCATCCCCGCCGTCGTCCACCTTGCCGGCGCCGCTCCTACGACCGTCTCGTCCACCGCGCCCCGCCGCCACCGCCTACCCTCCTAGATCTGCTTCCACGCCACCGACAGCCATCGCTACCGCAGCACTGTCAAATTCTCAGCAGATGCGTACACGGCGCCGCACCAGAGGTGGTACTCTTTCGTATCTGCTCAACTTATTTATCACAGTAAGAAAATAGATCGCCACTGCTTTACTCTGATTTCTTGTCTTGGTTGTGAAGTTACCTTTGTCCGGTTTGCACCTTCAGATCCGCCATGGAACGCTCAACACCATACTCACAATGCTTATGGTTTTCCCCTTTTATATTCCACACTAGTTAAATCATAGTAGACTAAATTTCAAAATTGGGTCAGTCGATTTTTCAGAGCTCGCCGGAGTTCGCCGGTGCGATCGAAGGGGCTCGGATGGGGACGGTGGTTGTGGGGGCGGTGGTGGGGCCTCGTCGAACGAAGAAAACTCGACGCGGGTGGGGGCGGGGGTGGGGGTGGCACTACAGGAATCAGCTACTTTGCTGTCCGCCACGGCGGACGGCAAAGGCATGAACGGCGGACGGCAAAGGCCTTTGCCGTCAGCCGCGGACGGCAAAAGGCTCCGGCAAAGTAGGCTTCGGTAAACAGCTACTTTGCCGTCTGCCACTGATGGCAAAGTCTTTGCCGTCCGCCGCAGACGGCAAAGAGAGCGCGGCAGACGGCAAAGAAGGCGGACGGCAATAATTGCGCTGTCAGTCCGTTAAGTGGCTAACGGCAGGCCTTTGCCGTCCGTCGCTGACGGCAAACTTTCTAGTGTCTTTGCCGTCCGCCGTATGATGTCATCTACACGTCACTACATGGCAGGTTCTTTGCCGTCTGCCACCGATGGCAAAGTCTTTGCCGTCTGCCACTGTAGGCAAACTGACCAAACGGGTCAGCTCCCAGGAAGCACAGCTGGATGCCACATGCCTTCTTTGCCGTCCGCGGCAGACGGCAAAGAGCCCGTTGCCGTCGGTGGCAGACGGCAAAGAGCCTGCATATTGGCTCTTCTATCTGTTTTTTATTAAATCCAACAATTTTCATCACAAATATATATGACATATATAGATATATTTCAAAAGGCCATTACAGAGCAAACATATAAGATATCCAACACATAACTTCATCGTTCAACATAGAGGCATCCAACCATATATATTACAATAGTTTCATCCAACGATACATGCATAGTTCAACGATACAAAAGAAACAGAGAAAGGGATAAGGAGCACTCCATCTATGCAAGCTTTCGTCAAGTGAATGAACTCTGCAAAATGAAAAATAAGAAAGTTAGAACAAGAAGAGTAGAACAAGAAGAAGAGTAGAACAAGCAGAAGACTAGAACAAGAAGAAGACTAGAACAAGAAGAGTATGTCATTTATGAGCTAACTTACGTGAAATGGATCATATATGAGCTAACTAAGTTGAAATGGGTCGTTTATGAGCTAGCTAAGGTGAAATGGATCATTTATGAGCTAACTTAGTTGAAATGGGTCGTTTATGAGCTAACTAAGGTCAAATGGATCGTTTTTCAGGTAACTAAGGTGAAATGGATCTTTTTTAGCTAACTTAGATGAAATGGATCATTTATGAGCTAACTTAGTTGAAATGGATCGTTTTTTAGCTAACTTAGGTGAAATGGATCATTTATGAGCTAATCTAGTTGAAATGGATCTTTTTGAGCTAACTTAGGTGAAATGGGTCATTTATAAGCTAATTTAGGTGAAATGGATCGTTTTTTAGGTAACCTAGGTGAAATGGATCGTTTATGAGCTAAATTAGTTGAAATGGATCGTTTATGAGATAACCTAGGTAAGATTGGTCATTTTGGAGTTAACATAGGTGAAATGGGTCATTTTAAAGCTAACGTAGGTAAAATGGATAATTTAGGAGCTAATCTAGGTAAAATGGGTCATTTTTGAGCTAACTTGGATGAACTGGATCATTTATAATCTAACCTAGGTAAAATGGGTCATTTTAGAGCTAACTTAGGTAAAATGGATCGTCTATAATCTAACTAAGCTAATTATGCAATTTTTGACATAAGTAAGCTAAGTACAGATCGTTTTAGAGCTAACTTAGGTAAAATGGATGGTTTTGGAGGTCAGTAAGCTTATTAAGTCATTTTGGAGGTGAAGAAACTAAGTCTAGGTCATTATGGTAAGCATTGGAGGAAATAAAGCTAGGTCTAGGTCTTTATGCATGTGTTAAGCAAAACACTAGATAAACTTACCAAGATGTAGGAGGTGTAGGAGCGGGGTGGCTCGTGTCGGTAGCTGGAGAAGGATCGTGCGATGCTTGTCTGGAGTTACGCTGCACCAAAGATCATTTCCAATGTCTTGTTAGCATGATGACACTCAAATGTTAAGACTAGCAAGTAATGTCCATTCAATAAAACTCACCGTGGTCCCAGGAGCAATCACTGGCATCGGCGGAGCGGTCTGACCTGTCTTCTCGCACACAGACTGCACATTTGGTTTTGACGACTCAGTCATACTAGTTAGTAATGAGACAAACACTACATGAATGTTTTGGCTAATCTGCAGAAGAAACTTACCACAAGGATCTCGTACATGGCCCTTGCCTGCATGTCATTCCGTGCCCTCTCCTCCTCCATCATCTTTGTCGTCCTCTCCTCCAACTCCCGCTGCCTCTCCGCCGCCTCCGCCAGAAGTTTCTCCGTTCTATCTCTCTCACTCTGTTTAGCAGCCTGCAACACCACTCACATGACCATTTGTAATCATTGATGGAAGCGCACACAATGTAATGGAGAAAGATAACTGAGTACGTATCACTAACCTTGATGGCGAGTTGCACTGGCCGTTCACGAGGCCTTATCTCAGGAGCGGAGCTCGACTGGCGCGCCTTGATCTCCGGGAGAGTGCTAGGACAACGGATAAGTCCATCTCCAATGGCTATGGAGCCATGGGACCTCCCGCCACCAGATATCATCAACAGCTCTGGATCAATGGGACCCTGGCTCGGGTTAAAGTCCTCCCCTTTCCTCGCCTTCCCCTCATCTCTATATCTCACGAGCTTGTTGTGGGAGGAGATGTTGGTGAAGTTGTTTGCATCATCGAGGTCAGACTGAGAGAAAGCCTTGACTTTCTTGAAAGAGGCAGTGTGGGCCATGGCATACAGGTCGTACACCTCTGGCACCTTATCCGCCTTATTGTAGCGTGCCTGAAAGAGAGAAACAATGAAAATTAGTAATTAAAGGGCTCAAGCTAGCATGATGAATGAATTGCATGAATCATGAAGCAAACCACATACCCAGTTGCGCCCGAACTGATATAAGTTGGAGCTGCCTTGATGGTGTGGCACACCTTCCATTTGGGCACGTTTGTCCTTGGCCTCGTTGTGGAGGGCTAGCCATCGTTGTGAGCACCACTCATCGACCAACACCTCCCAACAATCCATCTGATCCGCACACCATCTCGGAGGTGCCTAAGTTAGCAAATAGAAACTTGAGCGCTACGGCTAAGAATTACTAAATGAAGGAACTTAAGTAGAGAAGGCCTTAAGAATTACCTTCATGTACTGATCCTTACTCAGGAACTTATCGCGGCACGCCGGCTTGGTCTTCTTGATACCACGCAAGGCGTAGTAGTCTCGAACAGCCTGCACCCGAGCCTCGTGCCGTAAGTTCTGGAGTAGGCGCTTGCAGACGTTCTCGATAACATGTGCCGCGTCCTCCTCGTATCCCTCCTCACACCTGTAGAATGTCTGCAATCAAATGAGACAATATTGATTAGTACAATTAATAACTAGCTAGTTGAAGATTTTTAAATGTGTAAAGGAGAAATTACCCAGAACTTTCTGATCACCATGTCTGCCCTCGTGTTGCACACGACACTGTCGATAATCTCATCCGGCGGGGCCGGGGCAGCCACGTAGTGCTCCCAGCTCAATCCAAGCTCTGGAAGCCGACCCTCACCAGGCAACGTGACAAACCCCGGGAAGTTTTGCCGGCAAAGAACTCCAAGGACGGAGTTGGGCCGGCGGACACTATGATGGTGGTCCCAACCCCTGCAGCATGACAAGGCCAACGCATTAGTTATTTGAAAAAACGTGAATGCACAAGGTACAAAAATATTAAATGCACTTACGTACCTCTTCCCATCAGGGAAAATCAACCACCTCTGCTCGCGGGTCACCGGCACGGACGGGAGCTATGTAGCACCACGCTGGTAGACGGTGCCCCCCTCCTCCTCAAGATCAGTCGGCTCCCCGCCATCATTAGCATGGCCACTCGGCTCCTCGGGCTGATCCGGCCAGGTACCCCATCTGGACGTGTGCTCCTCCAGGGTCACGTGGGCCGAACTCTCATGGGCCGAAGGCCAGTCGACCCGAGGCTCGTGGGCCCAAGACCCGTGGACCGAAGGCTCGTGGACCGGAGTCCGTGTAGCCTCCTCCTCGGACGAGTCCACCCTAGCAGTCACGTGCTCGGGTGAAACGGCTGGGGGTGGCGGCGAGGAAGGCGCCGTAGCAGTCACCCTACCTCCTCTCCCACGACCACGTGCCCCACCTCCTCTCTTCCTACCTCGTCCCCTGCTGGGCACCAAGGTCGACGAAGAAGGGCCCGGCGGTGTGGCCATACTGTCCAGCAACGCTCGGCGGAGAGGTGCGTCTGGAATGGAAGACCTCAGACCACGCTCCCGACCAGCGCCCACCATCTTTCAACACCTACCATGACAAACAGTAAACGAAATTAGTACAACATAAAAAAAGACCGACATGAATAATAATATGTGTATCACTTAAGTGTATCATCATCAAGTACAACATTAAAAAATGTAATACCTGACACTACTAATAATCTCGATCAGTATCATCAATAAATGCATAATCATCATCATCACTATAATCAATGACGGGCTCATAGGGTTCATTGGCATCAACATGTGCAAGGCCACCTTGACGTAATCGGTCAAGCATTGACAGGTCATCCGCAGCAGTAACCTCTTCTTGTTCCGGCTCTTCTTGTTCCTCCTCTGGGGTGATGTCGGATTCATTGTCGCTGTGTACTTCAATGTTTTGGGGTGAAGTATAGCGGTTCTTGAAACGCTTTTTGGAAAGACGTGTCCCTTGGAAGAATTCTCCTTCATATGTGTCTGGGTTAATGTGAGGTTCATAATCCTCTTCCTTTGGGGGAGAAAGTCTAGCACGTGGCGGCACTTCATAAACGACATCCCAACCTTTCAGATTTGGATTAGTTTGGCAGGCCCACGGTAGATAGAATACTTGGGTCGCCTGTTGAGCCATAATATAGACATCAGGAACATCTAAATGAGTGCTTTGGTTGATTTCAACTAGCCCTACATGTTCATGAGTCTTTCTAGTCTCCTTCGGCTGAAACCAATAACATTTGAAGACTACGACATTCGGTGGATTTTCACCATAGAACAGAAGTTCATAAATTGCTTCAACTCTCCCATAATACTCGGTACCTCCTTCGCCGATAGCAGATACACAACAATTTGTTGACTTTCGGTCGGCCATAGATAGCTCTTTGCCATAGGTACGAAAGCGATACCCGTTGATGTCGTACTTGTCAAATGAACGGACCTTATAGTCAAAACCATTAGCGACTTGTCTCAATTCGGCGTCCATAGACTCTGAATTAGCCTACAAGTTTAATATGAAAGGATTGTTGCATTATGCACAAATTAGCGAATGATATGAAATTGTCTAATAGAAATTACCGTTTGTTTGAACCAAGAGATGAAACCGGGATAGCCACCTCCTTGCTTTGCGAGAAGCTCATACTCTTCGACGGAATCCTTTTGGATATCCGCTCCATACGAGAATATGGTGACGTATCGACTGTATGACATATCCAGGAATAAGAGTAGTTCAAAGGAAATAGAAGTTGCGAAACAATGTACCGAGAACTTACTCGATGTACGGCCGCACTTCTATCAGGTTGTTGAAGATATACAACGAAATGGTCCACCATTCTTCGTTATCCAAAGATACTGGATGTGAAACACTAGCTGGTGCGAGATTCCCTTTGAATAGGCTGAGGTTGGATCCACCCTTTGTAGGCTCGTCAGCATTGTACCGAGGCTTCGGATTATGCAAATGACGATTTTTGGCTTCGTAGTGCGCTGTTACGAAGTTTGCCGCCTCCTCTATGATGAATGCCTCAGCCATCGATGCTTCAATTCTACGTTTATTTTTACATTTTTCTCGAAGCGTCTTCTACATCCTCTCAGTTGGGTAGCACCAACGATTTTGCACGGGCCCCCCCAATCTTGCCTCGGTCGGGAGATGCAAAATCAAATGCTGCATTGGATTAAAGAAGCCCGGTGGAAAGATCTTCTCTAACTTGCAGATCAACTCCGGCGCCAACTCTTCCATTTCTTCTAGCACGCCAGGCGATAGTTCTTTCGCACAAAGAACACGGAAGAAATAGCTGAGTTCTGCCAGTACTAGCCATTCATCCTCAGGGATGAAGCCACGCAACATCACCGGCATTACCCGCTCAATCCATATGTGCCAATCATGACTCTTGAGACCAAATATCTTCAGTTTATCAAGATTCGCTCCCCTCTTTAGATTCGCTGCATACCCATTAGGGAACATCAACTGCTGTTGCACCCACAAGAGAATTTCCCTCATAGCTGGCCTTCCAAGATTGAACCATGCCTTTGGCTTCGTCCAGTTCTGCTTTCCTTTCGGTTCTTTCATGTTTTGTAACGGCCTATCACATAGCGCCTCCAGATCGACTCTAGCCTTAGTATTATCCTTTGACTTCCCATCTATGCCGAACAATGTACCAAAAAGTGCCTCGGCGATATTCTTCTCAGTGTGCATCACGTCGATGTTGTGTGGGCAAAGGAGGTCTTTGAAGTAAGGCAGATCCCATAAGCATGTTTTGTGAGTCCACACATGCTTAGTATTATACCCCTTGAAGTACCCTGGACGTTGTGGATCTGGCTCGAGAGCGTTTAACTGATCCAGGGTCTGTTGGCCTGTCAATGCAGGTGGTGCAGAGTTTTTGACAACTATACCCCAGATGAAGTTCTTCTTGTCTTTCCTGAACTTATGGCGAGGATCCAGGAACTGTCTATGCATGTCGAAGCAAGAAAACTTGCGACCGGCCTGAAGCCAACGAAACTCAAGAGCTCCCTTGCATGTGGGGCACGGGAACCTTCCATGCACACACCAGCCAACGAATAGCGCATACGCCGGCAAGTCATGCATCGAGTACATGTACCAGACACGCATTATGAAGTTCCGTTTGCTAAAGGCGTCGTATGTCTTGAACCCATTATCCCAGGCTTCTTGCAATTCGTCCTTAAGCGGCTGCATGTACACATTCATATTTTTGCCCGGATAGTTGGGTCCTGGAATTATCAACGTCAGGAAAATGTTCTTTTTTTGCATAATCTGTCCGGGGGGGGGGGGAGATTGAGTGGAAAGACAAATACGGGCCAACAACTGTATTGGGCTGCCGTCATACCAAACACACTGAACCCATCCGTGCTGATGCCGACTCGAGGATGCCTCGGATCTGCCGCTTTGTCAGCATGCAATTCATCAAACTTTTTCCACGCAACACCATCCGATGTGTGTACCATCATCAGATTCCCATCTGCATCTAGTTCGGTTCTTTTGCCTGTTTTGTGCCATGTCATCTGTCTGGCCATCTCTTCGACCATGAAAAGACGTTGAAGTCTTGGTACGATTGGCATATACCGAAGAACACTAACGGGGATTTTGGTCTGTGTCTTCTCACCCATACCGTTGTCTACCACAATATACCTGGAAGACTTGCAAATGGGACAATAGTTCAAGTCCGCATAGTCAAACCTAAATAAGGCACATCCTTTCTCACAGGCATGTATCTTCTCATAGGGCATCTTCAGTGCACGGAGGATTTTGTCCGACTGGTACAGGTTTGCAGGCATTACATGGCCTTTGGGTAGAAAGCGTCCAAATACTGTCATAATTGCGTCATAGCATTCTCTGCCCAAGTTGAACTGAGCCTTCAGAGCCATTACTTGTGAGATGGCATCCAACTGACAAAGCTCAGTGTGCTCGTGGAGCGGACGTTTCGAAGACTCCAACATTTCATTGAAGGCCTTTGCAGATTCCTCCATCTCCTCGTCCGAATCCTGAGCATCATCATAGCCTTGCACCATGTTTTCCATCCCGGTACCATGCTCGTCGGTGCGACGACGATCCACCTCAGCTCGGTCACGTTGGGCAGACTCACCATGAAATGTCCACACCGTATAATCGGGCGTAAAACCACTCTTCTGCAGGTGTTTGCCCATTTCAGCCTCTGTCTTCTTTTCCCAATTGCCGCACCGGAAACAGGGGCACCAGGTTTTCTTTTGGCCATTTGCAAATGCGGCTTGCACAAACCCCTTAGTTTTTGTGAACCATTCAGCGCTCCATTTGTTCTGACCAGTGTGACCGGTATACATCAAGCACGGTCACTCATCTTGACTTTCAGAGCTACTGGACACACAACAATTAAATATGTAATTCACCATGTATATATTCATCAGTTGATCTACTTTGTCAATTTTATTACGTCCATGCAACCTACACTCTAATAGGTAATGATAGGTCCTAATCCCACCCGTGTATGTGTAGATTGGATTTATTTTCCCATGCTATGCTCCGGATCCGACGCAAAATTTCGGCAGCACCTCCCCGCTGTTCTCCTGATACACGTCTCTGCAATAAACAGAGAGGATGTGTACCCGGAGAACAACAGGGGAGGCACTGACGAAATATATGCGTCGGATCCGGAGCAAAGCATATGGAAAAATGAACCCAATCTACACATACTCGGGCTGTCCATGGATAGCGTTGGACAATTCGAAAGAATCAAGGTTATAAATATGCAAATGCATGCATATTTATAACTATGACGCTTTCGAACGGGAGACACATATTGGTTACGCATACTGATGATTCAAGACACATACATAGCTAGCTATCAAGTTTCATCGGAATAGATCAAATAATTAATGGGGGAGGAGGACTTGTCATTTGTGCTCACCCACGAACGAAGGGGCAGAGCTCGTCAAACGCACGGCGAGGTCGTCGAACACCAAACCTCGCAGCGATGAAACAACTGCACATTTAAAACTACACGATCAACACAATTATATATGATGTTTTTCATAACAAAATCGAAAAATATATGACCTAACTAATAATTCACAAATATATGACCCCGTCGGCCTCTGGAAGGCCAAAGAACACCTTTTCAGGAGGTGTCGGTGGTCGGGGTGTCCTGTCGGTGTCAGGGTGTCGTGTCGGGGTCTCGGGGTCGGGGTGTCGGGTCGAGGTGCCGGGTCGGGGTCGGGGTGCCGTGTCGGTGTCGGGGTCGGGGTGTCGGGTCCGGCTCGGGGTCGGGGTGTCGGGGTCGGTGTCGGGGTCTCGGGGTCGGGGTGCCGTGTCAGTGTCGGGGTCGGGGTGTCGGGTCAGGCCCGGGGTCGGGGTGTCGGGTTGGGTGCCGGGTCGGGGTCGGGGTCTCGGGGTCGGGGTGTCGGGTCAGGCTCGGGGTCGGGGTCTCAGGGTCGGGGTGTCTGGTCGGTGTGCCGGGTCGGGGTCGGAGTGCCGTGTCGGTGTCGGGGTAAGGGTGGGTGTGGTGTCAGGGTGTCGGTGTCGGGGTGTCGTGTCGGTGTCGGGGTCGGGGTCTCGGGGTCGGGGTGTCAGGTCGGGGTGTTGTGTCGGTGTCGGGGTCGGGGTCTCGGGGTCGGGGTGTCAGGTCGGGGTGCCGGGTCGGGGTCGGGGTGCCGTGTCGGTGTCGGGTCAGGCTCGGGGTCGGGGTGTCGTGTCGGGTCGGGGTGCCGTGTCGAATCGGGTTTTTTTCCTCTTTTTTCCTTTTCTTCTTCTTCCTTTTCTTCCTTTTCTTCCTTCTTCTTCTTCTTCTTCTTCTTCTTCTTCTTCTTCTTCTTCTTCTTCTTTCCTTTTTCCTTTTCTTCTTCTCCTCCTCTCCTCTTTTTTCTTCTTCTTCTTCCTCTTCTTCTTTTTTCTTCTCCTCCTCCTCTTCTTCTTCTTCCTTTCCTTTTTCCTCTTCTTCTTCTCCTCCTCTCCTCTTTTTCTCTTCTTCTTCTTCTTCTTTCCTCGAACTAAACTAAACCTAAAACTAAAACTAAAACTAAATCTAAACTAAACATAAACCTAAAACTAATAAAACAGAAAAAAAAAGGAAAATCTAAATCTAAACCTAAAACTAAACTAAAACTAAACCTAAAACTAAATCTAAACTAAAACTAAAAAAGAAAAAAACAGAAAAAAAAAACAGAAAAAAGGAGGGGGGCTCACCTGGGGCAGGGCCGGTGGAGGAGGGGGGCGGGGCGGTGGAGGAGCTGGCCGGGGCGCCGGGGCGGCCTGGGGCGGCGGGGGGCCGGGCCCGGGGCGGTGGAGGAGCTGGCCGGGGCGCCGGGGCGGCCTGGGGTGGCGGGGGGCCGGGCCCGGGGCGGTGGGGCGCGGGGCGGCGGGGCGCCGGGGCGGCGGGGGGCCGGGGCGGCGTGGGGCCGGGGCGGGGGGGGGGGGGGCGACGGGGCGGCGGGGGGCCGGGGCAACGGGGCGGCGGCGGTGGGGGCGAGAGGCGGCGGCGGTGGGGTGGTGGGGTGAGGAGAGAACAGAGAGGGGCGGGGGGCACGGGCCGTTAGATACTGCCTCTTTGCCGTCCGCCCCTCTTTGCCGTCCACCCTTTTGCCTCTTTGCCGTCCGCTGGCAGACGGCAAAGAGGTGGGCCGTTAAGTTTTTCCCAAACGGGCGGGGGGAGGGGGCCACCTCTCTCTTTGCCGTCTGCCAGCTGACGGCAAAGATTCTTTGCCATCTGCTGGCTGACGGCAAAGATCTGGCGGACGGCAAAGAGCTTCTTTACCGTCAGCCTGATCTTTGCCGTCTACTTTTTGGTAGCTGATGGCAAAGAGCTTCTTTGCCGTCAGCTAGCAGACGGCAAAGAGCTGGCAGATGGCAAATTAGCTGATTCCAGTAGTGTGGCGGAGGAACACAAGCGGTGGGGCCGGTGGTTCGGCCGGCGGCCCGTGCGGTGTTCTGTATGGGAAGCACAGTCTGTTCCTTGTCAGGTGAAACGTCCATTTTGCATCATGCTTTAATATCGATATTTATCGCATTATGGACTGTTATTTCACTTTATATCACAATACTTATGGCTATTCTCTCTTATTTTACAAGGTTTACATAAAGAGGGAGAATGCCGGCAGCTGGAATTCTGGTCTGGATAAGGAGCAAATATTAGAGACCTATTCTGCGCAACTCCAAAAGTCATGAAACTCCACAGAACGTCTTGGAAGAAATAAAGAAAAATCCACGCCAAAGATGAAGGCCAGGGGGCCCACATCCTGCTCACGAAGGTGGGGGCGCCCCCCTAGGGCGCGCCCCTACCTCGTGGGCCCCCTGGTGGCTCTCCGATTCCCATCTTCTCCTATATGAGGTCTTTCGATGAGAAAAAATAGGGAGGAACTTTTCGGGACGAGACTCCACCGCCACGAGGCAGAACCTTGGCGGATCCAATCTAGAGCTCCGGCAGAGCTGTTCTGCCGGGGATACTTCCCTCCCGAAGGGGGAAATCATTACCATCGTCATCACCAACGCTCCTCTCATCGGGAGAGGGCAATCTCCATCAACATCTTCACCAGCACCATCTCATCTCCAAACCCTAGTTCATCTCTTGTATCCAATTCTTGTCTCAAAGTCCGGGATTGGTGCTAGTAGGTTGCTAGTAGTGTTGATTACTCCTTGTAGTTGATGCTAGTTGGTTTAATTGGTGGAAGATTATATGTTCAGATCCTATATGCATATTATTACCCCTCTGATTATGAACATGAATATGCTTTGTGAGTAATTACGTTCGTTCCTGAGGACAAGGGAGAAGTCTTGCTATGAGTAGTCATGTGAATTTGGTATTCGTTTGATATTTTGATAAGATGAATGTTGTCTAGCCTCTAGTGGTGTTATGTGAACATAGACTACATAACACTTCACCATTATTTGGGCCTAGAGGAAGGCATTAGGAAGTAATAAGTAGATGATGGGTTGCTAGAGTGACAGAAGCTTAAACCCTAGTTTATGCGTTGCTTCGTAAGGGGCTAATTTGGATCCATATGTCTCATGCTATGGTTAGGTTTACCTTAATACTTTTGTTGTAGTTGCGGATGCTTGCAATAGAGGTTAATCATGAATGGGATGCTTGTTCAAGTAAGAACAGCACCCAAGCACCGGTCCACCCACATATCAAATTATAAAAGTATCGAACGCGAATCATATGAACGTGATGAAAACTAGCTTGACGATATTCCCATGTGTCCTCGGGAGCGCTTTTCCTATTATAAGAGTTTGTTACAGCTTGTCCTTTGCTACAAAAGGATTGGGCCACCTTGCTGCACTTTATTTACTTTTGTTACTTGTTGCTCGTTACAATTTATCCTATCACAAAACTATCTGTTACCACTTATTTCAGTACTTGCAGAGAATACCTTGCTGAAAACCGCTTATCATTTCCTTCTGCTCCTCGTTGGGTTCGACACTCTTACTTATCGAAAGGACTATGAAAGATCCCCTATACTTGTGGGTCATCAAGACTCTTTTCTGGCACCGTTGCCGGGGAGTGTACCGCCTTTGGTAAGTGGAATTTGGTAAGGAAAAATTTGTATAGTGCGCTGAAATTTACTGTCACTTGTTACTATGGAAAGTAATTCTCTGAGGGGCTTGTTCGGGGTATCTTCACCCCGTCCAGTAGAGCAAAGAGTTGCTCCTCAACCTACTGAACCTATTGAAAGTGAAACTCCTTTTTAATTTCCTGTGGCTATGATGGAAAAACTGCTAGCTAATCCTTTTACAGGAGATGGAACAAAGCATCCTGATGAGCACTTAATATATGTGGATGAAGTTTGTGGATTATTTAAGCTTGCAGGTATACCCAATGATGTTGCTAAGAAGAAGGTCTTCCCTTTATCTTTGAAGGGAGACGCATTGATATGGTATAGGCTATGTGATGATATGAGATTCTGGGACTATAAAAGATTGAAGTTGGAATTTCATCAAAAGTATTACCCTATGCATCTTGTTCATCGTGATCGCAATTACATATATAATTTCTGGCCTCGCGAAGGAGAAAGCATCACTCAAGCTTGGGGGAGGCTTAAATCAATGTTATATTCATGCCCCAATCATGAGCTCCCGAGAGAAATAATTATGCAAAGTTTTTATGCTCGGCTTTCTGAAAACAATCGCAACATGCTCGATACTTCCTGTGATGGCTCTTTTATGATGAAGACTATTGAATTCAGATGGAATTTATTGGATAGAATTAAACGCAACTCTGAAGATTGGGACCTCGATGAAGGTAAGGAGTCAGGTATGACACCTAAGTTTGATTGTGTTAAATCTTTCATGGATACCGATATTTTCCATAAGTTTAGCACTAAATATGGACTTACTCTGAGATAGTAGCTTCTTTCTGTGAATCTTTTGCTACTTATGTTGATCTCCCTAAGGAGAAGTGGTTTAAATATCATCCTCCCATAGAAGTAAAAGTAGCTGCACCTATTAAAGTTGAAGAAAAGACTGTCACTTATAATGATCCTATTATTCCTACTTCTTATATTGAGAAACCACCTTTCCCTGTTAGAATAAAGGATCATGCTAAAGCTTCAACTGTTGTTCGTAAAAGCAATATTAGAACTTATACACCTCCTGAGCAAGTTAAAGTAGAACCTAATATTGCTATAGTTAAAGATATCTTGTCTGATAATATTGATGGGCATGTTATTCAGTTCGAAGGTGAAACTGCTAGAATTGTCAAACCTTGTGGTAAGGATAAACATAGACCTGTAGTAGGCGTGCCTGTTATTTCTGTTAAAATAGGAGATCATTGTTATCATGGCTTATGTGATATGGGTGCTAGTGCTAGTGTTATACCTCATGACTTATACAAAGAAATTAAGAATGAAATTGCACCTGCTGAGTTAGAAGATATTGATGTCACAATTAAACTTGCTAATAGAGATACTATTTCACCAATTGGAATTGTTAGAGATGTTGAAGTCTTGTGTGGGAAAACTAAATATCCTTCTGATTTTCTTGTTCTTACTTCTTCGCAAGATAGCTTTTGTCCCATATATTTGGTAGACCCTTCATGAACACTGTTAATGCTAGATAGATTGGGAAAAGAATGTTGTTACTATTGGCTTGGATGATATGGTTCATGAGTTTAATTTCTCTAAATTTAGTAAACAACATCGTGAGGAGGAATCACCTATTAAGGATGAAATTATTGGTCTTGCTTCTATTGTCGTACCTCCTAGTGATCCTTTAGAACACTATTTGCTAGACCATGAAAATGATATGTTCATGAATGAAAGAAGGGAAATAGATGAAGTATTCTTTAAACAGGAACCTGTTCTGAAACACAATTTGCCTGTTGAAATTTTAGGGGATCCTCCTCCACCCAAGGGTGATCCCGTGTTTGAGCTTAAACCCTTGCCTGATAATCTTAAATATGCTTATCTTGATGAAAAGAAGATATATCCTGTTATTATTAGTGTTAACCTTTCAGAGCATGAAGAAGAAAGATTATTGAAAACTCTAAAGAAGCATCGTGCTGCTATTGGATATACTCTTGATGATCTTAAAGGCATTAGTCCCACTCTATGTCAACCTAAAATAAATTTGGAAGCGGACGCCAAACCAGTTCGTGATCCTCAACGACGTCTGAATCCTAAAATGAAAGAAGTAGTAAGAAAAGAAATACTTAAGCTTCTGGAGGCAGGTATAATTTATCTCGTTGCTGATAGTGAGTGGGTAAGTCCTGTCCATTGTGTCCCTAAGAAGGGAGGTATTACTGTTGTTCCTAATGATAAAGATGAATTGATTCCACAAAGAAGTATCACAGGTTATAGGATGCTAATCAATTTCCGCAAATTAAATAAAGCTACTAAGAAAGATCATTACCCCTTACCTTTTATTGATCAAATGCTAGAAAGATTATGCAAACACACACACTATTGCTTTCTAGATGGTTATTCTGGTTTCTCTCAAATACTTGTGTCGGCTAAAGATCAATCAAAGACTACTTTTACATGCCCTTTTGGTACTTTTGCTTATAGACGTATGCCTTTTGGTTTATGTAATGCACCTGCTACCTTTCAAAGATGCATGATGGCTATATTCTCTGACTTTTGTGAAAAGATCTGTGAAGTTTTCATGGACGACTTTTCCATCTATGGTTCCTCTTTCGATGATTTCTTGAGCAATCTTAATCGAGTTTTGCAGAGATGTGAAGAAACTAATCTTGTCTTGAATTGGGAAAAGTGCCACTTTATGGTTAATGAAGGTATTGTTTTGGGGCATAAAGTTTCTGAAAGAGGTATTGAAGTTGATAAAGCTAAGGTTGATGCTATTGAAAAGATGCCATGTCCCAAGGACATCAAAGGTATAAGAAGTTTCCTTGGTCACGCCGGATTTTACAGGAGGTTCATTAAGGACTTCTCAAAAATTTCTCGGCCTCTGACTAATTTATTGCAAAAAGATATACCATTTGTCTTTGATGATGATTGTGTAGAAGCATTTGAAATACTTAAGAAAGCATTTGTCTCTGCACCTATTGTTCAGCCACCTGATTGGAATTTACCCTTTGAAATTATGTGTGATGCTAGTGATTATGCTGTAGGTGCTGTTCTAGGGCAAAGAGTTGATAAGAAATTAAATGTTATTTTTTATGCTAGTAAGACTCTAGACAATGCTCAAAGAAATTATGCTACTACTGAAAAAGAACTTTTAGCCGTTGTATTTGCTTGTGATAAGTTCAGATCTTATATTGTTGATTCTAAAGTAACTATTCAAACCGATCATGCTGCCATTAAATATCTTATGGAAAAGAAAGATGCTAAACCTAGACTTATTAGATGGGTTCTCTTGCTACAAGAATTTGATTTGCATATTGTTGTTAGAAAGGTAGCTGAGAACTCCGTTGCAGACAACTTGTCTAGGTTAGAAAATATTCTTGATGACCCACTACCTATTAATGATGACTTTACTGATGAGCAATTAAATGTTATAAGTACTACTCGTAGTACTCCATGGTATGCTAATTATGCTAATTATATTGTTGCTAAGTTTATACCACCTAGCTTCACATACCAACAAAAGAAAAAGTTCTTCTATGACTTGAGACATTACTTTTGGGATGACCCACATCTTTATAAAGAAGGAGTAGATGGTGTTATTAGACGTTGTGTACCTGAGCATGAACAGGAACAGATCCTACGCAAGTGTCATTCCGAGTCTTATGGAGGACACCACGCTGGAGATAGAACTGCACATAAGATATTGCAATCTGGTTTTTATTGGCCTACTCTCTTCAAGGATGCCCGTAAGTTTATCTTGTCATGTGATGAATGTCAAAGAATTGGTAATATTAGTAGACGTCAAGAAATGCCTATGAATTATTCTCTTGTTATTGAACCGTTTGATGTTTGGGGCTTTAATTATATGTGACCTTTTCCTGCCTCTAATGGATACACACATATTCTAGTTGCTGTTGATTACGTTACTAAGTGGGTAGAAGCTATTTCAACTAGTAGTGCTGATCATAACACTTCTATTAAAATGCTTAAAGAAGTTATTTTTCCGAGGTTTGGAGTCCCTAGATATTTAATGACTGATGGTGGTTCACATTTTATTCATGGTGTCTTCCGTAAAATGCTTGCTAAATATGATGTTAATCATAGAATTGCATCTCCTTATCACCCACAGTCTAGTGGTCAAGTAGAGTTGAGCAATAGAGAGCTCAAATTAATTTTGCAAAAGACTGTTAATAGGTCTAGGAAGAATTGGTCTAAGAAACTTGATGATGCATTATGGGCATATAGAACTGCATATAAAAATCCCATGGGTATGTCTCCGTATAAAATGGTTTATGGAAAAGCATGTCACTTACCTCTCGAACTAGAACATAAGGCATATTGGGCTATTAAAGAGCTCAACTATGATTTTAAACTTGCCGGTGAGAAGAGGTTATTTGATATTAGCTCACTTGATGAATGGAGAACCCAAGCTTATGAAAATGCCAAGTTTTTTAAAGAAAAAGTTAAAAGGTGGCATGACAAAAGGATACAAAAGCGTGAGTTTAATGTAGGTGATTATGTATTGCTATACAACTCTCATTTAAGATTTTTTGCAGGAAAACTTCTCTCTAAATGGGAAAGCCCCTACGTTATCGAGGAGGTCTATCGTTCCGGTGCCAACAAAATCAACAACTTCGAAGGCACAAATCCGAACGTGGTAAATGGTCAAAGAATTAAACATTATATCTCAGGTGATCCCATAAATGTTGAAACCAATATTATTGAAACCATAACCCCGGAGGAATACATAAGAGACACTTTCTGGAATGCTTCAGACTCTGAAAAGGAATAAGTATGTGGTACGGTAAGTAAACCGACTCCAAAACAATTTTTAAGGCAATATTTCTCCGTTTTGGAATATTTAGTTAAATAGGAAAATAAGTAGTAGTCCGGGAAGGACACGAGGGCCCCACGAGGGTGGTGGGCGCGCCCTACCCCCCTGGGCGCGCCCCCTACCTCATGAGCGCCTCGTGTGCCTTTCGGACTCCGTTTTCTTGCATGTTACGTATTTTGGTCGGTAAAAATTCATTATATAACCTCCCGAAAGTTTTGACTCTCGTATCACGCAAAAATCCTCTGTTTTCGTTTCGAGCTGTCCTGTTGCAGATTGAATCAACATGTCTTCCCAGGATTCGTTAGGAGAAAGCTATGTGGATGATTACTTAGAAAATCCCAAGGTCTATGGAGATGTGGAACACGATGGATGGGCTACGGAGGAAGAAGAGGGCTATGAACCCAAGGAGGAGGAGGAGACGAGCTCAGATGAAGATGATTCACCATTACCTCAACCTGGGGACATGCACGTGGAGTTCAAAAAGTCAAGTCTCCCTGATAGGGTAAAGAAACCCAAGTTCGAGTTTATCCCTTTTCGTCTCTTGCAGGAAAATAAGCAAGACCTATGCAAAAAGATATTAACCCTGGAGTGGGAAATTGATGATCTGAGGGATCAAAATGCCTTCCTCAAGCGCAAATTAAGGGAGAAGCATAAGCCATCAACTAAGCCAACAACACCTCCACCGTCTCCTCCAACAAAGAAGAATTGAGTATCTGGGTATGGGCACTCCCCTTGGCAATTGCCAAGCTTGGGGGAGGTGCCCCGGTATTGTATCACAATCACAACTCCTATCTTTACCGTTTTTCTTAGTTCGATCCTATTAGTAGTATCTTGATCTAGTAGAATAAAGTTTATGGCATGATCTAGTTTTGAGTTTTGCTTTATGATCTCTCTATGTAATCGAGTCCGTGAGTTATATATAATAAAGATTAGTGTTGAGTCAAGGGCTTGATTATTTTGCCATGATCTTGGGTGAATAAAATAAAGAAGAAAAGAATAAAAAGAAACAAAAGTTCATATTGATCTTATTGAGAGTAATGACTTCACATAGAAAGAGTATGATGATTAAAAGTTGTTGGGAGTTGGCAGACATAGCTTTGGTCATGGTTGCAATTAATAGGAAGTAATAAGGAAAGAGAGGTTTTCACATATAGATATATTATCATTGACATCTTTTATGATTGGGAGCACTCATTAAAATATGACATGCTAAAGAGTTGATGTTGGACAAGGAACACAACGTAATGAGTTATGTCTTTCTTATATCTAAGATAAAGTATGTTGTCATGGTTCCTCTAACTTGTTGAGCTTGCCTTTCCCCCTCATGCTAGCCAAATTCTCAGCACCAAGTAGAAATACTACTTGTGCTTCCAAATATCCCTAAACCAGTTTTGCCATGAGAGTCCACCATATCTACCTATGGATTGAGTAAGATCCTTCAAGTAAGTTGTCATCGGTGCAAAGCGATAAAAATTGCTCTAAATATGTATGATTGATTGGAGTGGGAGAAATAATCTTTATACAATCTTGTGATGTGGAAGTAATAAAAGCGACGGACTGCATAATAAAGGTTCATATGACAAGTGGCAATATAAAGTGACGTTGTTTCGCATTGAGATTTTATATATCCAACCATAAAAGCGCATGGCGACCTCTGCTTCCCTCTACGAAGGGCCTATCCTTTATTATTATCTTCCACCTTATGCAAGAGTCATGGTGATCTTCACCTTTTCTTTTTCATTTTATCCTTTGGCAAGCTCGGCATGTTGGAAAGAACATGATATATATATATATATATATATATATCTAATTAGATGTAGGGGAGCATGAACCATTATTGTTGACATTACCCTTGAGGTAAAAGGTTGTGGGGCAAAACTATAAGCCCCTATCTTTCTCTGTGTCCGATTAAAGCTCCGTAACCACAAGTATTGCATGAGTGTTATCAATTATGGGAGACTAAATGATAGTTGAGTATGTGGACTTGCTTTTTAGCTCTGACATAGACTCTTTCCGATGTTATGATAAATTGCAATTGCTTCAATGACTGAGATTATAGTTTGTTAGAGCCCAATAAGGTTTATGATTTATACTCTTGCATTGTGAATAGATCATCACTTGAACATAAGTAATCATCGGACAAAATCTATATATGTTGCTGTTATAAGAATAATCATGATGCCTTCATGTCCGTATTTTATTTTTATCGATGCCTCTACCTCTAAACATGAGGACATATTTATTGTTATCGGCTTTTCGCTTGAGGACAAGCGAGGTCTAAGCTTGGGGGAGTTGATACGTCCATTTTGCATCATGCTTTTATATCGATATTTATCACATTATGGACTGTTATTTCACTTTATATCACAATACTTATGGCTATTCTCTCTTATTTTACAAGGTTTACATAAAGAGGGAGAATGCCGGCAGCTGGAATTCTGGTCTGGATAAGGAGCAAATATTAGAGACCTATTCTGCGCAACTCCAAAAGTCATGAAACTCCACGGAACGTCTTGGAAGAAATAAAGAAAAATCCACGCCAAAGATGAAGGCCAGGGGGCCCACATCCTAATCACGAAGGTGGGGGCGCCCCCCCTAGGGCGCGCCCCTACCTCGTGGGCCCCCTGGTGGCTCTCTGATTCCCATCTTCTCCTATATGAGGTCTTTCGATGAGAAAAAATAGGGAGGAACTTTTCGGGACGAGACTCCACCGCCACGAGGCAGAACCTTGGCGGATCCAATCTAGAGCTCCAGCAGAGCTGTTCTGCCAGGGATACTTCCCTCCCGAAGGGGGAAATCATCACCATCGTCATCACCAACGCTCCTCTCATCGGGAGAGGGCAATCTCCATCAACATCTTCACCAGCACCATCTCATCTCCAAACCCTAGTTCATCTCTTGTATCCAATTCTTGTCTCAAAGTCCGGGATTGGTGCTAGTAGGTTGCTCATAGTGTTGATTACTCCTTGTAGTTGATGCTAGTTGGTTTAATTGGTGGAAGATTATATGTTCAGATCCTATATGCATATTATTACCCCTCTGATTATGAACATGAATATGCTTTGTGAGTAATTACGTTCGTTCCTGAGGACAAGGGAGAAGTCTTGCTATGAGTAGTCATGTGAATTTGGTATTCGTTTGATATTTTGATAAGATGAATGTTGTCTAGCCTCTAGTGGTGTTATGTGAACATAGACTACATAACACTTCACCATTATTTGGGCCTAGAGGAAGGCATTAGGAAGTAATAAGTAGATGATGGGTTGCTAGAGTGACAGAAGCTTAAACCCTAGTTTATGCGTTGCTTCGTAAGGGGCTAATTTGGATCCATATGTCTCATGCTATGGTTAGGTTTACCTTAATACTTTTGTTGTAGTTGCGGATGCTTGCAATAGAGGTTAATCATGAATGGGATCCTTGTTCAAGTAAGAACAGCACCCAAGCACCGGTCCACCCACATATCAAATTATCAAAGTATCGAACGCGAATCATATGAACGTGATGAAAACTAGCTTGACGATATTCCCATGTGTCCTCGGGAGCGCTTTTCCTATTATAAGAGTTTGTTACGGCTTGTCCTTTGCTACAAAAGGATTGGGCCACCTTGCTGCACTTTATTTACTTTTGTTACTTGTTGCTCGTTACAATTTATCCTATCACAAAACTATTTGTTACCACTTATTTCAGTACTTGCAGAGAATACCTTGCTAAAAACCGCTTATCATTTCCTTCTGCTCCTCGTTGGGTTTGACACTCTTACTTATCGAAAGGACTACGATAGATCCCCTATACTTGTGGGTCATCATCAGGAAGGGGAGCAGGGACATCTGCAGTCAACAGCTGATAGAGCTGGCTTGTACGTGATCGATAGGCTTTCAATTACTAGCGGCAATACAACACCGTAATTTCCAGCCAGTTCCACTTTCCCGATTTATATACCCCTGTTATGTACACTATGATTTGCCTAGTTGCTTTGTGCTCTTGTTATCATGGTTTCACAATAAACTCTCTATACAGTATATTATGAACCTATCATCTGCCAGCTATCCTTACTTCTGGAGCCTATTTTTTGTGTACGTGTGCCAGATTATATAAATGCACGCACCATATTATAGCACACATGAACTATCTCATCAGAATCCAGTGATAGCACACAAGTGTTTACAGGGGCGCCCCTATATTAGAATATCATCTGCATTACAAAGATAATCTCACAACTATTTATGTTTTCATGGTTCTTAGATATTATACGCAATTACAGTGAATATCAGAATCCGCGCATCAGAAGAATATTGTGGTACACTGCAATGACTTACAAAATTGGCAGCAAGGCATTGAGTGCCATTCTAGAAGCAATGAAACTCGTACGCTCCCCACCTGTTGATTCTTGTTCAGAATATCATCCTAATGACTATTCTAACCTCGAGGAGTCAAAGGCAGATGGCATGTCCTGTTCACCCATCAAGGTGCATGTTCTAATTTGGCAAGGTTTTATTGATTGCGTGTATCTTGCATATGTTGTCTTGCATTTCTTCTACTTTGTTGCATCGCCATCTGCTTAGTTTACTCATCATATATGTCGAGATGCCATGCCCATCCATTATCAATACATATTCCATCTGTCATCATACCATGTTTTTCCACTCAAATGTTGTTCTTGTGCATCAGACATCAAAAAGGAAGAGGGTGATTGCCGAACCTGAAGGAGCACCAGCAAAGTCCTTGAAAAACGTGGTGGTGCCGGCGAAATCAGACAACACCCCACTTATATTGGTTGTACAACCAGTGACACAAAACGCAGGACCAACTCCAGCAGACTGTACCCATACTTCACTGGCCACACCACTAGCCCCACCACACAGGACCTGCACTCCAGCAAAAGGTATACCAATTTCATTTGCCATAGCACCAGTTGTACCATAGAAAAAATCCCACTCCAGCAAAAAGTACAACAAGTCCACCGGCCGAAGACCTATCCCAACTGCAGAGACGGCCAATTCCTGCAGATTGGAACCCCATTCCATTTATTCCTAGTTTAAAAGACAATGCTTTCAATGTTGTTAGGGACTACGTGCATATATTCCCATCATGGGAAGATTATTGTGAAGACAAACACCATTTTCACATCTTCCTGTCCAACTTACGTGTAAGTGCTATTATTCATGGTTATTATTTTCCTGTTTTCTGCTGATTAAACACATCAATGATTTACATTACATTGTTGTAACTAGGCGAGGGTCAATCTGGATAGTCATGACGAGCAAAGCTTGCTTGTGCTTTTCAAGGAAGCATTGCAGCAGTATCAGTGTTACCTGAGGAAATCACACTTTGATGGCACTGGTCTATGAAATCACATGACAATTTGAACTTCTACTTTTCTGCATGTGCCTTATGGATCTTTTTTGCAGGAAATCTGCTCGAAGAAGAATTCCGGTTTGACAAGAACGACAGGATATCGCAAATATGCTGCCCGCTTCTTTGCTCTTGTTAGTACCTATTGTCTGTATCACTGTACTTGCATGCATACCTGGTTCATTATGTGACAGCAGTATGCATGATAGCTTGCTTATCAATTGTTCGCTCCAAATTATCTGATCTGTATGAATGGTTACATTAGTGTAGAATATATCCAATGCCAGTGTTTTTTTAGCTCTGCATTGTTCTTGTAAGTACATGCTGTCCTTTATCAGTGTACTTATAATGGCAGGTAGTTGTTCATGTACCATCACTCTGCAGCTTATTTTCCTTTGCCCTCCATTTTCTACACATCAGATCTATATTTACTCTTACCATAAGGTTGGTACTAAAGAATTTTAGCTGTGCATTGCTCTTAGCTGTACCTTTTGCCTGTATCGCTGCACTTACATTTATAGCTACTTGGTTATGTAGCATCACTCTTCATCTTATCTTAAATATTCTCCATTTTTTGTATATTATCACATCTATATTTACTCTTAACAAAATGTAGAATAAAGGCAATGCTTTTTAAGAAGATTCTGTGGTAAACTTCTTGAATTGCCCCCCCCCCATCAGCATGGACAAGGCCTATATAGAGCCTGTCTTCACCAATAATGTAAGTTTGTCCATCTCAAGCCTTCAACCTTTGTTGTATATATTTGGTTAGGCATGACTGCAACAGCTGTTTATTTTTTGTGTATGCATCAAATTGCTTGTTTAAAGTTTATTATATGTAGTTCATAAACAAAAGTTCGTCCTTTCTCAATTTAAGTTTTTAGTTGTACAACCAAGTTCCTTCTTCATACCATGTAAATTAAACTATACAGAGCAAGTGATCTTCTTTTGCACTGCATGTATGCTTCTATTCTTCATCTGTAATCCAATGGCGTGGTGAACCTACCCACTACAGCACAATGTCATATTCTGCAATGACTTAACTATGAACAATGTCATATCATTCTACTATTATTTAAACCATCTCTTTATTTGCCAATCTGAAATGGTATAAATTGACAGCACACTAACCATTGATACTTATGAGCTATTGATCTATAATCCAGTGGTGCCGTGAAGCTGCCAACTCCTTCACAATGTCATTTCCTGCCATATCTTGACCTGAACAATACCATATTGTGTTAATGCAAATTTAAACGGCGTCACTTTATTTGTCAGTAAGAAATGTGATGAATTGTCAGCACTGATACTTTGATGTGCAAAACCTGTCATCTGTTTGCTTGTTTATCTTTCGGAGTGAGGAAGATATAAGTGTTGAACAAGCGCAGTCTCATCATCTTGCTCAGCTGCTTGCGCTGCAGCTCCCCAGCAGGGCTAACCTTTCTTGAACTCTATTGAAGTGCTGTCGGTTTTGTATATTATTTTGTCGGCATGTTTATTTGCACTGGTGGCGATCTTTGATGCCCAGTGTATGTAATCTGCTGTCTGCTTGTGCTTTATTATCATAGTGGCGAACTTTGATGCCCAGTGGATGTAATATGCCGTAATTTCTTTATTGTATAGTATAGGTTTTTTCTTATTCACGATGATGTAGTTATTTTAATGTATATATATCATGTCTTCGCAGTAAACCGGCCAAACCGTAAAATTACGGTACATAATCGGGCCATCATGCAATCACGATGTAGGTTGGGCCTGAAACGTGCCGATCAGCTCACGGGCGGCAGCAGCCCTAAATGAACCCCGGCCCATGATTGTGCGAATCAAATCACGGGCTTTTAGTAGGCCGAAAAATTGTCTCGGTCCTTGTTTGGCCCAATCAGATATCGGCTGCGAGCAGGCCGGATGCAAACCGGGCCGTAGTTAGGCCCAACTATATGACGGGCTTTTAACATGCTGAAATTAATATAGGGCCGAAATGTTAAATGGGCCCTTAACAGGCCAAAACTAATATCAGGCCGAATTACTAAGTGGGCCTTTAGCAAGTGGGCCCAAAAGCATAGTGTCCAGTTGACGGGCCGAATTTGATATGGGCCATAATTAGGCCCAAAACCTCTTAAAGGGGCGGACCTGATCTAGGTCATAATTTGGCCCAGAACGTGGTAGGCTTTTAACGGGCCGGATCTCATATGGGCCACTATTAGGCACAGAGCGTGGCAGGCCATTAATAGACCGGATCAAATATGGGTCGGCATTTGGCCCAAAACATGGCAGCCAGTTAACGGGCCGGCCTACTAGGGTCCTCAAAATCTTGTGGGCCTACAGCTGGGCCGGCCCATTAATGTCGGCAAAATCTCGTGGGCCTTTAGCTGGGCCGGCCCATTATGATCCGCAAGAATTTTGTGGGCCTTTACCTGGGCCGGCCTATTATGGCACACGAAAATCTTGTGGACCTTTACCTGGGCCGGCCCATTATGGACCGCGAAATCTTGTGGGCCTTTAGCTAGGCCAGCCCATTATGGTCCGCAAAATCTCGTGGGCCTTTAGCTGGGCCGGCCCATTATGGTCTACAAAATCTTGTGGGCCTTTAGTTGGGCCGGCCCATTTAAACTTGTTGGGCCGTGCCACGTGTCGATGTATCATAGGCGCCTTCTGTCCAGTGAGTGGATGACATCTGTCCCGACGATGAGCCGACACGTGTTTCCTCTAGCCAATGATGATTTTACATGTGGAAAATCCCCATTGGTCGGGGCTGTTAACGGGTTATCGAATCCAAAACCCGACCCGGTAGCTTAACGGCGTTTCGTTACGATGGATGCCACGTGTCGGTCACCCTTGGTTAAAGCACTTCTGTGACGCACGATTTATCGTCATGGAAGTGGACACTTCCGTGATGATAATTTTGGTAATGTCATGGAACACTTCTACAACAGCACAGGTATGACTATCTTGATTCAGTCATAAATTTGTCATGGATGTACATGCATGACAAAAAAAGCGACCTACTGTGACAAACACGTATCATCACGGAAGTGTATTTTTTTTGTAGTGCATGACGACGACGATGAAGTGCCATACACCACAAGAAGAAGTAGGACCACCCTACCTAAAGGATGTCCGTTCAACAGAAGAACTCCATTTGCGAAAAAGAAGGGCAAGAAGATTGTGAAAAGATAGCTAGCTAAGATCAATTGTATTGAAATCGTAGTCTTCATTTCTCAATTGTATTTCGACATATTGAAATGATATTTCTTCTGTTCTAGTCCTCATGAATATTTATTTATGTTTATTCTGGTATACCAATTTTTATTTATGTTTATTTGTAAATAATTCTATGTTAATTTTTTGAACTCATGAATATTTTTTAATATTTTTTGAACTCATGAATATTTTTAAACTCATGAATATTTTTTGAACTCATGAATATTTTTAAATTTCATGAGCACTTTTTGAATTCATGAATATTTTTTCATATTCATAAATGTTTTACCAATTCACAAATGAATGCAACTAAAAATCGAAAAAAAAGTTACTAATGGCACACCAGGAGAAGGTGTGCCATTGCTATCAAGGTGCTTATGGCGCACCCCTAGGAGGTGCACCTTTGGTATACCAATTTTTTAATATTTTTAATATTTTTTGAACTCATGAATATTTTTAAACTCATGTATATTTTTTGAACTCATGAATATTTTTAAATTTCACGGGCACTTTTTGAATTCATGCAACTAAATTAGTAATAACTACTTATATCGTAACATTTTAAAATCTATGGTCATTTTCTAAAAAAATATTATATGCAACTAAAAATCCAAAAAAAATTACTAATGGCGCACCAGGAGAAGGTGCGCCATTGCTATTGCGGTTTTTATGGCGCACCCCTAGAGGGTGCGCCATTGCTAAGCCTCCCCCCACTAAAATCCCCAATCCCCGATCCCCAATCTCACATCTCTCTCTCAGCCCCGACCCACTGCGCCACCGCCCCTACCCACTGCGCCGCCGCCCCTACCTGCGCCACCGCCCTGCCTCCTCGGCCCCCCCTCCCCACTTGCCCCCTCGTGCTTCCCCTCGCCCTCTCCGCCTTCTCCTCTCCCCCAGATCTGCGTCAGCAACCCGCGCGCGCCGCGCCCGTCGCCGGCCACCTTGCACCGCCGTGGCAACCGTCGACCTCATGCCACACCGACGTTCTGTTGTCCTGCGCCGTCGTTCTGCATTTTTCACTGAGGTTAGTCTTCATTCCATTTTGCAAGGGCGTGCCGGCTCATGGCCCGGGCGGCGATAGGGGCTTCCTCGATTGGGGCTGGTGGCTGATTTCGTGGCTGCTCTCGCAGGGACCAAGGTCGGGTACAGGCCCGGGGTGGTTGTCGGCGGGAAGGACCTGGAGCACGACTGTGGGGCGCACTGTGGGATCGGCTACTTCATCGAGCCGCTCCTTCTGCTCGGGCTCTTCGCCAGGTCGCCATTGTCCATTCGTATCAAAGGTGAAGGGCGTTTGCTTACCCTGTTTCTACTTGAGGTCAATTGATTCATTGCCATGTTCTCTACTAGAACTCTATAATTGCGATGCTATCTGAGCCAGAGGTCCGGCGATTAGGTTGTTCTAGATAGAATTATTAGCTAGCCAGTCTGATTCATTGTTCGGTGCAATGGGTTGTTTCAGTTAGTGTATATGTGTGACTTATGTGAGTGGACTCTGTTCTGGTGTGGACTGTTTTCACAAAGGTGGTTTTATATGTGTGACTTATTGGTTTTCACAAAGCTTGTTCTTGGGCTAAGTTACTTTCTGTTGGTTGCTGAGCTAAGTTTTAGCATATCTTGGCACAGGCACGGATGCCACAAACACACTGCCATGATCATTTTGTGGTTTTAGCATATCCAAGGAGGTGTTTGTTATTTAGTTGGTGGTAGCTTTCTGGTTGTGTTAAAAGGAGGAGTAATAAGAGTAAGAAAGCAAAGCATTATGGCTTTGTGGTGGTCTCTTTTTGGAGATGGTGTCATGCAGCTCCTCCCTGGATGCTGATGCTGAGAGGTGTCTCTTTTTGGAGATGGTGCGCCGCCGCTCTCTACTGCTTGCTGCCGCTCTCTACTGCTTCTACTCCATCTCCTTGCGCCCCTGATGTTCCTCTTCAAAGTCTGAACCTCAACTTCTTGTTGTTGCTATCTCTCTCAATCTATTCTCTAAATTTCAGTGAACATTGAGAAGTGTATTTGATGTAAGGTTCAGATCTGACTAGCACCGATGACAAAAATGCCTTCTACCTAGATCAGCAAGCCAAAATATTTGTGAGGTGTAAATAAGCAATTTTCTCCTTTTATTTTAGCTAGATAAGAACCACAGCTAATGCACTCTAGATATACTTATCATCTTGTTTCAAAGATTGGCAGAATATCTTATTTTAGCTAGCTAAGCAATTTTCTCCTTTTATTTTAGCTAAATAAGAACCATAGTTAACAAAGATTGGCAGAATATCTTGTTTCAAATATAGCCTATGCATGTCTTGTTTTCTGGTTATGGATATTGTATAGTATTGCATATCTTGTTTTTTTGTAATATAATGCTTACCAAAGGTTTCAATATTTTGCTATTACCATTGTTCTTTGAGCATAATTCTTTTTCAGTTCCTACTATCCTTTTTCATTTCCATTTATATGTGTGAACTTTTATTTTGTCCATATGAAAGCAGAGGACCATATGGTCTATGGCCTTTTCATCCGTATGAAAGTAGAGGCACATTGTGGTGCTGCTTTGTTTCTGTGATCACATTGAGAAAGACTTGTAAAGATGATGATCATCTTTTACATAAAACAATTTCTGTAAACACGTTAGTAACTTTGCTAGTTTGCTGGGTTTTGTCTCCGACCATCGTGTCGTGATGATTTTGCAAGTACCCCGAGAGGCCCTTGAGTTTGCCGGAATGTCGATTAACTTCTGTTCCGGCAAATTCAGGTACTCCATATGTCCTATTTTCAGCAAAGGTCATGCTAAAATTTTCCGTGAATTTTAGCATGACTTTGCTAAAAATAGGACATATGGGGTACTTGCGACCAATGCATGGGCCGGGGTATCTTAGTACTTAATTAAGTAGGATCAACTGCCTCTTGTGTTATACATGTAGAAGTGTGATATCAACTCATAGTTATTACTAATGTCAGTTGCTCGTCATCGATAAACCCTAATCTGGTAGGATGACCTACTAAAAAAGTCCATACCACATATTCTATTTGGATGGCCCTGCTAACCCTTGACCATAAATACTTGAGATGGATGTAGCATGCTTAAAGAAAGAAATGTTTTAGGGTGCCTCGACAAACCCTAAATGATATAAACTTGGATTTTAGGGTGCCTCGGCGTCGACAAACCCTAAATGATAAAACCTTAGCTTTTACGGTGCCTCGGCATCGATAAACCCTAAATGATGAAAACTTAACTTAGCATTTAGGGTTCCTCAGCGTCGACAAACCCTAAATGATAAAAGCATAGCTTTTAGGATACCTCGGTGTCGACAAACCCTAAATGATGAGACCATGATAATTCCTCACAAACCAACCCTTAAATAACACTAAGCCATTATGCCGTCACCCTTGAAGCCTTGCAGGCATTTGCAGCCCTTAGCTTGTTCATTCTGTAGATTTCCAAAATTCAGTTTTGTACCGCACACCGAAGCCAACTTTTTGGCGACATTCCTCGAGAATTAGGTTATTTGGTCAACTTAGAGATCTTGTTCCTTGATAATAACCAACTTTTTGACCAATTTTTTTCCTATTTAGAGCGAAACATGGCCCACAACGATGAGGCCGGCGGTTCGGGCAAGGCATTCTGGGAGCTGTCCCAGGAGATGGAGGAAGAACCTCACCGCTATGAGGACGCCGCAGAAGACACTGATCCTGACTACACAACCCCTAGTGGCGTCGGGGATGACACCACTGATGGTGCCGGCGAGGATGCCACCATTGATGATGGCAGCGCACGCACAGATGGAAGCCAGCCGAAGAGGCAACGGAAGGACCGATGCCCGAACGTGCTCGACACCGTCAAGGAGGAATTTACTGAAGTGTCCTCCGAGGGGCATCCAACGACGCCCCCAGAAATAGTCAAGGGGTACGCGGGACAGCTCGGGTGCATTCTCTAGAGCACCGTCTCGATCAACACCGAGAACCTAAGGCATCGTGACTGAGGGAATTTGCGCAACCTCCTCTTCACGAAGCTGCACGAACGATACAAGTTCCCCGGTGACTTCGCAAACACAAGCCTCGCAGGGAATAAAGTGAACAGTGCCGCCCTCACGAAGATGGGCTTGGCCCTGGCTACTTGGAGAGCCGCGATGAAGAGAATGATTCAAAAAGGTGATAGTTATGAGAAGATCAAGGAGAAACATCCTTTGATCAGCGAAGATGACTACCTGGAGTTCAAGATCAAGTGTGAGAGCGACGCAACCGTGGAATCAAGTCAGTGGGGGAAAGAGATGCGGGACTTGAACTTAGGGGTCCACAAACTCGGTCTCGACGGTTACAGAGTGGCGGAACCTATATGGGACAAGGAGGACGCGGAGCGTGCCGAGCAAGGCCTACCACCCCTCTTCGAGAAATACCATGACAAGCAGACCAGGAACTATGTCAGGGCCCGGTACAAGGTGGACCCGGTAACCAAGGAGCTTACCACGGATCCGAAGACCAAGGCGCTTGAGCGTGTTCTGGTAAGGAATACACCCCCGCGTAATTAGCTCCATATGGTTGCATTCTAATTAATGAAGCCTATTTTCTAAATGGTTCACGTTCCTTCTGCAGGACACTGAAAGCAGTAGCGCGGGGTCGTCTCAGAGCTCCCCTTTCGACACCCTTTTAAATAGGGCGTTGAAAGTAATGAAAAACAAGGATAAGCTCAGTAAGCCGTCGTCAGCTGGTCGTGTGGCCGGCAAAGGCTTGTCCACGAAATGGTCGGAGTACTATACCGTTGGGCGAAAGGAGAGAAAGACCAGCTCGAAAAGCCAGAGCGCGAGGTTCAACAACTCAAGGCACAAGTGGCGCGGATTCCGGAGACCGTCGAAGAGCAAGTGCGAGACCAATTGGGAGCGACGATCACCGCCATTATGCCTACCTTGGTTTCTGGGCCGCAGGCATGGATTGCGGGTGGCCAACAGGGGCCGCCCCCGATTCCTAGCTTCACAGGCAGCAACTCGCGTAACGCGCCGGCTGCGCCATTGGTGTTTCCGGCGGAGGCGGCATTGGTGTCTCCCGCGGCGGCGCCGGCATTGCAGCTTAATACACCCATGTGTGGGAGGAATGCGTCGGCCGGCACCTCGACAACAAGTGGCCCCTCCGTCACTTGCACGCCTGCCGTTGGCGGTGCCTCGACATTAGTCGAGCTCGACACCATCACGGTAACTAATTAAGCCACTCGGCTGATGACTTAATCTCCTTGCCTTTGACTGGGCATCCCTGACACCCTACATGTTTTCGCAGGGTGCCGCCGACGTTCTATGCACTGTCCTACACTTCGTGAATGACGAGTTGGTCGATATCGCCAAGGGCAGAATCGTTCAACCGGGAAGCCGCGTGTTCCACGGTAATCAGATGCCACCCACCGTTTATAGGGTTCAACTAGTTCGGGTGCTGTCGGGCTTCGACGACATGTTACCTCCGTATCGACCCCATGGGGCCGACGAAGATGATGTGATAACCCTCAGCGCCTGCATAAGCTGGCCCATGCTTTGGCCGAAGAGTCAGATTCGTTTGGGGGCGGGGGACACCACCCCACAGACAACACTGCCAGTCGTGCCGGCGCCAAGCCATGGCAAGACCCCTGCAACGCTACCGGACATGCTGGACATGGATATGGCACAGGATCCAGACATGCATATGGCATAGGATCCGGACGACGACAACGATGGTACATTTACCAACGTCGATAAGTACTTCAACGAACATGGGTATGGTAACGAATTCTTGGGGCCTCCTTCTCAAGAACCCAACCCTGCAAAATACGATCTAGATGGTACCGCGGAGAAACCCAGTTGCAACAGGCGTCGTCTGGCGTTCAGTTCTCAGGAGACGCCTCTAGCTGCCGCCTTCACCGAGCCTCAGATAGCCAAGGTGCGAAATATTATCAGCCCCAACACACTCAAGAAGGTTGTCTATGAGCAGAACTCGATCCCATTACGGCAGAAGAAGAAGGGACAGAAAAGAAAGAGTAACAAGGGTGCGAGCCAGCTGGCACCGAGTACGATCCGTGCTCAGGATGGGCCACCTTCACCTAAGGATATCTCGAGGAGGGTGCATGTGGCGGGTAGGCCGATGCTACAGACTAATCTGCTCAATGTTGCAACCGGTGCTATGCGGAGTCTGCATGACAGTGTTCTTTCTTTGGAGAAGCGGCGTCTCCGTGAGAATGATGTGGCATATCCGGTTTTTGTGGCCAAGGTGCCAGAGCGCAAGGGCTTTGTGGATAGCGCCGTCGGGGGTATGATCGTCCTACGGTTTGATGACATCTTCGCTATGTTTAACCTTCATCTGTTGCACTACACCTTCGTTCGGCTATTTTCGCTGAATATGGAGATGCGGATCATTAGAGATAAGACCCCGGACATCATGATAGTCGACCCCTTCTACATGCGTGCCAAGATCTTGGGCAGCGCTGGGGACCGGCAAGTCGCGAGTTCATACCTCGAAGGCGTCATTCTGGCAAAACCAAATAAGGATAACTTCCTCGTGCCTTACTTTCTCGAGTAAGTCATCCCCTCACCGCCCTGTAACATATGATTTCTTAGATTTTGATTGTTCTTTTTTTCTAACATTCCATGTTTTGTGCAGTGACACACATTGCACACTCATCCTCTTAAGCCCGAAATATTCCACGGCCACGTATTTCAACTCGGACCGTCAGTCGAAGAAAGACTACACAAATATCAAGAAAGTTCTTGATGATGTTCTCCCCTGCTACGCCAGATCTGGAGGCACCTTCAGCAGGCCAATTCGTAGGTACGGCAAGCACGTGTTCGCCCACAATACGACGTTCCCCTGCGTCAAGCAGCCGCCTGGCGGTCAGAAGGATGCCTACTACGCCCTCCATCACATGCGGGCGATCGTACAGGACCATAATCACCTTCTGCTACCAAATAATCTCAAAGATTGGGCCTCAAGCTTGTCGGCAATCCAGGACGCGGACATCAGACAAGAATTCTTTCGCATCCAGTCGGAGTTTACGGAAATCATCCATCAAGATGTTCTTCGTACCTCGAGGCAGTTCTACCTCAGATATCAACCGTCCAACACCGAGATAGAAACAACGCTACAAATGCAGGCCGACAACGCCCGCGATTTCATGACCATCATGATAGACGGCGGCTTCATCCATGCTCCGGTCCCTGAGTCGAGTCGAAAGTAGTGATGCTATGTGTAGTTCTGAAATATCGATTAGCTCATGTTGTAATTAAACTTCAATGAACTTGTATGTCTCTTTGGTTTGGACAGTCGTTCAACTTATACATAATTGATGCTATTTATTAGTAGGACCATGAATCGTGCTATTAATGTCTTGCTTTTCTCTTCCGATCCTTTTGTTGCATACTTATATATTGCTTATGTATTGTCTGTGAATTGCTACTAACGTTTTGTTTGGCTAGTGCATAGAGATGTCGTCATATGTCGTGTACAAGGGTAAGGTTCCCGGAGTCTACGACGACTGGGAGGAGTGTCGGAGACAGGTTCATCGTTTCAGCGGTAACAGTTACAAAGGGTACACCACTAGGGCGGAGGCGGAAGCTAGATACACGCGCTACCTAGCGGGAGAGAGGAGGGAGCGGAGGAGGAACCAGATGAAGACCAGTTTCATCGCGATGATGCTCATCGTGATGACCGCAGCTCTCTTCTATGTGCTGGTAGTTTAGGTGATCGATATCGACTTGTAATGTGAAGACAAACTCGCTACTCACGGTCTCAAGACTTGTAATGTTCTAACTTTGTTCGGTCTTTTGAATTCGGAGACTAATATGATGAATTGTATTCGGAGACTAATCTTCTATTGTATTCGATGAATCTGCTGTTTATATGTTGTGCTTTCTATATTCTGTGCAGTAATATATTTTGTAACCTGTGCAAATATCAGAAAAGAAAAAAAATCCTAATATTTGCTACCTCTTGAGCATTGCGTTGGTTTTCCCCGAAGAGGAAGGGATGCTGCAGCAAAGTAGTGTAAGTATTTCCCTTAGTTTTTGAGAACCAAGGTATCAATCCAGTAGGAGGCTACGCGCGAGTCCCTCGCACCTGCACAAAACAAATAAATCCTTGCAACCAATGCGATAAGGGGTTGTAAATCCCTACACGGCCACTTACGAGAGTGAGATCTGATAGATATGATAAGATAATATTTTTGGTATTTTTATGATAAAGATGCAAAGTAAAATAAAACCAAAGTAAAAGCAAAAGGAAATAACTAAGTATTGGGAGATTAATATGATGAAGATAGACCCGGGGGCCATAGGTTTCACTAGTGGCTTCTCTCAAGAGCATAGGTATTCTACGGTGGGTGAACGAATTACTGTTGAGCAATTGACAGAATTGAGCATAGTTATGAGAATATCTAGGTATGATCACGTATATAGGCATCACGTCCGAGACAAGTAGACCGACTCCTGCCTGCATCTACTACTATTACTCCACTCATCGATCGCTATCCAGCATGCATCTAGAGTATTAAGTTCATGAAAACAGAGTAACGCCTTAAGCAAGATGACATGATGTAGAGGGATAAACTCATGCAATATGATGAAAACCCCATTTTGTTATCCTTGATGGAAACAATACAATACGTGCCTTGCTGCCCCTACTGTCACTGGGAAAGGACACCGCAAGATTGAACCCAAAGCTAAGCACTTCTCCCATTGCAAGAAAGATCAATCTAGTAGGCCAAACCAAACTGATAATTTGAAGAGACTTGCAAAGATAACCAATCATACATAAAAGAATTCGGAGAAGATTCAAATATTGTTCATAGATAGACTTGATCATAAACCCACAATTCATCGGTCTCAACAAACACACCACAAAAGAAGATTACATCGAATAGATCTCCACAAGAGAGGGGGAGAACATTGTATTGAGATCCAAAAAGAGAGAAGAAGCCATCTAGCTAATAACTATGGACCCGTAGGTCTGAGGTAAACTACTCACACTTCATCGGAGGGGCTATGGTGTTGATGTAGAAGCCCTCCGTGATTGATACCCCCTCCGGCGGAGCTCCGGAACAGGCCACAAGATGGGATCTCGTGGATACAGAAAGTTGCGGCGGTGGAATTAGGGTTTTGGCTCCGTATCTGATCGTTTGGGGGTACGTAGGTATATATAGGAGGAAGGAGTACGTCGGTGGAGCAACAGGGGGCCCACGAGGGTGGAGGGCGCGCCTGGGGTGGGGGTAGGCGCGCCCCCCTACCTCCTGGCCTCCTCTTTTGTTTCTTGACGTAGGGTCCAAGTCCCCTGGATCATGTTCGGTGAGAAAATCATGTTCCCGAAGGTTTCATTCCGTTTGGACTCCGTTTGATATTCCTTTTCTTCGAAACCCTAAAATAGGCAAAAAAAACAACAATTCTGGGCTGGGCCTCCAGTTAATAGGTTAGTCCCAAAAATAATATAAAAGTGGATAATAAAGCCCAATAATGTCCAAAACAGTAGATAATATAGCATGGAGCAATCAAAAATTATAGATACGTTGGAGACGTATCAAGCATCCCCAAGCTTAATTCATGCTCGTCCTCGAGTAGGTAAATGATAAAAACAGAATTTTTGATGCAGAGTGCTACTTGGCATAATTTTAATGTAATTCTTCTTAATTGTGGTATGAATATTCAGATCCGAAAGATTCAAGACAAAAGTTCATATTCACATAAAGATAATAATACTTCAAGCATACTAACTAAGCAATTATGGCTTCTCAAAATAACATGGCTAAAGAAAGTTCGTCCCTACAAAATCATATAGTTTAGTCATGCTCCATTTTCGTCACACAAGAATGCTCTCATCATGCACAACCCCAATGACAAGCCAAGCAATTGTTTCATACTTTAGTAATCTCAAACCTATAAACTTTCACGCAATATATGAGCGCGAGCCATGGACATAGCACTATGGGTGGAATAGAATATAATGAGGGGGTTATGTGGAGAAGACAAAAAAGGAGACAGTCTCACATCAACGAGGCTAATCAATGGGCTATGGAGATGCCCATCGATTGATGTTAATGCAAGGAGTAGGGATTGCCATGCAACGGATGCACTAGAGCTATAAATGTATGAAAGCTCAACAAAAGAAACTAAGTGGGTGTGCATCCAACTTGCTTGCTCACAAAGACCTAGGGCACTTGAGGAGGCCCATTGTTGGAATATACAAGCCAAGTTCTACAATGAAAAATTCCCACTAGTATATGAAAGTGACAAAACAAGAGACTCTCTATCATGAAGATTATGGTGCTACTTTGAAGCACAAGTGTGGCAAAGGATAGTAACATTGTCCCTTCTCTCTTTTTCTCTCATTTATTTTTTTATTTGGCCTTTCTCTTTTTTATATGGCTTTTCCCCCTCTCTTTTTTTATAATTCCTCACTTGGGACAATGCTCTAGAAAATGATGATCATCACACTTCTATTTATTTACAACTCAATGCAAGAACAAAAGATGACTCTATATGAATGCCTCCGGCGGTGTACCGGGATATGCAATGGACCAAGAGTGACATGTATGAAAGAATTATGAATGGTGGCTTTGCCACAAATACTATGTCAACTACATGATCATGCTAAGAAATATGACAATGATGAATGTGTCATGATAAACAGAATGGTGGAAAGTTGCATGGCAATATATCTCGGAATGGCTATGGAAATGCCATAATAGGTAGGTATGGTGGCTGTTTTGAGGAAGATATAAGGAGGTTTATGTGTGAAAGAGTGTATCATATCACGGGGTTTGGATGCATCGGCGAAGTTTGCACCAACTCTCAATGTGAGAAAGGGCAATGCACGGTACCGAAGAGGCTAGCAAGGATGGAAGGGTGAGAGTGCGTATAATCCATGGAGTCAACATTAGTCATAAAGAACTCACATACTTATTGCAAAAATCTACAAGTCAACAAAAACCTCGGTACTACGCACATGCTCCTAGGGGGATAGATTGGTAGGAAAAGACCATCGCTCGTCCCTGACCGCCACTCATAAGGAGGACAATCAAATAACACCTCATGTTTCAAATTTGTTACATAACGTTTACCATACGTGCATGCTACGGGACTTGCAAACTTCAACACAAGCATTTATCAATTTCACAACTACTCAACTAGCACGACTTTGATATTAGTACCTCCATATCTCAAAACAATCATCAAGCATCAAACTTCTCTTAGTATTCAAAACACTCATAAGAAAATTTTACCAATCTTGAATACCTAGCATATGAGGATTTAAACAAATTACCATGCTATTTAAGACTCTCAAAATAATCTAAGTGAAGCATGAGAGATCAATAATTTCTATAAAACAAATCCACCACCATGCTCTAAAAGATATAAGTGAAGTATTAGAGCAAAACTATATAACTCAAAAGATATAAGCGAAGCACATAGAGTATTCTAACAAATTCCAAATCATGTACGGCTCTCTCAAAATGTGTGTACAGCAAGGATGATTGTGGTAAACTAAAAAGCAAAGACTCAAATCATACAAGACGCTCCAAGCAAAACACATATCATGTGGTGAATAAAAATATAGCTCCAAGTAAAGTTACCGATAGAAGTAGACGAAAGAGGGGATGCCTTCTGGGGCATCCCCAAGCTTTGGCTTTTAGGTGTCCTTAGATTATCTTGGGGGTGCCATGGGCACCCCCAAGCTTAGGCTTTTGCCACTCCTTGTTCCATAATCCATCAAATCTTTACCCAAAACTTGAAAACTTCACAACACAAAACTTAAAGTAGGAAATCTCGTGAGCTCCGTTAGCGAAAGAAAACAAAATACCACTTCAAGGTACTGTAATGAACTCATTCTTTATTTATATTGGTGTTAAACCTACTGTATTCCAACTTCTCTATGGTTTATAAACTATTTTACTAGCCATAGATTCATCAAAATAAGCAAACAACACACGAAAAATAGAATCTGTCAAAAACAGAACAGTCTGTAGTAATCTGTAGCTAGCGCAAGATCTGGAACCGTAGTTTCTAGATTCACTTGCTTTTGCAGAATGTTTTGCATGCTTAGTTGGTATAGTACGCACATAAGGAGACTTCACAAGGTTTGATACCTTGCGCTTCCGTATCCCAACAACCTCCTCCGGTACCTCATCTTGTTCAATAGAACCAACTGATCCACGTGATGCGATTTCATCTGTTCCTAAAGATGTAACGGATTTCTCATCCGATACCTCAGGAACTTCGATAGGATCATCTTTATCACCCTTGAAACTATCCAAATAGTCAGGTGTGCAATAATAAGGTCTCTTTTCTTCAGAATCATTAAGATCATCTTCATCATCCTCTTGCACATTCTTTTTTGCTATTGTTTTCAAATTGTCCATATCACGTTGATATACAAATTCTTTACGAGGGTCTCCACCATAGTTTCTAGATTCACTATTATCACCACACTCATTCTCTTCTTCTTTTTCACTATCACGGGCTTTGTAGAAGACACCACTTTTGTTCAATTTCTCTATCATCCTCTGTGATTACAAATAAGTTCTAGTTAGTTAGGTGACACATCAAAAAACAAAGTGAATGGCAAAAAAACGAAACTTGTACCTGTGCGCATAGCTTTGGCAAACGAAGCATGTCCTTACGAATGTGCTTCAGCTCAGTCATAATCCGATCCATAATAGGGTTCTGGCTAGAGGAAGCCTCAGATGTACTCACACCTTTTCTCCTTCCTATAATGTTAGACTTTTTCGTACTGGATTTCTTGTTTTTTTCAGCTTGTTTCACTCTAATTTTGTTTAGTCGGTACTCTTCAGCAATGGTGTCATTGATCTATGCTACCTCTTGAGCACTGCATTGGTTTTCCCTTGAAGAGGAAAGGGTGATGCAGCAAAGTAGCGTAAGTATTTCCCTCAGTTTTTGAGAACCAAGGTATCAATCTAGTAGGAGGCCACGCATGAGTCCCTCGCACCTACACAAACAAATAAAATCCTCGCAACCAATGCAATAAAGGGGTTGTTAATCCCTTCACGGTCACTTACGAATGTGAGATCTGATAGATATGCTAAGATAATATTTTTGGTATTTTTATGATAAATATGCAAAGTAAATAAAGAAAAATAAAAATGGCTCTTGAAATAGCTTGTTGACGGGAGATTAATATGATGAAAATAGACCCGGGGCCATAGGTTTCACTAGTGGCTTCTCTCGAGAGCATAAGTATTCCGGTGGGTAAAAAATTACTGTTGAGCAATTGACAGAATTGAGCATAGTTATGAGAATATCTAGGTATGATCATGTATATAGGCATCACATCCGAGACAAGTAGACCAACTCCTGCCTGCATCTACTACTATTACTCCACACATCGACCGCTATCCAGCATGCATCTAGAGTATTAAGTTCAAAAGAACAGAGTAACGCTTTAAGTAAGATGACATGATGTAGAGGGATAAACTCATGCAATATGATATAAACCCCATCTTGTTATCCTCGATGACAACAATACAATACGTGCCTTGCTGCCCCTACTGTCACTGGGAAAGGACACCGCAAGATTGAACTCAAAGCTAAGCACTTCTCCCATTGCAAGAAAGATCAATCTAGTAGGCCAAACCAAACTGATAATTCGAAGAGACTTGCAAAGATAACCAATCATACATAAAAGAATTCAGAGAATATTCAAATATTGTTCATAGATAAACTTGATCATAAACCCACAATTCATCGGTCTCAACAAACACACCGCAAAAGAAGATTACATCGAATAGATCTCCATCAGAATCGTGGAGAACTTTGTATTGAGATCCAAAGAGAGAGAAGAAGCCATCTAGCTAATAACTATGGACCCAAAGGTCTGAGGTAAACTACTCACATATCATCAGCGAGGCTATGGTGTTGATGTAGAAGCCCTCTGTGATCGATGCCCCCTCCGCCGGAGCTCCGAAAAGGCCCCAAGATGGGATCTCACGGGCACAGAAGGTTGCGGCGGTGGAATTAGGTTTTTGGCTCCGTATCTGGTAGTTTGGGGGTACGTAGGTATATATAGGAGGAAGAAGTACGTCGGTGGAGCAACGTGGGCCTCACGAGGGTGGAGGGCGCGTCTGGGGGGGGGGGGTTAGGCGCGCCCCCTACCCCGTGCCTTCATGGTAGCTTTCTTGACGTAGGGTCCAAGTCCTCTCGATCATGTTCGTTCCAAAAATCACGTTCCCGAAGGTTCCATTCCGTTTGGACTCCATTTGATATTCTTTTTCTGCGAAACTCTGAAATAGGCAAAAAACAGCAATTCTGGGCTGGGCCTTCGGTTAATAGGTTAGTCCCAAAAATAATATAAAAGTGTATAATAAAGCCCAATAATGTCCAAAATAGAATATAATATAGCATGGAACAATAAAAAATTATAGATACATTGGAGACGTATCAAGCATCCCCAAGCTTAATTCCTGCTCGTCCTCGAGTAGGTAAATGATAAAAACAGAATTTTTGATGTGGAATGCTACTTGGCATAATTTCATTGTGATTCTCTTAATTGTGGTATGAATATCTGGATCCGAAAGATTCAAGACAAAAGTCTAATATTGACATAAAAATAATAATACTTCAAGCATACTAACTAAGAAACTGCGTCTTCTCAAAATAACATGGCCAAAGAAAGTTATCCCTACAAAATCATATAGTCTGGCTATGCTCTATCTTCACCACACAAAGTATTTAAATCATGCACAACCCCAATGACAAGCCAAGCAATTGTTTCATACTTTTGGTGTTCTCAAACTTTTTCAATCTTCACGCAATACATGAGCGTGAGCCATGGACATAGCACTATATGTGGAACAGAATGGTGGTTGTGGAGAAGACAAAAAAAGGAGAAGATAGTCTCACATCAACTAGGCATATCAACGGGCTATGGAGAGGCCCATTAATAGATATCAATGTGAGTGAGTAGGGATTGCGATGCAACGGATGCACTAGAGCTATAAGTGTATGAAAGCTCAACAAAAGGAACTAGGTGGGTGTGCATCCAACTCGCTTGCTCATGAAGACCTAGGGTATTTTGAGGAAGCCCATCATTGGAATATACAAGCCAAGTTCTATAATGAAAAATTCCCACTAGTATATGAAAGTGATATCATAGGAGACTCTCTATCATGAAGATCATGGTGCTACTTTGAAGCACAAGTGTGGTAAAAGGATAGTAGCATTGTCCCTTCTCTCTTTTTCTCTCGGTTTTTTATTTGGGCCTTCTTTCTTCTGTTTTTAGTCCGGAGTCTCATCCCGACTTGTGGGGGAATCATAGTCTCCATGATCCTTTCCTCACTTGGGACAATGCTCTAAAAATCATGATCATCACACTTTTATTTACTTACAACTCAACAATTGCAACTCAATACTTACAACAAAATATGAGTCTATGTGAATGCCTCCGGCGGTGTACCGGGATGCGCAATAATGCATGAGTGACATGTATGAAAGAATTATGAACGGTGGCTTTGCCACAAATACGATGTCAACTACATGATCATGCAAGCAATATGACAATGATGAAGCATGTCATAATAACGGAACGGTGGAAAGTTGCATGGCAATATATCTCGAAATGGCTATGGAAATGCCATAATAGGTAGGTATGGTGGCTGTTTTGAGGAAGATATTTGGTGGGTTTATGGTACCGGCGAAAGTTGCGTGATACTAGAGAGGCTAGCAATGGTGGAAGGGTGAGAGTGTGTATAATCCATGGACTCAACATTAGTCATAAAGAACTCACATACTTATTGCAAAAATCTATTAGTTATCAAAGAAAAGTATTACACGCATGCTCCTAGGGGGATAGATTGGTAGGAAAAGACCATCGCTCGTCCCCGACCGCCACTCATAAGGAAGACAATCAATAAATAAATCATGCTCCGACTTCATCACATAACGGTTCACCATACGTGCATGCTACGGGAATCATGAACTTCAACGCAAGTATTTCTCACATTCACAACTACTCAACTAGCATGACTCTCATATCACCATCTCCATATCTCAAAACAATTATCAAGTATCAAACTTCTCATAGTATTCAACACACTCATAAGAATTATTTTTTGCTAATCTTGAATGCTATCATAATTAAAGCAAATTACCACACTGTTTTGTAGGACTCTCAAAATAATCTAAGTGAAGCATGAGAGAACAATTGTTTCTATAAAACAAATCCACCACCGTGTTCTAAAATATATAAGTGAAGCACTAGAGCAAAAACTATATAGCTCAAAAGATATAAGTGAAGCACATAGAGTATTCTAATAATTTTCAAATCATGTGAATCTCTCTAAAAAGGTGTGTACAGCAAGGATGATTGTGGTAAACTAAAAAGCAAAGACTCCAATAATACAAGACGCTCCAAGCAAAACACATATCATGTGGTGAATAAAAATATAGCTTCAAGTAAAGTTACTGATAGACGAAGACGAAAGAGGGGAGGCCTTCCGGGGCATCCCCAAGCTTAGGATTTTGGGTGTCCTTGAGTTTTACCTTGGGGTACCATGGGCATCCCCAAGCTTAGGCTATTGCCACTACTTGTTCCATAATCCATCAAAACTTAACCCAAAACTTGAAACTTCACAACACAAAACTCAAAATAGAAAATCTCGTGAGCTCCGTTAGCGAAAGAAAACAAAACACCACTTCAAGGTACTGTAATGAACTCATTATTTATTTATATTGGTGTTAAACCTACTATATTCCAACTTCTCTATGGTTTATAAACTATTTTACTAGCCATAGATTCATCAAAATAAGCAAACAACACACGAAAAACAGAATCTGTCAAAAACAGAACAGTCTGTAGTAATCTGTAGCTAACGCAAAATTCTGGAACCCCAAAAATTCTAAAATAAATTGCTGGACGTGAGGAATTTATATATTAATCATCTTCAAAAAGAATTAACTAAATAGAACTTTCCAAATAAAAATGGCAGCAGTTCTCGTGAGCGCTAAAGTTTCTGTTATTTACAGCAAGTTTAACAAGACTTTCCCCAAGTCTTCCCAATGGTTCTACTTAGCACAAACACTAATTAAACACAAAAAACACAACAAAAACAGAGGCTAGATAAATTATTTATTACTAAACAGGAGCAAAAATCAAGGAATAAAAATAAAATTGGGTTGCCACCCAACAAGCGCTATCGTTTAACGCCCCTAGCTAGGCATAACAAGCAAGGATAGATCTAGGTATTGCCATCTTTGGTAGGCAATCCATAAGTGGCTCTCATAATAGATTCATAAGGTAATTTAATTTTATTTCTAGGGAAGTGTTCCATGCCTTTCCTTAACGGAAATTGGAATCTAATATTTCCTTCCTTCATATCAATAATTGCACCAATCGTTCTAAGGAAAGGTCTACCAAGAATAATAGGACATGAAGGATTGCAATCTATGTCAAGAACAATAAAATCTACAGGTACATAATTCCTATTTGCAACAATAATAACATCATTAATTCTTCCCATAGGTTTCCTAATAGTGGAATCCACAAGGTGAAAGTTTAGAGAGCAATCATCAAAATCACGGAAACCTAACAAATCACATAAATTCTTTGGAATCGTGGAAACACTAGCACCCAAATCACATAAAGCATAGCATTCATGATCTTTAATTTTAATTTTAATAGTTGGTTCCCACTCATCATAAAGTTTTCTAGGGATAGAAACTTCCAATTCAAGTTTTTCTTCATAAGATTGCATCAAGGCATCAACGATATGTTTAGTAAACGCTTTATTTTGACTATAAGCGTGAGGAGAATTTAGCACGGATTGCAACAAGGAAATACAATCAATCAAAGAGAATTTTTCATAATTAAATTCCTTGAAATCCAAAATAGTAGGTTTAGCAACATCTAGGGTTTTAATTTCTTCAATCCCACTTTTATCAAATTTATCATCAAGATCTAAAAACTTCAAATTCTTGAAACGCCTTCTAGGTAAAGGTGGATCATATTCAGTCCCATAATTATCAAGATTCATACTACAAAACAAAGATTTAATAGGGGACACATCAATAGCTTTTAGATCTTCATCTTTATTTTCATAGGAACTAGAGGAACACGCTCTTATAAAGGCATCTTTCTTAGCACGCATCCTAGCGGTTCTTTCTTTGCACTCATCAATGGAAATTCTCATGGCTTTGAGAGACTCACTGATATCATGCTTAGGTGGAATAGATCTAAGTTTCAAAGAATCAACATCAAGAGCAATTCTATCAACGTTCCTAGCCAACTCATCAATCTTAAGCAATTTTTCTTCAATCATGGCATTGAAACTCTTTTGCGAAGTAATAAATTCTTTAATATTAGATTCAAAATCAGAGGGCATCTTATTATAATTTCCATAAGAATTGTTTTAGGAATTACCATAATTATTAGAGGGATTACTAGGATAAGGCCTAGGATTGAAATTTCCTATATACGCGTTGTTACCAAAATTGTTCCTACCAAAAAAATTCACATCCATAGATTCATTATTATTCTCAATCAAAGTAGACAAGGGCATATCATTAGGATCAGAAGAAACACTCTTACTAGCAAATAATTTCATAAGTTCATCCATCTTTCCACTCAAAACATTAATTTCTTCTATCGCATGCACCGTTTTATTAGTAGATCTTTTAGTATGCCATTGAGAATAATTAACCGTAATATTATCTAGGACTTTAGTAGCTTCTCCTAAAGTGATTTCCATAAAAGTGCCTCCCGCGGCCGAATCTAAAAGATTTCTAGAAGCAAAATTCAATCCGGCATAAAAAAATTGTATAATCATCCACAAATTCAAACCATGAGTAGGGCAATTACGTATCATTAATTTCATTCTCTCCCAAGCTTGTGCAACATGTTCATGATCAAGTTGCTTAAAATTCATAATATCGTTTCTAAGAGAGATGATCTTAGCGAGAGGAAAATGCTTAGAGATAAAAGCATCTTTGCACTTATTCCATGAATCAATACTATTTTTAGGCAAAGATGAAAACCAAGCTTTAGCAAGATCTCTAAGCGAAAAAGGAAATAGCTTCAATTTAACAATATCGTTATCCACATCTTTCTTATTTTGCATATCACACAAATCAACGAAGCTACTTAGATGGGCAGCGGCATCTTCACTAGGAAGGCCAGAAAACGGATCTTTCATGACAAGATTCAGCACAACAGTATTAATTTCACAAGATTCAGCATCGGTAAGAGGAGCAATCGGAATGCTAATAAAATCATTGTTGTTGGTATTGGTGAAGTCACACAATTTAGTGTTATCTTGAGCCATCATGACAAGCAATCAAACTAACACACAAGCAAACAAAAAGCAAGGATGCAAAAAGAGGCAAACGGGAAAGAGAGGGAGGATCGAGAGAGAGGGCGAATAAAACGGCAAGGGTGAAGTGGGGGAGAGGAAAACGAGAGGCAAATGGCAAATAATGTAATGCAGGAGATAAGGGTATGTGATGTGTACTTGGTATATTAACTTTTGCGTAGACCTCCCCGGCAACGGCGCCAGAAATCCTTCTTGCTACCTCTTGAGCACTGCGTTGGTTTTCCCTGAAGAGGAAGGGATGCTGCAGCAAAGTAGCGTAAGTATTTCCCTCAGTTTTTGAGAACCAAGGTATCAATCCAGTAGGAGGCTACGCGCGAGTCCCTCGCACCTGCACAAAACAAATAAATCCTCGCAACCAACGTGATAAGGGGTTGTCAATCCCTACACGACCACTTATGAGAGTGAGATCTGATAGATATGATAAGATAATATTTTTGGTATTTTTATGATAAATATGCAAAATAAAATAAAAGCTAAGTAAAATAAAAAGGAAATAACTAAGTATTGGGAGATTAATATGATGAAGATAGACCCGGGGGCCATAGGTTTCACTAGTGGCTTCTCTCAATAGCATAGGTATTCTACGATGGGTGAACGAATTACCGTTGAGCAATTAACAGAATTGAGCATAGTTATGAGAATATCTAGGTATGGTCATGTATATAGGCATCATGTCCGAGACAAGTAGACCGAAACGATTCTGCATCTACTACTATTACTCCACACATCGACCGCTATCCAGCATGAATATAGAGTACTAAGTTCATAAGAACAGAGTAACGCATTAGGCAAGATGACATGATGTAGAGGGATAAACTCAAGCAATATGATATAAACCCCATCTTTTTATCCTCGATGGCAACAATATAATACGTGCCTTGCTGCCCCTGTTGTCACTGGGAAAGGACATTGCAAGATTGAACCCAAAGCTAAGCACTTCTCCCATTGCAAGAAAGATCGATCTAGTAGGCCAAACCAAACTGATAATTCGAAGAGACTTGCAAAGATATTAAATCATGCATAAGATATTTCAGAGAAGAATCAAATATTGTTCATAGACAGACTTGATCATAAACCCACAATTCATCGGTCTCAACAAACACACCGCAAAAAGAAGATTACATCGAATAGATCTCCACAAGAGAGGGGTGGACATTGTATTGAGATCCAAAAAGAGAGAAGAAGCCATCTAGCTAATAACTTTGGACCCGTAGGTCTGAGCTAAACTACTCACACTTCATCGGAGGGGCTATGGTGTTGATGTAGAAGCCCTCCGTGATGGATACCCCCTCCGACGAAGCTCCGGAACAGGCCCCAAGATGGGATCTCGTGGATACAGAAAGTTGCGGTGGTGGAATTAGGGTTTTGGCTCCGTATCTGATCGTTTGGGGGTACGTAGGTATATATAGGAGGAAGGAGTACGTCGGTGGAGCAATAGGGGGCCCACGAGGGTGGAGGGCGCGCGTGGGGGGGTAGGCGCGCCCCCCTACCTCGTGGCCTCCTCTTTTGTTTCTTGACGTAGGGTCCAAGTCCCATGGATCATGTTCGGTGAGAAAATCACGTTCCCGAAGTGTTTGAAAATGTTTGTCTTTGTCAATAAAATTTGGTTTTATGAACCACTTAAGTACCAATTCAAACCCTTTAAAAACCCCTTAGATGCCAAATAATGCAAAGTCCCAATTTAGACCAAGAGTTATCTAACATGTTCACATTTATCCTTTACATAGAAATTTCACTGCACATAGAAATTTTCAAGCTTAAAAACAACAATATGTTCAAAAGAAATAACTTGATAGGAAATTATACCTATTGCTAAACCACAACTTGACAACATTAATGTAAATATATACTTATATCACCAATTCATACTTCCATAATACAAAATCAAGTAAAATGGATCCACAAAAAGTTTTAGCTTCAGAGCTTGATCTTTCTTTATTTGACACGTCAACGGCAGGCTTATGCATGCCTGAACTTTATTACCAACTGAAGAAGCCATTACAAGAGTTCAGAATTACATAACGGGAGAGGTGGGATTGAAGGGGAATATTACAAGCTAAGGCACAAAAACTATAATCTCTCAGCAAGGTGTCTCAACATAGAGGACCAAGCATCAAGCAGAGTACGTTTTGGAATACTTTTGCAGTGATGCGCCCAAAGGTGGAGGATGTCTGCAGCCGCCCCGGCGATGGAGTGAAGGCCTTGGTGCTCGGCTCGAAATACCATTGCATTGCGATGTTCCATAGAATGGCCATGAGCACCGTGGGGCGGGTTTTATTTGTCAGCTGGCCATCCCAGGCGTGAACCAGCTGGCCATTCGTCTGCAGAATACTGATCTATGTTTGTCTTCGTATCCTTTTTCTTCTCCGAACTCGAGTGTGATGCCTCTTGACCGACAATTTCCAAACCATCATATTTAGCTTTTCATTCCATGAGAAATCTGTAATGGGTCTTCACCCATGTCGTCACCAAGTTTATGAGGGAAAGAAAGCGTGTAACTAGATTGTTGCTTGTTTAGTTTCAAGTTAGCATTTCTAGACTGTTATGGTAATTAAAGCTTGTATATTGTTTTCAAAAGCCAAGCTAAGAATGAAGTACACAGTACTATAACTAGGAAAGTAGGAAAATCAAATCATATACTCTGACACATATTGCAGAAAGAGAAGCATGAAGCGCACTTCCTTGAAATTTGAACACAAGTGAACATTCATTTCTGTTGAGCCTACTATTTATCTACAGAGGAGCATGGATAAGAAAAGACAGAAATTTAGAAAATGTATGCAAATTCACATATACTTTTTCTAAAATCCCATGGTAATGTGTTGGTGCACGGTGTATTCTCATATTCCAGGGAATATGAAATTCATACAAAAAGAAAACATGGGACATAGATGGGGACTGTCTTTAAGGAAAAGAAAGTAACTAATCAAGAAAGAAGCTTGCACATTCCATTTTCCTGGAGTAAACATTGCAAAGTAGCCAGCTATTAAAGTTCCCAGCTAGTACTTAGTATTTGACAATGGGACAAAAAATTAGCAGACTGCACAAACACCAACTTACATGTATGAGGTCCTATTTGTGAGAGAACGTCGTACCCTAGCTCTGGGCGATGGCTTCGTGTTAAATAGCCAGGGGCGCAACTCCCTGGGTTAGCGTACAGATTAGATCGAGTACATCTTGGAGAACAAGGGATAGAATAGAGAGATATCTAGTTACAATGATAACAGAATATTCGAACAAACTATCTCTATCTATCTAGGTTCGGTTGACATCCTGTGGGCCAAAGGCTATCACGTAGAAGCTCCATATGTGTCGTTTAACACCCTCCCTTAATCACAACTTTGTCAAGTGGAGATTACGCTTGAACTCCTCAAGATTCCTCGTGGGAAATGCCTTTGTAAATCCATCTGCAACCTGATCACGTGAATGCACAAAACGAATTTCCAACTGCCTGTTAGCAACTCTTTCTCTGACAAAATGGAAATCTATCTCAATATGTTTTGTTCTGGCATGAAACACTGGATTAGCAGATAAATAGGTAGCACCAAGGTTATCACACCATAAGCATGGGGCTTGAGTGCATTTCACACCAAGCTCCCTCAACATGGACTGAACCCAAATAATCTCAGCTGTAGCATTTTCTAGTGCCTTGTACTCAGCTTCTGTACTGGACCTTGATACAGTGGTTTGTTTCTTTGCACACCATGATATCAAGTTTGGACCAAAGAACACTGCAAAACCACCAGTGGAGTGTCTATCATCTAGACATCCAGCCCAGTCAGAGTCAGAAAAAGCACTAACAAGAGTAGATGATGACTTGTTGAAAGTAAGACCAAGATTCATAGTATCTTTCACATATCTCACTATGCGCTTTGCAGCAATCCAATGAGTTTTGGTGGGAGCATGAAGAAACTGACATAGTTTGTTCACAGCAAAGGAAATATCAGGTCTTGTCAACGTTAAATATTGAAGTGCTCCCACTAAACTCCTGTATCTGGTACCATCCTCTTGACTCAAAGGTTCTCCTTCTGCAAGGGATAATTTCTCTGTACTAGACAATGGAGTTGGTGAGGACTTACACCCTTGCAACCCAACTCTTCTTACCAGATCATTGGCATATTTTTCCTGAGAGAGATGAAGACTATTTCCATGTTTCTTGACTTCAATCCCTAGAAAGAAATGCAAGTCTCCCAGATCTTTAAGAGCAAACTCAGCATTCAGATCGTTTAACAGTCCTTCCACTGCCTCATCAGATGAACATGTGACAATAATATCATCAACATAAATAAGAACAAATATGGATGTATTTGACTTATTGTAGATAAACAAAGATGTGTCAGACTTAGAAGGAATGAAACCGAGTGTTTGCAACTTCTGACTGAGTCGTGAGTACCATGCTCGAGGAGACTGCTTCAGTCCATATAAAGCTTTGTCAAGTTTACACACATGAAATGGCTTGCTTTTACTTACAAACCCACGAGGTTGTTTCATGTAGACTTCCTCTTCCAGAACACCATGAAGGAACGCGTTCTTGACATCTAGCTGCCGAAGACTCCATCCCCTGGACACAGCAATGGACAGTACAAGACGAATAGTTGCAGCTTTCACAACAGGACTAAATGTGTCCTCATAATCTATGCCATATCGTTGCTTAAAACCTTTTGCCACTAGTCTGGCCTTGTAGCGATCTATAGTTCCATCAGACTTTCTCTTGATTATGTAGACCCACTTGCAATCAATTAAATTTTTACCTTGCTGTGGGGGAACGAGATGCCATGTTTTATTTTTCCGAAGTGCCATGCATTCTTCTTCCATGGCATTTTTCCACCGTGCATCACTAAGTGCCTCCTCAAGAGTATTTGGTTCACCTGTTGAACATGCCAGGCCAAACTTTGTTATTTGCTTATAATTGACAGGTTTTGTCACCCCTTTCTGTAGACGTGTACGCTGAGGAACAGGTGCTGCTGTAGTATTGTCCGACACAGAAGATCCAGCCGCTGCACCGGTTGATCCCGAGGCAGATCCTTCCAGCGCCCCTGTCGCACCAGGGAAGGAGTCCACGGGATTTTCTGTGGCGGTGGTCTGCAGCAGCTGTGATACAGCCGGTGCAGAAGATCCTGCGCCTGGCTGCGGGTCCACTGGCGACCCATCATGGCGCAATGATGGTGTGGGCCTGGGCGAATCCACGTTGGATCACGTGCCGCCAGACGGATCAGCGCGGGGCTCCGCACCTGCCTCCTGTCTGTTGGGTGCGGCACAAGTTGGCTGCCGTCGGATGTAGTGGCGGGGCCCATCTGCGGGCCAGCGACCCCGCGTGTCGGCACCGAATTGATGGGCGCCGGAGGACGCACCCGAGCCAGTGGAGGGGCGCCGTGTGCCAGGCGCTGGGTCGCAGGAGGCGCGCCTGGCGGGCGACACGGGTTCCCGTGGACTGCTGCCCTGCTGCTGCATCGATCCCGAGGCAGATTCACTGCTGGGCTGCTGCAGTTCCAATCCCGATGAGGATCTGCGCGCCAGCCATGGACACATAAAATGTGGGCTGATTTCATCACCGTTTTGGGTGATTTCTACATCGTTTTCTCCACCGTTTTCATCTGCATCATCACAAAGCTCAAGTGCATGGTTATGAGAGTTAGTCAGTGATTGATCAACACAATTATTTCCCCCTTGATCAAGACCGGTGAGGCTAGGTGGGAGGAGAAGAATTTCTTGACGAAGTAGTGCACCGGCGTTGGTATGAAGATCGGAAAACGGAAACTTCGTTTCATCAAAGACTATGTCACGAGAGATATATACTCGGCCCGTAGAAACATCGAGGCACTTAACTCCTTTATGCTTGGAACTATAGCCAAGTAACACGATTGCTTAGAGCGGAACATTAATTTGCGATTGTTGTATGGACGAAGAATGGGCCAGCAAGCACACCCAAACACACGAAGAGAGGTGTAGTCGGGTTTGGTGTGAAGGAGTCTTTCCATAGGAGTTTCATTGTTAATGACACGACTAGGGAGCATGTTGATGATATGAACGGCAGTGAGAAACGCCTCATCCCAGAACTTGAGGGGCATGGAGGCGCCAGCTAAAAGAGCTAGTCCAACCTCTACAATGTGTCTATGCTTGCGTTCGGCAGACCCGTTTTGTTGGTGAGCGTGCGGACAAGACACATGATGAGAGATTCCAAGTTTTTGGAAGAAAGAGTTTAGTTTCTCGTATTCCCCTCCCCAATCAGATTGGAGAGCAAGAATTTTACTATCAAATTGGCGTTCAACTAAAGCTTGAAAGTTGAGAAAAACTTGGAACACATCGGATCGTTTCTTAAGAAGATATAATCGTCAATGAAACTCACATAGTATGTATGTCTACCAACATAAGAGGGGGCAGGACCCCAAACATCAGAAAAGATAAGTTGCAATGGTTTGGTAGAAATACTTGTAGAAACTGGATAGGGTAACTGATGACTTTTGGCCTTTTGGCATGAATCACAAATTGTTTTGACATCACGCTCTCCAACATATGGGAGCTTATTTTTCCTAAGCAATCGCTCAACTAAAGAAAAAGATGCATGTCCTAAATGATCGTGCCACCGTGTTGAAGACACTTTGGTGGCACTAAACACTTGTTTATTCAATCTTCTAATCTCCGGAATCAAGGGATAGAGTCCACGAACGCATCTACCTCGATAGAGCACCTTCTTCGTTGCCTGATCCTTGATCAAACAGAAGAAAGGATGAAATTCAAGAAAGACATGATTGTCAATGGTAATGCGGTGAACAGAAAGAAGATTTTTTGAAGCACTAGGGACATGCAAGATTCTTTTAAGGTGAATTTTTCTGTGAGGGGTTTTTATAATTGAGTGACCAATATGGCTAATTCTCATACCTTCTCCACTGGAAGTGTGGATGTGGTCCTTGCCACGGTACTTTTCACGCATGGTCACTTTCTCCAGCTCGCCGGTGATGTGGTTTGTGGCGCCGCTGTCGACATACCAGTTGGTGTCGACGCCATAGGAGCCATCAGCTGCTCCAACCACCTTCTCATCTTGAGATGAGTCATCTTCATCTTCCTCATAGCGGTACCAGCAATCTTTTGCTGAGTGGCCCGGTTTGCCGCAGATTTGGCACCTGACCGTGTCAGGACACGACTTGTTGTTGGAGTTGTTGTTGCGCCGGCCTCTAGTGTTGGTGTAGGAAGGCCGGCCGCCGCCGCGTGCGTTGTTGGAGCCGCTATTGTTGCCGCCACCAGTGCCCTTGCCCTTGCTGTTCTGGGGCGGCCCGCGATGACGTGACCTCCCGCCACGGCCGCGCGTGGCGGCGTTAGCAGAAGACTTGAAGCCGCCTCCTACAACTCCTTGGAAGAGGGCCACCCGTTGATCAAAGTTGCTCATCTGAGCGAACAACTCGTCGAGGGTGACCGGTATGGTGCGTGCATCAAGGGCAGACACCAACGGCTGATACTCCATGTCAAGCGCATTGAGGATGTACGAGATCAACTCATCATCCTGCAATGGCTTGCCAGCAGCAGCAAGCTCGTCGGTGAGGCCATGCATATGCGCGAAGAAGGAGGCCACCGACTGCGTTCCTTTCTGCGCGTTGGTGAGGGCTGCACGAATGTTGTTGACGCAGGACAGCGATGTTGACGAGAACATGCTCGCCAATGCCGTCCAGAGCTCGTGTGCATGAGCGATCAAGGTCACCTGCACCAAGACTTCTTTGGAGAGATTGTTCAGAAGATATCCGAGTACCTGCTGATCTTTGCGAACCCAGATGGGATGGAGTGGATTCGGGATGGTCTCCTCCTTCCCATCCTTGTCCTTGCTGACGACGATCTTGGCCGGCTCCGCCATGCTTCCATCGACATAGCCAAAGAAGCCTGCCCCTCTCAGTTGCGGCGTAATCTGGGTACGCCACAGGATATAGTTTGTGCGGGTCAGCCGCTCAGTGATCTGACCAGAGAGGGCAGTGGAGGTGGTGCTGGAGGAGGCCATGGCAAGGGTTGTGGGAGGAGGAGGGAAAACTAGATGGGAAGAGTTAGGCTTTGTATACCATGTGAGAGAACGTCGTACCCTAGCTCTGGGCGACGGCTTCGTGTTAAATAGCCAGGGGCGCAACTCCCTGGGTTAGCGTACAGATTGGATCGAGTACATCTTCGAGAACAAGGGATAGAATAGAGAGATATCTAGTTACAATGATAACAGAATATTCGAACAAACTATCTCTATCTATCTAGGTTCGGTTGACATCCTGTGGGCCGAAGGCTATCACGTAGAAGCTCCATATGTGTCATTTAACACTATTAAGTAAACATGATTGAAGGTTATTTACCTGTGCTCGACCAAGTTAGAGACAGTTTTGGTCCCAGTCACCTTAAATAAATTTTTATGGAATTCTCTGTGGATATCTGAGAAGTGTTTATTTGCTGAAATAGGTTAAGCGGTTTAAAAGCTATGAACAGGATAACAAGCGACTCAGTAACTCAATTAAAGTTTCAGCTAAACTTAGAACTGGTTATTTAGGTTTTTGCTTGAGGAAAATATTAATTTATTCATGGAATAGAGATTTAACCTTTTTTGTATGTAAGCTGATATAACTTTTCTGTACTGCAGGCAGTTTGTTTAAATCCACAAAACAGTCCCTTCAGTAGGTTAATGATGAAAGTTCTTTTTTGCGGGTATTTCAATGATGAAAATTAATTACTAACTATGGTGCAAAATATCAATGTTCCTTCACTCTTTTGAACTGCAGGGCGTAATTTGCCCATCCAAGTTCAAATTTGAATATGTGGGTTATGTTAAAACACAATAAGGTTTTGTTTGTGTCCAAACGTACTTTTTTATGATTGTACTTCTGAATCCCTATATTAAAACCTTGCTCCACTTGCTACTTTGTCAGGCCCGAGTGGGTTGAGGCGCTAGCAATCGATCAAATCAAGAGATCAAATGAGGAAATCAGGCCTGAATCTGGATGTATTACTATAAAAGAGGAACTATAGTGTAATGTGTTCATAGCCAGATAGGCAAACTTGGAGAATAAGCATGAATGAATAGCCAGCCACAACCCGGCTGTTAAGTAGGTGTGCTGTCCCCGGCAACGGAGTGAAAGGGAACAGTTACTACGCGGTAACGTTACAGTAGGGATCGGACGACTCGCGCGTTTTGTCTGAATCTTCAACAGTTAACTGAAGAAAGCTACACTGCTTCAGTAGGCGTGACACACTTACATGTAGGCCTTTCAGATTATAAATCGGCATTGCCATTGCGGTTATTGAAGATCTTCGTGTATAGCTTTTGGATCAAAGTCAAGCATTTCGTATCGCCTTCACGTATACCAGTAAAAAATATAACTAAATCATGGGATTCATGCATAGTCAATGAAACTACAAAAGAAAGTCCGGAACTGTCAGAAAAGTTCAGAGTTAAATGATCGACAAGTACAGAGTTTGCACTAAAAAGACAACTACTACATTGGCAATGTAAACTATTATCATTTGTACTGTAAAAAAGGTTAGAGAGAAAAGTTAATAAAGATGAGTGACATAAACCTGTTCAGATCTTTATAAACCTGGGTACTTGTTTGAGATAAAATAACAAAAGGGAATTCAGAAAGGAGTTCAAAACATATAACATTGGAGGGTTAGGCTCAATTTAGTCTCATGTTCTTCCTGTACATGTGTGAATTAAGGAGTAGCAGGCACAGGAACAACAAAATTCAGAGATGCCAGAAAATCAAGGCGCAAATTACACAGAACTATGGAGCTAAAATACAACTATTTAGATCAAGGCACTATTAAGAAAGATAACATAGTTCAGTAAGTCATGAAAATAAATGCTGCAGAATTTGGAGACCACTTAGATACTGTAAATTCAGTTAGCAACAAGACAGACAAATTGTACTTACATTTCAAGGAAAAATATGACTACTCCACACAGTGAATCATAAACATTGACACTGTAATAACTGTTTACTCCACACTGTAAATAGACAGAACAATTATTTTTGGCCACAACTTGAATCTGCTCTGCAACTTATGAACTTGTAGGTGTTCTGCAGATTATCAAGAGTGGTGAAACAGTTTTGATTTACAAACATAGTTACTCCTACTACTTATCTGTGGTTGGCCAGATCATAAGTGCATCATGCTTGCTTATCTGAGCCTAATACAAAAAGATAAGAGCAGTTTTAACATGGTCCATCACAGGAAACAGAGCAGAAGAAGTACTGGTGCAGGAGCGAGTGCAAGGTTCAGAAATCCATCACAGGAGCAAGAAGAAGAACAACAGTTTTACTAGCTTGCATGAACAAGTGGAGCAAATTGCTCAGAGGTACATCCGTGGCGATCGTACATGGACGAACTAATACATCAGCCAGTGAGTATCCTCGTATACACTTTGAAAGCAATTTCAACATCGGACTTAGTAGACACTTGCAGGCGAGAAGAAGTTGCTGTGCCCTCCAGCGTGAAGATTGGCCGCGGCATTGCACCTCTTCTCCTTCTCCAGCGCCTCTTCGGCCTTCCACGCTGCTTCAAATGGATCATGGAAGATGATCGGCGGCGGCGGCTTGTAAGTCCCCACGTCTTGGGCAATGGATGACTTGTCGTTCGTCGACTCTTCTGCTTCTTCATCGAGGAAGGTCCTAAGGAACTCCAGCTCGTCAGCTTCGAGCGGGACGATTTCTTCTGCAGCATCAGCGAAAAGCCCCTCTGGTTCCAAGTAGAAATTCTGTTCGATGCTGTTAGTAGCTCCGACCGGGAGATTTTCCTCCGCTTGTGACCCGAGAAGCTCATCGATTGTGCAACAGAACCGGGCCATGTCGTCGTCAGCTTCAGGTACGGATTCATCCGGCAAGAAAACCGGTGCTGCAGCGGTGAACGACGATGTGGCAGGTGCCGGGACCGGGACGGCACCGCGCATCCTCTTCTGAGGGCGCGCCGGATGAGGCTCGGCGGCGGCAGCGGTCGCTGGCCTCTTCTGCGCGTGCGTGCTCTGGGTCACGGCCTCCGGTTGCGGTTGTTGAAGCTTGTACGCCTCCGATTCCTGTCGGGCCGCGTCAGGGGCATGCTGAGCCAAGTGCATCTTGCAGAAGACCTTCACCCCGTCGCTGACGGTGGCCTCCGGCAGCAGGCACCGGTACTCCTCCATGACCCAGCCGGTGGACTTGCCCTTCTTCTTGAAGGACAGGTTCTTGACCTCGCCGACCTTGACTCCCGCGTGGCAAATCTCCGTGGTCTTCTGGATGGTCCAGGTGCCGGTGCCGGCGCCGCGCACGCTCTGGTGCTTGCTCCCGTTCTTGCTCTTGCACGTGGTGAAGAAGAACCGGTCGCCGCTGCTCACGGCCTGCGGCACGGGCGCGTACCGGGCGGCCAGATCCTTGGGCTCGCAGCCGGAGATGTTGACGCGGTGGATGAGCTTGTCGACGCCGTGCAGCGTCTCGCCGGAGAGGAGGCGTGGCAGGTAGTAGGTGACGGCGTCCACTTCCGTAGGGCTCAACCGGTAGTGGTGGAAGACGTCGTCGACGTCGAGCCCCTCCATCCCGGCCGGCGGCAGCCCGATCTGCTGCTAGGGTTCTACTGCAGCTAGGAAAGGGCGGGCGACTGGGATTTGGGCGAGGTCTGTCTGCGGGATCGGAAGGTGTTGTGGGACGCGAAGGAGTTGTGTGCTGATATTTAAAGACGCTGTACTGCGCGTGCGCGATGGAGGACGCGTCAGATTTCCTTTTTCTGAATCCGAATGTGTCCCCAGTTCAGTTTCCCGTCAGATTTCTGAAACTTGCCGCTCCCGTTTGCTTTCATTTTCTGAAACTTGCCGACCTGATTGTGATTCTTGATTTTGAGACTAACAGCGTGTTTGACAGTTTGAGGGAATGGGCATGGGAGTTTTTAAGGGGGAGTTGGCTGATGGATAAGACATGGGAATGTGAATTTAACAAAAAATTACATTCCTCTGTTTGGTTCAGCGGTGCAGGAATGGGAGTTATTGAGGAGACATTGAGTATGCACAAACCAGCCTTGGGCCTTTTGTCTAGGTTTGCAATGCAACATCAGACAAAATAAAATGACGGTTAGTACAGAAGCCATTAAAACTAGATGCAAACAGATTATCCCTTGCATTGAAACTATTTTGCATAGTGGGATATTCAATGTATTCCTTGCAGGAAAAGTTTCTTATTTAAGCAGAATAATGTATGAACTGAGAAACTATGCCATTCTGAATAAAAATATATGACAAGTGTATAGCTTAGTGGCCTAAATAGGATAGCAATAACCTGCAGGTTATGATAGTTTTGACATCTCCCCGGAAAAAAAAGGTAAGACAAAAAGAGTACATATAGCTTACCAGTAACATCAAACTGAATATTGTTGCCGCCATTGCAATTCATAGCCACAAAATTATGTTCAACTGAATGCTTGCAAGACTTGTGTTTATACAGCAAACTACAGTTCTCCAGGAGAATTGCAAGGTAATGTGGTATTTATATAACAAACAATAGTTTGTATAGGAGAAGACTATGTACAAATAAAGTGGCAAAAATCAAATTTTGTTATTGATGAGTTTTCAAGTAAACAAGTAGTCCTGACCTAAAAAATATTAAACTAGCAATGCAGAAATGTAAATCTGGAAATTCACTTATTTTTTGGCCGCCTCAAGCTCCTGACGAACAAACACCACTTTGTAATCATCACGCAATTGGATGAAAAGTTCGGTCTTTCCAGCATCACCACCAATGACACGAACAACCATGACAACCTCTTCGGTAGTGAGACCTTTGATATTTTGGAGAATCTCAAGTAACTTGGTTCTGTTGGCTGAAGTTTGCTCGTGAACTTGTGCTTCATGCATAAATGCCCTCTGTAAACCATTCATGGTTTTAGCATTCTCCTGCTCTGCTTCCAAGAACTTTGCAATTGTATTGGACACACTTATAAGACCCGACTCAAGTGCATCATCATCAAGATATGTTCTCTTCTGACCAGGCCTAGAACTACCAGGTGGGTTCGTGTTCTCATGAGATTCAGGAAGATTCTCCTTGGCTTGTTCGCTAGTAGGTTGTGTCTCTGCCGTTGATCCACCTTCTGGAGTTTCTTCTTCTCCAGAACCTTTAGCACTACCTCCTTTAGCCAATTCAGTAGCATATACCTCACATAACTTGTCAAAGTTAACCATAGGCTTCATGTAGAGAGGACCTTCTCCCTCACGGGACTTGAAAAAACATGAATTTCGGTTAGAAACTTAAGTACAATCGAAAATCACATGAAACAAAGCTGATTTATTTACATACTGAATGAATATATTGTACCTTTGCCCAGCCCATATAGGTCTCCCTATCTCCGGTTACCATTTTCTTCTCATCATCCCATCCAAACCCACAACCATTTTGCATAATTTCCAGAACATAAGAAAGTTGCTTCTTCAAAATCTTAACCTTAGACTTGATATGCGGATCCGCTTTAAGGCCAACGACCCCAACGACATGCCCGGCCTCTTCTGGGCAATTCGCGAGTCTGCGATGGCTCCAGGGTGGGTTCTGCCGCGCGCGCTCGGCGACCTGGAGGACATGCCGGGGTGGAACAAGGCCCTCTGCCTATCCATGAAGGTGGCGGCGGCGGCAGAAGACGACGACCTCGACTTCCTGGGCATGGGCGGCAGCAACGACGATGACCCGGGCGACGGGGATGGCGGGGAGCTCGACTTCGTCGTGCTGGATGGCGCAGCCGACGACGAGTAGATAAGTTTTTTTTTTTAAAGTTTTAGTTTAAATTTTGTTCAAATTTTTGTAAAAAATCCTAAAATTTGAATGAAATTTCAATTATGTCCAAATTCATCGGTTTGAAATTTGTTAGAAAAAAATTAGAAAATAGCCGCCCATACCGTCCAATTTTCTTTTGAAATCTACATATGACAAAAAATGTCTGCCGAACCAGCCCAAGGTTATAATTTGTGTAAAAAAAAGCCCGCCCAAGTCGCCGGGCGCTAGTAGGCCCGTCTTGAATCATGCCTAAACGGGCGACAAGGGACAACCTTTCTGATTGGGCAATGGCAGAGACATGCCCACAAGGGGCGTCGGTAGGACATCGCAAATTTTTAGAGGAGCTCGGCGTTTTCGGGCTCGCCCAGCTATTTAAGCCGGTCGACGGACCCCTCGCGCGACGAGGTGGTACTAAAGTAATGGGCGTTTCACGCGGGGTTGGGGAATGGGAGACGTGGACAACGAGCGCTCGAAGCGCTGGACCGGGCCATTAAGCGCGTCAGGCGCTGCCTTTGGGCCGCCCTAGTGTTGGTTCAACACTTAACGCGGCACACCGCACCCATGTCAAACACACTGTCTTCGCTGAGCTGGTCCAAGCGAGTCATAGACACTCCATCGGTGCGGTTTCTAAACCCCGCACTACTAGGAAAAGGCCTGTTAGTGGCGCACCTGTTTTGGCCATTAATGGCGCACTACAGGTGCGCCACTATCATCACGCCGTTACTAACTAATACTAATGGTGTGCGCCATTAGTATATCAGACAGTAGTGGCGCACCAGGCAGTGCACCATTAGTATGTCCCGTGGTGCGCCATTAGTATGTCTCCCAGGGGGCCATATTTACCTTCTGCTCTGGGTTACTAATAGCGCACTAACAGACAATGCGCCACTAGTATTTTTACAGCAATGCGTCACTAATGTGTTGTATGGTGCGCCACTAGTATGAGTATTAGAAATTATTATTTTTTTCTTTTCTGATATTTGCACAGGTTACAAAATATATTACTGCATAGAATATAGACAGCACCACACAGCAACATCAGATTTATCAAATACAATAGAAGATTAGTCTCCGAATACAATTCATCATATTAGCTAGTCTCCGAATTCAAAATACCGAACAAAGTTAGAACATTACAAGTCTCGAGACCGTGAATAGCAAGTTTGTCTTCACATTAGAAGTCGATATTGATCATCTAAACTATCAAAACATAGAAGAGAGCTGCGGTCAGCACGATGAGCATCATCGCGATGAAACTGGTCTTTATCCGGTTCCTCCTCCGCTCCCTCCTCTCTCCCGCTAGATAGCACGTATCTAGCTTCCGCCTCTGCCCTAGTGGTGTACCCTTTGTAACTGTTACCGCTGAAACGGTGAACCTGTCTCCGACACTCCTCCCAGTCGTCGTAGACTCTGGGAACCTTACCCTTGTACACGACATACGACGACATCTCTATGCACTAGCCAAACAAAACGTTAGTAGCAATTCACAGACAATACATAAGCAATATATAAGTATGCAACAAAAGAATCGGAAGAGAAAAGCAAGACATTAATAGCACGATTCATGGTCCTACTAATAAATAGCATCGATTACATATAAGTTGAGCGACTGTCCAAACCAAAGAGACATACAAGTTCATTAAAGTTTAATTACAACATGAGCTAATCGATATTTCAGAACTACACATAGCATCACTACTTTTGACTCGACTCAGGGACCGGAGCGTGGATGAAGCCACCATCTGTCGTGATGGTCATGAAATCGCGGGCGTTGTCAGCCTGCATTTGTAGCATTGTTTCTATCTCACTATTCGACGGTTGATATCTGAGGTAGAATTTCCCCGAGGTATGAAGGACATCTTGATGGATGATTTCGCAAACTCCGACTGGATGCGAAAGAATTCTTGTCTGATGTCCGCGCCCTGGATTGCCGACAAGCTTGCGGCCCAATCTTTGAGATTATTTGGTAGTAGAAGGTGATTATGGTCCCGTACGATCGCCCGCATGTGATGGAGGGCGTAGTAGGCATCCTTCTGACCGCCAGGCGGCTTCTTGACGCAGGGGAACGTTGTTTTGTGGGCGAACACGTGCTTGTCGTACCTACGAATTGGCTTGCTGAAGGTGCCTCCAGATCTGGCATAGCCGAGGAGAACATCATCAAGAACTTTCTTGATATTTGTGTAGTCTTTCTTCGACTGACTGTCCGAGTCGAAATACGTGGCCATGGAATATTTCGGGCTTAAGAGGATGAGTGTGCAATGTGTGTCACTCCACAAAACACGGAATGTTAGAAAAAAAAGAACGATCGAAATCTAAGAAATCATATGTTACGGGGCGGTGAGGGGATGACTTACTCGGGAAAGTAAGGCACGAGGAAGTTATCCTTATCTGGGTTTGCCAGAATGACGCCTTCGAGGTATGAACTCGCGACTTGCCGGTCCCCAGCGCTGCCCAAGATCTTGGCACGCATGTAGAAGGGGTCGACTATCACGATGTCCGGGGTCTTGTCTCTAATGATCCGCATCTCCATACTCAGCGAAAATAGCCGAACGAAGGTGTAGTGCAATGGATGAAGGTTAAACATAGCGAAGATGTCATCAAACCGCAGGACGATCATACCCCCGATGGCGCTATCGACAAAGCCCTTGCACTCTGGCACCTTGGCCACGAAAACCGGGTATGCCAAATCATTCTCAGAGAGACGCCGCTTCTCCAAAGAAAGAACACTGTCATGCAGACTCCGCATAGCACCGGTTGCAGCATTGAGCAGATTAGTCGGTAGCATCGGCCTACCCGCCACATGCACCCTCCTCGAGATATCCTTAGATGTAGGTGGCTCGTCCTGAGCACGGATCGTACTCGGTGCCGGCTGGCTCGCACCCTTGTTATTCTTTCTTTTCCGTCCCTTCTTCTTCTGCTGTAGTGGGATCGAGTTCTGCTCACAGACAGCCTTCTTGAGTATGTTGGGGCTGATAATATTTGGCACCTCGGCTATCTGAGGCTCGGTGAAGGCGGCAGCTGGAGGCGTCTCCTGAGAACTGAACGCCAGACGACGCCTGTTGCAACTGGGTTTCTCTGCGGTACCAGCTAGATCATCTTTTGCATGGTTCGGTTCTTGAGAAGGAGGCCCCAAGAATTCGTCACCGTACCCATGTTCGTTGAAGTACTTATCGACGTTGGTAAATGTACCGTCGTTGTCGTCGGCGGCGTCGTCCGGATCCTGTGCCATATGCATGTCCGGATCTTGTGCCATATCCATGTCTGGCATGTCCGGTAGCGTTGCGGGGGTCTTGCCATGGCTTGGCGCTAGCACGACTGGCGGTGTTGTCTGTGGGGTGGTGTCCCCTACCCCCAAACGAATCTGGCTCTTCGGCCAAAGCATGGGCCAGTTTATGCAGGCGCAGAGGGTCATCACATCATCTTCGTCGGCCCCATGGGGTCGATACGGAGGTAACATGTCGTTGAAGCCCGGCAGCACCCGAACCAGTTGAACCCTATAAACGGTGGGTGGCATCTGATTACCGTGGAACACGCGGCTGCCCGGTTGAACGATTCTGCCCTTGGCGACATCGACCAACTCGTCGTTCAGTAAGTGCAGGAGAGTGCACAAAACGTCGGCGGCGCACTGCGAAAACATGTAGGGCGTCAGGGATGCCCGGTCAAAGGCAAGGAGATAAAGTCATCGGCCGAGAGGCTTAATTAGTTACTGTGATGGCGTCGAGCTTGGCTAATGTCGAGGCACCGCCAACGGCGGACGTGCATGTGACGGAGGGGCCGCTTGCTGCCGAGGTGCCGGCCGGCGTATTCTTCCCACACCCGGGTGTGTTAAGCTGCAATGCCGGCACCGCCGTGGGAGACAGCAATGCCGCCTCCACCGGAGACACCAATGGCGTCGCCGGCGCATTGCGCGAGTTGCTGCCCGTGAAGCTGGGAATCGGGGGCGGCCCCTATTGGCCGCCCGCAATCCACGCCTGCAGCCCAGAAACCAAGGTAGGCATAATGGCGGTGATCGTCGCTCCCAGTTGGTCTCGCACTTGCTCTTCCACGATCTCCGGAATCCGTGCCACTTGTGCCTTGAGTTGTTGAACCTCGTGCTCCTGGCTTTCCGAGCTGGTCTTTCTCTCCTTTCGCCCAGCGGTATAGTACTCCGACCATTTCGTGGACAAGCCTTTGCCGGCCACACGACCAGCTGACGTCGGCTTACTGAGCTTATCCTTGTTTTTCATTACGTTCAACGCCCTATTTAAAGGGGTGTCGAAAGGGGAGCTCTGAGACGACCCCGCGCTACTGCTTTCAGTGTCCCGCGGAAGGAACGTGAACCATTTAGAAATTTGGCTTCATTAATTAGAATGCAACCATATTGTCGGGAGTTTGGTGCGACATATGCCAACGGATGGCTTATCATGGTGGGGGCGAGTAGAACGTCGCCGGTGCCTGGAAACGGGATGAGGCGAAGACATGCACGCCGGCGAATCTTACCCAGCTTCGGGGCTCTCCGGGGAGATAATACCCCTACTGTTGCTCTGCGGGGTCTCCGCACGATCACTATGGTCAAGTGTTTACACGGTTGCTCCTTGAGCTGTGTCTGGTGGTAGGAGAGGGCAAGGCTAGCTCTCTCCTTCTATCTGGTATGGTATAGAACTACTGGGATCCAACCCTTTGCATGGGTGCCTTGGGGGGTTTATATAGGCCTACCCCCAGGGGTACAATGGTAGTTCGACTAGGCGCGGGCCCAGCCGTCAGTGCCTCCGACCTCCGACTTCTCTGCCGACTGCCGGGGCCCGCCGACTGGTGGGCCCCGCCGACTAGTCTGGTACGGAGCCGACAGGCCGCGGGCGGGTCTTGCCAGCTGCTGATTACTGTAGCCATGCTCTTGATGACGCAAGCTTGGTCATGGGGTCATGGCAACAGCCCCGCCGCCTGGCGGGCGATCACTGTGGCCACCCCCCATCTCTTCTTGATTAATGGCGTGCGGGCCCCGGGGGAGGGCTCGGCCAACTCCCCCGGGCCGACTCCCGACGGGTCCGACTGGCGGTTCTCCCGCCGTCTCCCGAGGTCTCGCTGACTGGTGGGCCCCGCTGCCTCCAGGCCGTACAGACAAGCCGTCGTGGGCGCAGGACTTGGTACTGTGGTGCTGATGTCAGGGCCGGCCGGGCAACAGTGCCACGCCGCATGGAGATCTTCCCGGGTACAGCGTGCTGTGGCCATGCCTGCCCTTGGTAAGGGGCGGGAGTGGGCTTCACTGTAGCCACGCCTCTGCCCCGTCCCCTTTGATGAGGTCATGAGTTTGCTGGAGTCGCCGGCCGACTCCCCAAAGCCGGCTTCTCTGGAAGCCGTCCCTGAAACTCGGCCGTGAGCGGGCAGTCGGTCGCCCTACCGTCGACTCCTCAGAAGACGGCTCTTCGCCCTGGGGTCTTGAGGGGCGCAGCCTGCCCCGATGTCTTGAAAGGTTATGGGACTCGGGTTTGCCTACCCGTGGCCCATTACTCCGACAGTAGTCCCTTGGCCATGCCTGCCCTTGGTAAGGGACGGGGAGTGGGCTTCATTGTAGCCACGCCCCTGCCCCGTCCCCTTCGATGAGGTCACGGTTTGTTGGAGTCGCCGGCCGACTCCCCAAAGCCGGCTTCTCTGGAAGTCGCCCCTGGGACTTGGCCATGAGCGGGCAGTCGGCCGCCTTGCCGTAGACTCCCCAGGAGGCGGCTCTTCGCCCTGTGGTCTTGAGGGGCACAGCCTGCCCCGATGTCTTGAAAGGTTTTGGGGCTCGGGTTGGCCTACCCGCGGCCCATTACTCCGACAGTAGTCCCCGAAGCTGGTGAGGCGCCGCGGAGAATCGGCCGAGAAGCCTCAGTAGTTTCTCTTTCCGGGTGCTCAACACATGGTCTTGATTGACTTCTGCCGGGCTGACTAGAAGGAGTCGGACTCGCCCAACTCGGACTCACTCAATTCCGACTTGCTTAGTAGTTCGAACGTCGCGGCGGGATTTCAAGTGGGGTGCTAGCTAAGCTTCCAGGCCGCCGCCCGTTCTTGGCCTGTCGCGCGAGGGCACATGGCCAGGCCGTCCTGCTAGCCCGCGCGCGCGACGGGACAAGCCCGTAGGCGGGGCCCGCCACTACCGCGCCTCGGCGCCCGAGTGGATCCGCTGCGGCCCCGGTGGACGGTTGGGATTCCCATGAAGTTACTGCACGCAGTAACTTTACGTGGATCGTGGGGGTCGTGGGGTTGCGGGCGCAGTAAATCCCCACGTCCGCCCCCTCGGCTTCGCAGCCCACGGGGCTATAAGTAGGGGGAAGAGGGGGGCACGCGCGCCCCTCCTTCCCACTACCCCTTGCTTTCTTCCTCCTCGCAGCTCCTCGCTCTCCTGCTTCCTCTTCTCTTCTTCGCTCCGCCGCACGCCCAGGCTCCGGCGAACGCTGCGGTGACAGCTCGCGATGAGTTCTTCCTCCGCTGCCGCGCCTCCCCCAGTGTGCTCCAGCACCTGGGACGGCTCCAAAGTCCACGAAGACCATATCGAGTTCCTCTGCCGGACCCATCGGCTTCCCGGCGAAGATCGCGTGCAGGTGCATCTTGCGCCGGCGGGGGAGATTTCCCCCGCCTCGCAGGAGGGCGAGTGGGTCATCTTCCGCTCGCACTACCTGCGCGGGCTGGGGCTGCCGGCGAGCAGATTTTTCCGGTCGTTCATGGAGTTCTACGGCCTCCAGCCACACCACCTCACCCCCAACACAGTAGTGCTGCTGTCCGCCTTCGTGGCTCTGTGTGAAGGCTTCCTCGGAGTCCTCCCCACCCTCAAGCTCTGGGGGGAGTTCTTCTTCTCCAAGCTCGACACCCAGGCCACGGGTGTGCCGGCTCAGTGCGGCGCCTTCATCGCCGTGCGAAGGACAGGAGCCGACAACCACTTCCCCTCCATCTCACTATTGAAGTCGGTGAAGATGTGGCAGAGGTCCTACTTCTACGTCAGGAACGTCGGCACGAGGGGCGACTGGGTCAATCTGCCGACTTTCGAAGCCGGCCCGCCGGCTGGCAGACTGCCCAACTGGTCTCACCGGGCCAGGTCGCTGACGCCTATGGGAGCCGGCGCCATCACGCGACTCTGAGTGCTGACGCAGTCGGAGGGTCTGACTGGTCTGGACCTGCTGGCCGCCTTCGTCTCGCGCCGAGTTCTCCCACTCCAAGGCCGCCCTCACATGATATGCCAGATGAGCGGGGGCCGCGACCCGAGTCGGATGTGCACCAAGGACATGCCTCACGAAGAGGTGGCCCTTATGGTGAACTACCTCTCGGACAGCAGGCTCCCGGAGGACTGGCGATTCGGCAAGGAGCCATACTCCCGCGCCAACCCCCCGCCCGTGGTGAGTCGCCTTTCTTTTATTTCTTTGTATTGTCTTCTTCTTGCCGAGTTTTGTTCTGATTAGTCGGCTTTGGTTAGAATCCCCTTCTTCACCAACCAGCCGGCACCTCGGGGCCGGCCCGTGAGTTCGTCGCCGACCGGGCAGAGAGCGACGTCGACGACCCCGATCTGGGGGCGGAGGCCCTGGAAGACAACGCCGAGGGAGGAGGAGGGACGACAGGCGACTTCAGGCCCTCGGCTACTTTTGCCGACTGGCCTGAAGACGACGCCGAGGGAGGAGTCGCCCCTCGCCATCGGCCAGGAGCCAGCCAGCCGGGCGCGGGCTCTTCTGCCGCATCGGGTGCTCCAGGCGGCGGGAAGAAGCGCCGGGTTGTGCCGACTTTGTTTGGTAGCCGGCCGAAGAAGCCCAAGGGCTCGGCTACGGCGACCCGGCGGGACGAGGCAGCCGCGAAGGCCATCCGCTTCCATAAGGAAGTGAAGAAGCCGCCGTTGGTCTCTGCGTAAGTATTCTGTCTTCAAAGTTTATTCTTTCTTCGTGTTTTGTCTGAGTCTCTGCTCGCCCCTCTTTCTTCAGGGCTCCCCTCTCTCTTGAGCGGGTCACCGCCGCCTCCGTCATGGGGTCAGCGGAGATGCCCGCCACCACTCGGCGGATAGACCCCGCTGCCGACCTCCGGGAGGCGACGGAGCGGAATGCGCAGGAGAAGCGCAATGAAGAAGAAGCCCTCCGCCTGGAGAAGGCGGAGGCCGACAGGGCGGAGGCCTCCGCTAAGAAAAAACTAGCGGAGGCCGAAGCCGCCGCCGCGGCGAAGCAGCAGGCTGAGGAAGCCGCACGCCGCCAGTCAGCCTTGCTTGTTACCCCGCTAAACTCTGCGCCGCCGCCCCCGGGGTTCACGGGGTAGACTGGAGAAGCCGGCGGGGAGAACCTCGTCGAGGAGAAGGAAGGCGGCGAGCCCTCTACTCCGGGCGCGAACGTTCCGCCGCCGCCTCCGCCGCCGTCTGAAGGCGTGCAAGGCGAGCAGCCAGCGGACCCTCCGGTGCCGCCGACCGAAGACGAGGCCGTGGCGAGGCTACTCCTCCAGGTCGGCTCGCCAGCGCGCCATCGTCTGGGGAAGGCGACTTCGGCACCCCGCCCCCTGGAAGCCGGCACCGCCGGCTCGGCGGCTCCAGACGCCGAAGCGACGAGCGCCGCACCTGTTGGGTGGGTGCGAGGAGGCGGCACAGGGCTGCTGAACCGGGCGCTCCTAGACGTCCAGGGGAAGCTCCGCGCTAAGGGCGACGCCCTCCAGAGTTGCACCAAGGCGTTCCTAGCATCGCGGGCAGCCGTCCAGGTATGTTTTTTCTTTGGGCCTTTGTTTTTCTTGTTCCTCTCTGTGGGGGCGCGCTAGTGCACCCACTGGGTGTCGTCCCCGAGTTTCAGGCCGGCTGCTGAGCAGGCAGCCCGGAACTCCAATTGATGAACTTCTGGGTACTAACTTTGTCTGAAATGCTTGTTGCAGGATTACCACAACCTCCGCGTCACTGCCTTCAACCATAATGTTGAAGAGCTGGGCAAGCGGACCGCCGACTTGGCGGAGAGCCGGAGTAAGTCCTTCCCTCTTTTTTCTTCTCTGCGGGGGCGTGCTAGCGCACCCGCGGGCTATAGTCCCCGAGATTCAGGCCGACTGCTGAGCAGTCGGGCCGGATCTCCCCGGCGACCTACTTTATTGACGACTGTTGTCTTTCTTCCTTTCCTTCAGGAGCCAACGCTGCACTTCAACAGCAGCTGAGCGAAGCCAACTCCGCCCTGCTCGCCAAAGGGGAGGAGTGCAGCAGGCTTGCCACAGAGCGCGATCTGTTGGCCACTTAGTTGGCAGAGCAGAAGGAGCTGTTTGCGAAGTCGCAGAGGGAGGCGGAGGAGACGGAAACCGCCCTCTTGGCCGAGTTCGCGAGCGAGCGCTCCTCCTGGTCTGACAAGGAGGCGCTGCTATCCTCCGGCTTCCACGAGATTGAAGACATCGTTGATGGTGAGTCTCTTTATTTTCTTTCTTCGAGCTGCCGACATAGATCGTGCCGACTCCTGGTTTTTGACTTGCTTCTTCGTTTCTTCGTGTATTTTGCAGACTTCTTCCCTGGGCAGTCGCAGGCCGCTATCCAAGCCATCGAGGCCGATCGTGAAAGTCGGAGGGCGGAGGGCGCGGAGATCGCCGCCGATGCCCCCCACACTCTTGATGAGCACATCTTAAGCATCGAGGCTCGCCTCCGGCCGGCTCACTGGATGCTGCGCCGGCTTCAGCGCGTCCGTGCCCAGGCGATTTCCGCCCTTTGGCCGGATATGCAGGCTCCGTGCACCCCCAGCCTGACGGCCAACTAGTTGGAGGTCCGGGCTGGAGCGCGTCGGGCCTTGGAGTTCGTCAAGGCGTGGTACCCGGGGCTGGATCTAGACCGGTTGGCCACGCTTTGGTCGGAGGCCCAGCCGGAGCTGACGGCTGCGGAAGACGCCCTTGTCAAGCGTGCTGCGGTGATCGCCGAGTACACCGACACGAGCATCTTCGTCCCCGAGCGGTCTGAAGACGGCGAGGAGGTACTGCCGGAGTGGTTTGGGATGAACCCAGACTACGGCGGAGGTGACTGGCTCCAGCGTCGAGGAGGAGGACGAGGCCGAGGATGAGGGCGAGGCGGAGGCACCAGAAGACGGAGCAGACGGCCAACCTCAGCCCGACCGCGCCTCCAGCAATGAGCCGCGTGCGACCGACCCGACTGCTGCCGGAGGCGATCAAGCCGAGACTAGCCGGCCGACCGCCCCGACGCCTGACGCTGGCGCCTCCTCCGACCCCCCGAATCCGTCTGCCGCCTCCTAAGCTGCTGTTGTGTCTTTTGTTTTATCTGCTTCAGTAGTCTTTTGAAGAACTTGTTAATTCGCACAATTCCACCCGCGGGGTGTATTTTGAACCTCTACTCGACAATTCGGCCAAGGGCCTATGTTATATCTTTTCTTGCTCATTGTTCTTTTGGCTGTTTTCCTTTGCTGCTTTCTCTTAGTTGCCTGTCTTGCCAATCGGACAGCCGCTCTGCGGACTGTTGCTGGATCAAGTGCTAGGCTACTTTGGGAAAGCAAGTACTTAGCCGATTTCAAGATTGTTTGAGCAAGTTGGATAGAAAACGACAATCTGACTGTGCGAGAGTCGGTTTGCGAGAAAGGTTGGAAGCCGTCTTGAGCTATGTTTTACGCTTTGAGTCCTTAGCCATTTTTCGTGCGAGCACCCATTCTACCTTACCTCTGCCCGCCGTACAGTCGCTCTGCGAGCTACGGCTTCTGACAGAAGATGGCTTAGGTGTTACACACTACTTGTCCGGCTGCAGGAAGCATTTCATAGTGCAAGGCGGCAAGTCCCCGGGCCGACTTGTCGAGCCTAGTGCCAAGCGGCATGACAAAGAGTAACATACTTGTAGGCATAATTTTTATCATACAGACAAAAGAGGGCAGTCCCCGAGCTCGTCTCGGGGGGCCCGAAGTCTTGGTACTTTAATACAAAAGGTAGCGTGGTACATACTGCATCAACTGTAAAATCTTCGGAGAAGATTTGTATTCCATGGCTGCTCTGTCTCCTTGCCGGAGTCGTCCCTCTTGCGTGCTCGGGGCTTCTAAGCGTCGATTAGGTAGTAGGAATCGTTGCCTAGTACTTTGTTGATGATGAAAGGGCCTTCCCAAGGCGGCAACAGCTTGTGCTGGCCGGCTGTTCGCTGGATCAGCCGGAGCATAAGGTCGCCTTCTTGGAAAGATCTTGGCCTGACCTTCCTGTTGTGGTATCGGCGCAGGCTCTGCTGGTAGATGCTGGACCGGCTGAGTGCCAACAGCCGGCCCTCTTCCAGCAAATCGACGTCGTCTTGTCGTGCTTCTTCTGCTTCCTCCTCGGTGTACATGGTGACTCGTGGGGAGTCGAACTCTATGTCCGTTGGGATGACGGCTTCGGCACCATAGACGAGGAAGAAGGGCGTGAAGCTGGTTGACTTGTTTGGAGTCGTGCGTAGACTCCAGAGGACGGCTGGCAGCTCGTCGAGCCAGCAGCCAGCCGAGCGCTCCAGAGGCTCGATCAACCGAGGTTTGATGCCAGACAGGATGAGGCCATTTGCTCGCTCCACTTGGCCGTTTGACCACGGGTGGGCGACGGACGCTAGGTCCATTCAGATGCCTTGTGCCGTTGTCGGTGATGATGCTGTGTGGTGCAGTACCGAATTGTGATATCAGTGATGAAGGTCACGGCAGTCGGACCATTCAGTTTCTTAATTGGCTTCACTTCCACCCACTTGGTGAACTTGTCCACTGCGACAAGTAGGTGAGTTAGACCACCTCGTGCTGTCTTGAATGGTCCCACCATGTCTAGACCCCAAACCGCGAAAGGCCAAGCAATGGGGATGGTCTTGAGCGCGGAAGCCGGCTGGTGCGGCTTGGAGCTGAACTTCTGGCACCCTTTGCATTTTTGGACCAACTCCTTGGCCTCTTCCAAGGCAGTCGGCCAAAAGAAACCGTGCCGAAAAGCTTTAGCGACGAGTGCTCTTGAAGCCGCATGGTGGCCACATTCGCCTTGATGGATGTCTTTGAGGATCGCCTGGCCTTGCTCTGGCTCTACGCAGCGCTGGTAGACACCAGTGACGCTGCGCCTGACCAGCTCTCTGTTGATTATGGTATAGGCTGCCGCCCGGCGTTGTACTTGCCGAGATGAGGTCTCATCAGTTGGTAGCTCTTTGTTCACCAGGAATTTGAGGATGGGCTGGGCCCATGAGGGTGCTGCTATTTCTTCGACTACCAGAACTGCGACTTGGATGAGGGTGGCTGGGCTGGGAGGCGGCGGGCTGGAGTCAACAGCCGCTTGCTGGGCTGATGAAGTCCCCAGGCCGACTGGCGCGGTCCTTGGGCCGAGTTCTGGAATCTTCGAGTCCGTCACTGCAATCCCCGGGCCGGGCTCGACTATGGCAGCTTTGGAGTCGCCCGCCAAGGTCCCCGTTCCGACTGCCGGAGCTCTGGAGTCGGATCCGCCGTCTTCGGGAGGAGCCAGCACAAAAATGGAGTCTGATTCTGGTGAAGGCTTGACAGACGGCTTGAGGAGGCGTTGAAGGGCGACGCCGGATGGTATTGCTTGGCGGGTAGAGCCGATTCGTGCCAAGGCGTCTGCTTGGTCGTTGTCGTTTCTTGGCACATGGAGGAACTCGCACCTTTTGAAATACCCGCTGAGTTGCTGCACGAGGAAACGGTAGCTCGCCATGTTTGCGTCTTTCGCGTCCCAGACGCCAGATGACTGCTAGACCACTAAGTCCGAGTCGCCATAACACAAGATCCGGGGGATGCCAAGTTCTTTGGCAAGCCGGAGCCCGTGAATGAGCGCCTCGTACTCGGCCACATTGTTGGAGGCGGCAAAATGGATTTGCAGTGCATATTTGAGCTTGTCGCCTTTGGGAGAGGTGAGAACGACGCGGGCTCCCAAGCCGGTGCGCATCTTGGAGCCGTCGAAGTGCATCCGCCAATGGGTGGAGTCAGGCGCTGGAGGCCGGTACTGGATCTTGGCCCAGTCGACGAGCAAGTCGGCCAGTGCTTGTGATTTGATAGCGGTGTGGGGCTGGTAGTAGATGGTGTAAGGAGCCAGCTCTATGGCCCACTTGGCCACTCGACCAGAGGCATCTTGGCTACCGATGATCTCGGCAAGTGGAGCCGTGCAGATCACTGTGATTGGATGCTCTTGAAAGTAAGGCTTCAATTTCTTGGCAGCAAAGTGCACGCCATAGCACATCTTCTGGTAGTGGGGGTAGTTCTGCTTGGAGGTCGACAGTACCTCGCTCAGGTAATATACTGGTCTCTGGACAGGTAGCGCCTTGCCTTCCTCCTTGCGCTCTACTATAATGACTGTGCTGACTACTCGGCTGGTGGCGGCGATGTACAGGAGCATAGGTTCCTTGGGAGTCGGAGCCGCCAGGACGGGTGGAGTAGTCAGCATTTTCTTCAACTGGTGGAAAGCTTCGTCCGCCTTATGGTTCCACTCGAAAAAAGTGGTCTTCTTCATGAGTTGGTATAAGGGGAGAGCTTTCTCGCCCAGCCGACTGATGAATCGGCTGATGGATGCTAAGCAGCCGGTGAACTTCTGCACATCCAGCAGTCGACTGGGTACCTCCATTCTCTCGATGGCCTTGATTTTTACTGGGTTGCATTCTATGCCGTGTTCGGAGACCAGGAAACCCAGCAGCTGGCCGGCTGGTACTCCGAAGACACACTTCTCGGGGTTGAGCTTGATCTGAAACCGGCGCAGGTTCTCAAAGGTCTCTTTGAGGTCTTCCAGCAGTGTTCCATGCTTTTCCGTCTTCACTACCACGTCGTACACGTAGACGTGGGCGTTCCTACCGAGCTGCTTGAGGAGGCACTTCTGCATGCAACGCTGAAAGGTGGCGCCGGCATTCCTTAAGCCGAACGTCATGGTGAGGTGCAGAATGCTCCAAACGGCGTGATGAAGGCGGTCTTCAATCTGTCAGCCGGGTTCAGCTTGATCTGGTGATATCCTGAGTATGCATCCAAGAAACTCAACAACTCGCATCCGGCTGTGGAGTCTATCACCTGGTCAATTCTTGGTAGAGCAAATGGGTCCTTGGGGCAGGCCTTGTTGAGGCTCGTGTAGCACCAGGACCGGATTTGCCAGCCACTCTGGGAATAAAACTTCCATAATGAAGCCGGCTGCTAGGAGTCGGGCTATCTCTTCTCCGACAACTCTTCTTTTTTCTTCTGATAAGCGGTGCAGGGGCTGCCTGACCGGCTTTGCATCAGATCGGACATGTAACTTGTGCTCGGCGAAATCCGTTGGTACACCTGGCATGTCCTTGGGAGACCATGCGAAGATGTCCCGATTCTCATGGAGGAAATCGACAAGCTCGCCTTCCTATTTGCTGTCGAGGTTTGCACCTACGACGGCGTACCTCTCTGGGTGCTCCGGATCCAAGGGTATCTTCTTCATCTCTTTGGCCGGCTTGAACGAACCTTCGGCTTCCGACTCCTTCGGGTCAGGCGATATCTCCGGCTGCTTGCCGGCCATCGCCACAACTCGTTCAAGGAGTCGCTTCTCGGCTGCGATGACTTCCGGTAGTCGCCGGCCACAGTCAGAATTCCCCTGGAACTGGGCATCTTCATCTTGAGGTAGGCGTAGTGGGGGACCGCCATGAACTTGGCCAAGGCGGGACGGCCAAGTAGCGCATGATATGGGCTCTCAAGGTCCACCACCTCAAACCAAACAGACTCTCTTTGGAAGTGATCTTTGTCCCCAAAGAGGACGTCAATCAGGATCTTGCCGATTGGCGAGCAGGAAAGCCCGGGAACGATGCCGTGGAACATAGTCCGGCTGTTCTGAAGCTGTCTTTGCTTGATTCCTAACTTCTCCATGGTGTCCTTGTACAGGATATTGATGTTGCTGCCCCCGTCTATCAGAATTCGCGAGAAATGCGCGGCCCGTTTGTCCGTGGCAAAGGTGGCGTCCAGGACCAAGGAGTAGGAGCCCGGACTCGGCATTACTTCTGGGTGGTCAGCCGATGGGCCTCTCAGACCAGTGCATGAACTCTGGCGTCTCTGAGGCTACTGCGTTCACCTCCTGTCGCTGCAGCCGCCTGCTGCGTCGATCGTCAGCCACACTGGTGAACACCACATAGGCTCCATGCTCTTCAGGGTATTCGTCTTGTACTGCACCGACTGGCCTGACCGCCGGCTGCTGGGGCGGAGGCGGAGGCGGCTGCCCAGCAGGCGGGGGTGGCAGTAGGCCGTCTCCCTTGGCGATCCTGGTGAGCCAGTGGCACTTCTGGGTGGTGTGATTCGACGGCTTCGCGCCGCTGTGGAACTTGCAAGGTCCATCCAAGGTCTGCTCATAGGAGAAGGCCGACAACCAGTTCGGCTTGCCGCCTTTCTGTCGCTTGGGCGGAGGCTGCTCTTCTGGCTGCTGGGCTTCAACGGTCGCGACCTGCCGGCTGCCGGAAGCCGGCTGCGGGGCCTTGCGCTTATTGTCGCCCTGCTGTTGTCACCGACCGGCGTCCGCCGCCGGAGTTCTTGGAGCTTGAGGAGCTACTTTGCCAGTCGTGCTGATTTGAATTTCCGCCTTCATGGAGGAGTCGGCTATGGCGTACTTGTCCGCTATGATCAGCAGCTCATCGAGAGTTTCTGGCTCGTCGCAGAGGAGCTTGTGCTTGAGGAGGGTGCCTTCTCGGCACCCGGCTGTGAAGTACTCGATGGCCTGCACCTCGTGCACGCCCTCGCAAGAGTTCCGGAGCTCAGCCCAACGCGTGAGGTAGTCGCGAGTTGACTCGTCAGGACCTTGCACGCACAAGGAAAGCAGACGAGGCTTGGGAGGACGCTTGTACGTGCTGGTGAAGTTGTGGACGAACGCTTCAGTGAAGTCAACCCAGCTGTTGATGCTGCGGGGCTTTAGGCTGTTCAGCCATGTCCGGGCCGTACCCTGGAGCATGAGCAGAACGTACTTTACGGTGATGCGCTTGTTGCCGTTTGCTATGCTGACAGCCGTGGAGTAGTCAACTAGCCAGTCTTCCAGCTTCACGGAGCCGGTATACTTGGGCGTGTCTCTTGGGAGCGTGAACCCTCTGGGAAAGGGCTCGTCCCGAATGCAGGGCCTGAAACAAGGCGGACCCAGCTCGTCTTCTTCTTCCAGCGCCAGGGACCGGTGAAGTCGGTCGATCTGGTGGCGGGCGTCATTCTCTCCAACTCCCTCTCGGCAGCCAAGGCGATCACCGAGAGTCGGATGGTCAATAGGCGGCGGGGAGACTCGCCTCTCCTTGCGGGGAGGGGGAGGCGGACAGTCGTCCTGTCGTTCCACTGCTCTCGGGCGGCCATCTCGGTCGCGCTCTATGGTAATGCGAGTCCGGCTGTGGCTGACAGCCGGCTCCTTGTCCTTTCTTCCTCGGGCGCCGCCAGTCGGCGTCCGAGACGTCGCGCCTTGATCTCAGTGCGGGTCGTCGTTTGGCCGCGGTGGTGCCTCCGTGCGGCAGCCGGCCTCGTTCTGCGCGGCAGCCGCGTCGAGGAGCCGCTGGACTCGCTCCATCATGAGGCGGCGTTCTTCGCCCTCGAAATTATCCAGCTCATCCGCCGCTGCCTGGGCGGCTCGGATGTTCTCCGCCGGTGTAGCGTACACGGGACGGCTAGCCCCAAACAGGCTGGCGATGGCTACGCCGCGCTGCTGGACCGCGCCAAAGCGGCTGGGCCCTGCCGGGGCCGGCGAGCCGCCAACGACGCAATTCATCTCCCTCTGGTAAGCTTCTGACAAGCGTGTCATGCTGGCCAGCTTCTTCGCCCCTTCAACGAGCTGAAGGCGGCGCGCTTCTAACGTCTCCGCGTCAGCATCTTCCGGAATGGGAGCGGTCAGGTCTTGCAGCGCCGCGCCGAGTGAGTCGGGCGCTCCTCCGCCAGGGAACTCGTCATGACTGATGACTAGCACCTCAGTGATGGTGCTTCCATCGCTCTCTGCGTGGGGGAGAGGTTCGTCGTAGACCACCATGTTGGTGGGGAACGCGTCGGTCGACGCGGTGTCGGAGTCGACCAACATCGGGTCGGTGGAGCCTACGGACTCCAAGTCTACGGCAGGCTCGCCGGAAACATGGAGTTGATCGAGGAGGCCAGTGAGGAGGTTTTCGGGGCCGCCCGCGCCTGCGTCGGATGCAGGTTCGTCGGAGAGGCGGACCTTGCCGACAAGTTCGGCCAAGGAGCTGGCTGCGCAAGCGATCTCAACGTCGCGCAGCGCGTTGATGCAGACTTCGCCTGGCGTGCCTGGCTGGCTGCACTCGCCAGGGAGGAAAAGGGTTCCCGTCCAGAACAGATCTCCAGACGGCGGTGCACCAGGCCCCACGGTGGGCGCCAAATGTCGGGAGTTTGGTGCGACATATGCCAACGGATGGCTTATCATGGTGGGGGCGAGTAGAACGTCGCCGGTGCCTGGAAACGGGATGAGGCGAAGACATGCACGCCGGCGAATCTTACCCAGCTTCGGGGCTCTTCGGGGAGATAATACCCCTACTGCTGCTCTGCGGGGTCTCCGCATGATCACTATGGTCAAGTGTTTACACGGTTGCTCCTTGAGCTGTGTCTGGTGGTAGGAGAGGGCAAGGCTAGCTCTCTCCTTCTATCTGGTATGGTATAGAACTACTGGGATCCAACCCTTTGCATGGGTGCCCTAGGGGGTTTATATAGGCCTACCCCCAGGGGTACAATGGTAGTTCGACTAGGCACTGGCCTAGCCGTCAGTGCCTCCGACCTCCGACTTCTCCGCCGACTGCTGGGGCCCGCTGACTGGTGGGCCCCGCTGACTGGTCTGGTACGGAGCCGATAGGCCGCGTCCGCCACGGGCGGGTCTTGCCGGCTGCTGATTACTGTAGCTGTGCTCTTGATGACGCAAGCTTGGTCATGGGGTCGTGGCAACAGCCCCGCCGCCTGGCGGGCGATCACTGTGGCCACTCCCCATCTCTTCTTGATTAATGGCGTGCGGGCCCCGGGGGAGGGCTCGGCCGACTCCCCCGGGCCGACTCCCGACGGGTCCGACTAGCGGTTCTCCCGCCGTCTCCCGAGGTCTCACTGACTGGTGGGCCCCGCTGCCTCCAGGCCGTACAGACAAGCCGTCGTGGGCGCAGGACCCGGTACAGTGGTGCTGATGTCAGGGCCGGCCGGGCAACAGTGCCCGCCGCAGGGAGATCTTCCCAAGTACGGCGTGCTGTAGCCATGCCTGCCCTTGGTAAGGGGCGGGGAGTGGGCTTCATTGTAGCCACGCCCCTGCCCCGTCCCCTTCGATGAGGTCACGGTTTGTTGGAGTCGCCGGCCGACTCCCCAAAGTTGGCTTCTCTGGAAGTCGCCCCTGGGACTCGGCCGTGAGCGGGCAGTCGGCCGCCTTGCCGTAGACTCCCCAAGAGGCGGCTCTTCGCCCTGTGGTCTTGAGGGGCGCAGCCTGCCCCGATGTCTTGAAAGGTTATGGGGCTCGGGTTGGCCTACCCGCGGCCCATTACTCCGACACATATGGAGCTAATTACGCATGGGTGTATTCCTTACCAGAACACGTTCAAGCGCCTTGGTCTTCGGATCCGTGGTAAGCTCCTTGGTTACCGGGTCAATCTTGTACCGGGCCCTGACATAGTTCCTGGTCTGCTTGTCATGGTATTTCTCGAAGAGGGGCGGTAGGCCTTGCTCGGCACGCTCTGCGTCCTCCTTGTCCCATATAGGTTCCGCCACTCTGTAACCGTCGGGACCGAGTTTGTGGACCCCTAAGTTCAAGTCCCGCATCTATTCCCCTCACTGACTTGATTCCGCAGATGCGTTGCTCTCACAGTTGATCTTGAACTCCCGGTAGTCATCTTCGCTGATCGAAGGATTTTTCTCCTTGATCTTCTCATAACTATCACCTTTTTCAATCATGCTCTTCACCGAGGCTCTCCAAGTAGCCAGGGCCATGCTCATCTTTGTGAGGGCGGCACTGTTCACTTTATTCCCTGAGAGGCGTGTATTTGCGAAGTCATCGGGGAACTTGTATCGTTCGTGCAGCTTCGTGAAGAGGAGGTTGCGCAAATTCCCTCGGTCACGATGCCTTAGGTTCTCGGTGTTGATCGAGACGGTGCTCCGGAGAATGCACCCGAGCTATCCCGCGTACCCCTTGACTATTTCTGGGGGCACCGTTGGATGCCCCTCGGAGGACTTCAGTTAATTCCTCCTTGACGGTGCCGAGCACGTTCGGGCGCCAGTCCTTCCGTTGCCTCTTCGGTTGGCTGCCATCTGTGCGTGCGCCGTCATCATCAGTGGTGGCATCCTCGGCGGCACCATCAGTGGTGTCATCCCCGACTCCACTAGGGGTTGTGTAGTAGGGATCGGTGTCTTCCGCGGCATCCTCATAGCGGTGAGGTTCTTCCTCCATCTCCTGGGACAGCTCCCAAAATGCCTTGCCCGAACCGCCGGCCTCATCGTTGTGGGCCATGTTTCGCTCTAAATAGGAAAAAATGTTGGTCAAAAAGTTGGTTATTGTCAAGGAACAAGATCATGGTCTCATCATTTAGGGTTTGTCGATACCGAGGCATCCTAAAAGCTAAGCTTTTATCATTTAGGGTTTGTCAACGCCGAGGCACCCTAAAAGCCTAAGCTTTCATCATTTAGGTTTTTATCGACACCGAGGCACCCTAAAAGCCAAGGTTTTATCATTTAGGGTTTGTCGACGCTGAGGCCCATGCATAACACAAGAGGCAGTTGATCCTACTTAATTAAGTACTAAGATACCCCGGCCCATGCATTAGTCGCAAGTACCCCATATGTCCTATTTTTAGCAAAGTCATGCTAAAGTTCACGGAAAATTTCAGCATGACCTTTGCTAAAAATAGGACATATGGAGTACCCGAATTTGCCGGGACGGAAGTTAATCGACATTCTGGCAAACTCAAGGGCCTCTAGGGGTACCTGCAAAATCATCACGACACGATGGTCGGAGACAAAACCCAGCAAACTAGCACCACAATGTGCCTCTACTTTCTTATGGTGGTGTTGCAACAACGAAAATACTTTATCACATTATAAGTCCTCACACCATCAACTATGACAAAATCTAAGAGTATAAGTCTGGTTACATTCACCCAAGTCCAAACATAAAATTCTGTCTAACATAGTACAGTCCAATACACCAGCACTTTTAGGTTTCCTGATTCCTCAAGACAGAATAAGTAGAGAGCATCCTAAACTGAGTAAACATGAGTATCCAAAATAGTTATTTGCTTAATCTCAAGTTTTACATATATGATAGTGATAGATGTAAGAAGAAGAACAATGCCAAAGCCACAACCTCAAATCTGGAACAAAAACACAAATTACACCTATAGATTTAGGTACCTCTATGGTAGTAACATGCCAGCTTGGCCATGCTCTGCCTAGTGCTACTGCAGCACTATGAATCCCTCAAATGGTATACTAGGAGCACCCAGCGACCATATAAACATCTAAATTTATATATACTGAGCATTCATGGCAGTTCTAGCAACAACATCAAAATCAATGAGAGATAGGTCAGATTACACAAATAGGTTCCATATAATTATTCCACTACAAGAATAGGAACTTGCATTTCATAATCTTGGCAACAAGTACTAGTACTGGATTGATTGCAAACCCATAAGCATATATGGCATGAACTGCAAATCCATGATACTGCATGGTGAAGCTCAGATAGCATCAGCAATTCAACATTCAACTATTAAGTTCCTAATCCCTGAGGAGAGCACGGCCACGGGGGGCGGCAACCAGGAGCTGGGGCGCGGTGGTGCGACAGTCTACGGTGACGAAATCGAAGGGGGGAGAGGAACCGGTGCAGCTCACCGAGAGGAAGACGATGGCGAGCTCGTGCAGGGCCGGGGTTGACGAGGTGACGCAGATCGACGGTGAGGCAGCGGTGGCTGGAGGTGGAAGAAGACCTTGATCCGCACGATGCAGAGTCGTCGAGCTCGAACGGGTGGCCGTAGATGACGTAGAATACCACTACAGAGCTCCTGGAGTCCTTGGTGGGGTGTGGGGACGACGGTGGTCGCGCGGACGATGCGGTGACGGCCGGCGACGACCTAGTCGGGTGAAGCAGCGCGAGGGGAGGGGAAGTGCAGAGGTGCTAGGGTTTGCACAGGGGTCTGGCTTGGCCTTATCCAACAAGGGAGCCGGAGCGGGTGTGGAGCGGGCGCGGGGGTCATCGGAGCGGGCATGAGGGTCGTCGGAGCATGCGCGGGGGTTGTCAGAGCGGGTGTGGCGAGGGAGGGAAGGGGATCTGGCGAGGGAGAGGGAAGGGGGATCGGGCGAAGGGGTATCCAGCTAGAGGGGGGAATGTTAGTAATGGCGCACCATCTAGGGGTGCGCCGCAAAAACACTGATAGCAATGGCGTACCATCCTCTGGTGCGTTATTAGTAACTTTTTTCTGATAGCTAACTTTTTTTCATTATTTTTTGTTGCATCCAATAATTTTTTTATCAAATTTGTTATTTTCATGAGGACTAGAACAGAAGATATCATCAAATGTCATCAAATTTGTTTTTTTCAAAATATAATCAAATTTGTTTTTTATTTTTAATTGAAAATATCATAAAAAATTTTATTTGAAAATATCATCAAATTTGTTATTTAAAAATATCATAAATATCTTTTTTGGATTTTTAGTTGCATTCATTTGTGAATTGGTAAATTATTTATGAATGTGAAAAAATATCATCAAATTTGAAGAATATTCATGAATTCAAAAAGTGCCTATGAAATTTAAAAATATTAATGAGTTCAAAAATTATTAACAAATTCAATATTCATGAGGACTAGAACAGAAGAAATATCATTTCAAAATGTCGAAATACAATCGAGAAATGAAGACTATGATTTAAATACAATCGATCTTAGCTAGCTATCTTTTCACAATCTTCTTGCCCTTCTTTTTCGCAAATGGAGTTCTTCTGTTGAACGGATATCCTTTAGGTAGGGTGGTCCCGCTTCTTCTTGTGGTGTATGGCACTTCATCATCATCGTCATGTTCCATCTTTGGGTCGCCATACTTGTCGAAGTCTTGCTCATTGGCGACTCCATCCATTCCGATGATCTTCCTTTTGCCTCTCCTCACGACAATACGACTGGGCTTTGCGGGTCGGTAATGAAGAAGCATTGGTCCACTTGGGAAGTCAGTACCCATGGCTCATTTTTCGCGGTGACGTTTGCATCTGTGGTCTTGGATTTGGCTTCGGGTATAACCATGGTGGTGAAATACCGGTCTTATTTTATGACACTCTTGGCCCATCTGACACGGAACATCGGAACCTTCTCTCCAGCGTAGCTCAGCTCCCAGATCTCCTTGATCCTTCCGTAGTATCTGTCCTTGTCGTTACCGGTGTAGGATTCCATCGTTACCCCAGAGTTCTGATAACCATCGCTCTTCATGTTCTTGTCCTCAGTGTGGAATGTGTAGCCGTTGATATCGTACGCCTCATAGGTCATCAGGTTGTGCTCGGCGCCCTGTGACAAGGCGAATATGAGTTTTTCTTCCGCGGAAGAATCCTCATGTAAAGGGTACAACAGAAGCTTCTCCTTGAACCAACGCGTGAAACATGAGTTGTGCTCTTTGATTATATCTCCGTCCGTCCTCTGTTGGCCTCGGTCATTGTACGTCTTCTCAATAAAGGTTTTGTGCTCTACCACCCAAGGATCGACCACGTCTATGTGTTGTAGCGCGACTAGGTTTGCTTTTTCAAAGTTGGCGAGTCGACCCTCGAAGTTGACATGCATTTCGCGGCGACCCTCGCGGTGACCCCATCCAGCGAGCCTGCCGAGGTGCCTGTTGACGGGCAGACCAACGGGGTTCTCGATGCCTAGATAATTCGTGCAGTAGGAGATGTACTCTTCGGTCAGAAAGCCCCTGGCTATGCTTCCCTCTGGACGTGACATGCTGCGAACTTATCCTTTGATGACACCATTCATCCTTTCGAACGGCATCATATTGTGCAGGAACGTCGGCCCAAGTTGGATGATATCCTCCACGATATGGACCAGCAGATGCACCATAACATCGAAGAATGCGGGCGGGAAGTACATCTCAAGCTCGCATAGTATCACCACGATCTCTTCCTGTAGCCTTCTGAGATGCCTCACGCCAACCGACTTCCAAGAGATGACGTCGAAAAAGTTGCATAGGCCAAATAGCGTTTCACGGACATGCGCGTCCATGATCCCACGGATTGGAACTGGAAGTATCTGCGTCATTAGCACGTGACAGTCGTGAGACTTCATCCCGCTGAACTTCTGCTTCGCTGAGTCTAGGTATCTGCTTATCTTCCCCGCGTAATTGTAAGGAAGTTTTACTCCTACGAGGCAGGTGAAAAACTGCTCGATCTCCTCCTGACTTAGAGTGAAGCACGCGGGAGGGTAGTCATTTCCGGTCTTCTTGGCTTTTTTGCCTTTGCGACGACTTTCCGTGTCCTGCTTCGCCTCATCATCATCATCATCATCATCATCATCATCATCATCATCATCATCATCATTAGCGTGAAGCTCCTCCCTGATGCCCATTGATTTCAAGTCTGCCCTTGCTTTTGGCCCATCTTTGGTCCTCTCTGGCATGTTGAGCAGGGTACCAAGCAGACTCTCGCACACGTTCTTCGTGATATGCATGACATCAAGGCTGTGAGGCACACGGTGGATCTTCCAGTACGGCAAGTCCCAGAAAACATACCTCGTTTTCCATACCTTCAGCAGCGGCTCTGGCGCCTTTCGCTTCTTTCCCGGCTCTGGTGCCTTTCGCTTCTTTCCCGGCAGTGGGCAATCTTTCCAATTTTTCAACAGCTCGTCTATTTCCTCGCTGCTCCTCGTACGCGGGCGTCTTCGGGGTTCGGTTTCACCATCGAACAGATCCTTGTGTTTTCTCCATGGGTCATCGTCGCGAAGCCACCTTCGATGTCCTATGAACACAGTTTTTGAAGACCCGGGATCTCTATCTAGCTGGCGATACGTTGTGTCATCCATGCACCTGACGCATCCAGAAAATCCATGGGCCACCTTCCCCGCGAGATATCCGTAACCGAGATAGTCGTGCACCGTCGTGAGCAGTGCGGCTCTCATAGGGAAATATTCTTTCTCTGCGGTGTCCCACGTATTGGTTGGCGTTTTCCACAGCATGTCTAGCTCCTCTTTCAGCAGCCCCAGATACAGATTGATGTCGTTCCCTGGTTGTTTCAGCCCTTGAATTGTGAATGTACTTCCTCTTCATGCACAACCAGGGGGAAGGTTGTACATCCACACAAACACAGGCCAGGTGCTATTGTGCTTCTCTGGCTGCCAAACGGATTGACTCCATCGGTGCTCGTGCCCAACACGATGTTCCCTGAATCGTCCCCAAATTCTGGGAGTTCAAAGTTCAACACTTGCCACTAGCTCGAATCCTTAGGGTGACTCAGCATCTTGTCTTTTTTATTTATCTTCGAATCATTTCCGTCATCTTCTCGCTTCTTCTCCTCCCTATCCGCGTGCCAACGCAGGAGCTTTGCTAGCTTAGGGTCCGTGAAATACCGCTGCAGACGAGTGATCGGAAAGTACCACACCACTTTTCAAGGAGATTTCTTCCTCTTCTTGTATCGAGTGACGCTGCACACCGGACATATGGTAGACTCTGTGTGCTCATCCCGATAAATGATGCAATTGTTCATGCACACATGGTATTTCACGTGCGGTAATCCATAGGACACACGATTTTCTTCGCCTCCTCGAAACTGGTCGGGCACTTGTTCCCCTTGGGAAGACGTTCGTGTCAGAATGACATGTTCTCGTCAAAGCATGCGTCAGTCATTTTGTGTTTTACCTTCATCTCCAGAGCCATGAGCGTTACTTTCAAGCGGGTATCCTCGGGCCTACATCCTTCATACAATGGAGTAACCGTGTCTATCTCCAGTTGATCCAGCTTGGCTTTCTCTCGGGCAGCAGCTCTTGCGTTATCAGTCTGCTTGAGAAGCAGCTCTTGAATATGAGGGTCCTGCACCCAGCCCATCGATGGTCCATCGTCGTCTGCTCCGGCATCTTCATCTTCATGATCATGCCCTTCGTCTTGATCTTCCTCATCATCATGTCAGGCATCACCGTCGTGATCATGTCCTGGAGATTCTTCGTCTTCTCGCCCGCCCTCGCCACGGTGGTTGTCTTGCTGCCCTTCCTCATTTCTTGCCCGGCCCCCATGGACAACTTCATAGTCATCTTCATCACCTTACCACCGATAGCCATCCATGAAACCACACAAGAGCAGGTGGTCCCGCACCTGCCCGGAATCCGGGTCTGCAATAAGGCTCTTCAGCTTGCATCTTCGACACGGACATCTTATCTCCGTCTCGTTCTTTTGAAGCATCTCGGCCTTCGCGGACCTCAAAAACCTATTCATGATGCCTTTGGTCATCGTGCGGACCATGGTCACCTGCGGGATAGAGCAAAACGATATTTTAGAACCAAGGAAAAATTTGGCATGACTTTGCCTAAAAATAGGACAAAAAAGAATGCATAGTGCCGAATTCTCGCCGAAACGGAAATGAATCAACATTCCGGCAAAATATTGGCAACTATCGCATTTCAAATATCGGTACCTGCAAACACAAACATATATGCAACACCACAAACATACGTAGATCTAGCTAGGCCATAAAAAGTGCACGTGCACATTGTTGGAGGAAGAAAAAAGTAGATCTACAACATAAAGAAAGCTTTCCCCTTACTTACCTAACAAAAAAGGTAATTTAACCACTTAATTTGGGTGAATCTATGAGGCACCCCCTACAAATGCACCATTAATAACCCTGGTTACTAATGGCGCACCTGCTAGGAGTGCGCCATTACTAGTTTTACAAATATATATATATAAACTCTATTAGTAAGCCAGGGTGAAGAATAAGTAATTCTTCACCCCGGTCGATCGAGTCGAGTGATGGTCACCTAAAATCACATTCCACCGATGTAATTTTACATGATAGAAACTGTTGGCTGGTCCTATGAGCTAGCCCACTCCATCATACTAAAAAAACATGCGAGCAGTTTTCTTATCACTCGCCGGCGTTCCTCTCTCCACCGGACCCTTCCTATCTCGCCATTGTGGAGGCGGCGGCAGCGACGACGCCGGAGGGACGACCAGGAGGCGATGGCTACCTCTCTCGCGTGTGGAGTATTTCCCTTTCCCTCTCTCATGCGGCAGCGATTTGGAGGCGACGTGGGCGCTGCAAAGGTCCGGCGCAAGCTCGGCTGCGACAACGGACTTCTCCGACGCCCCTTTCCACAATTGGCGGTCCTCTCACCGGTAAGAAGTCTCTCCTCCTATTATTCCTCTCTCATCCTCCATTAATTTCTGAATTTCTAGGTCAGGGTTACTGGTTTTTGGGAGGGGGTGGGGGTTGGGGGCAAGGGAAGAGGAAGGGAGACCAAGGAATGAAATAAAAGAAATACTGAGAGCTTGTGTAGTACCTGCAAGGAAGAGGGTTATGGTGTAGACGGGCGTCCGAAGGCAAGATCAATTCAAGGAAGGCTTGTTCAGTTAATCCCTTCTCCAAGAGGATTGGACGGGTTTGAAGGGGATTGGGAGTATTTTGACTTACATGGGATTTAATCCCTCACAAAGCCCTGCAATCCCCTTCAAATCAAATGCCGGAGGGGAGGGGGAGGCCATGTGAGTTGTATCAAACTGTGGAGAAGGATGAACAACACTACAGTATCAAACTTCGATCCAGTTGAGATCGATCTTTGTTTCTCATGGGGCATGTGAATTCTCTCTGCAATTTTGCTTTTCTGTAAAATTCACCTTCAAAAAATTGCACGAATTCGCAACCTTGTAGCTGTGAATGATGCTTCTGAATGTTAGTAATGTTGTACATAAAGAACCAGCCAGTATCTAGGTGACAATACTATTTCTCCATGAATTTGTTAGTGGAAATATGCACAAACTTACAAGCTTCAAATCAGAGCGGGATTTTGTTTACACGAAATTTAGTTTTATGCTATTCTTAAGATAAGATTCGAAGTGATGACACCAGCCTTATCCTTTGTGAATTTATTAGGCAAATGAGGATTGAAATTCTGCCAAGAAATCTCAGAGCAGAAGATGTTTGCAAGGGACTTGGGAGACGAGGCAATGCTGCGCAGGCGAGAAAATGGCAAGTACGTTGTACTCACGGTTAGGCACAGAAGAATATATTGTCACCATAAGTTGGATGAGAAAATATACCTTGTTAATTAGTTTTTGATCCTTCAAACATGGCCAGCGTCCTTACCGTTCGAGCTCCGTGACTGGGAGTTCCCCTTCGTGTATTTACGTACCACTTAACAATAATTAAACCAGTTGCTCGTAATATGATTAAGGCATGTGATTAATCTGTTTGGCTGAATTTATTCACAGGGAAAATCATCAGGTTGTGAGCAGATGTCTAAATGATCTGTTTCCATTGCACATATGTCAATAAGCAATACAAATTAGCGACCCTTTAAATTAAAGGCGCTATCCTTTCTTCTGGTCAATTACCTAGTGTTAATGTCTTATCTTGTGTGTACAACATGTTATTCTCTGTTCAGCTCACTGGCATGACCAATGTTAATTATTCAGTACGCTAATGAAATTCAAAAATAAAAAAGCATGTTATATGATTAATTTAATTTTCTTGTTTCATGCAGTTTGGAGAAATTCGTGGTTACCACCAGTCTCCAGTTAGATTTATTTCAATTGCAACCAGGTACACGTACACTGGACCCTCTTGCTGGCTGTCTCTCTAAACTATTTTTGTTGAACTAGCATAAACCTAACTTTTGATAGTAAAGATGTGTTTCCGCCCAATTCATACAGTAAGCCACGATAGTTACTTGGTACCGGTCATCAATTAGTCAATCTCATTCTTCCCTTACTATTGATTTGTATTGGCTTAACTACCAAAGACAAAAAATTCCCTTTTACCCCTAATAGTGGTCGATTTGCTCCTTCCAGGGACGTCTATATTTGGCTAACTGTCTATTGGCTCGAGAAGTAGTGTCCATAAGTGAATATTTTTATTCTTACGCCTTATCTGAATATAGCTTTAGAAATTATTAACATGGAATACATAATATACTTTATCTGTATGTGGTTAATCCTAATTTTTAAACATAATTCTATTTGTTAAATGTTGGCAGGCAGAGTGTTGTGAATTTGAATTTGGGTGTACATGATCTTACTAGCTTCTAATTCTACTGAGCCATACGGATGATGGCGTGTTTGCTCTCACACATTTATTCAAAGGATCATTGTGATGAATGATACCAATTCTAGGTTGTTGGTAATGCATTTTCACACCATCCGTATGCTTGTGGTAGTCAATATGATACAGGAGCATTAATCCGTGGATTTCGTTTTGGTTTTGACAGGAACTTGCATCCAATCCTTCTATTCCCAACTGGTGAGTTTATAGGTTGTCTCCTCCTGATGGAGCTGAGTATATGCCCTTCTTGTTTACCTAAAAATCTCTTCTCTCCTAAGATCTTGTAGGAATCTTTCTTTTTTCCTTAAGAAGCATGCTACCAATGGACGTCAGATGTTCCAGCACCGAAAAGTTGGTGACCATGCTTGGGTGTTTCAGAATTCATATGAAAAGCATTTATTTTTTACTTTCAGGGATTGCTCCATCTTGCAGTTTCTAATACGCCTAGACAATTACGATTTCACATATATCTGAAAAACCACAACCCATCTGTGTTCTATAAACGTTGGTGTGGTCTTATGTGCACCAAGAATTCTGTCATTAACATAAGGTATTTTACACCCGCACTGCAAACTGTTGATAAATCTGATGTGTTGCTTGCACTGAGAATTCTTACATTTGCTTAAGGTATTTTACACTGGCGTTGTGAACTCATTGACGATTAGCATTCATCAGCTAAGCACACCTCGATGTACGCAGCCTGTATATTAACAGGTCTTCAGAAAGGAGTATATCCAGTGTTTCTTCTCCTTACATGTCACATGCCACAGCTGTGCGAGGATGTCGTCGGCCGTGTATTGGGTGATGGTGCGGTTGTTCTGCCGCCGGCTACTCTCCACCGGAGGAAGCACGTACGCAAGCATGTAATGGTCATTTCTTTTTGTAATTAGCATGTAATGTTCATTGGGTAGCACACGATGATCGATCCATACAGGATGCTGTTAATCTGGACTTTCGCAATCTTTTAAACAGAACATGATACCATAGTAGATTTGCTAGTTAATGATAAATAATTGCTGGACATACGTTCGTATAGTGCAACCCAATAGCACGTCTGCACAGTGCAGTTAAGGCTTACTCTTACGTGGCCACTCTTCGGTTTTCTTACAGTCCGGAGGTGCGCACACGATGACCATGCCGTAAGTTTACACCGTCAACCTTTTGATTTTACGGTGGCAGTGGCAGTGGTTGTGGCGCGTGGGTTCCTTTTCAGCCGTAATCTTACCCCACATGCTTTCCTTTCTTACGCTCTAGTGCTCTACAACCTGGCCGTGGGAGATGGGTGGGGTGAGGAATAAGAATTCCTCGCCCAGGGTGACGAATAGCACGAAACTCTATTAGTAAGCCAGGGTGAAGAATAAGTAATTCTTCACCCCGGTCGATCGAGTCAAGTGATGGTCACCTAAAATCACATTCCACCAATGTAATTTTACGTGATGGAAACTGTTGGCTGGTCCTATGAGCTAGCCCACTCCATCATACTAAAAAACATGCGAGCAGTTTTCTTATCACTCGCCGGCGTTCCTCTCTCCACCGGACCCTTCCTATCTCGCCATTGCGGAGGCGGCAGCAGCGATGGCGCCGGAGGGACGACCAGGAGGCGATGGCTACCTCTCTCGCGTGTGGAGTATTTCACTTTCCCTCTCTCACGCGGCAGCGATTTGGAGGCGACGTGGGCGCTGCAAAGGTCCGACGCAAGCTTGTCTGCGACAACGGACTTCTCTGACGCCCCTCTCCACAATTGGCGGTCCTCCCGCCGGTAAGAAGTCTCTCCTCCTATTATTCCTCTCTCATCCTCCATTAATTTCTGAATTTCTAGGTCAGGGTTACTGGTTTTTGGGAGGGGGTGGGGGTTGGGGGGCAAGGGAAGAGGAAGGGAGACCAAGGAATGAAATAAAAGAAATACTGAGAGCTTGTGTAGTACCTGCAAGGAAGAGGGTTATGGTGTAGACGGGCGTCCGAAGGCAGGATCAATTCAAGGAAGGCTTGTTCAGTTAATCCCTTCTCCAAGGGGATTGGACGGGTTTGAAGGGGATTGGGAGTATTTTGACTTACATGGGATTTAATCCCTCACAAAGCCCTGCAATCCCCTTCAAATCAAATGCCGGAGGGGAGGGGGGAGGCCATGTGAGCTGTATCAAACTGTGGAGAAGGATGAACAACACTACAGCATCAAACTTCGATCCAGTTGAGATCGATTTTTGTTTCTCATGGGGCATGTGAATTCTCTCTGCAATTTTGTTTTTCTGTAAAATTAACCTTCAAAAAATTGCACGAATTCGCAACCTTGTAGCTATGAATGATGCTTCTGAATGTTAGTAATGATGTACATAAAGAACCAGCCAGTACCTAGGTGACAATACTATTTCTCCATGAATTTGTTAGTGGAAATATGCACAAACTTACGAGCTTCAAATCAGAGTGGGATTTTGTTTACACGAAATTTAGTTTTATGCTATTCTTAAGATAAGATTCGAAGTGATGGCACCAGCCTTATCCTTTGTGAATTTATTAGGCAAATGAGGATTGAAATTCTGCCAAGAAATCTCAGAGCAGAAGATGTTTGCAAGGGACTTGGGAGACGAGGCAATGCTGCACAGGCGAGAAAATGGCAAGTACGTTGTACTCACGGTTAGGCACAGAAGAATATATTGTCACCATAAGCTGGATGAGAAAATATACCTTGTTAATTAGTTTTTGATCCTTCAAACATGGCCAGCGTCCTTACCATTCGAGCTCCGTGACTGGGAGTTCCCCTTGGTGTATTTACGTACCACTTAACAATAATTAAACCAGTTGCTCGTAATATGATTAAGGCATGCGATTAATCTGTTTGGCTAAATTTATTCACATGGAAAATCATCAGGTTGTGAGCAGATGTCTAAATGATCTGTTTCCATTGCACATATGTCAATAAGCAATACAAATTAGCGACCCTTTAAATTAAGGGCACTATCCTTTCTTCTGGTCAATTACCTAGTGTTAATGTCTTATCTTGTGTGTACAACATGTTATTCTCTGTTCAGCTCACTGGCATGACCAATGTTAATTATTCAGTACGCTAATGAAATTCAAAAATAAAAAAGCATGTTATATGATTAATTTAATTTTCTTGTTTCATGCAGTTTGGAGAAATTCGTGGTTACCACCAGTCTCGAGTTAGATTTATTTCAATTGCAACCAGGTACACATACACTGGACCCTCTTCCTGGCTGTCTCTCTAAACTGTTTTCGTTGAACTAGCATAAACCTAACTTTTGATAGTAAAGATGTGTTTCCGCCCAATTCATACAGTAAGCCACGATAGTTACTTGGTACCGGTCATCAATTAGTCAATCTCATTCTTCCCTTACTATTGATTTGTATTGGCTTAACTACTGAAGACAAAAATTTCCCTTTTGTTGGGGAACGTAGCAGAAATTCAAAATTTTCCTACGTGTCACCAAGATCTATCTATGGAGAAATCAGCAACGAGGGGAGGGAGAGTGCATCTACATACCCTTGTAGATCGCTAAGCGGAAGCGTTCAAGAGAACGGGGTTGATGGAGTCGTACTCGTCGTGATCCAAATCACCGATGATCCTAGTGCCGAACGGACGGCACCTCCGCGTTCAACACACGTACAGCCCGACGATGTCTCCCACGCCTTGATCTAGCAAGGAGAGAGGGAGAGGTTGAGGAAGACTCCATCCAGCAGCAGCACAACGGCGTGGTGGTGGTGGAGTGTGGCAATCCTGCAGGGCTTCGCCAAGCACCACGGGATATGAGGAGAAAGAGAGGGAGGGCTGCACCAACGAGAGAGATCAAATCGCGTGTGTTGAGAGGCCCTACTTCCCCACTATATATAGGGAGCCCAAGGGGGGGGGGGGGCGCCGGCCCTAGGAGATCCAATCTCCTAGGGGGGCGGTGGCCAAGGGAGGATTCCCTTCCCCCCAAGGCACCTAGGGGGTGCCTTCCCCTTGTGGGACTCTTCCCTTCTTGAAACCCTAGGCGCATGGGCCTCTTGGGGCTGGTGCCCTTGGCCCATGTAGGCCAAGGAGCACCTCTTACAGCCCATGTGGGCCTCCGGGGCTGGTGGCCCCACTTGGTGGACCCTCGGGACCCTCCCGGTGGTCCTGGTACGTTACCGATAAAATCCGAAACTTTTCCGGTGACCAAAACAGGACTTCCTATATATAAATCTTTACCTCCGGACCATTCCGAAACTCCTCGTGACGTCCGGGATCTCATCCGGGACTCCGAAAAACATTCGGTAACCACATACAAACTTCCTTTATAACCCTAGCGTCATCGAACCTTAAGTGTGTAGACCCTACGGGTTCGGGAACCATGCAGACATGACCGAGACGTTCTCCGGTCAATAACCAACAGCGGGATATGGATACCCATGTTGGCTCCCACATGTTCCACGATGATCTCATCGGATGAACCACGATGTCAAGGACTTAATCAATCCCGTATACAATTCCCTTTGTCTATCGGTACGATACTTGCCCGAGATTCGATCGTCGGTATCCCGATACCTTGTTCAATCTCGTTACCGGCAAGTCTCTTTACTCGTTCCATAACACATCATCCCGTGATCAACTCCTAGATCACATTGTGCACATTATGATGATGTCCTACCGAGTGGGTCCAGAGATACCTCTCCGTCACATGGAGTGACAAATCCCAGTCTCGATTCGTGCCAACCCAATAGACACTTTCGGAGATACCCGTAGTGTACCTTTATAGCCACCCAGTTACGTTGTGACGTTTGGCACACCCAAAGCACTCCTACGGTATCCGGGAGTTGCACAATCTCATGGTCTAAGGAAATGATACTTGACATTAGAAAAGCTTTAGCATACGAACTACATCATCTAGTGCAATGCTTAGGATTGGGTCTTGTCCATCACATCATTCTCCTAATGATGTGATCCCGTTATCAACGACATCCAATGTCCATGGTCAGGAAACCGTAACCATCTATTGATCAACGAGCTAGTCAACTAGAGGCTTACTAGGGACATGGTGTTGTCTATGTATCCACACATGTATCTGAGTCTCCTATCAATACAATTCTAGCATGGATAATAAACGATTATCATGAACAAGGAAATATAATAATAATCAATTTATTATTGCCTCTAGGGCATATTTCCAACACCTTTTACCCCTAATAGTGGTCGATTTGCTCCTTCCAGGGAGGTCTATATTTGGCTAACTGTCTATCGGCTAGAGAAGTAGTGTCAATCAGTGAATATTTTTATTCTTATGCCTTATCTGAATATAGCTTTAGAAATTCTTAACATGGAATACATAATATACTTTATCTGTATGTGGTTAATCCTAATTTTTAAACATAATTCTATTTGTTAAATGTTGGCAGGCAGAGTGTTGTGAATTTGAATTTGGGTGTGCATGATCTTACTAGCTTCTAATTCTACTGAGCCATACGGATGATGGTGTGTTTGCTCTCACACATTTATTCAAAGGATCATTGTGATGAATGATACCAATTCTAGGTTGCTGGTAATGCATTTTCACACCATCCGTATGCTTGTGGTAGTCAATATGATACAGGAGCATTAATCCGTGGATTTCGTTTTGGTTTTGACAGGAACTTGCATCCAATCCTTCTATTCCCAACTGGTGAGTTTATAGGTTGCAGTGTTTGTGGTGGTCTCCTCCTGATGGAGCTGAGTATATGCCCTTCTTGTTTACCTAAAAATCTCTTCTCTCCTAAGATCTTGTAGGAATCTTTCTTTTTTCCTTAAGAAGCATGTTACCAATGGACGTCAGATGTTCCAGCACCGAAAAGTTGGTGACCATGCTTGGGTGTTTCAGAATTCATATGAAAAGCATTTATGTTTTACTTTCAGGGATTGCTCCATCTTGCAGTTTCTAATACGCCTAGACAATTACGATTTCACATATATCTGAAAAACCACAACCCATCTGTGTTCTATAAACGTTGGTGTGGTCTTATGTGCACCAAGAATTCTGTCATTAACATAAGGTATTTTACACCCGCACTGCAAACTGTTGATAAATCTGATGTGTTGCTTGCTCTGAGAATTCTTACATTTGCATAAGGTATTTTACACTGGCGTTGTGAACTCATTGACGATTAGCATTCATCAGCTAAGCACACCTCGATGTACGCAGCCTGTATATTAACAGGTCTTCAGAAAGGAGTATATCCAGTGTTTCTTCTCCTTACCTGTCACATGCCACAGCTGTGCGAGGATGTCGTCGGCCGTGTATTGGGTGATGGTGCGGTTGTTCTGCCGCCGGCTACTCTCCACCGGAGGAAGCACGTACGCAAGCATGTAATGGTCATTTCTTTTTGTAATTAGCATGTAATGGTCATTGGGTAGCACACGATGATCGATCCATACAGGATGCTGTTAATCTGGACTTTCGCAATCTTTTAAACAGAACATGATACCATAGTAGATTTGCTAGTTAATGATAAATAATTGCTGGACATACGTTCGTATAGTGCAACCCAATAGCACGTCTGCACAGTGCAGTTAAGGCTTACTCTTACGTGGCCACTCTTCGGTTTTCTTACAGTCCGGAGGTGCGCACACGATGACCACGCCGTAAGTTTACACCGTCAACCTTTTGATTTTACGGTGGCAGTGGCAGTGGTTGTGGCGCGTGGGTTCCTTTTCAGCCGTAATCTTACCCCACATGCTTTCCTTTCTTACGCTCTAGTGCTCTACAACCTAGCCATGGGAGATGGGTGGGGTGAGGAATAAGAATTCCTCGCCCAGGGTTTCGCGCTAGGGTTTCGCGCTATTCGTCACCCTAGGCGAGGAATTCTTATTCCTCACCCCACCCATCTCCCACGGCCAGGTTGTAGAGCACTAGAGCGTAAGAAAGGAAAGCATGTGGGGTAAGATTACGGCTGAAAAGGAACCCACGCGCCACAACCACTGCCACTGCCACTGCCACCGTAAAATCAAAAGGTTGACGGTGTAAACTTACGGCGTGGTCATCGTGTGCGCACCTCCGGACTGTAAGAAAACCGAAGAGTGGCCACGTAAGAGTAAGCCTTAACTGCACTGTGCAGACGTGCTATTGGGTTGCACTATACGAACGTATGTCCAACAATTATTTATCATTAACTAGCAAATCTACTATGGTATCATGTTCTGTTTAAAAGATTGCGAAAGTCCAGATTAATAGCATCCTGTATGGATCGATCATCGTGTGCTACCCAATGACCATTACATGCTAATTACAAAAAGAAATGACCATTACATGCTTGCGTACGTGCTTCCTCTGGTGGAGAGTAGCCGGCGGCAGAACAACCGCACCATCACCCAATACACGGCCGACGACATCCTCGCACAGCTGTGGCATGTGACAGGTAAGGAGAAGAAACACTGGATATACTCCTTTCTGAAGACCTGTTAATATACAGGCTGCGTACATCGAGGTGTGCTTAGCTGATGAATGCTAATCGTCAATGAGTTCACAACGCCAGTGTAAAATACCTTACGCAAATGTAAGAATTCTCAGTGCAAGCAACACATCAGATTTATCAACAGTTTGCAGTGCGGGTGTAAAATACCTTATGTTAATGACAGAATTCTTGGTGCACATAAGACCACACCAACGTTTATAGAACACAGATGGGCTGTGGTTTTTCAGATATATGTGAAATCGTAATTGTCCAGCCATATTAGAAACTGCAAGATGGAGCAACCCCTGAAAGTAAAAAATAAATGCTTTTCATATGAATTCTGAAACACCCAAGCATGGTCACCAACTTTTCGGTGTTGGAACATCTGACGTCCATTGGTAGCATGCTTCTTAAGGAAAAAGGAAAGATTCCTACAAGATCTTAGGAGAGAAGAGATTTTTAGGTAAACAAGAAGGGCATATACTGAGCTCCATCAGGAGGAGACCACCACAAACACTGCAACCTATAAACTCACCAGTTGGGAATAGAAGGATTGGATGCAAGTTCCTGTCAAAACCAAAACGAAATCCACGGATTAATGCTCATGTATCATATTGACTACCACAAGCATACGGATGGTGTGAAAATGCATTACCAGCAACCTAGAATTGGTATCATTCATCACAATGATCCTTTGAATAAATGTGTGAGAGCAAACACACCATCATCCGTATGGCTTAGTAGAATTAGAAGCTAGTAAGATCATGTACACCCAAATTCACATTCACAACACTCTGCCTGCCAACATTTAACAAATAGAATTATGTTTAAAAATTAGGATTAACCACATATAGATAAAGTATATTATGTATTCCATGTTAAGAATTTCTAAAGCTATATTCAGATAAGGCATAAGAATAAAATTATTCACTGATTGACACTACTTCTCTAGCCGATAGACAGTTAGCCAAATATAGACCTCCCTGGAAGGAGCAAATCGACCACTATTAGGGGTAAAAGGGAAATTTTTGTCTTCGGTAGTTAAGCCAATACAAATCAATAGTAAGGGAAGAATGAGATTGACTAATTGATGACCGGTACCAAGTAACTTCGTGGCTTACTGTATGAATTGGGCAGAAACACATCTGTACTATCAAAAGTTAGGTTTATGCTAGTTTAACAAAAACAGTTTAGAGAGACAGCCAGGAAGAGGGTCCAATGTACGTGTACCTGGTTGCAATTGAAATAAATCTAACTCGAGGCCGGTGGTAACCACGAATTTCTCCAAACTGCATGTAACAAGAAAATTAAATTAATCATATAACATGCTTTTTTATTTTTGAATTTCATTAGCGTTCTGAATAATTAACATTGGTCATGCCAGTGAGCTGAACAGAGAATAACATGTTGTACACACAAGATAAGACATTAACACTAGGTAATTGACCAGAAGAAAGGATAGCGCCCTTAATTTAAAGGGTCGCTAATTTGTATTGCTTATTGACATATGTGCAATGGAAACAGATCATTTAGACATCTGCTCACAACCTGATGATTTTCCCTGTGAATAAATTCAGCCAAACAGATTAATCACATGCCTTAATCATATTACGAGCAACTGGTTTAATTATTGTTAAGTGGTACGTAAATACACCAAGGGGAACTCCCAGTCACGGAGCTCGAATGGTAAGGACGCTGGCATGTTTGAAGGATCAAAAACTAATTAACAAGGTATATTTTCTCATCCAGCTTATGGTGACAATATATTCTTCTGTGCCTAACCGTGAGTACAACATACTTGCCATTTTCTCGCCTGCGCAGCATTGCCTCGTCTCCCAAGTCCCTTGCAAACAACTTCTGCTCTGAGATTTCTTGGCAGAATTTCAATCCTCATTTGCCTAATAAATTCACAAAGGATAAGGCTGGTGTCATCACTTCAAATCTTATCTTAAGAATAGCATAAAACTAATTCTCAGTAGTGGCGCACCATGGGTGTGGTGCGCCATTACTAGTTTGAGCTAGTAATGGAGCACTTTGCCCAAGTGCGCCATTACTACTTTTGGAAAAAAAAGTAAAAAAAAATTGTCAGTAGTGGCGCATCGAGCGTGTGGTGCGCCATTACTAGTTAAAATTATTAATGACGCACTATGCCCTGATGCGTCATTAATAGTTTTGGAAAAATAAAAATAAATAAAAATTGCTAGTAATGGCGCACCGTTTGTCTGGTGCGCCATTAGTAATGAGGACACTGGCGCACCACATACAGGTGCGCCATTAATGTCCATATTAGTTATAGCCCTTTTCCTAGTAGTGCCGTAGGCGCAAGCGAGGACACACACCCAATTATTTGCTTAACTAGTGAACCCGCTGCGCCAAATGACGCAGCGACTCATTGAATCCGTGCACATTGAAAAAAATTGTATAGTTTAATTGGTTTAGTTGTGGGCAAGCACATATGTTAGCAAATTTAAAACCCGTTGCACCAAATGGCACAAAGTCCTATTCCCTCCATTTTTATATACAAGGCCACAAATTTAAATTACAGGTACCAAGATAAACTTCAATACATGTTTTGCAACTTAACTTTTCTTCTTATTTACTGGGACTATTAATACATCACATACATGCAAGAAAGCTGAGTGGAGGAAGTAGCTGAGTGTCATTATGACTGTATGCATGCAAATATTAAACAAGTTGCTAGTATAAGAAAATATCATCAAATTTTGCCTCGGTTACTGTTAGTGGCCTTATATGGATGCAAAATGTATATTTCATAGTGGCCTTGTAATATAAGTAAATGGAGGGAGTATTTAAAACCATGAATGCTTTGAAAATATTTGTTTGTGTTGATAAAATTAGGTTTTAGCAACCACTTAGATCTTGCTTCGAATCGGTTTATTTTTATACACCTGTATTTGTTTTACAAGTGTATCTTACCGGTCGTGTGCTAATTCCAGCTGAGAATCAAAACGACGGATCGCGGTCTGTGTATTTTACAAGTGTAAAAAGCGCTGGAAACGACATTCCAATCAAGGCTTTAGGATGCCAAATGCCACAAGTCATATTTCAAACCCGAAGTGCTTGAAAATGTTTGTCTTTGTCAATAAAATTTGGTTTTATGAAGCACTTAAGTACCAATTCAAACCCTTTAAAACCCCCTTAGATGTCAAATGATGCAAAATCCCAATTTACACCAAGAGTTATCTAACATGTTTTACATTTATCCTTTGCATACAAGTGTTAGATACAATTTCACTGCACATAGAAATTTTCAAGCTTAAAAACAACGATATATTCAAAAGAAATAACTTGATAGGAAATTATGCCTATTGCTAAACCACAACTTGACAACATTAATGTAAACCAAAACGGACTCTGCTCAATGCTTGGCGCCCAAAGGTGGAGGTCGTTTGCAGCCACCCCGGCGATGGAGTGAAGGCCTTGGTGCTCGGCTCGAAATACCATTGCATTGTGTCATTTCCAGATGTTCCATAGAATGGCCATGAGCACTGTGGAGCGGGTTTTATTTGTCAGCTGGCCATCCCAGGCGTGAACCAGCTGGCCATTCGCTTGCAGAATACTGATCTATCTTTAACGTCTTAGATTTCCTACAGGAGGGAGTAGTTCCCACAGCGAGAGTATCGACTCTTGTTTTTCTTTTCAGCCGGTAGCTTGATGGTTCAGATACTGGGGGCATTTCTTGATATTGATGTATCAGAGGACAGTTACCAGATGAACAGCAGATGCATAAATCACAAAGATACGAGGATTAAATAGCTCAGCAGTTTTGTCAGCGCCGACAAAGAAGTTTTTCATATGATAACTACTGCGACGTAATACGCCAAGTAACTAGCATGACACCACAACAAGATGTAACTACAATTATGGCCAGTTGCACAAGGAATGCAAAGCTCACTAGGTTGACAAAAATAGGGGTGGCTCACTAGTGGCCTGAGCAACTCATGAAAACAAACTGTAGTGCGTCGTGGCGTGGAGAACACAGCTACAGAAAATAGTGATGTGTATTACTCGACTAAACGCTTAGGGTAGCCTGATGTAGTGTCAGTAACAGTCTAAATCCTTCTTTTTCTCAATGTAAATCAATCCACATGATGTAGTATGCAATACTAGATTACTTCATGCTGATTCTGCATCAACCTTTGCTTTTTAGTATTACTTCATGGTGATTCTGCATCAACCTTTGCTTTTTAGTATGTTATTGTTCACTGTCAACTAGATATATGTTCATAAAACTTTCTAGAATACGCACGAGTGTGTGTATCGTATATTAAAGGAGGAGATATGTTCATAAAACTAGATGGTACCAAATGACACATAACTTACAAATTCTCCATGAGATCAGAACTGCACCTATAGTATGCTTATGAACAAACGGCATATTCCAGTCCAAGACACGGAAAACAAGATTATACTCACAGGAGACAGAGCAGAAGTAGCGTTGCAAGCTCACAGAGCAAGAAGTAGAGCAACAGTTTTAGCTTGCATGAACAAGTGGAGCAAATTGCTCAGAGGTACATCTGTGGCTACCCTTGTACCCCTTTCGACTCCTTCTATCAATGGAATGACACGCAAGCTTTCGCGTATTTGCGAAAAAAGTAACGCAAAATAATATAACAATTCAGGTAACAAATACTTAATAGTTTCTAAATGCGTAAGCACATAGTACCATCTATATATGACTTTCAAATATAACAAGATTTTGCATGCTAAAGATAATTCCAGTAGTCGAACTAAGAACAAGGAACCACACCAAAACCGAACAACTGACCATACACATGAATACATGATGGTCTAAACTTTTAGCAATAATCATGTCCGCTTGCCTGATCTGAATTCTGCATTTGAGGAGTCTAATGGGCCTAGAGCTCTAGACTAATAATGGGATAAGAAGCTGAAACTCAAACTCCATTCAGTGTAGCATTCCTGAAAGGAGGTTCAGACTTCAGACATGGACATGCGCCAGTTGCTGCTTTGAGGTCTGTATTTGTTTCAACTGGCAAGCTACAAAATAAGGATTGTGACCAGTTCCTTCTTTCCTCCATTCTACCGCCTCTCCAGTAGGCACGCCTGCCTTGCTGCCCACAACATTGTAGACCGACCGACGCCCCACAACTTCCGCCATCGGCCCAGTAAAAAATACAACTAAATTATGGGATTCATGCATTGTCAATGAAACTACAAAAGAAATCCGAAACTAACAGAAAAGTTCAGACTTAAATGATCAACAAGTGCAGAGTCCGAAAATATCATTCATTATCATTTGTACTGTAAAAAAGGGTTAGAGAGAAAAATTAATGAAGACCAGTCACATATTGACATATACCTATTCAGATCACTCCCTCTCCAGCATTGGCAATGCTCACTAGATCTTTATAAATCTGGGTACTTGTTTGAGTTAAAAATAACAAAAGGGAATTCAGAAAGGAGTTCAAAATATATAGCATTGGAGGGTTAGATTCAATTTAACCTCTTGTACCTCCTGTGCATGTGTGAATTAAGGAGTAGCAAGCACAGGAACAGCAAAATTCAGAGATGACAGAAAATCAAGGAACAAATTACACAGAACTATGGAGCTAAAATACAACTATTTAGAACAAGGCACTGTTAAAAAAGACAACATAGTTCAGCAAGTCATGAACATAAATACTGCAGGATTTAGATACCACTTACATACTGTAAATTCAGTTGGCAACAAGACAGACAAATTGCACTTAGATTTCAAGGAAAATATGACTACTCCACACTGTAAATCATCAACATTGACACTATAATAACTGTTTACTCCACACTGTAAATTGACAGAACAAATTTTTTTTGCCACATCTTGAATCTGCTCTGCAACCTATGAACTTGTAGTTGTTCTGCAGATTATCAAGAGCAGTGAAACTGTTTTGATTTACAAACATAGTTACTCCTACGACTTATCTGCGGTTGCCTAGATCATAACTGCTTATCTTATAGCCTAATACAAAAAGATAAGAGCAGTTTTAACATGTTCCATCACAGGAAACAGAGCAGAATTAGTACTGGTGCAGCAGTGAATGCAAGGTTCAGAAAATCCATCACAGGAGCAAGAAGAACAACAACAGTTTTAGTAGCTTGCATGAACAAGTGGAGCAAATTGCTCAGAGGTACATCCGTGGCGATCGTACATGGACGAACTAATACATCAGCCAGTGAGTATCCTCGTATACACTTTGAAAAAAAAATCAACATCGGACTTAGTAGACGCTTGCAGGCGAGAAGAAGTTGCTATGCCCTCCAGCATGAAGATTGGCCGCGGCATTGCACCTCTTCTCCTTCTCGAGCGCCTCTTCGGCCTTCCACGCTTCTTCAAATGGATCGAAGGAGCACGGCCGCGGTTTGAACAAGTGGTCCTGTCCCTGAAGCGATGGAGCGTCAAGATCCGACGCGGCATTGTACCTCTTCTCCTTGTCAGCATCATGGAAGGCAGGGTAATCGGACTGCAGCATACCCTCCAGCACGCCTTGGTCCAAGGCATCCAGGTACAGAGGTTCCTGTTGGCCCATCTCCACGCGAGAGTTGGCTCCAGTGATTGGCTCAACTTCAATTGGGTCGTCTTCCATCATTCTCATTAGTTCTTCAAGATCAAAACCATATTCCTCCCAATCCGGCAAATCGGAAATAGGCCCCAATGGCTCAAAGACATCCTTTTCAGTTGTGCTCCTTGCAATGCTTGAGCCAGCCTCTTGTGATTGGGTGGACTCCAGCACATCTGACTGGGAGGAAATCTCAGGAGCTTGAGCAACGTCGGAGCGGCTGGATGTTGTAGTGGACTCGCATGATGCTTGTGCATACTGAACAGGGAAGTTGGTGTGAGCCAGCGGGCCATGCGTTGCTCTGGCTGCCTCATCATACATCAAGAACGACGGTGTGGCAGGTGCCCGGACGGGGACGGCACCGCGCATCCTTTTCTTGGGGCGCGGCGGATGAGGATCGGCGGCGGCAGCCGGCGCTGGCCTCTTCTGCGCGTGCGTGCTCGGGGTCACGGCCTCTGGTTGCTGTTGCTGAAGCTTGTACGCGGCCGATTCCTGGCGGGCCGCGTCAGGAGCATGCTGAGCCAAGTGCATCTTGCAGAACACCTTCACCCCGTCGGAGACGGTGGCCTCCGGCAGCAGGCATCGGTACTCCTCCATGACCCAGCCGGTGGACTTGCCCTTCTTCTTGAAGGACAGGTTCTTGACCTCGCCGACCTTGACTCCCGCGTGGCAAATCTCCGTGGTCTTCTGTATGGTCCATGTGCCGCCGCCGGCGCCGCGCACGCTCTGGAGCTTGCTCCCGTTCTTGCTCTTGCACGTGGTAAAGAAGAACCGGTCGCCGCTGCTCACGGCCTGCGGCACGGGCGCGTACCGGGCGGCCAGATCCTTGGGCTCGCAGCCGGAGATTTCGACGCGGTGGATGAGCTTGTCGACGGCATGCAGCGTCTCGCCGGAGAGGAGGCGTGGCAGGTAGTAGGTGACGGCGTCCACTTCCGTAGGGCTCAGCCGGTAGTGGTGGAAGATGTCGTCGACGTCGAGCCCCTCCATCCCGGCCGGCGGCTGCCCGATCTGCTGCTAGGGTTCTACTGCAGCTAGGAAAGGGTGATGTCGATCGAGGGCGCGCGACTGGGATTTGGGAGAGGTTTGTCTGCGGGATCGGGAAGGTGTTGTGGTACGCGCAGGTGGTCTTTGCTGATATTTAAAGCCGCTGCACTACGCGATGGAGGACGCGTAAGATTTCCTTTTTTCTGAATCCGACTATGTCCCCAGTTCAGTTTCCCGTCAGTTATCTGAAACTTGCAGCTCCCGCTTGCTTTCATTTTCTGGAAATTTCCGTCAATCTGATCATGATGCGGTGCTGAAAATGTAGAGGATAGATGCCGTGCTAATTGTGATTCTTGATTTTGAGTATTACAAGTCCTTCCTATTTCTTTTCCGGGTGCATTTATTTGAACCATGCCCACGGAAATTATGCGCCATAATACTGTATAATTTACCTTCACGGACATTGTTAACAGCCGCAAGCAGATTCAGCCCAGAGAGAAATTGTTGGCCCCTGTCCTCACCGATGCACGATTCACGCCATGTCTTTTCAGAATGCTCCAACTGCGTGTGCAATTAACGCCGGTCATGGAGTATATAGCAAAAAAACTACCACATTTATTTCGGAATTTTTGGAGTCTATTTAGTATTTTTTTTATTTTTCTTTTGCGCGTAATATTTTAAAAAAACAAACCGACCTAGGGCCGTGTCCGACTAGGACTCCCGGCCCGTTAGGCTATTTAAGCCGGGGGGAGGCCCAGCCAGAACTAACCCTAGCCCGAGCCGCCCCCAGCCCCCAGCCGCCGCTGCCGCCGCGCCCCGCCGCCGCACGCTCGTCGAGGTTCGCCGCCGCCTCGAAATCCGCGCCGTTTATTTTTTTTGAAAAACCGTTCGGTTTTTCCGTCGTTTTTTAGATTCGGTTTTTTTTAAATAGATCGGTTTTTACGGTTTATTTAAATAGTGAGCGCTCGTCCGTTCGTTCGTTCTAGCGAACGTTCGTCGTTTTTCTTTTTCTCGGATTAAATCCGCGATTTTTCTGATCGCGATTCCTGATCCGATTTTCGTTTTAGTATAATTTTTCGCTCATTTATCAGAATCAGGCGATTCAAGCGCCTGGAGTTTCGTCTCGTAACCCTCTATTCGTTTAACCAACTTAAACAAGATTTTGCTACTGTAAAATTTGCCCTAGATCCAGATTAGTAGAACGAAGTTGTTTTCTTTCGCCGTTTGACTTTCGTTGCTTCGTTCGATTTGATTCTTTTTGCCAACCGGAGTTCTTAAGTTGAACCTTCTGGTTAGATCTCTTATTTGAGTTTTACCTGTGCATTAGATGAGTACTTATTGTATGCTTGTTTGTTTGTCTGCGATAGAATACCCGAAGTGCGCCGCTTGTTACTTCGAATCGCTAGGTTTCCCGGATCATCAGCAAGGCAAGTAACACTTTGATCATACCTTTCCTACTACCCAGTTTTATTGCATTAGATCAATCCTCACACATTGCATGGTTAGGATCTAATTAAATTGTGGGATGGGAAGTAGATGAGGTAGTACCTATTACCTGTTTATTATCAAACCTTTGGGAGTTACTTCTACGTTTGCTTATTATGTCATGCTATGCTAGTAGACGTTGATCGGGTGAGTGAAATCCATGACAGATGTGAGTTTTGTTAATTAATGGTTTATCTAAGGTGGCAACTTAAACACACATCTGAGTGGATTGAGGCACCTGGGTATTCCAGGACTTGCCTGTTTTCTTTTGGACCGCCACCCAGGCTCAAAGGGATCATGAGACTATTCATACTAGAAACTTCCGTGTGCAGCCACAAGCTATTATGGGCTCTAGCATAGTTGACTAAGTTGTGCGAACTCTTACAGTGGTAGACTAGCAGATGTAGGGGATGTAGGTGGTACGGTCTACCCGATCGTAAGGTGCTAGCGCTTCTGAAAGACTATGTCTCGGTCATCCGTCTTCTCAAACACCCTGTAGTGCGAGAAACCCAACGGAGGCGATCGAGTCTTGTGGGGAAAAGTGCGCAAACCTCTGCAGAGTGTAATAAACTAATCATGATTAGCCGTGTCTCCGGTTATGGACATCTTGAGTATCTAGTACCTGGATTATCATGTGAATCTCAACATGTTACTCTAAATTAATTTTGTTGGGTTATGTTTAATGATGATGTTTAATTGGGATTGAGAATGCTGTCAACCATTCTCAATGTTTAACAACTACCATGATAGTTAAATAAATTTATTCCTTTGAAGTAGGGAAAAATTGGCTTTACGCAAAACTGTAATCATAGAGCTTTCCACCAGCCAAATATGCATATAGTATAGCTGTTTCATTCCATTACTCTCTATGTGTTACCTTGCCAGCATATTCCATGTGCTGACCCGTTTCGGGCTGCAACGTTAATGTTGCAGACTTTTCAGACGATGATTAAGGAGTTTTTAGGTCGTCGTTCTATACTCAGTGATGCCGTTGGAGTTGATGGACTCTCTTATCTTCCAAGCCTTCTGCTGTTATCGTTATTAGATGGCCTTAAGCCATATTTATTGTAATAAGTTCTCTATTGAGACACTCGATGTAATAAGTGTGTGATTACTACTCTGCTATAAATCCTCCGAGTACTGTGTGGTGTCAGCATTACTGATCCAGGGATGACACCGGAGCACAGAGATCAGACTGTTTGAGGTCTGGTTGCTACATTAATCTTTTAAAACTTTACCATAAATTGGTTGACTGTTTCAAAAAACACTAATAGCTCGATGATTAAAATTTGATTCGGATTATGACAGGGCGGGCCCACATGTTTGTTTGATCGTTAGGTTGACCGTTAACTCTGACGTTATGACAAGTGGGCCCCCAAGTCAGCTTCTTCTTTGCCCATCAATGGCCGTCGGGAGGGGAGGCATGGTGGGGGAGGAGGTGCACTTGAGGACATTAGGAGGGGAGGATGAGCCCGCCGGCTCAAGCCCCGGCCAGATCAGGCTGCCCACGCCCGCAATACGCGTCCATGATTGACCATGGTGGGGCTGCCGACGCAACAGTGAGCAGCAGCCGCAGCGGTAGCGATGACAGCGGCAGCGATGGCTGCGGCGACCGAAGTTGCGGTCCGCACCCTGTGCACAACGCTGGATTCCAGTGAGACACGGCGGCGTGACAGCTTTTAGGCCGCGACCGAGCGGATCCGGGCGGCAGCAGCAGTAGGCGCTGGACGGGAGACCGACGGAGGTGCGGGAGTAGCTCCTCACAGCCAGTGGCCAGGGCAGCAACACTCGAGGTGGGCCTAGCTCGCTGGCCATCAGCGGGACTCCGGTAGGTGCTGATGGCGTGGGGCGTCGTGCTTGCTCACGCGAGCAGTTAGCAGCGGCGATGTGAATAAGGAGGATGGGTGGTTTCCAGATGCAAGCAACTGCTGCTTGCCGCTGGCCATGGCCGCCACATCCACGGCCAAAGCAACACCCAGAGGAGCGGCGATGAGCTCACTGGTGAGGACCCAATTGCTTTTTGTATTTTTTACAGGGACCCGATTGCTTTTTTAAAAATATAACAGGGACCTGATTGCTTCTTTAAAGATATTTGGGTCCCACCTGTCATAACCTATCAACAGTCAACTTAACATTTAAACCTAACGGTCAACCTGACGAGTGGGTCCGAGCTATCATAATCTAGCCTAAAACTTAATTGCTTAACCATTAGTGTTTTTTAAAATAGTCAATCAATTTTGTGATAGGTTTTTGAAAGATTAAGAAAAGTGATAGTTTTTTATAATCCTAGCCCATGATGTGACAGTTTTTTGCTATATACTTCCGGCCATGGCACCACCTGCGTGATGCTGCCTATTCACCAATGCACGATTCACGTCATGTCTCCAAGTCAGAATGGAGTCAACAGTCAAGTGGCTTGGAACTTGTAGTCACCCAGCAATACTAGGAATGCATCACGAAGACCAATGCAGAACATAGTACTCACCAAAGCCTAGAGCGCTCTACATACAAAAAGAAGGCCAGAAAACTATGATATCATTCATCAGGATACACTACCAAACCCCCAAAATTCCCATTGCACAATCTAAGTAAGACATGCGACTACTACACTTCCGGCGGGGTCCCGTCCCTTGTCGCTGACGCTGGATCAGGCAGAAGAACTGGCATGGTACGACATCCTCGTGCTGACCGCCTGCCTCGGGCTAGCACATTAACGGCGGCTACACGGTCGAGGGCTCCACCGCCCCCCGCGATGAGCAGCGGTAGCGTCACGACGGCCGGTGCGACGCGCATGGCTGGTGTGAATTCTGGGTGGGGAAGAGCTTTGACGAGGTCATTGTGGAGGCTCGTCGACAGGAACTTGCGTGTCGCCGGGCTGGCGTGGCGCGACATGTCCATCCTCCCCTGCCCCGCCTCATGTTGCGCCCGCGGTTGTCGTGAACCCACACCGGAGATCCCACCCAACCCGGCGGCGCTCAGAGAGGCAAGCAACCCCGACGACATGTTCGACCTCTTCTAAGCGATCTGCGAGTCCGCGACGGCTCAGGGGTGGGTTCTACGTCACGTGCCTCACGACCCAGATGACATGCCGGGATGGAACAAGGCCCTCCGCCTGTCCATGAAGGCAGCGACGGCGACGAGGAAGACAACAACCTCGACTTCCTCGGCGCGGGAAGCAGCGACAACGATGACGACGGCGGCCCGGGTGATGATGATGGCGGTGAGCTCGACTTTGTCATGCTGGACGGTGCAAGTGACGATGAGTAGATTAGTTGTTTTAAAAAAGTTTTTGTTCAAATTTCGTTCCAATCTTTGTAAAAATCCTAAAATATGCATTATGTTCAAATTATGTCCAAATTTGTCTATTTGAAATTTGTTGAAAAAAATTAGAAAATGGTCGTCCATACCATCCAATTTCTGTTTGAAATCTATATATGAAAAGAAAATACCCGCCAAACCAGCCGAAGGTTATAATTGTGTAAAAAAAGCCCGCCCGAGCCATCGGGCCCTACTAGGCCCGTCCCGAATCATGCCTAAACGGGCGACTAGGGACGGCCTTTCTGACTAGGCAATGGTGGAGACATGTCCATAGGGGCGTCAGTAGGACAACCCGTTTTTTTAGAGGAGCTCGGTGTTTTGGGGCTCGCCTGGCTATTTAAGCCGGTTGACGGACCCCTCGCGGCGCGGTGAGGTCCTGAAGTACTAGGGGTTGGGGGTGGGAGACATGGACGACGTGCGCTTGGCGCGCTGGTGGAAGTGCAATCATGCCCTTACATCATGTTTTGATGTTGATGACAATATACATGTAGGGGACTAACGATGTTCGTCAAGTGAATCTCAGGTGTTAGTCCCCGGTTCATCAAATGTGTGTGGATTGTGAACATACGGAGTTGATTTTACTTAAGGAAGAGGTATCAAAACGGAGTTGATTTTACTCAAGGAAGAAGTATAAAAAAGGTTACATAATTGTTTTCTTGAGTATAGGATCCCGCACTATTAAGAGGGGATCAGTAGGGTTAGTAAAAGACTTGCTCATGACACAAAACTCCTTCTTTAGATCTATCACTATTGTCTCTAGCTTGTTCTGTCTCTGGCCCTGCCGGATGTCCGGGCCGCACGCCGGATATCCGGCCCGCATGCTGGATATACGGACTCAACTATCCAGAGAACACTTTGTGCTCGTGCTGTCTTCCGGATGTCCGGCCCTCCATGCTGGACGTCCAGGCTCTCCATGCGCCCCATATTTCTGGGCTTCCTTGCCGGATGTCTGGCTTGTGCTATCCAGGGGGCTTTTTGACTAGGTCAACTTGCCGGATGTCTGGCCACGTGCCGGATGTTCGGCCTTTCTTGTGTCACCAGATGTCCGGGCTTTGCCCGGGATGTCTGGCACCTCTGCTTCATCCTCTGCTTTCTGCTTTACCGTGGTAGTGCTACACTAGGCCGGATGTCCGGCCCCTGTCCCGGATGTCCGGCCTACCCTGGCATTTGCACTACAACGACCATATTTGCTCTCACACTATATATAGCCCTCTCCCACACGGGAGAGGGTTGACCATTCACTTTGAGCAGACCCTAGAACACATTTCACTCACTCACTCACTCTCTCTCTCTCTCTCTCACACACACACACACACTCTTCCACACCAAATCTTAGATCCCTAAGGGATTTGAGAGCATTTGAGAGAAGTTGTCCGCCCAAGTGATAGATCCACTCCTTCACCTTCCTTGCACCAAAGGAATTCGTGATTTGAGCAAGTCTTGAGCTTTTCCCCATCGTTCTTGTTACTCTTGGAGGTTGGAGACTCCTAGGCGAGAAGAGTCTTTCGGAGAGGAATCGACCATTGTGATTACCCCCGGAAAAGTTTGTGAGGGTTTGGAGACCACCCCAAGGTCTACCACTAGTGATTGAGAAACGCCTTCGTGGTGTTGTCTCAAAGGGATAATAGGGTGAGCCTTCGTGGCGTTGGTGTCCTTCGTGGTAACATCCACCTCTCTAACGGTAACGTAGCTTCCCTCCAAGGAAGTGAACATTGGCATACATCCTCGTCTCTCGGAGTTGCGGTTATTCCTAACCCTAACTGTCTACTTGTGGTTACTTGTCTCTTAGCACTTACTTATGTCATATTGTGCTTATTTACTCACATATTTGTGTTACTTGTTTATCTTTGTCGGTGTCAAAACCGGCGGATCTCGGGTAGGGGGTCCCGAACTGTGCGTCTAGGCCGGATGGTAACAGGAGGCAGGGGACAGAATGTTTTACCCAGGTTCGGGCCCTCTTGATGGAGGTAAAACCCTACGTCCTGCTTGATTAATATTGATGATATGGGTAGTACAAGAGTAGATCTACCACGAGATCAGAGAGGCTAAACCCTAGAAGCTAGCCTATGGTATGATTGTATGTTGTCCTACGGACTAAAACCCTCCGGTTTATATAGACACCGGAGAGGGTTAGGGTTACACAAGGTCGGTTACAAAGGAGGAGATATCCATATCCGTATTTCCTAGCTTGCCTTCCACGCCAAGTAGAGTCCTATCCGGACACGAGACGAAGTCTTCAATCTTGTACCTTCATAGTCCAACAGTCCGGCCAAAGGATATAGTCCGGCTGTCCGGAGACCCCCTAATCCAGGACTCCCTCAGTAGCCCCTGAACCAAGCTTCAATGACAATGAGTCCGGCGCGCAATATTGTCTTCGGCATTGCAAGGCGGGTTCCTCTCCAAATTCCGTGTACCTATTGAAATAGTGTCCGGCCTCTTGTGAATGTTGCGCTCCTTGGCTTCCACGCCCAATAATGGCCACTTTCCACATGTCGAGCGGATGTGAAGAGCCAGGGTGTTTTTACATTTACCCCCTAGCTGTGTGAATGAGTTGCCTATTAAAAAGACGAGGATTCAGATCCAAATCACACCATACTCCCTTGGTGAGCCTTCATCGGAGCGCATCCAACAGAGATCCATTCCATCATGGCCGGTCGACGCAGCTCCTCCTCTCGCTCCCCTAGCCCCAAGCCTGGAGATTGGGAGAGATGTTCCGTCCCACACAGCAAATTAGTGATGCTTCAGACCAAGGGATTTCTTCCCCCAGCATACATGGTCCCGGTTTGAGCCGGTCTCGCCACCTATAATGGTGGAGAGCTAGCGAGAGCCTTCCCAATCCCTCCAAGGGAGAGCGGGTATGCCTTGTCCCTCATTTGGTAAGAGGGCTCGGATTTCCAATTCATCCGTTTCTCCGGGGGCTCCTAGAGTTCTACGGCCTCCAGTTGCACAACCTTACGCCTGCCTCCATATTGCATATCGAGGGATTCGTTGCCCTTTGTGAGCTGTTTTTAGGCTGTGAGGCTCATTTCGCGCTGTGGAAGAAGTTGTTCTGCCTTGTGCCCCGTTCTCAGAAGGGGCCAATATATCAAGTGGGCGGAGCCGAAGTGTGGCGTATTGCCGGGACCGGATATCTGTCCGAAACCCCAAAGAAGACGTCCGAAGACTGGCCTTCAGAATGGTTTTATATAGAAGACGTCCCGCTCCCGGATCCCATTCGAATCGGCCTCCCTAAGTTCGACAATGCTCCTTTGAAGAAGCGCCGGAGCTGGCGTCCAAGGAGCTCCCTGGAGGAAGATGATAGGGACGTTCTTTACCTGATGAGCCGGATAAGTTTGTTAGCTCTATCCGGATTGACCATGATCGAGGTCATGGCCACATGTATTATGCGGGGGGTGCAGCCGCTTTAGTATAGAGGCCACCCCATGTGGGATTTCAACGGGGAGGATGACGCCACCCGCTACGGCCGTAAAGGGCCGGGATCGGTTGCTGATCTAATAAAGATCTTATCCACTTTGTACAAGGGAGAAGAGGAGGAATTCCTCCATGTCAACCCGCAAGGCGGATTTTCTATGTACAATCCTCCGAGCTGGGTAAGTGGAGACTTTTTCTCGCCCATCCATTTCATATTCCCATAGTTAAGTATTCAGCCTAGCAATTTCAACGCAGGAGCTGCGCCAGGCTGTAAGGGAGATAAACAACCCCCCTCCACAGCCCGAGGACCCGGAACGGTCCCTTGACCCGGCCTCCCAGGAGGATCCGGACATATCTGTGGAGCTGATCGATGGGGTATTTTACCAATTGAGCAATGACAACGCCTTGGTGGCCATTACGGCCGATTACCCTGGGCTACTTCCAGCCTCATAGGTAACTGAGACCGAAGTCCCAGTACTTTGAAAAGGGATCCGTCCCTGCGTGTTTTTGATTACCGTATAACAACCGTGTTTTGCAGGGGAGGTCCTCGAGGCGGAAGGCCGAGCCTACGGCGACTAGCCAACAAGGGGCCGCGAGGCCAGGCAGGCTGAAAAGACACGCAGTCCGGATTGAGACACCGGCGCAGTGGTACGGCGCGCCGTCTTTATTCCAAGACATTATTCTCAGAGGCATACTAACGCCCATGCCTTCTTTTTAGGAAAAAGAGCGCTCGCCGGACTATACCCGGAGAGGCTACTAATCGTGCCTCCACCCGCCAGGCTCCAAGGCCGGATTTGGAGGCGGGAACGAATACGAGGCGTGCGCCGGGCGCTCCTCCGAGAGAGGATGCGGATAGACTGTCCGCCACCAATTCCAAGGTGGAAAGTGCCATGAACCACAGGCGTCGCCGGACTGTTCTTCGTGACGCTTGTTTCTCCCAAGAGGCATTGGATGCCTTCAACTCGGGAGATGCGTACCTCCGTGCCGCTCAAAATGGTCTAGCCAGAGCCACGGAGCAGTATGTAAAAGACATACGGGTGAGAAAATTTGGTGGTTATATATATCAGTAGCCCCTGAGACTTGAAACAGTTAGAATAACTGATTTAAGGATCATTTGTTATGTAGGTTCTTACAGAAAAGAATACCCAACTGTCCCAGGAGCTGGAAGAGTGCAAAGCCCAACTTCAGGCCACACTGGCCGCAGCAGGGGAGCCCAAAGAGACCCCCTCTGGTAATATATCCTTCGAATGATAAGTATCATATAGAGTGCGGCGTATATGCAAATCTGACGATAAAATTGCAGATGACGCTGGAGTAAATCCGGATAAGCAACAGATCCTACGCCAGCTGAAGGCCGGTGAGAGCGTGCTTACGATGGTGAGGCAGGAGAAGAATGATCTCCTAGATGCCAACACCAAGCTGGGCGTGGAACTAAAAGATGTTCGTGCCCAACTATCGGACTCTGTTAAGGAGAATCAGCAGCTTCGACGCGGCATATTTAGTAAGTGCTTGAACGAACTTTGAAAAAGAGTTCGGCGAGGAAGTTGGCTGACAGAGTTATGTCTGTAGGTATGCTAACAGGTCGTCCTGCAGAGGAAATGCCCGGTTCTATGGGTGACCTTCTTCCCGAGCTCTCACAACTGCACGAACGAGTTCGGCAGGTGATGCAAGGCGTCGCCCAGGCCTTGTGGCCACCCGTCTCCATGCCCGAAGGCCTTGGAGAGCTTGCAGAGAAGCTGAAGGGAGTGCGGCGGCGCTTCCAATTGTGGAAGATATCGGCCTGCCGTCAGGGCGCCAGGGAAGCCTGGGCAATGGTGAAGACGCGGTACACGAAGGCTAACCCGAACCACATGGCCGAGGTCGGACCTGTGGGGCCCGTGTTGGGGAACGTAGTAATTTCAAAATTTTCCTACGCACACGCAAGATCATGGTGATGCATAGCAACGAGGGGAGAGTATGATCTACGTACCCTTGTAGATCGCAACGGAAGCGTTGACACAACATTGAGGAAGTAGTCGTACGTCTTCTTCCCGATCCGACCGATCCAAGCACCGTTACTCCGGCACCTCCGAGTTCTTAGCACACGTTCAGCTCGATGACGATCCTCGGGCTCCGATCCAGCAAAGCGTCGAGGAAGAGTTCCGTCAGCACGACGGCGTGGTGACGATCTTGATGTACTACCGACGCAGGGCTTCGCCTAAGCACTGCAACAATATGACCGAGGTAGAATATGGTGGCAGGGGGCACCGCACACGGCTAAGGAACGATCTCAATGATCAATTGTGTGTCTAGAGGTGCCCCCTGCCCCCGTATATAAAGGGGCAAAGGGGGAGGGGTGCGGCAGCCATAGGAGGAGTCCTACTCCCGCCGGGAGTAGGACTCCCCTCCAATCCTATTCCAAATAGGACTCCCCAAGTGGGGAAAGAGAGAGGGGTTGGCCGGCCACCTTCCCTAGTCCTAATAGGACTAGGAGAAGGGGGGGAGGCGTGCAGCCCATGGGGCAGCCCTTTCACCTTTCCACCAAGGCCCATGTTGGCCCATTTGGCTCCCGGGGGGTTCCGGTAACCCTCCCGGTATTCCGGTAAAATCCCGATTTCACCCGGAACACTTCCGATGTCCAAACATAGGCTTCCAATATATCAATCTTTACGTCTCGACCATTTCGAGACTCCTCGTCATGTCCGTGATCACATCCGGGACTCCGAACAACCTTCGGTACATCAAAATGCATAAACTCATAATAACTGTCATCGTAACGTTAAGCGTGCGGACCCTACGGTTCGAGAACAATGTAGACATGACCGAGACACGTCTCCAGTCAATAACCAATAGCGGGACCTAGATGCCCATATTGGTTCCTACATATTCTATGAAGATCTTTATCGGTCAGACCGCATAACAACATACGTTGTTCCCTTTGTCATCGGTATGTTACTTGCCCGAGATTCGATCGTCAGTATCCAATACTTAGTTCAATCTCGTTACCGGCAAGTCTATTTACTCGTTCCGTAATACATCATCCCGCAACTAACTCATTAGTTGCCATGCTTGCAAGGCTTAAGTGATGTGCATTACCGAGAGGGCCCAGAGATACCTCTCCGACGATCGGAGTGACAAATCCTAATCTCGAAATACGCCAACCCAACATCTACCATTGGAGACACCTGTAGTACTCCTTTATAATCACCCAGTTACGTTGTGACGTTTGGTAGTACCCAAAGTGTTCCTCCGGCAAACGGAAGTTGCATAATCTCATAGTCATAGGAACATGTATAAGTCATGGATAAAGCAATAGCAACATACTAAACGATCGGGTGCTAAGCTAATAGAATGGGTCATGTCAATCAGATCATTCAACTAATGATGTGACCTCGTTAATCAAATAACAACTCTTTGTTCATGGTTAGGAAACATAACCATCTTTGATTAACGAGCTAGTCTAGTAGAGGCATACTAGTGACACTCTGTTTGTCTATGTATTCACACATGTATTATGTTTCCGGTTAATACAATTCTAGCATGAATAATAAACCTTTATCATGATATAAGGAAATAAATAATAACTTTATTATTGCCTCTAGGGCATATTTCCTTCAGTCTCCCACTTGCACTAGAGTCAATAATCTAGATTACACTGTAATGATCCTAACACCCATGGAGTCTTGGTGCTGATCATGTTTTGCTCGTGGAAGAGGCTTAGTCAACGGGTCTGCAACATTCAGATCCGTATGTATCTTGCAAATCTCTATGTCTCCCACCTTGACTAGATCCCGGATGGAGTTGAAGCGTCTCTTGATGTGTTTGGTCCTTTTGTGAAATCTGGATTCCTTTGCCAAGGCAATTGCACCAGTATTGTCACAAAAGATTTTCATTGGACCCGATGCACTAGGTATGACACCTAGATCGGATATGAACTCCTTCATCCAGACTCCTTCGTTCGCTGCTTCCGAAGCAGCTATATACTCCGCTTCACATGTAGATCCCGCTACGACGCTTTGTTTAGAACTGCACCAACTGACAGCTCCACCATTTAATGTAAACACGTATCCGGTTTGCGATTTAGAATCGTCCGGATCAGTGTCAAAGCTTGCATCAACGTAACCTCTTACGGTGAGCTCTTTGTCACCCCCATATATGAGAAACATATCCTTAGTCCTTTTCAGGTATTTCAGGATGTTCTTGACCGCTGTCCAGTGATCCACTCCTGGATTACTTTGGTACCTCCCTGCTAAACTTATAGCAAGGCACACATCAGGTCTGGTACACAGCATTGCATACATGATAGAGCCTATGGCTGAAGCATAGGGAATATCTTTCATTTTCTCTCTATCTTCTGCAGTGGTCGGGCTTTGAGTCTTACTCAATCTCACACCTTGTAACACAGGCAAGAACCCTTTCTTTGCTTGATCCATTTTGAACTTCTTAAAAATCTTGTCAAGGTATGTGCTTTGTGAAAGTCCAATTAAGCGTCTTGATCTATCTCTATAGATCTTTATGCCTAATATGTAAGCAGCTTCACCGAGGTCTTTCATTGAAAAACTTTTATTCAAGTATCCCTTTATGCTATCCAGAAATTCTATATCATTTCCAATCAGTAATATGTCATCCACATATAATATTAGAAATGCTACAGAGCTCCCACTCACTTTCTTGTAAATACAGGCTTCTCCGAAAGTCTGTATAAAACCAAATGCTTTGATCACACTATCAAAGCGTTTATTCCAACTCCGAGAGGCTTGCACCAGTCCATAAATGGATCGCTGGAGCTTGCACACTTTGTTAGCTCCCTTTGGATCGACAAAACCTTCCGGTTGCATCATATACAACTCTTCTTCCAGAAATCCATTCAGGAATGCAGTTTTGACATCCATCTGCCAAATTTCATAATCATAAAATGCGGCAATTGCTAACATGATTCGGACAGACTTAAGCATCGCTACGGGTGAGAAAGTCTCATCGTAGTCAATCCCTTGAACTTGTCGAAAACCTTTTGCGACAAGTCGAGCTTTGTAGACAGTAACATTACCATCAGCGTCAGTCTTCTTCTTAAAGATCCATTTATTCTCAATTGCTTGCCGATCATCGGGCAAGTCAACCAAAGTCCATACTTTGTTCTCATACATGGATCCCATCTCAGATTTCATGGCTTCAAGCCACTTTGCGGAATCTGGGCTCACCATCGCTTCTTCATAGTTCGTAGGTTCATCATGATCTAGTAGCATGACTTCCAGAACAGGATTTCCGTACCAATCTGGTGCGGATCTCACTCTGGTTGATCTACGAGGTTCAATAGTATCTTGATCTAAAGTTTCATGATCATCATCATTAGCTTCCTCACTTATTGGTGTAGGTGTCGCAGAAACAGTTTTCTGTGATGTTCTACTTTCTAATAAGGGAGTAGGTACAGTTACCTCGTCAAGTTCTACTTTCCTCCCACTCACTTCTTTCGAGAGAAACTCCTTCTCTAGAAAGTTTCCGAATTTAGCAACAAAAATCTTGCCTTCGGATCTGTGATAGAAGGTGTATCCAATAGTTTCCTTTGGATATCCTATGAAGACACATTTCTCCGATTTGGGTTCGAGCTTATCAGGTTGAAGCTTTTTCACATAAGCATCGCAGCCCCAAACTTTAAGAAACGACAACTTTGGTGCCAAACCATAGTTCATAAGGCGTCGTCTCAAAGGATTTTGATGGTGCCCTATTTAACGTGAATGCGGCCGTCTCTAAAGCATAACCCCAAAATGATAGCGGTAAATCAGTAAGAGACATCATAGATCGTACCATATCTAGTAAAGTACGATTACGACGTTCGGACACACCATTACGCTGTGGTGTTCCGGGTGGCGTGAGTTGCGAAACTATTCCACAATTTTTCAAATGTACACCAAACTCGTAACTCAAATATTCTCCTCCACGATCAGATCGTAGAAATTTTATTTTCTTGTTACGATGATTTTCAACTTCATTCTGAAATTCTTTGAACTTTTCAAATGTTTCAGACTTGTGTTTCATTAAGTAGATATACCCATATCTGCTTAAGTCATCTGTGAAGGTGAGAAAATAACGATATCCGCCACGAGCCTCAATATTCATCGGTCCACATACATCGGTATGTATGATTTCCAACAAATCTGTTGCTCTCTCCATAGTACCGGAGAACGGTGTTTTAGTCATCTTGCCCATGAGGCACGGTTCGCAAGTACCAAGTGATTCATAATCAAGTGGTTCCAAAAGTCCATCAGTATGGAGTTTCTTCATGCGCTTTACACCGATATGACCTAAACGACAATGCCACAAATAAGTTGCACTTTCATTATCAACTCTGCATCTTTTGGTTTCAACATTATGAATATGTGTGTCACTACTATCGAGATTCATCAAAAAATAGACCACTCTTCAAAGGTGCATGACCATAAAAGATATTACTCATATAAATAGAACAACCATTATTCTCTGACTTAAATGAATAACCGTCTCGCATTAAACAAGATCCAGATATAATGTTCATGCTCAACGCTGGCACCAAATAACAATTATTTAGGTCTAATATTAATCCCGAAGGTAGATGTAGAGGTAGCGTGCCGACCACGATCACATCGACCTTGGAACCGTTTCCCACGCGCATCGTCACCTCGTCCTTTGCTAGTGTCCGCTTATTCTGTAGTCCTTGTTTCGAGTTGCAAATATTAGCAACAGAACCAGTATCAAATACCCAGGTGCTACTGCGAGCATTAGTAAGGTACACATCAATAACATGTATATCACATATACCTTTGTTCACCTTGCCATCCTTCTTATCCGCCAAATACTTGAGGCAGTTCCGCTTCCAGTGACCAGTCTGCTTGCAGTAGAAGCACTCAGTTTCAGGCTTAGGTCCAGACTTGGGTTTCTTCTCTTGAGCAGCAACTTGCTTGCTGTTCTTCTTGAAGTTCCCCTTCTTCTTCCCTTTGCCCTTTTTCTTGAAACTAGTGGTCTTGTTAACCATCAACACTTGATGCTCCTTCTTGATTTCTACCTCCGCAGCTTTCAGCATTGCGAAGAGCTCGGGAATAGTCTTGTTCATCCCTTGCATATTATAGTTCATCATGAAGCTTTTGTAGCTTGGTGGCAGTGATTGGAGGATTCTGTCAATGACGCAATCATCCGGAAGAGTAATTCCCAATTGAATCAAGTGATTATTATACCCAGACATTTTGAGTATATGCTCACTGACAGAACTGTTCTCCTCCATCTTACAGCTATAGAACTTATTGGAGACTTCATATCTCTCAATCCGGGCATTTGCTTGAAATATTAACTTCAACTCCTGGAACATCTCATATGCTCCATGACATTCAAAACGTCGTTGAAGTCCCGATTCTAAGCCGTAAAGCATGGCACACTGAACTATCGAGTAGTCATCAGCTTTGCTCTGCCAGACGTTCATAACTTCTGGTGTTGCTCTAGCAGCAGGCCTGGCACCTAGCGGTGCTTCCAGGACGTAATTCTTCTGTGCAGCAATGAGGATAATCCTCAAGTTACGGACCCAGTCCCTGTAATTGCTACCATCATCTTTCAACTTTGCTTTCTCAAGGAACGCATTAAAATTTAACGGAACAACAGCACGAGCCATCTATCTACAATCAACATAAACAAGCAAGATACTATCAGGTACTAAGTTCATGATAAGTTTAAGTTCAGTTAATCAAATTTACTTAAGAACTCCCACTTAGATAGACATCCCTCTAATCCTCTAAGTGATCACGTGATCCAAATCAACTAAACCATAACCGATCATCACGTGAGATGGAGTAGTTTTCAATGGTGAACATCGTTATGTTGATCATATCCACTATATGATTCACGCTCGACCTTTCGGTCTCCGTGTTCCGAGGCCATATCTGTATATGCTTGGCTCGTCAAGTATAACCTGAGTATTCCGCGTGTGCAACTGTTTTGCACCCGTTGTATTTGAACGTAGAGCCTATCACACCCGATCATCACGTGGTGTCTCAGCACGAAGAACTTTTGCAACGGTGCATACTCAGGGAGAACACTTCTTGATAATTTAGTGAGAGATCATCTTATAATGCTACCGTCAATCAAAGCAAGATAAGATGCATAAAAGGATAAACATCACATGCAATCAATATAAGTGATATGATATGGCCATCATCATCTTGTGCTTGTGATCTCCATCTCCGAAGCACCGTCATGATCACCATCGTCACCGGCGCGACACCTTGATCTCCATCATAGCATCGTTGTCGTCTCGCCAATCTTATGCTTCCACGACTATCACTACCGCTTAGTAATAAAGTAAAGCATTACATCGTGATTGTATTGCATACAATAAAGCGACAACCATATGGCTCCTGCCAGTTGCCGATAACTCGGTTACAAAACATGATCATCTCATACAATAAAATTTAGCATCATGCCTTGACCATATCACATCACAACATGCCCTGCAAAAACAAGTTAGACGTCCTCTACTTTGTTGTTGCAAGTTTTACGTGGCTGCTACGGGCTTAAGCAAGAACTCATCTCACCTACGCATCAAAACCACAACGATAGTTTGTCAAATAGACTCCGTTTTAACCTTCTCAAGGACCGGGCGTAGCCACACTTGGTTCACCTAAAGTTGGAGAGACAGTCGCCCGCAAGCCATCTATGTGCAAAGCACGTCGAGGGAACCGGTCTCGCGTAAGCGTACGCGTAAGGTTGGTCCGGGTCGTCTCGTCCAACAATACCGCCGAACCAAAGTATGACATGCTGGTAGGCAGTATGACTTGTATCGCCCACAACTCACTTGTGTTCTACTCATGCAAATAACATCAAACCATAAAACCTAGGCTCTGATGCCACTGTTGGGGAACGTAGTAATTTCAAAATTTTCCTACGCACACGCAAGATCATGGTGATGCATAGCAACGAGGGGAGAGTATGATCTACGTACCCTTGTAGATCGCAACGGAAGCGTTGACACAACGTTGAGGAAGTAGTCGTACGTCTTCTTCCCGATCCGACCGATCCAAGCACCGTTACTCCGGCACCTCCGAGTTCTTAGCACACGTTCAGCTCGATGACGATCCTCGGGCTCCGATCCAGCAAAGCGTCGAGGAAGAGTTCCGTCAGCACGACGGCGTGGTGACGATCTTGATGTACTACCGACGCAGGGCTTCGCCTAAGCACTGCAACAATATGACCGAGGTAGAATATGGTGGCAGGGGGCACCGCACACGGCTAAGGAACGATCTCAATGATCAATTGTGTGTCTAGAGGTGCCCCCTGCCCCCGTATATAAAGGGGCAAAGGGGGAGGGGTGCGGCAGCCATAGGAGGAGTCCTACTCCCGCCGGGAGTAGGACTCCCCTCCAATCCTATTCCAAATAGGACTCCCCAAGTGGGGAAAGAGAGAGGGGTTGGCCGGCCACCTTCCCTAGTCCTAATAGGACTAGGAGAAGGGGGGGAGGCGTGCAGCCCATGGGGCAGCCCTTTCACCTTTCCACCAAGGCCCATGTTGGCCCATTTGGCTCCCGGGGGGTTCCGGTAACCCTCCCGGTATTCCGGTAAAATCCCGATTTCACCCGGAACACTTCCGATGTCCAAACATAGGCTTCCAATATATCAATCTTTACATCTCGACCATTTCGAGACTCCTCGTCATGTCCGTGATCACATCCGGGACTCCGAACAACCTTCGGTACATCAAAATGCATAAACTCATAATAACTGTCATCGTAACGTTAAGCGTGCGGACCCTACGGTTCGAGAACAATGTAGACATGACCGAGACACGTCTCCAGTCAATAACCAATAGCGGGAACTGGATGCCCATATTGGTTCCTACATATTCTACGAAGATCTTTATCGGTCAGACCGCATAACAACATACGTTGTTCCCTTTGTCATCGGTATGTTACTTGCCCGAGATTCGATCGTCAGTATCCAATACTTAGTTCAATCTCATTACCGGCAAGTCTCTTTACTCATTCCGTAATACATCATCCCGCAACTAACTCATTAGTTGCCATGCTTGCAAGGCTTAAGTGATGTGCATTACCGAGAGGGCCCAGAGATACCTCTCCGACGATCGGAGTGACAAATCCTAATCTCGAAATACGCCAACCCAACATCTACCATTGGAGACACCTGTAGTACTCCTTTATAATCACCCAGTTACGTTGTGACGTTTGGTAGTACCCAAAGTGTTCCTCCGGCAAACGGGAGTTGCATAATCTCATAGTCATAGGAACATGTATAAGTCATGGATAAAGCAATAGCAACATACTAAACGATCGGGTGCTAAGCTAATAGAATGGTTCATGTCAATCAGATCATTCAACTAATGATGTGAACTCGTTAATCAAATAACAACTCTTTGTTCATGGTTAGGAAACATAACCATCTTTGATTAACGAGCTAGTCTAGTAGAGGCATACTAGTGACACTCTGTTTGTCTATGTATTCACACATATATTATGTTTCCGGTTAATACAATTCTAGCATGAATAATAAACCTTTATCATGATATAAGGAAATAAATAATAACTTTATTATTGCCTCTAGGGCATATTTCCTTCAGCCCGATGGGAAGGAGATCCCTGTGAGCTTAGTGTACGGCCAAGTAGAATTGGCCGCAAAGTATTCCCAACAGGACTGTAGACTAGACAGCCTATTGGATGGTATTGAAGAGGAATTCAACCAGTCAAATTGACTATGTAATTTAAAGTGATATGTATAATGCCTTCTAGCCGGATTGTAGATGTTTGTCATGGCGGACCTTTTCGCTTCAACCTCAGGACCCGACGGTCCGGAGTGTATCTGAATACCCTCTCAGTTATGTAAGAACATGGGCATGCGTGGAGACCAGGCATAGGGGTTATTAGTGCTTTAACGGACAAGTGCCCAACTAGTTATGTTACATCACATGGTTAGTAAGAAACATCTTCCAGGGAGAATAGTTCCGTTAGGGGTTCCTTTCCCTGGGAGGCATGCCCTAAAGTGCATGTCCGAACTGCGAGAAGAGACGCAGAAAAAACATCTGGGGGCGCATAAATAAATAAGTGAAAAATCATCTTTAGTTCACCGACCGAATATTCCCTTAAGAACGCTAGCTTTCGGCTTCACCCAGTCTGAGGTACACATCCGGCTGACCCGACAGTAACAATTGCAGAGGTGCTCCCCTTATGCCCTAGCCGAATTAACGGGAACGTGGGGCATAAATACAAGAGCCAGGCAACCCAGCTTGGCCAAAACTTAAGTCATATCGATGCATATAATGGTGAATAAAGGGTACATGCGGAAGGATAACACATGTGTTGGGCATAAAGCCCGTATGAATAAGCTTCTGTTAAAGAAGCCCCCAGGTATGATGAGCGCGGATAGCGCGTCAGTTGCATGCAAACAAGGCACGAATGGGCCCCTAAAGGCTATGAGAGAAAAGAAAAGGAGAAGGAGAAAAATATAAGATAGATAGTGTATAAAAAATGGACAGAGGAAGGAGACGAACACAGAGTCCGGTGTTAGGCGTAGAATCTTCGAAGTCGGGCTGCGTTCCATGGGTTCGGCTCGAGTCGATTATCCGATGCATCCCGCAGATGGTATGCTCCACCAGTCAGGACTTGGTCAATGATGAAGGGACCTTCCCATTTGGGCTTGAGTTTGTCCTTTTTCTTATCCGGCAGACGTAGAACTAACTCGCCAATATTGTAAGTTTTCGCCCGTACTTCTCTGCTTTGGTATCTTCGAGCCTGTTGTTGATAGAATGCGGAACGGGATTTTGCCACGTCATGCTCCTCCTCCAAGGAGTCCAAATTGTCCTGCCGATCGAGCTCGGCTTCTCTTTCTTCGTACATGCGCACTCGAGGTGAGTCATGAATAATGTCGCAGGGCAGAACCGCCTCTGCGCCTATACCATAAAGAATGGTGTGTATTTGGTAGTGCGACTCGGCGTGGTCCGCAGCCCCCCAGAGTACGGAGTCGAGCTCCTCTACCCAATGCGTGTTAGATTCCTTGAGGGACCGCACTAATCTGGGCTTGATGCCGCTCATGATAAGACCATTTGCTCGCTCGACCTGACCGTTAGTTTGTGGGTGATAGGCTGAAGCATAATCAAGCTTGATGCCCATGTTTTTGCACCAGAGTTTTACCTCGTCGACCATAAAGTTCGTGCTGTTATCAGTGATGATGCTGTGGGGGACGCCGTAACGGTGTACGACCCCGGATATGAAGTCTATCACCGGTCCGGATTCGGCCGTCTTAACAGGCTTGGCTTCTATCCATTTGGTGAACTTATCCACCATGACCAGTAAGTATTTTTGCTTGTGGGTTCCTCCTTTAAGGGGTCCAACCATGTCAAGCCCCCAGACCGCGAAGGGCCAGGTGATGGGGATAGTTTGGACGGCGGTGGGTGGCATATGGCTTTGGTTAGCAAAAAGCTGGCAACGAACGCATCGTTGGACTAAGTCCCGAGCGTCTGCCCGGGCTGTCAGCCAATAGAAGCCTGTACGGAAGGCCTTGCTTACAAGGGCCCGGGCCGCCGCGTGGTGACCGCCGAGTTTGGGAATTTCAGCCAGAAGATTCCGCCCTTCCTCTTTGGAGATGCACCTTTGAAGGACTCCAGTGATGCTTTTCTTATAAAGCTCTCCCTCATGCACTTTATAGGCTTTAGATCGCCGCACTATGCAGCGCGCCTCATTTTGGTCCGCGGGAAGTTCTTGCTTAGTTAGGTAGGCTAAGAATGGTTCTGTCCACGGGGCGATGACTGCCATTATTACATGGGCTGAAGATGTTATTTCGTTGGCAGAGCCTCCAATTATGTCAGAATATTCGGTGTCGGGCAGTGCGGTTGGGTCCGGGCTATTATTTCCGGGTTCCCCTTCCCATACTACGGATGGCTTGAACAGCCTCTCCAAGAAGATGTTTGGAGGGACAGCATCACGTTTTGCGCCGATGCGTGCCAGGACGTCTGCTGCCTGATTGTTTTCCCGGGCTATATGGTGAAATTCGAGCCCCTCGAACCGAGCTGACATTTTTAGGACGGCATTGCGATAAGCTGCCATTTTCGGATCCTTGGCATCAAAGTATCCATTTATTTGGGATATCGCAAGGTTCGAATCCCCGCGCACCTCTAGGCGTTGAATGCCCATGGATACTGCCATCCGGAGACCATGTAGAAGGGCCTCATATTTGGCTGCGTTGTTGGAGTCCGTATACATTATCTGTAGTACGTATTGAACTATATCTCCTGTTGGGGACGTCAAAACGACGCCAGCCCCCAGACCAGCCAACATTTTGGAGTCGTCGAAGTGCATGATCCAGTTTGAATATGTGCCGTACTCTTTAGGGAGTTCGGCTTCCGTCCACTCGGCGACGAAGTCGGCCAAAACTTGCGACTTAATAGCTCGCCGTGGCTTGTAAGTTATGTCGAACGGGAGGAGCTCAATGGCCCATTTAGCAATCCGGCCCGTCGCGTCGCGGTTGTTTATAATATCGTTAAGGGGTACTTCCAAGGCTACCGTTATCGAACACTCTTGAAAGTAGCATCACAGCTTCCGGGATGCCATAAATACCGCGTACGCTATCTTTTGATAATGCGGGTACCGTGACTTGCATGGAGTAAGGACAGTGGACACATAGTAAACCGGCTTTTGAAGGGGGAATTTGTGTCCGTCCGTTTCTCGTTCGACGACGAGCACTGCGCTTACTACTTGATGAGTTGCCGCAATGTATAATAGCATTGGTTCGCCAATGTTTGGCACGGCCAGGACTGGGTTTGTTGCCAATATGGCTTTTATTTCGTCGAGTTCGGCCGTGGCGGCATCCGTCCACTCGAAGTGTTCGGTGCACCGGAGGAGGCGATAAAGGGGTAATGCCTTTTCTCCCAAGCGGGAGATGAAGCGGCTTAGAGTCGCCACGCATCCGGTCAATTTTTGTATTCGTTTGAGGTCCTTTGGGATGTCCAATTGTGATAGAGCTCGGATCTTGGCTGGATTTGCTTCAATTCCTCTACTGGATACAATGAAGCCCAAGAGCTTTCCGGCTGGTACGCCGAAAACGCATTTTTCCGGGTTGAGCTTGATGTCGTATGTTCGGAGGTTATCGAATGTGAGCCTCAAGTCGTCTACTAGGGATTCGACATGCTTGGTTTTGACGACCACGTCATCTACGTATGCCTCCACTGTTTTGCCAGACATGTCTGAATCATGCGCTGATATGTTGCGCTGGTGTTTTTGAGCCCGAAGGGCATTGTGTTGAAGTAGAATGGGACGTACGGTGTGATGAATGCCATTGCGGCTTGGTCTGGCTCTGCCATTTTAATTTGATGGTAGCCGGAGTATGCGTCGAGGAAACACAATGAATCGTGTCCTGCGGTAGCGTCGATGATTTGATCGATGCGGGGGAGGGGGAAGGGATCCTTTGGGTAGGCCTTGTTAAGGTCCTTAAAATCAACGCACAAGCGCCAGGATTTGTCCTTCTTGGGTACCATCACTAGGTTTGCTAGCCAGTCCGGATGTTTTATGTCTCTGATGAATCCGGCCTCCAATATCTTGGCTAGTTCCTCTCCCATGGCTTGTCTCTTAGGTTCAGAGAAACACCGAAGAGCCTCCTTGACTGGCTTGAATCCTTTTACGATATTTAGGCTGTGCTTGGCCAGCCTACGTGGGATTCCTGGCATGTCTGAAGGGTGCCAGGAAAAAATGTCCCAGTTCTCGCGTAGGAACTCTCGTAGTGCGGTGTCGACATCAGGGTTTAATTGTGCCCTGATGGAAGCTGTTTTTGTAGGGTCCGTTGGATGGACTTGGAATTTGACTATTTCGTCTGCCGGTTTAAAGGAGGTGGACTTGGATCTTTTATCGAGTATCACGCCGTCCCTGTTCACTGTGGAGCGTAGCACAGTCAGTTCCTCGGCCGCTAGGGCTTCGGATAGTGCCTCGAGGGCCAGTGCGGCTATCTTATTTTTGGCGCAGAGTGCTATGTCCGGATCACTAGCAAGAGTGATGATTCCGTTGGGCCCGGGCATTTTGAGCTTCATGTACCCGTAATGGGGTATGGCTTGGAAGATTGTAAACGCCTCCCGCCCTAATAGAGTGTGGTATCCGCTACTAAACGGGGCCACTTGGAACATGACCTCTTCGGACCTGTAATTATCCGGCGTGCCGAACACCACATCTAGTGTGATTTTTCCTGTACAACGCGCTTCCTGACTAGGGATTATTCCTCTAAAGGTTGTGCTGCTTCGCTCGATGCGGTTCCAGTCTATTTCCATTTTTCGAAGGGTTTCCTCATAAATGAGGTTCAATTCGCTGCCACCGTCCATGAGTACCTTGGTGAGTCGAAAGCCGTCCACTATTGGACTGAGGACCAATGCGGCTAGGGCTCGGGCTGTTCGGAATTTAGGTTCGTCACTAGCATTAAAAGTAATAGCCGTGTCACTCCATGGGTTTATTGTTGCCGTGTGGTAGACCTCGGCAAGGCTGCGGAGTGTTCGTTTTCGCATATTATTTGATGCAAAGGTCTCGAAGATTGTTAATACCGTACTGGTATCCCTGGGCTGGTGCTCTGTGGCTTCTGGGGTTAGAAGATCTTCGCCACTTTTGGCCACCTGCCGGAGTATCCAACATGCTCTAAGGCTATGAGTTGGTGTGGCGCCCTCTATACTGTGAATTTTACAGGGTCCATTGAGCCATCCCTCCAGTACAGTTCCATGCCCTGTAGAGGGTTTTTGCTTTTTGGTGTTTAACCCGGGTGTCTGGCGATAATGCACCCTTTTATTTTTGACTGGGTTTGTATTCAGGGCCGGATTATCCCAAAATTTTATTTCGGTTTTTCAGGCGTTTTCCATCGCACAGTACTTTCATACTATGGACACCAAGTCGGCAAAGCGTGTAATTTCGCGGTGACTTATGGCGTTGAGGATTCCCTTGTCCGTGCAATTATTGCAGAAGAATGAAATTGCGTCTTCCTCGCGGCAGTCCTTTATCCTGTTCATGACCAGGAGGAATCTGGCCCAGTAATGGTGTACTGTTTCTTTGGGCTCTTGCCTAATTTGGGATAGATCCCTTATGTTTGGGTGGGTGGGTGGAATTGAATCCGAATCCTCACCCAATCTGAGACTCAGGGACCAAGGAGTTTCCGAACTTGGAAGTTTGGATTCTTGGATGTTTTCCAATGAATCTAGCCCGCTGCCTGACTCTAGGTTCAGGTCTTGAGTGACGTCCTCCCCTCCGCGGGTATCCGGCTTGGAGGGATCCGGAATCCAGACATAGCTATTCCTTAATATAGATGAAGGGTTGCCGCATTGTTCCTCCACCACTGCAACGTGATGGGTGACCTGGGGAGAGTTGATCTCTCTCAGATCAGGTTTAGGTCCAATCTGATCGTAGTCTGTAGCGACTCCCAGGGCGGCGATGTGATCCAAGATCTCGTTTAGGGAAGAGAGCTCCATTGGATCTAACTGCTCGGCGAGTTCCGAGTTGACGTGAAGATTTCTTTCGATGACCCGAGAAGTCAACGTCGGCGCAGCGGCCGAACAGGTGGTCATAAGAAAACCACCTAGCCGGAGAGTTTGGCCGACAGCCAAAGCTCCCTTGGCAATAGTGACGTCTCTAAAGACGGGATGAGGCATCCTTCCTGATGGCGACGGCTCAGCGGAACTCTCAATGAAAGCACCAATGTCGGTGTCAAAACTGGCGGATCTCGGGTAGGGGGTCCCGAACTGTGCGTCTAGGCCGGATGGTAACAGGAGGCAGGGGACACAATGTTTTACCCAGGTTCGGGCCCTCTTGATGGAGGTAAAACCCTACGTCCTGCTTGATTAATATTGATGATATGGGTAGTACAATAGCAGATCTACCATGAGATCAGAGAGGCTAGACCCTAGAAGCTAGCCTATGGTATGATTGTATGTTGTCCTACGGACTAAAACCCTCCGGTTTATATATACACCGGAGAGGGTTAGGGTTACACAAGGTCGGTTACAAAGGAGGAGATATCTATATCCGTATTGCCTAGCTTGCTTTCCACGCCAAGTAGAGTCCTATCCGTACACGAGACGAAGTCTTCAATCTTGTACCTTCATAGTCCAACAGTCCGGCCAAAGGATATAGTCTAGCTGTCCGGAGACCCCCTAATTCAGGACTCCCTCAATCTTGCTTAGCTCTTAGCATCATACTTGCAATTGTTAGGCTCACTTTCATATTCCGCATTATTGCCTAAAATTGCTAAGTAATAATTAAAATTTGTAATTGTACCTATTCACCCCCTATAGGTCCATCTCGATCCTTTCAATTGGTATCAGAGCCTCGTGCTCTATTCTTGTGTCTTAACCACCCTAGAGCGAGATGAACCCCGATGGGACTCCCCTTGTTGCGGATCCGAAGAATACGGGCGCGGCTTCCATGGAAGTCAAGTCCTTCACTTCTGAGGATCTGGAACGGGCGCTTGCTAAGCAAAAGGAGGAGCATGATGCTTCTCTTGAGGCCTTGATCCAAATGAGACTAGCCACACTAACTACGATGCTTGCACCACTTTCTGGTGGTGCGGCCTCGAGGCCAACTATGCCTACTCCTTCACTTGGCCAACAACCTCCTAGTAATGAACACTCCAGTGTTCCTTGGCTTTATGCAAGACCTCAAATAGATAAACCAAAGTATAACCCTCAAGGAAAACCTCCTTTACTTGATGACTCTACCGATTTTGCTTTGTGGAGAGTTGCTATGCAGGATCATCTCCGATATGGAAATGATGAGATGTTGGAGATCTTGGAGTATGGCTACCAAGCTGTTGACCCGAAGAATCTTACTCGAAGAGAGGTATATGACAAGAATCTCAACTGCACATCAACCATGTGCATAAGGAGAAGTATGACTGACAAGCAAAGGAGACCATACATACATTATACATATCACAAGTGCCAAGGAATTATGGGATAGCATTGTGAGGACCAAGAGCGGTACCTCCACTCTCCATCTTGCTCAATATGAAATTGCCAAGGGTTAAATGGAAAACTTTTGTATGGAGAAAGGTGAATCTCCCAAGAAACTCCTTGAGCGTCTCATGACTCTCACCGCTGACATCGAGTCATGTGAGTGTGACAAGACACAAGATGGATTCAACTTAACTAAGCGATTTCTCGTGGACAAGTTGCTTCATGCTCTTGCTCCGTATCATCGCCAAATGGTGTGGGACATAAGATAACACCATGGATTCAAGGAAATGACTCCGGATGACATCATATCCACTTTCCAACTATTTTAAGAGTCAAAGGCAAATGATACAAAACATCTTGCCATGCATGGTACCTCAACATCAAAAATCAATCTTGCATTGAAGGCCAAGCATGTATATGAAGAAGAGCAAAGTGAAGAAGAAGAAGATGATGAGGATGAATATGGTGATGAGATTGACTCTGATGAGAGCCCTCCATATGAAGACATTGCCCTCTTTGTCAAGAAGTTTAGCGTGGGAAAATTCAAGGGAAGATTCCAAAAGAAGAAAGTGAGAAAATGTTACAACTGTGAAGAAGCCAACCACTTCTCCAACGATTGCCCTTATGAGAAGAGAGAAGATAAACCAAGGTTTCCCAAGACCTTTCCCAAGAAGAAGTTACCAAACCCTTTGAACTCAAAGCTCAAGAAGAGAGATGGGAAAGCAATGGTTGGTCATGAAGAATCCGATCCGGATGATGTTAGTGGTGTTGCCGGAGTTGCTCAAGTCAAAACACTTTGAGGCTAGTCAACAAGAGTGGTGATGTTCTCACCTACAACTATATTAAAGACTACAAGGGCAACGCTCACAAGTGCCTAATGACAAAGGCTGTGGTAGAAGATGGAGAGGACCAAAACTCTCCTGACAAGGTCAAGGTAACCCCATGATCAAATCCTCCTCTCTTCACTCCTCCTACTCCTAGTGATGAGTACCTTGATGCGCAGGATAATTATGATGATAACGATATAGATGACCCCATGTTTGCTAAATTAAATAAGGTCATGTGCTTCCTTAAAGGAAAGAAGCTCACTATGTTTCGTATGCTTGTGGAGATGGTGGGTAAGCACACCGTCACCATTAAGGAACTCAAAACCCTCGTAACCAAGGAAAAGGAAAAATATAAAATCCTTGAGCGGAAAGTCCAATATGAGGAAGCACGAAATGATGAACTATGCTTGAAAATTGGTGCAAACATTGATGTTCATGCTAAAGATCTTGCCTCCTTGAAAAAGGCTAAGGACTCTTGTGAAGAGTTGATGAATGATAAAAGTGAGCTTGTGAAGTTTCATGCTTCCCTCTCTAAGGACTATGAGCTCCTATCTTTGTCCCTCAAGACTAAGGAAGAAGAGCTCACCCTTCTTACAAAGAGTTTTGAGACTCTCACGCTTACTTATCTTGAAACTCTAGCCAAGGCTTACTCTTCTCGTATTATCAATGTTGATGCTTGTACTACTAACTCTAGTAGTGACCTAGCATCTATTCTTTAGGAGAATCGCTTTCTCAAGGCTCAAATCGATAAAGGTCTCATCACATGTGCTCAAGGACAAAAGAACCTAAATGAGGTATTGAGCCAACACAATGAGGTGTTTGCTAAAGAGGGGCTCGGGTTTGACCCAAGCACAAGCAATAAGAAGACGTCTTCTCAAAAGCACACCACTCCTCTAAAAGAAATATTTGTACGAGAAGGGCACAAGGAGAAAGGTAAGGTTGTTAGTGGGAAGGCCACAAGGGACATGCCCACTATCAACAAGACAAAAGAGTTCATGCATCCATCCTATGTACTCCGTAAAACTAAGGATAGAGAAGTTTATGCAAAGTTTGCTGGTCCTCGAAATGCATTCCGATTATATGCTATTTGGATCCCTAAGACCCTTGTGACTAACTTGAGAGGTCCCGTTGCAAAATGGGTGCCTCTAACCATGTCATAATTATGTGTAGGTTGCTTTCTCCGGTGGAGTAAAATGGGTGATCGATAGTGGATGTACCAATCATATGACCGGAGATAGCAAATTGCTCTACGATTTCATGGAAGCTATTCAACCATTTATGAGCATTATGTTTGGTGGAGGATCAAAATGACATGCACTCGGGTTGGGCTAGGTGGCTATTACAAATGACATGTCTATAGCAAATGTCATGCTTGTCCAATCCCTTAAATACCATTTGCTTTCCGTTCACCAATTGGCTTATGTTGGTTATGATACTCTCTTTGGACTAACGGATGTGAAAGTCTTTAAGAGATATACTCTCGACGTGGCCTTTGTTGGAGAGTTGGATGGCAACCTTTACATGACTGATTTCTCGAAAGAGAGCACATTCCATGCAACTTGTCTAATGGCCAAGGCCGACAAGGGGTGGCTTTAGCATCGCCGGCTAGCCCATGTCGGCATGAGAAATCTTCAAGATCTCTTAAAGGGTAATCACATCCTTGGACTAACCAATGTCTCTTTTGAGAAAGATCATGTGTGTAGTTGATACATATCTAGCGTATCTATAGAAGTTTTCATGCTATTATTTTATCATTCTTAGATGTTTTACAATCATTTTATAGAAACTTTATATCATTTTGGGACTAACCTAGTGACCCAGTGCCCAGTGCCAGTTGTTGTTTTTGCTTGTTTTTTACATCGCAGGAAATAAATATCAAACTGACTCCAAACACCGCGAATTTTTTTGGAGATGTTTTATGGACCAGAACACCCAGATGGGCCAGAGAAGCACCTAGGGGTGCCCTGAGGGGGGCACAACCCACCAGGGCATGCCTGGGGGCCCAGGCGCACCCAAGTGGGTTGTGCCCACCTTGATGGCCTCCCGCACCCCCTCTTTACCCTATAAATTCCCAAAAATTCCAGAAACCCTCGGGGTTAACCTAGATCAGAAGTTCCGCCACCGCAAGTCTCTGTAGCCACGAGAAACCAATCTAGACCCTTTTCTGGCACCCTGCCGGAGGGGGAAATCATCACTGGTGGCCATCTTCATCATCCCGGCGCCACCGCGATGAGGAGGGAGTAGTCCACCCTCGGGGCCGAGGGTTTGTACCAGTAGCTATGTGTTTAATATCTCTCTCTCTCTCTCTCTATCTCTCTCGTTCTTGAGATGTCACAATCTTGATGTATCGCGGGCTTTATTAATATAGTCAGATCATATGGTGTTTTCCCCTCTGTATCTTATGATGAATTGAGTTTTCCTTTGAGATTTCGTTTTATCGGGTTGAATACTTTTATGGATTTGACAACACTTGATATATGTCTTGCAATTGAATACTCGTGGTGACAATGGGGTATCATATTGATTCACTTGATATATGTTTTGGCACTCAACTTGCGGATTCCCGAGGTGACATTGGGGTAATCTATGCGTACGGGTTGATGCACGTTCTTGTCTTTGTTTCTCCGGTAGAAATCTTGGGGCACTCTTTGAGGTTCTTTGTGTTGGATTGAATATTATGAATCTGAATTTTCTTTGGTGTTAACTCTTGGTTAGATCGATCAGAAAGAATAGCTTCATGTTATTTTAGTACGAACTCTAGGATAGATTGATCGAAAGAATAGCTTTGAGGTGGTTTCGTACCCTACAAACAATTCTGTCTTATGTTCTTCGCTAGATAGGAACTTTGGAGTGATTCTTCGTTGCATGTTGAGGGGTGGTTATATGATCCAATTATATTAGTACTGTTGAGAGATTGCACTAGCAAAAGTATGGACCCTAGGCCTCATTTTTAAACATTGCAATACTGTATTTGTGCCCGTTTACTATTTGCTACCTTGCTGTTTTTATTTATTCAGATTATAAAAATACATTTCTATCATCCATATTACACTTCTACCACCATCTCTTCGCCAAACTAGTGCACCTATACAATTTGCCATTGTATTGGGTGTGTTGGGGGCACAAGAGATTTCTTGTATTTGGTTGCAGGGTCGTTTGAGAGAGACCATCTTCATCCTACACCTCTCACGGATTGATAAACCTTAGGTCATCCACTTGAAGGAAAATTGCTACTATCCTACAAAACTCTGCGCTTCGAGGCCCAACACGTGTCTACAAGAATAAAGTTGCATAGTAGACATCAAGCTCTTTTCGCCGGGGAGGTGAGTGCTTGAAGGTATATCTTTAGGTCTTGCAATTTAATCTTTTAGTTTCTTGTTTTATCACTAGTTTGGTTTATAAAAGTAAACTACAAAAAAATGGAATTGAGGTTGCATCATATTATTCATCTTTATAATGTATTTCATGAAAATGATGGAAAGGATAATTGTGCTCAATTGATAGAAGAAGAATTCAATAGAATGTTTGGTATAAATAATGAGCATGATTGCAATGTGGTTAGTATGAATTCTTTGAATATCCATGATGCTAATGATATGCAAATCCATAAGCTCGGGGATGCTATGTTTGATTAAGATGATATATTTAGTCCCCCAAGATTTTATGTGCAAATTTGTTATAATGATTGCATGCCTCCTATTTATGATGATTATAATGATGAAAGTGGATTTGGAGAGGTCATGACTTTATTTAGTGATGAATCCACCATTTTGGATGAGGATTCAATTGACTATGATAACAAAGTTGCAATCTATGATGATTATGGTGATGACATGTATGCTATAAAGAATAATGATAACCATGAAACTTGTCATCGTGATTTTAATTTTCACTCTCATGATAGTTATTTTGTTGAGTTTGCTCCCACCACTATTGATGAGAATAAATTTGCTTATGTGGAGAGTAATAAGTTTTCTATGCTTTTGTGTCATGAAAAGAATGCTTTATGTGATGTTTATATTGTTGAATTTCTTCATGATGCTACTGAAAATTATTATGAGGGAGGAACTTATGCTTGTAGGAATTGCAATAATATCAAGTTTCCTCTCTATGTGTTGAAAGTTTTGAAGTTATGCTTATTTTTCCTTCCTATGCTAGTTGATTCTTGTTCCCATAAGTTGTTTTCTCACATAATACCTATGCATAGGAAGTGGGTTAGACTTAAATTAGCTTGCCATGTGATTCATGATGCTCTTGTTATGTTTCAGTTCTTATCTTTTATGCGAGCATCATTTAACTCATCATGCCTAGCTAAAAGGCATTAAAGAAGAGCACTTGTTGGGAGACAACCCAACACTTTTAACTACTGTTTTTATGTGTTCACATGATTAGGATATTGTATTAATTATGTTTTATTTCTTTTTTCAATAAAGTACCAAGTAAGACCTTTGGGATGGCTTACGGTGATAGTTGATTTGATCTTGCTAAAAACAGAAACTTTTGCGCTCAGGAAAACAATTCCCATTTTTTACAGAAGCTTGATAAAATGCTAATTCTTTTTGCATAAGATTAATAGAAAAATTTCCCAGGTTTTCCTATTTTTCAGGATTTTTGGTGTAGCAGAAGTACGGTTGGAGTATAGATTATTACAGACTGTTCTGTTTTTGACAGATTCTGTTTGCAATGCATAGTTTGCTTGTTTTCTAGTTTTCATGGTTTATATTGCTCAATATAAATTGTGGAAATGATATGATACAGTAGGAATTGTGTGGAAACAATTATTAATCTTGTCTTTGACAGTACCAAAGTGAAATGGTTTGCCCTTTATCATACTAACCTATCTCACGAAGTTCCGTTAAGTTTTGTGTGATTGAAGTTTTCAAGTTTTGGGTGAGATGTGTATATGAGGAGAATAAAGAGTGACAAGACCCTAATATTGGGTATTCCCAAGGCACCCCAAGGTAATATTCAAGGAATATCTAAGCAACTAAGCTTGGGAATGCCCCGGAAGGCATCCCCTCTTCCGTCTTCAACATTATCTGTAACCTCACTTGGAGCTATGTCTTCATTCGTCACATGATATGACTTTTACTTGGAGCGTCATTTTATTTTGTTGGGATTTTCTTGATGTTATTTAGAATAATGTTTTGCGTATTTTATTTCAATAAAAGTGGCAATGATAGCCTTTGTCATGCTTATTTTGCAAGTATACATGTTGCTGTTTGAAAACATAAAGTTTACCGCTGTTGCAAAAATTCCCTAGAAAAGTCGGAATGTGATAAAATGTTGAAACTATTTGAAAAATAAGCTCTGAGAAATTTTCTATAGTGTGGTAATTTTTCATAACTTTTGGAGTTAGGGAAGTATTGGCACTCTTGCATCTTTACAAGCTGCACTGTTTTGGCAGATTGTCGTTATGTTTGCATTGTTTGCATATGTTTGCTTGTTAAATGATACTATTTGAGGATAGGAGTATTAAATATGTAGATGAATTTAGTATGCAATTTTTATTAATAATTTTAGTGATTTGCTAAAGTAGATAATGATAAGGTTTTTTCATTGGTTTATACTAACTTATCTCACGAGTTCTTGTCGAGTTTTGTGTGGATGAAGCTTTTGAGATTTAGGAAAACCGTGATATGAGAAGAACTAAGGAGACACAAAATCTCAAGATTGGGGATGCCCAAGGCATCCCAAGATGATATTTCAAGAAGTCTCAAGCATCTAAGCTTGGGGATTCCCCGATAGGCATGCCACCTTTCTTCATTAACAATTATCGGTTAGTATCGGTTGAGCCTAAGTTTTTGCTTCTTCACATGAGTTGTGCTATTCTTGGAATGTCATTTGTTTTGTTTTGTTTTGCTTGCTGTTTTAATAAAATACTTAGATCTGAAAGTTTTTAAATAAAATAGGGTCCTCTAATAGTTGCCAGGGAGGCTAAGTAAGCGGCATTCACATCCCGTCAACGAAGCTCTTTTCTATGGAATTGCTCTAGTGCTTCACTTATATCTTTTTGAGCACGGTGTACTTTAATATTTTTGAAGAAATTCTTTCTTGCTTCACTTCAATTAATTTCAGAGAAATAAATATTATGCACATGATCTTCACTTATATCTTTTTGGAGTAGCTTGTCATTTACTCTTGTGCTTCACTTATATCCTATGAGTAAATTGTTGAATAAATTGAATGTCATGAAGTTGAAATCATATCATGCCTAGTGGTAGCTTCACATTGGGTTTGGAAAGTGAAATCTTTTGAGGCTTTACAATCACAATATTGGTCATACAAGCAATTCACGAATAATTAGTATAAGGAAGAGAACTTTCACATGCAAATACACTATGTTGGAAATCTTTTGTGATTGTGAGCCCCCATCAAAATATTATATGACAAAATTGTTGACGTTGGACAAGGAAGACAACGTGATGGTTTATGTTTGTTCATATTCACATAGAAGTTATATTGTCATAGATCCTTCAACATATGGTGCTAGCCCCCCATCTTTGCTAGCCAAAAATTCCGCACCAAGTAGAGATACTACTTGTGCATCCAAAAACCCTTAAACCCAAATCTTATTTTCAAGAGTCCACCACACCTACCTAAGAATTGAATAAGATCCTTCAAGTAAGTTGTCATCGGTGCAATAAGGCAATAAAAATTGCTTCTAAAAGTGTTAGATCATTTAGTGTAATAGAAAATTGAGCGTTGTACGAACTTGTGATGGCAAAGAATAAAAGCGACAGAGTGCATAATAAAGGTTGCTATCATAAGGGGCAATATAACATGATGTTCTTTTGCACTAAGGGGTTGATCTTACAAACAAATAAGCGCATGGCAACCTCTGCTTCCCTCTGCAAAGGGCCTATCCTTTACTTTTATGTATTTACTTTTATGCAAGAGTCAAAGTTTTTCTCTCTATTCCTTTTTATTTTTCTCCATTGGCAAGCATCATGTGGTTAGGAAAGATCTAGGCACATATGTCTAGTTGAATATGGGTAGCATGAGTTATTATTGTTGACATCACCCTTGAGCTGAATACGTTGGGAGGAAAAACAATAAGCCCCTATCTTTCTATGTGTCTGGTTGAAACGTTTTGCTCATGTGTATGCGGTGAGTGTTAGCAATCATAGAAGACTATATGATGGTTGAGTATGTGGAGCTCTTACTTAAACTCTGTTGAAAAAGTTGAATTACAATTGCTTGGTGATTGAGAACATAGGTTGTTGAGTTTCAAGAGAATTCATTGTTTGAACCTTAACATGTGAATTGGTTGCTACTTTAACATGAGAAATTTTATGAGAAAAGAATTGTTGTCATGATGCTAGGAAGAGTGATTGAAATTGTCTTTGATCAAACTTGTGAACTTTGCTAGCATTCACACTTCATAAATTATTTCTTTTATCATTTAGCTACTCGAGGACGAGTAGGAATTAAGCTTGGGGATGCTGATACGTCTCCAGCGTATCTATAATTTATGAAGTATTCATGCTGTTATTTTATCATTCTTGGATGTTTTACAATCATTTTATAGCAACTTTATATCATTTTTGGGACTAACCTATTGACCCAGTGCCAGTTGCTGTTTTTGCTTGTTTTTTACATCGCAGGAAATCAATATCAAACAAAGTCCAAACACCGTGATTTTTTTGGAGATTGTTTATGGACCAGAACACCCAGGATGGGCCAGAGAAGCACCTGGGGGTGCCCCGAGGGGGGCACAACCCACTAGGGCGTGCCTGGGGGCCCAGGCGCGCCCAGGTGGGTTGTGCCCACCTCGGTGGCCTCCCGCACCCCCTGTTTACCTTATTAATTCCCAAAAATTCCAGAAACCCTCGGGGTTAACATAGATCAGATGTTTCATCGCCGCAAGGCTCTGTAGCCACGAGAAACCAATCTAGACCCTTTCTGGCACCCTGCCAAAGGGGGAAATCATCACCGGTGGCCATATTCATCATCCCGACGGCCACCACGATGAGGAGGGAGTAGTCCACCCTCGGGGCTGAGGGTTTGTACCATTAGCTATGTGTTTAACCCCCCCCCTCTCTCTCTCGTGTTCTTGAGATGTCACAATCTTGATGTATCGCGGGCTTTGTTAATATAGTCGGATCATATGGTGTTTCCCCCTCTCTATCTTGTGATGAATTGAGTTTTCCCTGTGAGATTTTGTTTTATTGGATTGAATACTTTTATGGATTTGAGAACACTTGATATATGTCTTGCAATTGAATACTCGTAGTGACAATGGGGTATCATATTGGTTCACTTGATATATGTTTGGCACTCAACTTGCGGATTCCCGAGGTGACATTGGGGTAATCTATGCGTAGGGGTTGATGCACGTTCTTGTCTTTGTTTCTCTGGTAGAAATCTTGGGGCACTTTTTGAGGTTCTTTGTGTTGGATTGAATATTATGAATTTGAATTTGCTTTGGTGTTATTTTAGTACGAACTCTTGGTTAGATCGATTGGAAAGAATAGCTTCATGGTATTTTAGTACGAACTCTAGGATAGATTGATCAGAAAGAATAGCTTTGAGGTGGTTTCGTACCCTACAAACAATTCCGTCTTATGTTCTCCGCTAGATAGGAACTTTGGAGTGATTCTTCTTTGCATGTTGAGGGGTGGTTATATGATCCAATTATATTAGCATTGTTGAGAGATTGCTCTAGCGAAAGTATGGACCCTACACTACTGCAGGATGGTCCAAACGCGACACTAAGATCAGAGACACTTCGACGAAACTATGTGCGATAAAAAACTATCAAAATGGTGTAAAACGTTTGCGATGATGGATGCATCAAACACGGTTCAGATTTTAGTTGCATGTGCGATGCAGGGCATACAGTTCAGTTCAATTAACTGTTTGGGATGAGGAGGAATAAAAGAAACGCGCAGCTAGATGAAGGCGTGTGTGATATACAGCATACGGTTCACTAGGATGAACTGTGTGTGATTAGGCAACACAATGGAAACAGTTCAACTGAACAAGATGTGTGTGATACGCGGCAAACAGGTCCGTAATCAGAAATGTGTGCGTAGACCAATAATAACACGGACGATTGCTGCTAATAAGCCGTGTGATTTGCTCTGTCTACAGTAGAATAATATGTATATATATAACTAAAATAAACATCCAATTACATAAGTGACTATACAGATCATTTGCACACACCTCAATAAACAATTGCATACATTCTAAAGTAGGAGAAACGATCGTCTAGTCATCTACTTCTTGTGACGCTCTCGCCACTGCTATGTGGCTCAATCCCTCGTCTGGGTGAGGAAGAACACAGTTCCTCATGTCAACGACCGCCTATATATCTCGTAGCTTGTGTACGTGTCCATGGCCGTGTACTTGATATGTTGTTCATCCAGCCTCTCATGCCACACATTGTGCCAGGCATTCTTGTCCTTATTGCTCTCATTATTCATCTTCATGTAGTAGGGGTCGATGATGGCCGAGGCGAGGTCAGCCAGGGAGTTCAGTTTGTTTTTGTCGCTGCCCCAGACCTTGTAGTGGCGCTGGATGTTGACAAGATTCGGGCATTTCAAGCCCGAAACCTTGAGCGCTTTTAGATCCTTGGTGGTGTCCACCGCAGTGAAACTGTAGTCAGAGCTGTTGATAAACCTGGAGAAATGCTCGCAAGTGTCGCGACCCGACCCGAATGGATCGAAGTCTCTGTGCTTAAGTGTCATCCCTGGATCAGTATTGGTGACACACACAGTACTCGAGGATTTATTGCAGAGTTCAAGCACACACTTATTGCATCGAGTGTCTCAAATAGAAACTTATTACAATAATATGACTGAAGGCCATCTAAATAAGATAACCGCGGAAGCTTCAAAGATAAATGAGTCCATCCAACTCCATGGCAAAACTGAGTGCATGACAACGACCTATCGCACCTTACTCTTCGTCGGAAAACTCTGCAACACGATACGTTGCAGCCATGTAGGTCAGCACATAGAATATGCTGGCAATATAACACCATAGAGCAATGAACAAATAACGGCTATCACTACATGCATATTTGGTTGGTGGATGCTCTATGGTTATCATTTGCATAAAGCTAATTTTTCCCTACAACAAAGGAATAGATTTTATTTAACTAAAAAGTTTATGTCATTATTGAGAAGGTACCCCCAACTCAATCCCAATATAATAATAATAACCCAACAAATTCATTAAGTATAGTGATGAGATCAAACAATAATTCAAGTACCAGATACTCAAAATGTCCATAACCAGGGACACGGCTAACCATGATTAGTTTATACACTCTGCAGAGGTTTGCACACTTTTCCCCATAAGACTCAATCTCCTCTGTTGGATTTCTCGCACTACATGATGTTTGAGAAATGGATGATCGAGACACAATCTTTCCGAAGAGGTCCCCTTAACCAATAGAAAGGCTGGTACACCTACAATCCCCTACATCTGCTAGCCCATCATGGGAAGGATTCCCACAACTTAATCAACTATGCCAGAGCCCATAATGGCTTGTGGCTGCACACGGAAGTTTCTAGCACGAATAATCTTATGATCCCTTTGAGCTTGGGTGGCATTCCATAGGAGGATCACACGGGTACCCCGGGATCTCCTAGGACAACACTAGATCCCCCAGGTGCCCACAACCAATCCACCTAGATGTGTATTAAAGTAGCCACCTTAAGTTTCCCTTTGTTAAATTTAACTCTCACATCTTTAACGAATCTCACATACCAATCCACATCTATGATCATAGCAAAGTAGTATAAGCATAACGTATAATACCCGGGGTTTGATATAAGACAATAGGTTCCTACCTCATCAACTACTTCCCACACCCACATGTTATCAAATCCTACTCATGCAATGTTTGAGGGTTGAAACTAATGCATAAAAACTAGGTAATAAAGGGATATGATCAAAGTGTTACTTGCCTTGCCGACGATCGGAAAACCCTAGAGATTCGTACTAGCAAGCCTCCCACTCCGGAAATTCTATCGTGAACAAACAATAGCATACATAAGCACTCAAGCATAAAATGCAAAGGTAAAACCAAAAGAAAAGATCTAAACAGAAAGTTCAAGTGAAGAGCTTTGATTTGCAAAAAGAATCAATTGAATCGGAGTTACGAAACACAAACTACGATCAAAAGAAGTTCAAATTCAAATATGCTTGAAACCAAATTTTAAATTTTCAACATCATGTTCAAGCTATTTATCTAGACAGAGGTAAACAATACAAAGATTTTGGCATTGGTTTCATTGGATTTGGATAAATGAGGAAAAAATAGTGAGGGTTTAAAGATCAGGGACTAATCTGTAAGAAAACTAATTGTGGATAGGTCCCTGACCGAAAAATAAAACTAAAAAGAAAATTCTAACGAACGAACATTCGCTAACATAAACTAACGAACGAATTCATTCATTAACAGAACCAATTGGGTGAACATTCACTAATTAACTTAACATAATGAAATAAACTGATCTAAAACCAAAAACCGAAGCTTAGAAAAAACCGGGGCGGGTTTTTGACGGTTTATACCGGTTCGCGAAATAAAACGGCGGCGGCGGCGACGAACTCCGGCTCCAGCGGCGATGAACTCCGGCGAGGGCGGCGCGGCTCCGGCGGCTACCGGGCGGGGTGGTGCGGCTCGGGCGGCGGAGTGGCACGGTGCGGGCGACAGCGAGGGGGGGGGGGCAGGGCGGTTCGACTTGGAGGAGGGGCCGGGCGGTGAGGCGGCGGCGGCTCGGACTCCGGCGGAGTCCGGCTCGACCACGCGCTCGGAGGCAGCGGCGCTGACGGGCCGGCTGGGCCTTCGGCCCAGTTCGGTTCGGAACCTTTTTTAATATTAATTTCATCGCAGAGAAAAATCCAAAATAAAATAAAATAAAAAATCCTAAAATTCCAGAAATAATTTTCACTGTCCTCTCCTATTATTTATGACAAAGTGAACATTTTTCTAGGCTAAATGCAATTTTAAAAAAAATGCATATTTCCCTAATTTAATCGAATAAAAACTCAAATATATTTTTACTCAAATTTAAATTTCCATAATTTCTTAGCTATTTTGAAGAAGTCATATTATCTTCTCTCATATTTTTTTGAAATAATTGGAAAAATAATTTCAAATAAAAATCATTTTGATCCAATTTACCAAATTTGATAATTCAAAAATGGATTTTTATGAAAACCCTCAACTCTCTCAATTGGTCATTGAGTTGCTTAATGTCTCTAGGATCAAAATGTCTAAATAAAACTAAATTCAAAATGCACAAACATGGATGCATATGATGACCTAATGATTAACATCCAAATTGAAAATTGGGATGTTACAAACCTACCCCCTTTAAGATGAATCTCGCCCTCGAGATTCGGGTTGGCTAGGAAAAAAGTGTGGGTTGTCTTTCTGTAGGTCTTCTTCTAGCTCCCAGGTGGCTTCTTCCTCGGTATGGTAGCTCCACTGAACTTTGCAAAACTTGATGACCTTGCTGCGCGTAACTCGGTTGGCAAACTCGAGAATCTTGGCGGGTTTCTCCTCGTAGGTTAGGTCACTCTCCAACTAAATTGCTTCCAGGGGCACTGTATCTCTTAGAGGAATATCCGCCATATCTTCATGGCACTTCTTCAACTAGGAAACGTGAAACACATCGTGAACTCCTGACAAACCTTCGGGTAACTCCAACTTGTAGGCAACTTCACCCATACGTTCCAAAACTCGGTATGGTCCTACAAATCGTGGGGCTAACTTTCTTGTGACTCCAAATCGTTTAACCCCTTGAAGTGGTGACACACAGAGATATGCTCTGTCTCCAACTTCATAGGCTACCTCCTTGCGTTTAGTGTCGGCATAACTCTTCTTCCTAGACTGAGCTACCTTCAGTCTATCACGAATCAACTTAACCTTCTCTTCAGACTCTCTTATTAAATCTGGTCCGAACAATTGCCGGTCTCCAACTTCATCGGGCATCAATGGTGTCCTACACCTCCTTCCATACAAAGCTTCGAAAGGGGCCATCTTCAAACTAGCCTGGTAGCTGTTATTATATGAGAACCCTGCGTAAGGCAAATTATCATCCCAACTAGATCCATAATCTAGCGCATAAGATCTCAACATGTCCTCCAAAATTTGGTTGACTCTCTCAGTCTGTCCATCTGTCTACGGATGAAAGGCTGTACTGAACTCTAGCCTGGTACCCAAAGTCTGGTGTAATTGATTCCAAAACTTCGAGGTAAACTGTGTCCCTCTATCTGATACGATGGTCCTCGGAACTCCATGCAGACATACGATCCTGGTCATATATATCTTGGCCAACTTTGTGCTTGTATAAGTGGTTTTCACGGGGATAAAGTGAGCCACTTTGGTCAAGCGATCAACTACTACCCAAATGGAATCATATCATGATCGTGTCCTGGGTAATCCAGTGGTGAAATCCATGCCAAGCTTATCCCACTTCCATTCAGGTATCGACGAAGGCTGAAGTAATCCCGCTGGCTTCTGGTGCTCTGCCTTAACTCTTTGACATACATCACATACTGCTACATACTCGGCAATATCCTTCTTCATAACTGTCCACCAGAAACGTTCCTTCAAATCCAAATACATCTTGGTGTTTCCTGGGTGAATCGAGTATGGCAAGTCACGAGCTTGCTGAAGTATTAACTTCCTGATCTCTGGATCATTGGGCACATAAATACGATCCTCAAACCATAGAGTTTCATGTTCATCCTCACGAAAACCTTTGGCCTTTCCTATTTTCATCTTCTCCTTAACTCCGCAATCTCCTTATCAGTCTTCTGGGCTTCTCGAATCTTTCCCAACAACGTGGACTGAACTTCCAGTGCTGCAACAAAACCTCTCAGAACTATTTCCAAGCAAAGTTCTCTGAGATCGTCGGCTAACTCCTCAGGTAATCCTCCGGTTACGAGAGTATTAACATAACTCTTGCGGCTCAAAGCGTCTGCTACAACATTTTCCTTTCCTGGATGATAATGCAACTTCATATCATAATCCTTTATGAGCTCCAACCATTTCCTCCGCCTGAGATTTAACTCCTTCTACATGAAGACGTACTTCAAACTCTTATGATCCATGTATACATCATAACAGTTTCCAATAAGAAAATGTCTCTAGGTCTTGAGCGCATGTACTACGGCTGCTAACTCCAAATCATGCATGGCATAGTTCAACTCATGAGGTCAAAGTTGACGTGAGGCATATGAAACAACTCTTCCGTCGTGCATAAGTACACCTCCAAGTCCCTGGCGAGAAGCATCGCAATATACTTGGAAATCCTTGCATATATCCGGAAGAATTAGCACTGGGGCTGTAACCGAACGTTTCTTCAACTCCTAAAAACTGGCCTCACATTCCTCGGTCCATTTAAACTTGGTGTCCTTCTTCAATAACTCCGTCATGGGCTTCGCGATTTTGGAAAAATTCTCAATAAATCTCCGGTAATATCCCACGAGTCCAAGAAAACTATGCATCTCTCCAACTGAGGTGGGTGCCAACCACTCGGTGATAGACTGAACCTTGGACTCTTTTATGTATGATTGGTTATATTTGCAAGTCTCTTCGAATTATCAGTTTGGTTTGGCCTACTAGATTGATCTTTCTTGCAATGGGAAAAGTGCTTAGCTTTGGGTTCAATCTTGCGGTGCTCGATCCCAGTGACGGTAGGGGAAACGACACGTATTGTATTGTTTCCATCCAGGATAAAAAGATGGGGTTTATATCATATTGCATGAGTTTATCCCTCTACATCATGTCATCTTGCTTAAAGCGTTACTCCATTCTTATGAACTTAATACTCTAGATGCATGCTGGATAGCGGTCGATGTGTGGAGTAATAGTAGTAGATGCAGGCAGGAGTCGGTCTACTTGTCACGGATGTGATGCCTATATACATGATCATACCTAGATATTCTCATAACAATGCTCAATTCTATCAATTGCTCGACAGTAATTTGTCCACCCACCGTAATACTTATGCTATCTTGAGAGAAGCCACTAGTGAAACCTATGGCCCCCGGGTCTATTTTCCATCATACAAGTTTCCAATCTATTTTATTTTGCAATCTTTACTTTCAATTTATATCATAAAAATACCAAAAATATTTATCTTATTATTATTATCTCTATCAGATCTCACTCTTGCAAGTGGCCGTGAAGGGATTGACAACCCCTCTATTGCATTGGTTGCGAGGTTCTTATTTGTTTGTGTAGGTATGAGGTGACTCGCGCGTGGTCTCCTACTGGATTGATACCTTGGTTCTCAAAAACTAAGGGAAATACTTATGCTGCTTTGCTGCATCACCCTTTCCTCTTCAAGGGAAAACCAACGCATGCTCAAGAGGTAGCAATGTGTATTGAAGTAGCCACCTTAAGTTTCCATTGGTTAAATATAACTCTCACATCTTTCATGAATCTCACATACCAATCCACATCTATAAGCATAGCAAAGTAGTATAAGCATAATGTATAATACCCGGGGGTTGATATAAGACAATAGGTTCCTACCTCACCAACTACTTCCCACACCGACATGTTATCAAATTCTACTCATGTAAGGTTTGAGGGTTGAAACTAATGCATAAAAACTGGGTAATAAACGGATATGATCAAAGTGTTACTTGCCTTGCTGACGATCAGAAAACTCTAGAGATTCGTAGTAGCAAGCCTCGCACTCCGGAAACTCTATCGTGAACAAACAATAGCATACATAAGAACTCAAGCATAACATACAATGGTAAAACCAAAAGAAAAGATCTAAACAGAAAGTTCAAGTGAAGAGCTTCGATTTGCAAAAAGAATTAATTGAATCGGAGTTACGAAATACAAACTACGATCAAAAGAAGTTCAAATTCAAATCTACTTGAAACCAAATTTTAAATTTTCAAAATCATGTTCAAGTTATTTATCTGGACATAGGAAAACAAGACGAAGATTTTGGCGTAGGCTTCACTGGATTTGGATAAACGAGAAAAATATAGTGAGGCTTTAAAGATTAGGGACTAATCTGTAAGAAAACTAATTGCGGATAGGTCCCTAGTCAGAAAATAAAACTAAAAAGAAAATTCTAAGGAACGAATGTTCGCTAACAGAAACTAACGAACGAATTCGTTTTTTTAACTGAACCAATCAGGTGAACGTTCATTAATTAACTTAACCTAATGAAATAAACCGATCTAAAACGAAAAACCCAAGCTTAGAAAAAATAAAAAATAAACTGGCGCGGGTTTTCAACGGTTTATACCGGTTCGCGAAATAAATCGGCGGCGGCGGCGACGAATTCCGGCTCCGGTGGCGCGACTTCGGCGGCTGCGGGGCGGGGTGGTGCGGCTCGGGCGGCGGAGTGGCGCGGCGCGGGCAGCGGCGAGCGGAACGGCGGCGGGGTTGGGTGGAGGGGCCAGGGGGCGTCGGCTTATAAAGGGGGGCCCAGGGCGGCCCGACTTGGAGGAGGGGCCGGGCGGCGAGGCGGCGGCGGCTCGGACTCCGGCGGAGTCAGGCTCGACCACGTGCTGGGAGGCGGCGGTGCTGACGGGCCGGCTGGGCCTTCGGCCTAGTTCTGTTCGGAACCTTTTTTAATAATAATTTCGCCACAGATAAAAATCCAAAGTAAAACAAAATAAGAAATCCTAAAATTCCAGAAATAATTTTCGCCGTCCTCTCCTAATATTTAGGACAAAGTGAACATTTTTCTGAGCTAAATACAATTTTTTAAAAATGCATATTTTCCCTAGTTTAACCGAATAAAAACTCAAATAAAATTCAAATAAAATATATTTTTATTCAAATTTAAATTTCAATTATTTCTTAGCTGTTTTCAAGAAGTCATATTATCTTCTCTCATTATTTTAATTATTTTGAAATAATTGGAAAACAATTTCAAATAAAAATCACTTTGATCCAATTTACCAAATTTGAAAATTCAAAAATGGATTTTTATGAAAACCTCCAACTCTCTCAATTGGTCCTTGAGTTGCTTAAGGTCTCTAGGATCAAAATGTCCAAATAAAACCAAATTCAAAATGCACAAACATGGATGCATATGACGATCTAATGATTAACATCCAAATTGAAAATTGGGATGTTACAGCAAGGCTTGTGGCCAGGTGGTAGTGGTAGACGAGGACGTCATGTCACACGCACAACTAGGCGACGACAACCTTCTGATCGTGCCCGGCACGACCCATGGTGTACTCGAGGTCAAAGCCGACCACTTGGTACTTGTCCTCGGCAAGGAATTGCTCCATAGTTTGGATGGAGCTCTCCACCGAGACCGGATCGTTCATGTACACCACTGAGAGAGCATTCCCCTTCACGTGGGTGTCCACGACGTGTTGCGTGGTGAACTTCCCATCGTTGTCGTCGTCGGCCACTAGGAGTGCCATTGGAGCCACGAGGAGCGCCATTGGAACCGCTGGATTTCCTCTTTGTATGTGTCCTCGTGGGTGTGCTTATTGTGTCGTGTGAGACGAGAGATGAAGGTAAATGGCCACAGGAATAAAAGGGAGCCGGACGGCGTGGATTCTCGGCGCGTCCGCATGGCAGTTTTTGCAGCGCGTAACTGCATCGTCGCGCCGCGCCCGACGCAACCGCATGCGCACGAACGGGCGCCGGCCCCAAACACTGCAGCGCGCATGGAGGGACGAGGGCAAAGCACCCGGAGGGATGCGAGAGCAGAGCGCGCGCGGCGGGAGGCAAGCAGTGCGTGCTGCAACTGCCTAAACCGCAAGTAACCACACGCATAGAGCAGTTGAACACGCAAGAAATGGTCGCCTAAAAGCCGGCCGACAGTTGCGTCGCTGCGTAGAGAGCGGCCGTGTGCTACCACCTCCGTCTAGTCTGTAGCCCCCTTTATATTTTGTGCCATACTTTGCCCTCAAATTTAACCAAAAAATGTTAATGCAGGTTATAAAAATTATATAATTGGAAACTATGTTCAAATACGAATCCAACTATATAATCTTTGGCGACATGCATTCGTATTTTATTAGTTACATCATACTTATAAACCAGGACGGGGGTATAGTAGGTAATTATACCACAAACGTTTTTTTATTAACTGTATGTGTACGTAGCCTTTCGTCCTCCTCTCGCACGTCTTGTCACCCCAGTGCCGCAGACGGCTTACAGCGCAAGCTTGCGCAGCGCGTGGGGGCGTTCTTTTGGCCAAACGGTGGGGCCAATGAATCGTCGGTGAGTCCATTCCCGCGCAACCTCGCAGGTTCCCGTGCAAGCTTCCCGCCCGACTCGATGAAATCCCCCAAAATCCCAATGCTTATCGGCCTGCTATAAAGAATCTCACGGCCGGCGAGTCCTGCGTCGCATTTCCCCTCCCTCCCTGTAGCTTATCTCGCCTGCTTCTCCCACAATTGCTAATGGCACCGGTCCGTCATCGTCGCTCAGCCACTCTGCCGTCATCAGAGGACAGCTCTAGCTGGGAGGCTACACCACGGCAGCGGCGCAGTCCCCGGTGTAGTGTAGTGCGCGTGGCGTCCCTGTTGGGTGTGCGTGGAACACCCACCACACGCTCCGCCGCCGGTACCCGTCAACAGTTGTTGCCGACCGCCGTTGCCACCACACCACCGTCGAAAGCCAGGGCCATCGCCCGCTCCGCCGCCACAGCTCGAAGGAGGGAGGTGTCCGTCGTGGCCGCTACCCCATTGCCGGACATCGTGGGCATCACTCGCTCAGCCACCACGGCCCGAAGTCGGGAGGTGGTGGTCGTGGCCGCCACCCCATCATCGGCTGCCATGGCCGCCAGCCCACAATCGACTGCCGGGGTTATTGGCCGCTCTGCCAACACCGCCCGAAGGTGGGACGCAGAGGTGGATGCCCGCACGCGCGTCAGCGACCTTGTGTGCTACACCGAGTTCCTGCGGGAGGAGGAGCGCCTCGTCGAGCACGCAAAGAGCCTTACCGCCGCCGTGGCCGCAGCACACACTGACTCAAAGGCGAGGAATTAGGAGATCTACAAGGAGAATCACTACTTCGAGAGGGGTCGTCTAGAGCGGCAAAGGGCATTCGAGGTGAGCGTCGCTGAAGCTGCAACAGCGGCAAGCACCATATTGCGGTTGCCCAGATCGTCGGTAGGCTCCTCCTCCGCCTCTTACTGAGCGCGCTCGGCAGAGGAGAGGCAGCCGGAAGTAGTACAAAGCCCCTCCGCAGTAGTAGTATTTAGGGACAATTTTGTTCAGTTCATCTGACTATAGATGTGGTGGAACTGTACAACATACTTAAAATTAGCTAGTATATATAGTTGAACTAGCTATTTCAGGACGTGGTTGGCAACAATTGGGGAAAAGTTTGGTCGGTTCAGCTGTCGAGTTGAACTATTTGTATAAATTAAGAATGACTGCTTAATCTATGAATGAAATCTATGCTTAATTACTGAATTTTAGTTGCAAAAATTAGATACTGCTAGTGATTTTTAGCTTCATATTTTGACAAATCGCAGTGTTACAAGGTTGACAAATGGCAATGTTACTAGATCAACAAATGTCAATCTTTCCAGTTTGACAAATGGTAACGTACCCAATATGACAGATGCAAATCGCACCAAATTGTTTGTAAGTTGTTGCACACGGGTCATCCAAAAGAACCGTTTGCATTGAAGAGATGCACAAATCCTGCTCTCACTTTGCATCATGTCGTCCCGGGGTCGACGGGCGGGGCGCGGGAGGATGGCAGCTAGCGACGCTGAGAGGTAGCGTTCGGCGGTGGCGTCCCATGTTGCTGAGGGGGCGCGCACACGGAGAGGAAGGAGGGTGGCCATGGAAGTCAAAGGGCTCGCTTCCCAGTGAGCCTGCGCAGCGTACCGCTCGCATGCTTCCTAGTGAGCCTGCACATTCGAGGACAACTTGCACGCCTCTCGGTCAGCCTGCACACCATACTGCGCTCACACGCCTCCCGTTCAATCAAGGTCAAGCAGCTGTCCGCATGACACCTCCTACAGCCATGAAAACCAAGACACGTGGCGTCACGTGAATGGTTAATGGAACGCACATGGTTTGAATTTACAAACGTTTGAGATATTAAAGTGGCACCTATTTTTTCAAAATAACTTTGTTGGCTGTCATTATTCGAGTGCGCCTTCTCTCAAAATGGACACGGAAAATACCACAACATGTCGGGTGCCATTCCATGATAGAATGCCAAGTTTCAAGAATTTCAGATGAGTTTTGGATTTACTAGAATTTAAAACTAAAGTATTTGAACGTTTTGCCGGCAATCAACGGTGGCCTGGTGTTTGAAATTCATTCCCATTTCTTGCATGAGACCTAAGCATGCACCCAAGGACACAAATTTGATTTTTCAACCAATTTATATGCACTGGAGCATGTGCATGTAGTTCAAATTTGAATGATGCACATAAATGCATTGAAAACTCAGTTAATGCATAAAAATGTCCAAACGAACCACGAAAAATAACAAAAATTGACACAATACTCCTGTTATTCTATGTTGTCACGAGAATTTTTTGAAAGAATTAAGAGGCAATGGATATCGTTTCGTCCCCAAAGGTGGGACGTTCCCTACCAAAATCATCATGCTTGTTGTGAGAAGCTCTGGTTTGTGAGAAGCATATACCCAAACCTGCCCCAAATGGGACAAAATTTTTACCATGACATGTTGATGCCGCTCCATGATAGCATGCCCAGTTTCATGAAGTTCAGACGAGTTTTGGATTTACTAGAATTTAAAAACAAGGCATCTCAATGTTGTGCCGGCAATCAATGGTGCCCTAGTGATTGAAATTCATTACAATTTCTTGCATGGGACCTAAGCATGCACCCAAGGACACATATTTGATTTTTCAACAAATTTATATGCAGTGGAGCATGCGCATGTAGTTCAAATTTGAATTATGCACATAAATGCATTGAAAACTTAGTTAATGCATAAAAATGTCCAAATGAACCCCGAAAAATCACAAAAATTGACCAACACTCCTGTTATTCTATGTTGACACGAGAATTTTTTTGGAAGAAATAAGAGGCAATGTATATTGTTTCATCCCCAAAGGTGGGAGGTTCCCTACGGAAAGCAACATGATTTTTGTGAGAAGCTCTGGTTTGTGAGAAGCATATACCCAAACCTGCCCCAAATGGGATAAATTTTTTACCACGGCATGTTGATGCCGCTCCATGATAGCATGCCAAGTTTCATGAATTTTAGACGAGTTTTGGATTTACCAGAATTTAAAAATAAAGTATCTTAACGTTTTGCTGGCAATTAACGGTGCCGTGGTGTTTGAAATTCATTCCCATTTCTTGCATGCAACCTAAGCATGGACCCGAGGACACATATTTGATTTTTAAGCCAATTTATATGCACTGGAGCATGTGCATGTAGTTCAAATTTGAATTATGCACATAAATGCATTGAAAACTCAGTTGATGCATAAAGATGTCCAAACGAACCCCGAAAAATCACAAAAATTGACACAACACTCCTGTTATATCGTTTCGTCCCCAAAGATGCGACGTTCCCTACCGAAACCATCATGTTTGTTGTGAGAAGCTCTCGTTTGTGAGAAGCATATACCCAAACCTACCCCAAATGGGACAAAAAATTTACCACGGCATGTAGATGCTGATCCATGGTAGCATGCCAAGTTTCATGAATTTCAGACGAGTTTTGGATTTACTAGAATTTAAAAACCAGGTATCTCAACGTTTGCGGCCGAGTGACGGTGGCAGGGTGTTTGACATTCATTCCCATTTCTTGCATGGGACCTAAGCAGGCAACCAAGGACACATATTTGAATTTTCAACTAATTTATATGCATTAGAGCATGTGCCTGTAGTTCAAATTTGAATTATGCACATGAATGCATAGAACACTCAGTTAATGTATAAAAATGTCCAAGCGAACCCCGAAAAATCCCAAAAATTGACACAACACTCCTGTTGTTCTATGTTGACACTAGGAAAAAAATTTGAAATCGAGAAGAGGCAATGGATATCGTTTCGTCCAGAAAGGTGAAACGTTCCCTACTGAAACCATCACACTTGTTGTGAGAAGCTCTAGTTTATGAGAAGCTTATACCCAAACCTGCCCCAAATGGGACAAAATTTTTACCACGACATGTTGATGCCGCTCCATGATAGCATGCCAAGTTTCATGAATTTCGGACGAATTTTGGATTTACTAGAATTAGAAAAGCAAGTACGTCGACGTTTGCCGGAGAGCCACAATGTCGTGGTGCTCGAATTTCATCCCCATTTCTTGCATGGGAGATAAGCATAAACCCATGGACACATATATGATTTTACAACCCATGTTGGTGCACCGAAGCATGTGTATGTAGTTTAATTTTGGATTGTGCACCTGAAATGGCTAGAAAACCAATTTAATCTATAAAATGTTCAAACGAACCCTGAATAAGACCAATTCTTTTACGACACACATATAGTTGCATGTTCACTCTAGATAAAAGGTCTAGCAATGCAAACACCGTCCATTGCCGCTATGACCCCCATTATGTAATTCAAATCAAGATAAAAAAATCAAGTAGATCACACACAGTTTATTATCACCAACTGTGTGAGATGCAGCACAGAATATCCTAGAGCACCGTCGGTGTATAGTACGCCTATGTCTTATGCGAGAAGGTGCGTCGGCTACAGTCCACAGCCGGCGTCTCAAGCACACTAGCTCGCTCCCCAAATATCATTTCACTGTTCAATCGTCACCGGTGAAAGATGGGCACGTGGACCCGTGTCGTGAGGGCAACTCCGGCGAGAGCGCGGTCACAGCCGCCATGCGTGTGCTAACAAGGTGCATGAGCGCGGTCGCAATCTGCGACCAGGCGGCCATGGCAGCCCAAACGGCCGCTGTTGCTTCTTAGGTGGCGGCAGCAACATCTGGCTCGGGGATAACAACTGGCGAGAGCGGCACAACAGCTGTCCATTCCGCAGCGGCGACCTTAGCCCTGATGGAGGCCGCCCACGGCCATGTCGAGGCCGCCCATGCCCAGCTCCTGGCGGTCACCGCACAAATTGAACGAAGCTTCTCCGACAACGGCCGACAACCCACAGTCGAAGAGCTGGCAATCGCCGAGAGCGTTCGAGCAGCCGTCTGTTCGTCCCTCGCATACCTTGCATTGCAACGACGGAGCCCGTCCAAGCCCAGATCGCGTCCGCCCATGCCTAGCTCGTGGTGGCCTTTTCCAAAGAGATGGCCGACGCGGATGGCGAGATGGTTGCCGAGTATGGTGCGATGGATGCCATGGAGCCCCTTCCCTAGGAGGCCGTCGGGTGCAAGCTGGAGATGGAGGCTGCGGCGGAGATCGACGAGCACCAGCAGTAGTAGTACTCTTTGTTTTGTTTAATTAAAAGCACCGATCTTTAATTTGTTAGAGTAATGTTTAGGTCAGCTAGCTCTGTTTAATTGCTGAACTTGCTCGATTAAGAAGTGTGGGTGTGTTGTAGTCTCCTTTGTGTGCCCAAATTATGCAATGACGTGGATGACCATTGTAACGATGGAAATTCGAACCAAAATTTTTGACGTTCAAACTCATCACACATGGGTTGAGCTATCTGAATCATTTGTGATGTTCACATATCGTACACAGTTCTAAATAAGGGACCCTGTCTAATGACAATTTGCGCGCTAGTTTTTTCGTTGAAGCGATTCCAAATTTTTAGCTTCCGCGAAAAGATCTACCTCCCTGCCCTCCCCCTTACCAAAAGCCACATTTCCCCTGTTTTCACCTTCCTTTCCAAGTTGAAACCTTCACTCCTTGCTTGCAGCGCTGCCTCCTCGTCGGCAACCCTCCTTCACGCTGCTCGGCCTCGTCTATCCAGACAGGTAATCCACACCCGACCCCCATCCTCCTCCTCCTTCCACGTCCCACATGCCCCGACCGCCGGCATGAGTGCGACACCTTCCACCCAAATCACCGACCCCTCCACCAAATAAGCGCGGCCCTAAGCCATGGTGCATGCAGTCTAGCCAGGATCTCAAGGAGCATTTGGCAGTGGAGAAGCAATTCGCGACCGCACATGCGGATGAGGTCGCGATGGCTGCCATTCGTGCCGACCCCCCAGATCTTGGAGGAGCACCTTGCCATTTTCTAGCTACTCTGGTTAAGCATGCTCAGTTTACCCATTGTGTGTGCTGCTCCTGCCTTTCCTTCACAAATTATAGTGAATTGTGCTATCTAATTTTACCATGCAATCTGTTGCTCTAGTGTATATGTTCTATATGTCGTGCAATGTGGTGCTCACTTATTAACTATTTTGTTAATTAGTTGTCGTCTTCAGTTAACTATTTGGTTCAATTCTGCGCAAATGTGATGTTCAATTCTCTAGGCTGCAATTTTGTATTGCCTTCCGTGTGAGAAATAATTCGAATTTATCTTTACAAAATACATGAGAAACGAATACAATTGCTATATTTCCAAGTTGTCAAGCATGCTTGGTTTGGTTATACATTGTGCAATGTGGTGCTCAGTTAATGTTTGGTTCATTTGTGTTGTGGTGTTTAGTTAAATGTTTGGTTCAATTCTGCAATGCGATGTTCAGTAGTTGTGGGTGCATTCTGTTACTGTATACCATGTGAGGAATAAATTGAATTTGGCTGTAGTAAATACATGGGAAAAAATACAATTGCTACAATTGGCTATAGTTAACTGTTTGGTTAACTGTCTGATATTCTATTAGGAGTATGTTATATTGTGCAATGTGGTGCTCAGTTAATGTTTGGTTCATTTGTTGTGGTGTTTAGTTAACTACTTGGTTCAATTCTGCAATGTGATGTCCAATTGTTGTGGGTAGAATTTTGTATTGTTGTGCATGTGAGGAATAAATCGAATTTGGCTGCACTTAATACATGAGAAACATATACAAGTGCTATATTTCCTAGTTCTTAATAATGCTTGGTTTGGATAAATGGGTTTTTCATGTGGCTTGAATTAATCTGATGAATCTACAATGTGCTTATTTTTCATCAACATATTTTACTGATAGCATGCGAACCCTTACTTAACCTGATGACTAACTACCTTATATGTGTTGCAGGGAAACAATGGGAAGCACTGAAGTTTACAATCGAGGTTAGCATGTGCATGGTCCATTGTCTAATAACACATTATTATGAAATTGCAGGAACCATTCTAATATTTAGGTTTTTAACAATTTGGTCTTGCACATGTAGGTCCTGCTGTCAAAGGCTTTGACCCACTGTTCGACCCTTTTTGCATATGGGGAAATGAGTTGTCCATGAATATCAATCAAATCAAGAAACTCAGAAAGATTTTTAGGATAAAGAAATTAGTGAAAAAAACGACAAGATCTTTGTCTGCACAATGAAGAAGAAATCAGTTCACTACAAGATGGTACTAACTATTATACCTTGCCTTTTTTTTATTCCTTTGCCCCATTTCCAATATAGAGAAGATATTTATGCACATCCTTGTTTTCAGGCGTTTCCAAAGCAGTTCACTGATGATTACCTCTCAAACCACCTCTATGGTCAGGAGGTGAGGAATGTTTTCATACAACACCCACGGTTCAATATTGAAGTGTTCCTGAAGAGGACGAAGGACGGACGGTCAATCATCGACAGGCACTGGCCTAAAGGTGCAAAGACCTTCAACATGAATGAAGGCTCAATATTCGCCTTCCGCTTCAGCAGTTTTCCAGATGAGATGCATCTGTCTATATACCGTCCATGACGCTAATTTCGAAATGTTCTACATGTTGCATGTGAAACTTGGTGCTAGTGTAGTTGTGTAATGGGGTAGCTGAGTGCAGAAGCTATATCATGTTGTACTCTGATGTATTTCAATTATGAAATTCTCCTTAATATGGAAATGAAATATATTATGTTTTTAATATGAATGTCAATTAGATTAATAAATGGATTATTAATAATAGGGCAATTAGCCTGCTAATTGGGTTTTGCTATTGCAAACGGTTATTGAAAAACTACCGTGGGCGATGACCTCAGCCAACACACACATTTTCTAGGAATAAACCGTGTTGGATCAATGAGCAATCACACATGACTTTCTGTTGAAAACTTTTTGCGTTAGGCCACCTTGCGCAAACGTTTACCACATAAAAACTGTGTGTGATGGACAACCTTTGCCACACAGTTTCTTCTACGGACCGTGTGTGATACATTCAATAACGCAAATGATTTAACAGGAAAAATTGTGTGTGATGTACCTGTGAACGGAAACGTTTTCCTTGGAGCGACTGTGTGGGATGTACATACGAACGGAAACATTTAGCGGGGACTGACTGTGTGGGATGTACCTGCGTCCGAAAACAATTTCTCCTGTATAATTGTATTTTTTTAGCTCTACTGTGCGTATTTCTGTATTTGAGCGCTCGCCGGTCGCACACGACCTCATTTTGCCGAACGTGTGTGCCAGGAGGGCATATCCCCGATGGTTTCTGGGTTGTGTGGGAAGGACCCCCCTATCGCCCACACTCACATGGCGACGGTTCCAAATGCCGTCGCGGAAAGGGGTTACAACCGTTTGTATAGCACCAACGCGTACCAGTGCTAGGCCTTATTTTCAAGCATTGCAATACTGTTTTTGTGCCCGTTTACTATTTGCTACCTTGCTGTTTTTATTTATTCAGATTATAAAAGTATATTTCTACCATACATATTACACTTTTATCACCATCTCTTCGCTGAACTAGTGCACCTATACAATTTGCCATTGTATTGGGTGTGTTGGGGACACAAGATATTTCTTGTATTTGGTTGCAGGGTCATTTGAGAGAGACCCTCTTATCCTACACCTCTCACGGATTGATAAACTATAGGTCATCTACTTGAGGGAAAATTGCTACTGTCCTACAAAACTCTGCGCTTGGAGGCCAAACACGTGTCCACAAGAAAAAAGTTGCGTAGTAGACATTGATAACCCACAAGTATAGGGGATCGCAACATTTTTCAAGGGTAGAGTATTCAACCCAAACTTATAGATTCGACACATGGGGAGCCAAAGAATATTTGAAGGTATTACCAGCTGAGTTGTCAATTCAATCACACCCGGAGATTAATTATCTGCAGCAAAGTGATCAGTAGCAAAGTAGTTTGATAGTTTTGATAGTAGTGATAGTAGCAATAGTAACAGTAACAGTGATAGCAGTAATTTTGTAACAAGCATAACAGCGATGATAGCAGTAGTAACTTAGCAGAAAAAATATAAGATAAATTCGTAGGCATTGGATCGGTGACTTGTTGGATGATATTCATCATGTGACAGTTATAACCTAGGGCTATTAGGTACTAGCTCCAGTTCATTGATATAATGTAGGCATGCATTTCGTAAATAGTCATATGTGCTTTATTAAAAGAACTTGAATGACATATTTTATCCTACCCTCCCGTGGCAGCGGGGTCCATATTGAAAACTAAGGGATATTAAGGCCTCCTTTTAATAGAGAACTGGAACAAAGCATTAACACATAGTGAATACATGAACTCCTCAAACTACGGTAATCACCGGAAGAAGTCCCGGTTATTGTCACTCTGGGGTTACCGGATCATAACACGTAGTAGGTGACTATAGCTTGCAAGATCGGATCTAGAACATGGATATAATGGTGATAAAAAATGGTTCAGATCTGAAATCATGGCACCCGGGCCCAAAGTGACAAGCATTAAGCATGGCAAAGTCATAGCAACATCAATCTAAGAACATAGTGGATACTAGGGATCAAGCGCTAACAAAACTAACTCGATTACATGATGAATCTCATCCAACTCCTCATCGACCAGCGAGCCTACAAAGGAATTACTCACTCGGTGGGGAGCATCATGGAATTGGCGATGGAGAAGGGTTAGTGATGACGAAGAACGAAGATCTCCCTCTCCGGAGCCACAAACGGACTCCAGATCTACCCTCCCAAGGAAGAATAGGGCTTGGCAGTGGCTCCATCTCGTGGATCGCGATTATTCTTTCTCCCTTATTTTTTCTCCAAAATAGGATTTTATAGCGTTGGTTACAGGGTTAGCGGGGCCACCAGGTGGGGACAACCCACCTGGGTGCGCCAGGAGAGGGGTCGCGCCCTGGTGCGTTGTGCCCACCCAGGTGCCCCTCTCTGGCAGGTCTTGGCTCCATAAATTCTTATTATTGATATAAAAAATCCTTGTAAAGTTTCGTTCCATTCCGAGAACTTTTATTTCTGCACAAAAACAACACCATGGTAGTTCTGCTGAAAACAGCGTGAGTCCAGGGTTAGTTTCATTCAAATCATGCAAATTAGAGTCCAAAACAAGAGGAAAAGCGTTAGAAAAAGTAGATACGTTGGAGACGTATCAACTCCCCCAAGCTTAGACCTTTGCTTGTCCTCAAGCAATTCAGTTGATAAACTGAAAGTGAAAAAGAAAAACTTTTACGAACTCTTTTGCTCTTGTTTGCATAAATAAGCTTAAATAGCACCTAGGTTTTCAACCAACATTATAACTAACCATGTCGACAATAACTCTGAAAGATTATAATGACTCGTATCAATGACATAATCAGCTAGCGAGCAATAATAAGATATCTCAAACAGCAACACATTGACAAAACAACCATGATATAATATGACAATAGTGGTATCTCGCTAGCCCTTTACGAGACCGTAAAACATAAATGCAGAGCACCTCCAAAGTTCAAGCAGCGACTAAAAATTGTAATTCATGGTAGAAAAGATCCAGTCATGATGTACCCAACATTAGCTACACACAATGCATAAATCATGCCAACTATGCTCTACTCAGTTTCTGATGCTTGTTTTAGAAGGTGATGACACAACATAAAAGTAAATAGATAGTCCCTTCACAGAGGGAAGCAGTGATTTGTAGAGGTGCCAGAGCTCAATTTTAAAAACAGAGATAAATGATATTTTGAGACATGCACCCTTCTCATTTACTTCGCGACCATCAGTTATCAATATCTCCCATGCTAAACAGGCTAGTGGCGGTTCCCAAGCGATAAAAGTAAAGGTTTACTCCCCTCCACCAACAATCACATTCCATGGCTTGTCCGAAACAACGGGTACCGTCTAAACCAACAACAGTCCCAAGGGAGTTTTGTTTAATTATTTGCATTTTTGAGTTCGGGACTGGAAATCCCTATCACCGCCCTTTTCTCATGCGATGGCGAGTGAATAAACACTCGACCTGAGAATAACCTGCTTAGCATCAAAGATATCGACCACCTCCTGTCATTCCATGAATGATTCAGGCACACAAAACGGATAATTTTTAGAAGTTTTTAGAGGCGGCACATGCAAATTTACTTAGGACAGCAGGGTAATATAGTATATAGGTAGGTATGGTGGACTCATCTGGAATAACTTTGGGTTCAAGGTTTTTGATGTACAAGCAGAGTTCCCACTTAGTACAAGCGAAGGCTAGCAATTTAGATTGAGAAGCTGCCAGCTAGAGAGCAACAATGATCATAACCATGCATTATGCATAAGTAACATTGGATACTAGCATGAGTAGGATATGAACACCATGAACATAAATATCATAGAGGCTATGTTGGTTTTGATTCAACTACATGCATGAACATGTACCAAGTCAAGCCACTCGAACATTCAGAGGAGGGTACCATATCATCATACTACATCACAATCATTTTAACGCTATGTTGATATCCAAGATAAATCATTATCAACTCCCAGCTACTTATGCATGGTATGAGAAACTATAATCTATAGTTGTCATTGCAAACATGTTTAATCATAATGGGCTGAATCATGGATACTAGGTTAAACATATTTACATAGACAGAACAAGTCGAGTTCATACCAGTTTCTCTCTGCCACGACTAGTTCATCGAATGTCATCATTATTGCCTTTCACTTGCACAACCGAATGATATGAAAATAATAATAGTGCATGAGTGCCATGGACTAAGCTAGAATCTGCAAACATTTTATTCAACAGGAGAAGACAAGGTAAAATGTGCTCTTTATTAGTTCAACAATTATTCATATGAGAGCCACTCAACATTTTCATCGTGGTCTTCTCCTTGGTACAACTCGAATAAAAACAAAAGAAATTCAAAGAAACACACTAAAATATTTTTGGAGTTTTTGGTCTTCTTGAACAAGCAAATAAAAGAGAAAAGCAAAAACGAGAAAAACTATTTACATGGGAAAGCTCCCAACAAGCAAAAGAAGAACAAGGAAATCTTTTTGGGTTTTCTCTTTTTAATATTACTACTAAGCATGCATAGAAAGTAAACTAGCTACAACTATTTTTTTTCTAAAGTTTTTCAAACACACAAGAAGAAAGCAAGAAAATAAATCTAAGCATGGATGATACAATGAAAAAGTGTGGGCACCGACAAATGGAATAAGTGAACATGAATTTAAAGTCGGTGGAAACACGTACTCCCCGAAGCTTAGGCTTTTGGCCTAACTTGGTAGTCGATTAGTAGCCTGGAGGGTAGTAGGGTGCTGAGGAGCGGGCATCCACTGATCCCACTGTGGAGGCTCCTCCTGTGCTGCCTCCTCAGCAGCCTGAGCGTTCTGATAGGCAATGATGTCTGCAGGCATGATCTTATATCTGCCCTGGCAACATGATCAAACAAAGAAGGAGCAGTCAACTGAATAATATCATGAGTTTCTGTAGGATCAAAAGTATGTCTAGAGGGGGAATGATTAGACTACTTAACCAAATAAAAATCTAGCCTTTTCCCAATTTTAAGTCTTGGCAGATTTTAGCAACTTAGCACTAGTCAAGCAATCAACCTACACATGCAAGTCTAAGAGTATAGCAGCGGAATGTAAAACATTGCACATGAAGGTAAAGGGAGGAGTTTGGAGGGAGCAAACGCAATGTAGACACAAAGATTTTTGGCATGGTTCCGATAGGTGGTGCTATCATACATCCACATTGATGGAGACTTCAACCCACGAAGGGTAATGGTTGCGCGAGTCCACGGAGGGCTCCACCCACGAAGGGTCCACGAAGAAGCAACCTTGTTTATCCCACCATGGCCATCACCCACGAAGGACTTGCCTCACTATGGTAGATCTTCATGAAGTAGGCGATCTCCTTGCTCGTACAAAATTCTTGGTTCAACTCCACAATCTTGACGGAGGCTCCCAAGTGACACCTAACCAATCTAGGAGAGACCACTCTCCAAAAGGTAATAGATGGTGTGTTGATGATGAACTCCTTGCTCTTATGCTTCAAATGATAGTCTCCCCAACACTCAACTCTCTCTCTCACACACAGATTTGGATTTGGTGGAAAGATGATTTGAGTGGAAAGCAACTTGGAGAAGGCTAGAGATCAAGATTCATATGGTTGGAATGGAATATCTTGACCTCAACACATGAGTAGGTGGTTCTCTCTCAGAAAATGTATGATGGAAGTGTAGGCATGTTCTAATGGCTCTCCTCTCGAATGAAGAGTGGGTGGAGGGGTATATATAGCCTCCACGCAAAATCTAACCATTACACACAAATCACCAAACTCGGTGGGACCGAATAATGAAACTCGGTTGGACCGATTTAGTTCAAAATGTGAGCGTTAGGATTTTCGGTGGGACCGACATGTCAACTCGGTGAGACCGATTTCATTAGGGTTAGGGCATAACATAATCTTGGTGGGACCGATTACACAAACTCGGTGAGACCGACTTTGGTAATAAGCTAACCAGAGAGTTGGTTAGGAAAACTCGGTGGGACCGATTCGCTCATCTCGGTGAGACCGAAACATTACGAAGGGGAAACAGAGAGTTTGCATTGTGAAATTGGTGGGACCGATCACCCATTTCGGTTGGACCAAAATGTTACGAAGGGAAATAGAGAGTTTGCAATCCAATCTCGGTGAGACCGAGATCCCTATCGGTGAGACCGAAAAGACTAGGGTTTTGTGGAAGTGGCTATGTCAATTGAACTCGGTGGCGCCGGATAGAAAGTTTCGATGGGGTCGAGTTTGACTTTTGGTTTGGGACATATGTGGATATGGTAAAGTGGTTGAGGGTTTTGGAGCATATCACTAAGAATTTTGAGCAAGTAACCCATTAAGCAACACCTCATCCCCTTTTAATAGTATTGGCATTTTCTATGGACTCAATGTGATCTTGGATCACTAAAAGGTAAAATGTAGAGTCTTGAGCTTTAGAGCTTGAGCTAATCTTTTGTCCTTAGCATTTTGAGGGGTCCACATTTCTAATTCATGCCATGCCAATCATTGAGCTTTCCTAAAATATTTATCTTGAAATAGTATTAGCTCAATGAGCTATATGTTGTTAGGAATTACCAAAACCACCCAGGGATAGTTGCACTTTCAGTTTCAACATTAATGACCAAGATAAAAGGAACAGGAATGTCAGGATAACCTCATGCAAGAAAATGATGGTGTTCAATGGTTGTCGTGTCTAGGTATACCTTGGTCAAAGGGTAGTCATGAGGGCGTATCTCGACATTAAATTGGGCCGCCAAGCGAATAGCATAAATCCCACCATGGATTTTACCCTGAGATTTATTAAGATGGAGGCGATGAGCCACAATAGCTCCCAAGCTATAAGTGTTGTCGCCCTCCAATGCACGACGTAAAACAACAAGGACTGGTGAGCTGAGCGCACCCACCTTCTCCCTAGCAAGCAAGCATTTTGCAATGAAAAGTGCAAAGTAATGAACACCAGTAAAATGTAGGCCAGCGGCAGTGGTAGCTGGCAACCCTCTCTCATCTCCCACGGCCAAAGTACGATAAAATCCCTCAAACCCAGCCAGTCTAGGCTCATCCAAGCTCCCATCAGAGGGGGTCATGCATATGTCACAAAATTTAGTAAGTGGTATCTGATGGTTTTCAGCATATAAATCAAAGCTAACTTCAGGAGGATTATTCCTAGGCAGGAAAGTAAAGCTCTGAACAAAAATGTTTGCGAGGATTTGGTGTTGTCACACTCATCTGCAATGAAGTCGGTGAGGCCGACATTCACAACATATTGCATGAACTCCTGAAGGATTCCGGCCTCTTCCAGAAATGGGGTATGCGACCATTTGCACGGCCGTACCTCCGCCAACCTCCGAGGATGGAGATCACTATCAGATGACTCCCCAATAACACCTTTGGAGTTCTTCTTGGAGCCAAACTTCCTAAAGATATTCATGGTTTTCCAAGAAACAATCCCCCAAAACAGTTTCAGAAACGGAGCTTCGAGCAGAGAGATTGAAATCCGTGGGTTTGAGCTCAAGAACACGGGAGAGAGAGACAGAGCAATGGAGATTTTTTTCCTGAAGGTAAGTGATGATGTGGGATGAAGAGGTAAGTGAGGGGGGTCATGTGGGGACCACAACCCACCAGGGTGCGCTTGGGGGTGCTGGCACGCCCAGGTGGGTTGTCCCCACCTGGTGCACCCCCTCTAATGTTTATTGCACCAAAAATTCTCAAATATTAAGAAAAAAATCGTGTAAATTTTCAGGGCATTCTGAGAACTTTTATTTTTGGGTCATTTTTTATTGCACGAGAAATTCAGAAAACAGACAAAACGTGACATTTTATTTTATTTAACTAATAAAAACAGAAAACAAAAAGTAGGGATAGAAGGTAGTGCTTACTAAATTCATCAACTTCATACCGTTCAAAAATGATCCATTAATAAGGTTGATCAAGTCTTATTAACAACCACTTTTGATTAGCATGAAACCGAAGAACTTTCGTAAATCACTAAGTTACCTCAATGGGGATATGCATTTCCCCAACAATAAGTATTTCATATTTCTTTTTGACAATAGGTAGAGGTATTTGAAAACTTCCCATAGTGATTGTCGGAGATTTTTCAATAACATTAATACCATTCACTTGGAACTGTTTTTTCGGAAAGTGCACCGTATGCTCATTGCCATTAATATGAAAAGAGACCTTGCTTTTATTGCAAGAAATAACAGCCCCTGCAGTATTCAAGAAGGGCCTACCAAAGATCATCGCCATGTTGTCGTCCTTGGGCATCTCAAGTATAACAAAGTCAATCAAAATAGTAACATTAGCAACAACAACGGGCACATCCTCACAGATACAGATAGGTATGGAAGATGATTTGTCAGCCATTTGCAAAGATATTTTAGTAGGTGTGAGTTTATTCAAGTTAAGTCTTTTATATAAAGAGAAAGGCATAACACTAACACTAGCTCCTAAGTCACACAAAGCAGTTTTCACATAATTCTTTTTGATAGAGCAAGGTATAGTTGGTATTCCCAGATCTCCAAGTTTTTTAGGTACTCCATCTTTAAAAGTGTAATTAGCAAGCATAGTGGAGATTTCAGCTTCCAGTAGTTTTCTCTTATTTGTGATGGTGTCTTTCATATACTTTGCATAAGGAGGCATTTTCAAGATATCAGTCAAGCGAATACGCAAAACGACTGGCCTTAGCATTTCAGCAAAGCGTTCAAATTCTTCATCATCATTCTTTTTAGTTGACTTAGGTGGAAAAGGCATAGGTTTTTGGACCCACGGTTCTCTTTCTTTACCGTGTTTTCTAGCAACAAAGTCTCTTTTGTCATATCTTTTATTTTTAGGTTGTGGGTTATCAAGATCAATAGGTGGTTCTATCTCAACATCATTGTCTGGTTCTTTATCATTGGTTGGTTGAGAGTCTTCATGAACCTCATCATTATCTTTTTCATTATCGTTAGATGAGTGTTCATTACCAGATTGAGTTTCAGCATCCGAGATAGAAACTTCATTATCATTGTTAGGAGGTTTTTCTATTTCAAGTTCACTAGGGGCATGTGAAGTCCTATCATTCTTCTTTTTCTTTTTCTTTCTAGAAGAACTAGGTGCACTAGTGTTAGCTCTTTGTGAATCTTGTTCAATTCTTTTTGGGTGTCGCTCAGGATAAAGTGCTTCCCGAGTCATTTTACCTCCTCTAGTTGCAACTCTAACAGCAAAGTCATGCATATTATTATTCATTTCATCAATCAATTCTCTTTGAGATTTAGCAACTTGTTCTAATTGAGTTTGAACCATAGAAGCATGTTTTCATACACCTCTAACATCATTTGATATTCGAAATAACAAGTCACTCAAGCGAGCAATCATATCAGAATTGTATTTCAATTGTTTCATAACATTTGCATTGAAGTGATCTTATTTTCTAATGTAGTTTTCAAACTCATAAAGGAATTGGCTAGGATGCATATTGTGAGGGTTATCACTATCATTAAACTTCATAAGAGAATTTACCTCTACCACCTTAGGCAGTGGTGGTGTATTAAGCCCATGTATTGCTTCAATAGGAGGTAAATTTTTAACATCCTCAGCTTTAATACCTTTTTCCTTCATAGATTTCTTTGCCTCTTGCATATCTTCAGGACTGAGATATACTATACCCCTCTTCTTCAGAGTGGGTTTATGTGGTGGTTCAGGAATAGTCCAATCATCATAATTTTTCAATATGTTATTCAATAATTCCTCAGCTTGTCCAACAGTTCGTTCCCTGGAAAGACAACCAACACAACTATCTAGGAAGTCCCTAGAAGCATCAGTTAGTCCATTATAGAAGATATCAATTATTTCATTTTTCTTAAGAGGATGATCAGGCAAAGCATTAAGTAACTGGCAAATCCTCCCCAAGCTTGTGGGAGACTCTCTTCTTTAATTGTCACAAAGTTAAATATTTCCTGTAAGGAAGCTTGTTTCTTATGAGCAGGAAAATATTTTTTAGAGAAGTAATAGATCATATCCTGGGGACTACACACACAACCAAGAGAAAAAGTATTGTACCAAGCTTTAGCATCACCCTTTCATAAGAAAGGAAATAATTTGAGAATAAAGTAGTAGCGGGTTTTCTCATCATGAGTAAAAAGGGTGGCTATATATTTCAACTTAGTAAGATGTGCCACAACAGTTTCAGTTTCATAACCATGGAAAGGATCAGATTCAACCAAAGTAATTAACTCTGGGTCGACAGAGAATTCATAATCCTTATCATCAATAAAGATAGGTGAAGTAGCAAACTTAGGATCACACTTCATTCTAGCATTCAGTGATTTTTCTTTATACCAGTGTAGTAATTTCTCTAGATCATCTGCATCATTGCAAGCAAGAATATCTCTAGTTGTTTCTTCACTCATAACATAACCTTCCGGTACCTTAGGCAATTCATATATAGGAAGTCTAGTTCTAGCAGGTGTTTCAGGAGATTCAGTTTCAAGCTCATCATCAGATTCAACAACATCATGTTGTATAACTCTAGCAATTTTTTATTAAGAAATTCACCAAGTGGCACATCATCATTAACAAGCAAGGTACTAGCATCATCATAAGCATCATTCATAGTAGAAGTAGCATCATCAATAACTTGCGACATATTAGAATTAATAGCATGTGGTGGTGTTGCAAGTTTACTCATAACAGAAGGTGAATCTAAAGCAGAACTGGATGGCAGTTCCTTACCTCCCCTCGTCCTTGAGGGAAATATCTTAGTCTTAGGATCCTTCAGATTCTTCATAGTGATAATATGATAATAATCCCAAGTGACTCAACAAATATAGCTATGCTCCCCGGCAACGGTGCCAGAAAAAGGTCTTGATAACCCACAAGTATAGGGGATCGCAACAGTTTTCGAGGGTAGAGTACTCAACCCAAATTTATAGTTTCTACACAAGGGGAGCCAAAGAATATTTGAAGGTATTAGCAGCTGAGTTGTCAATTCAACCACACATGGAGATTAATTATCTACAGCAAAGTGATCGTTAGCAAAGTAGTTTGATAGTTTTGATAGTAGTGACAACAACAATAGTAACAGTAACAGTGGTAGCAGTAATTTTGTAGCAAGCGTAACAGTGATGATAGCAGTAGTAACTTCACAGAAACAATATAAGATAAATTCATAGGCATTGGATCGGTGACTTGTTTGATGATATTCATCATGTGATAGTTATAACCCAGGGCTATTAGGTACTAGCTCGAGTTCATCGATATAATGTAGGCATGTATTCCGTAAATAGTCATACGTGCTTTATTAAAAGAACTTGCATGACATCTTTTGTCCTACCCTCCCGTGGCAGCGGGGTCCATCTTGGAAACTAAGGGATATTAAGGCCTCCTTTTAATAGAGAACCGGAACAAAGCATTAACACATAGTGAATACATGAACTCCTCAAACTACGGTAATCACCGGAACAAGTCCCGGTTATTGTCACTCTGGGGTTACCGGATCATAACACGTAGTAGGTGACTATAACTTGCAAGATCGGATCTAGAACATGGATATAATGGTGAAAACATAAATGGTTCAGATCTGAAATCATGGCACCCGGGCCCAAAGTGACAAGCATTAAGCATGGCAAAGTCATAGCAACATCAATCTAAGAAAATAGTGGATACTAGGGATCAAGCCCTAACAAAACTAACTCGATTACATGATGAATCTCATCCAACTCCTCACCGACCAGCGAGCCTACGAAGGAATTACTCACTCGGTGGGGAGCATCATGGAATTGGCGATGGAGAAAGGTTAGTGATGACGAAGAACGAATATCTCCCTCTCCGGAGCCCCAAACAGACTCCAGATCTGCCCTCCCAAAGAAGAACAGGGCTTAGCGGCGACTCCGTCTCGTGCATCGTGATTATTCTTTCTCCCTTATTTTTTCTCCAATATAGGATTTTATAGCGTTGGTTTCAGGGTCAGCGGGGCCACCAGGTGGGGAAAACCCACCTGGGCGCGCCAGGAGAGGGGGGTCCTTTCTGCGACGGCATATGGAACCGTCTCCAAGTGAGTGTGGGCGATAGGGGGGTCCTTCCCACACGACCCAGAAACCGTTGGGGATAGGGAGCCTTGATGCATACAGTTGTCCTTATATAACCATTTTCGATATCTCGAATATCCCAAACGCTTCATCCTTGCTACTCATTTGTGCTCGCATTGCCATCATAGTCGGAGTTTTGTGGTTCTGCCTAAAACCGGGCAGATTCTAGGCATGGGAGCTTTCCAGGAAGATTCCAGGCATGGGAGATTTACGATTCCTGGCACATCACAAACAGTTCATGATTATAAACCGTGTACGATAGGTAGACAATCACACACATTTAATTTTCTGAAACCGTATGTGATAGTGTGTGACATCACACACGCTTTGCGAATGACAACTGTGTGCGTGCTTGCACACGTTTCCTCTCTGTGAACCATCTCGGATTATGGTGTATATCACAAACGTTTGTGTTTTACCAACCGTGTGTGCTGTAATGACCTGCACAACATAATTTCACCCTAATTTAATTGCTGCTATTTAAAATTGTACCTAATTTAAACTTGAAAGTAAGCTATTGCTTTATTCATACCCATCAGGTTCAAACAACCAATGCATTATTCGATTCACAGGTACACATGTTTAATAATTACAGAGGCACCAAATAAATAATGATGTACCAGGGTTCTATACTTGTACTATTACAGATGGTAAAGAAAGAGGTGACAGACATTCCAGTTGCTGAACAAGGTGAAGTGGAATGGCCCTATTGTGCTCTCCTGGATGCAGAAGGCATGCAGGACTCTAGTCCAACCCCTTGTGATGGCCGGCCAGCAATCATGTAGTTTGAGAGGTAATCTTGAGTAAACTGCTTCAGGATGCACTGCGAAAGAAAAAAGATTCAAGTATTATCATCTAGCACAACTCATTACGGGCAGTAAAAAGAAGGCTACAGGGTTCTTACTTACCATCCTGTAGTTCACCGTTGTCTTGCATAAAGTGTAAACAAATAGTTCGATTGACATCTTTTGACCCATTTTAGTAACAATCTTTATCAGTTTCCTCACTTGATGCTGGTTCATGAATATCTCATTGCCTCATGCGTAGAAAGGGTCGAAGTGTGGATCTTTGGCAATGATATATGTACCTAAAAGCACCAAGTTAATGTTAGAAGATAAACAAAAATTGAAAAATGATGTAGTACAACATTCCATCCATCCCATTATATAATATTTTATTACATGTATATCTAGACATCATCAGAACATTAAGGTAACACTCTTCCTTGTTGCTATGTAGCCCGGGATTGCATATTTAGTCATTCAGTACAATGCATGTTGCTAAACAACAATTGAAAAACGAAAAGGCATGTTAACTGCAATATCCTTAACAGCAACCAAATATCGTAATTCATAGTGGTATTGTTGAAACTGTTATTGATGAAATTGAATTGCACAACAAATAGTTGCACATATAGAGTATCACATTGTGAAGAACTGAAATAAACAAGTCATAAGGACATCTCTAGGCGATCCTAAAAACTTAACGGACTAAAACCGTTAGTGGATATATATACTCCAACAATTTTTGGCCTTTTCTAGTTGATCCCCTAAACTTAAGGTTGTAAACTTCAATTTGATCAAGTTCAACCGAAAGTAGCATGCATTCAAACATAAACATAGATAGTTTTGCATAACCGAACATAAAACATAAATTTAAACTAAGCTAAACTACTTACGGTCAAATTAGAGGTCGAGCCAATCCTTCCTCATCATGTACGGTGTGCCGTGAGCCGGGTCCGGGCCAGTACCGTCGTCAGGGTCGTTGGGGAAGGCACTCCTCCACTCGTCGACGTCGATCTCCTTGTCCTAGGGGCCACCTCGATGCCCTCCATGCCGCTGTCGCCTTCGACCTCGCCATCAGAGGAGAGGGTGATAACCTCGCCGCCCTCCGCGCCGCTGTCCTCGCTGCCATCGACCTCATCATCGAGGAGAGCGCGATAACCTCGCCGGCAAAGATCGCCCGCTCTGCCTCCATGAGCCCCGGGTGGTGCCGGCAGAGCTCTTGCATGTAGGCCTCGTCGGTGGCCTCGGTCTCGAGACGCTCCCACGCCTCGCGGTCCTCCCCCACCATAGCCGAGCTCACCACCCCTGGCTCCGACGGAACAAGGTGGACCAGACGTGTGCCGAAGGGGAAATTGAGCCTAGCCGCTGCGTCGTGGTAGCGAACCTGCCAGCTGGCGTACTCCATGGCTGCAAGCTCGGCTGTGTGGAAGCTACCGAGCCATCGGCGGGTGTGGGTCTCTTGATCTGTAATCTCGGCGACCCACGTCCCCCACCGCCGCTATCGGACCCCGCGGTAGGACTTCGTCGACTGCCGGGTCCGGGGGAGGATGAAGAAGTCCTCGAACCGGTGTAGGGGCATGACGGCGGGCGGATCGGGGGACCGGCGATGATGGATCGGGCCCCACGGAGGACGACGGGGACACCTCAGCTGCCACCTCGCCGGCGTCGGGCAAAAAGGCTGCGATAAACCTCCTTTTGTCCATTGGCTACTCGAGCTCCCCGGCACACATGCAGAGGTTGAGGATGGAGGTGCCGGCGATGGCGGCGACCTACCAATGGTTTCGAGGATTGTATGTGTCTGTGTGAGCGGAGGTTATGTTTGAGGAAATACTGCGGTAACTGAAAATTTTACTAGGCGGGAGTAACAATGCGGGGCTACTGAAAATTTTGATCAAGGGCGAGCAGATATTTTTGAGATTGCGAGGGATGCAGAGGCAGGAGTAAAATACTGGGGCTACTGAAAATTTGAATCAAGGGACTGAAGCAGAGCGGGATGTAGAGGCAGAAGTTTTGGGGAGCGAGCTAGTGTGCTTGACACGCCGGCTGTGGACTATAGCCGACATGCCATCTCACGTAAGCCATAGGCGTACTATACACCGACGGTGCTCCAAGATATTTTGTACTACAGCTCACATAGTTGCTGATAATAAATTGTGTGTGATCTACTTGATTTTTCATCTTGATTTGAATTACATAATGGGGTCACAACGGCAATGGACGGTGTTTGAATTGATAGACCTTTTATCTGCAGTGAACATGCAACTGTATGTGTGTCGTAAAAGAAATGGAATTATTCAGGATTCGTTTGGACATTCATACATTAAACTGGTTTTCTAGCCATTTCAGGCACACAATTCAAAATTAAACTACATGCACATGCTCTGGTGCATACAAATTGGTTGAAAAATCAAATCTGTGTCCTTCAGTGCATGCTTAGGTGCCATGGAAGAAATGGGAATGAATTTTCCGGGGTTCGTTTGACCTTTTTTATACATTAACTGGGGTTTCTAGGCATTTTATGTGCATAATTCAAATTTGAACTACAAGCACATGCTCCAATGCACCAAAGTAGGTTGAAAAATCACACGTGTGTCCTTGGGTGAATTTCTAGGTCCCATGCAAGAGATGGGAATGAATTTCAAACACCTGGGCACTGTTGATTGCCGGCAAAACGTTGAGATGCCTGGTTTTTAAATTGTAGTAAATCCAAAACTCGTCTGAAATTCATGAAACTTGGCATGCTATCATGGAGCGGCATCAACATGTCGTGGTGAAAATTTTGCCCCATTTGGGGCAGGTTTGGGTATAAGCTCCTCACAAATCAGAGCTTCTCACAACAAGCATGATGGTTTCGATAGGGAACGTACCACATTTGGGGACGAGACGATATCTGTTGCCTCTTATTGCTTTCAAAAACTTTGTAGTGTCAACATAGAACAATAGGAGTGTTCTATTCAATCTTGGAATTTTCTGGAGTTCGTTTGGCCTTTTTTTATACATTAACTGGGTTTTCTAGGCATTTTATGTGCATAATTCAAATTTGTACTACAAGCACATGCTCCAATGCACCAAAGTTGGTTGAAAAATCACATGTGTGTCCTTGGGTGAATTTCTAGGCCCCATGCAAGAGATGGGAATGAATTTCAAACACCATGGCACTGTTGATTGCTGGCAAAATGTTGAGATGCCTAGTTTTTAAATTCTAGTAAATCCAAAACTCGTCTGAAATTCATGAAACTTGGTATGCTATCATGGAGCGGCATCAACATGTTGTGTTAAAAAAATTTGTCCCATTTGGGGTAGGTTCGGGTATATGCTTCTCACAAACCAGAGCTTCTCACAACAAGCATGATGGTTTCGGTAGGGAACGTCCCACCTTTGGGGACGAAACAATATCCGTTGCCTCTTATTGTTTTCAAAACTTTTCTCGTGTCAACATAGAACAACAGGAGTGTTGTGTCAATTTTTGGGATTTTTCAGGGTTCGTTTGGACATTTTTATGCATTAACTGGGTTTTCTAGGCATTTTATGTGCATAATTCAAATTTGAACTACAAGAACATGTCCAATGCACCAAAGTTGGTTGAAAAATCACATGTGTGTCCTTGGGTGAATTTCTAGGTCCCATGCAAGAGATGGGAATGAAATTGAAACACCATGGCATTGTTGATTGCCGACAAAACGTTGAGATGCCTAGTTTTTTTAAATTCTAGTAAATCCATAACTCATCTGAAATTCATGAAACTTGGCATGCTATCATGGAGCGGCATGAACATGCCATGGTGAAAATTTTGTCCCATTTGGGGCAGGTTCGGGTATAAGCTTCTCACAACAAGCATGATGGTTTCGATAGGGAACGTACCACCTTTGGTGATGGGACGATATCCGTTGCCTCTTATTGCTTTCAAAAATTTTCTCGTGTCAACATAGAACAACAGGAGTATTGTGTCAATTTTTGGGATTTTTGGGGTTCGTTTGGACATTTTATGCATTAACTGAGTTTTCAATGCATTTATGTGCATAATTCAAATTTGAACTACATGCACATGCTCCAGTGCATATAAATTGGTTGAAAAATCAAATCTGTGTCCTTGGGTGCATTCTTAGGCCCCATGCAAGAAATGTGAATTAATTTAAAACACCAGGGAACCGTTGATTGCCGGCAAAACATTGAGATGCCTCGCTTTTTAAATTCTAGTAAATCCAAAACTCGTCTGAAATTCATGAAACTTGGCATGCTTTCATGGAGCGGCATCAACATGCCATGGTAAAAATTTTGTCCCGTTTGGGGCAGGTTTGGGTATATGCTTCTCACAAACCAGAGCTTCTCACAACAAGCATCATTGTTTCGGTAGGGAACGTCGCACCTTTGGGGACGAAACGATATCCATTGCCTCTTATTGCTTCCAAAATTTTCCTCGTGTCAACATAGAACAGCAGGAGTGTTCTGTCAATTTTTGTGATTTTTCAGGGTTCTTTTGGACATTTTATGCATTAACTAAGTTTTCAATGCATTTATGTGCATAATTCGAATTTGAACTACATGCACATGCTCTAGTGCATATAAACTTGTTGAAAAATCAAATCTGTGTCCTTGGGTGCATGCTTAGGTCCCATGCAATAAATGGGAATGAATTTCAAACACCAGGGCACCGTTGATTGCCGACAAAACATTGAGATGCCTGGTTTTTAAATTCTAGTAAATCCAAAACTGGTCTGAAATTCATGAAACTTGGCATGCTATCATGGAATGGCACCCGGCATGATGTGGTATTTTTCGTGTCCATTATGAGAGAAGGCACACTCGAATAATGACAGCCAACAAAGGCATTTTGAAAAAAATAGCTGCCACCTAATATCTCAAACGTTTGTATAATTCAAAACATGTGCGTTCTGTTAACCATTCACATGACACCACATGTCTTCGTTTTAATGGTTGTAGGAGGTGCCGTGCGAACAGCTGCTTGACCTTGACTGAACGGGAGGCGTGCGAGCGCAGTCCGATGCGCAGGCTGACCAAGAGGCGTGCAAGCTGTCCTCCAATGCGCAGGCTCACTGGGAAGCGTGCGAGCTTTATGCTGCGCAAGCTCACTGGGAACCGAGCCCTTTGACTTCCATAGCCGCCCGCCTTCCTCTCCATTAATGGTGCCCGAGCCACTGTTTAATACGGGTGGCCTTACTGTTTGCCTCCCATTCCCCTCCCCCCCCCCCCCCCCCCCCGCAGACCTCGACCGCCATGGCGCAGAATGATCATCTGCCACTAGTCTTCAAGTTTGGTGAAGTTGACTCTGAGCCGGTGGAGATAGAAAATAAGGAGGAATGGGGCCTCATGGACATGGCCCAGAACAAGCTGGCCGTGGCGGTTGCTGCCCCCGTTCCCGTCCCAGCTCCCATCCACGCGCCTGCGCCATCGACCATCCCCGTAGCATTGACGGGCTGGTCGCCGAGCACTATCGCTGAGCTGGAAGCCACGGGCGTCAGCGAGGTCTCCGCGGACCCGCGCAAGCTTGTGTACATGCCAGCGCCAGCGCCCGTGCCCGTGCACGCCCCTTCCACCCACCGTGCCGCCGGCCCCCATGCGTTTGGCTGCATCCACCATGCCTGTGCGCTCCCCTCCATCCACCGTGGCACCGGTCCCCGTGCGTTTGGCTGCACCCGCCGCGCTCGTGCTCGTGCCCCCCCCTCAGCGGCATGGGACACTGCCGTCGACCGCTACCTCTCAGCGGCGCCAGTTGCCGTCCTCCCGCGCCCGGCACGTCGATCACGCGACAACGTGATGTTTGATTTACAAGTGAAAAACATTTTGTGCTGCCTTGAAGACTTCAACAACGGCGTCCCGGAGGACGACAACGACAATGATGGCATGGCACGCCGCCTCCGCCACCGTCGGAAATAGTTTTTTGGGGTTTAATACTATATCTCGAATTCTCGATCATATGAATATAAATTCGCAATGTGACTGAATTAAAGATATGGTTTGAATGAACTTGCATTTCTCTCTCTTAATGTACATAATTATCAAACGATTTTCTTTTGAAAAAAATGTCAAAGGTTTCCAAATATAAAACACTCAACGCAAACGTTTTAGTTAGAACACCCGTATGCAAACCGACAACTTCCCCAAGAAGCCAAGGGAAAATGTGTCGAGTAGGATTTCTGCATCCCTTCAACGCAAACGGTTATTTTGCATGACCCGTGTGCAACCACGTACAAACAATTGGGTAAGATTTGCATATCTGTCATTTTGGGTATGTTGCCATTTCCCAAACTGGAAAGATTGACATTTGTTTATCTAGTAACATTGCCATTTGTCAACCTTGTAACACTGTGATTTGTTAAAATATGCAACTACAAATCACTAGCACGATCTAATTTTTGCAACTAAAATCACTAGCACTGTTCATATGGACACCACTAGGAGGCGTGAGTTCATGGACGCATATGCAAATGTACCATTGATTACATACAACAAGTCATCAACCCACAACGACAACGAGGATACACGTTGGATTATAGATCATTTCCAACAAAACATTCTAGTAAAGTTTTTCTCACACAACAAATAACAAAGCGATGAAATGAACTTCAGCTCAACCACTCGTCGGCGTTGGAAACACTTGCTTTGAACCAAAAGTGATTCTCTGGGAAGGGCCAGCTACTGTCAATCTCAAGACCAACATAGGACTGATCATCCAGGCTGAAGCGGCCTACTATATCACGACCAGGGTAGGGAACCACTGCAATGTCTGAGGTATAGATACAATTGCTTCTCATAAATGGTAGTAACGTTGTGTCAACAGCAGTTGGATCGCCTTCCACCATCATTGGATAGTTTTGTCCAAGGAAGAGTGAGTTTCCTCCAAGACTTTCAATACTGAACCAGGGAGAAGGTGTTGGCGCTAGTACACTAGTATCCATCCCGAATACCTTGCAACGGATGTTGGAATAGGTCCGGAGAGTGCGACCATACGAGACAACACCTGCTTCCTTAGTAACATTAGCGATGCCCCGTATACAGACAAGAAGAGGTGATCCATCGGAATAAGTTGCCAGGCGCCACTGAGTGTATGGGTCCTGCTCGTCCTCATGCTCATGAATAAAATTTTCAAGTATAGGTGTTGGAATGTCCACGGGACCTTGGAAATAGAAGAAGGTTAATTAGTAAAGGGAAACTAGCTAACCCGCATGCATGTGGATGAAACAATTATATTTCTGGTGGAAGACAAACGTACCGAAATCATGAGGATTCCATACAAAAACAGCGCCACGAGTGGTGGCAGCAAACACAAGATCCTCATATTGAATTGCATCACAGTACTCATCCGTGTATAGAAACTGATTTTTGAGCAATGTCCATCAAGGTGTGGAAGTAAGGAAGGCAACAAGCTTGTCAAAGATAGCAACAACTTCATAGTTCGTGTAATCCCAAGAGCGGTTGGGAACTCGACAAATTGATATCTTTCGTAGACAACAGTTACCATGATCGTATTTGAACTCACGTAGACCATCTGTGTGATCAACCTCTGGGTAGTCTGAGATTTTTGGAACTGGAACCCGGTGACGAGTGTACACATTCACAAGTTCCCACTCGCAGTTGTACCCAATACAAACAACCCAATCTCCATTTGCGCCTACCCAAGCCTTGCCCTCAAGCGATGACATCTTAACATCATGCGTATCATTATCAAGCGGCATCAACTTACACAAGGTGAGGCTTCCCTCGTCCCCACGCTAGTAAGCAGGGTCACGACGAAGAAGATAGGGGAGATCAAACCTCTCCTGGACCCTTGGGTTCCTTGTACTGATGTTATTAGTTGAGTCGAGAATGGTCTTGCGAACCTGCCATACTAGCCGAGGTGATGACGTCGCACCGATCAACTAGTTCCTCCACCACGTCATCATTCATATTGGGGCAAGAATAATGGGGTCGTTTCCAGCTTGTTCCCTCCATGGAGAAGACGATCAAACAATGTCATAAGGAAGGGTGAAGGAAAATGGAGGAGGGAGGAAGAGCTAGCATGCGACATCAGTTCCAAATCGAGAGGGAAAGGCGAAGAGTCGGTGGACGGTTGCCACGGTACACGAAGAGGCGCCCGGGGAGTGAATGGTTGCCATAGAGGTCACACACTGGCGACAAGGGCCGAGTGAACCGCCTGCAATCCCATCGCACAACACACACACACGTCTTGTTAAGTTGAACCGTTTCTGTACTCTTGTGTCAACGCAAACAGTTCATCCGAGTGAATCGCATGCCGTATATCCCACACACCTTGATCTGGTTGATCATTTCTTTTGTGTTGCTTAATCACAAAAAGTTCATCCAAGTGAACTGTATGCTGTATATCGCACACACCTTCATCTGGCTACCTGTTTCTTTTGTGTTGCATGCTAATCACAAACAGTTCATTCGAGTGAACTGTATGCTGTGTATCGCACACGCCTTCATCTGGCTGCCCATTTCTTTTGTTCCTCCTCATCGCAAACATTTAATTGAACTGAACCATATGCCTTTCATCGCACACGCAACTAAAACCTGAACCGTGTTTGATGCATCCGTCATTGCAAACGTTTTATACATTTCTGATGGTTTTCATACAGCATCGTTTGCGATTATGGCATCGCACACAGTTTCTCGAAGGGTCTCTGATCGAAGTGTCGCATTAGCAACATCCTGTAGTAGTGCCGAAAGGAAGAACCATACACTTGTGGAGATGGCAAGGTCCATGTTGGATGAATACAAGTCACCACATAGTTTTTGGGTCGAGGCTGTCAACACCGCATGCCATGCATCAAACCGGCTCTTCCTCCGCACAATATTGGAAAAGACTCCATATGAGCTCCTAACGGGGAACAAGCCTAATGTCGAGTACTTTGGTGTATTTGGGTGCAAATGTTTCATCCACAACAAAAGAGAACGGTTAGGAAAATTCCAATCCAAAACAACTGAGGGCATATTTGTTGGCTATGGATCAAACTCTCACACCTATAGAGTCTACAACAAATCCAATGGATGTGTTGTAGAAACTTGTGATGTGGTGTTTGATGAGTTTAATGGCTCCCATGGGGAGGAAGTTGATCTAAGTTATGTAGGCGAAGAAGATTCTTCTCAAGATATTTTGACCATGGGTGTTGGTGCACTTCTTCCAATGGAACAAGAACCTCGTGATGATGAAGAAGAAGATGGAAGCCTCACACATCATCAAACTACTGCAACACCCATACAACCACAAGCTCCTATTGCTCAACCCATGCCCTTAGTTCAAGTACAAGAATATGATCAAGTCCCTCTTCATGATAATTTTCAAGAACAAGATCATCTTCAAGGCAAGAACAAGAAAGTGCAATCATTGATGATGAACCTCAACAAATGCAATATGAAGAATAAGATCTTCCACCACACATTAATGATCCATATGTTGAGGATGTGGATGATGGACATGAAGTTGAACCTCGCGAAACCCTAGCCTCCATCATGCACCGAGTGGCCGGTCGTGTTGATTTTGACAAAATTCTCATCGGCATATCGGAAGGTAGAGTCACTCGTAAACAATTGACAAACTTCTGTGCTCACTTCTCATTTTGTGTCTAATATTGAGCCTCTCAAGGTACAAGAAGCATTGATGGACAATGATTGGCTCATCACTATGCAAGAAGAGTTGAACAACTTTGAACGCAATCAAGTGTGGTCATTAGTCAAGAGGCCAACCACGGAACACAATGTCATTGGAACAAAATGGATTTTCAAGAACAAGCAAGATGAGAATGGTGTGATCATCCGCAACAAGGCAAGGTTAGTGGCACCAGGGTACTCACAAGTTGAAGGTTTGGACTTTGGTGAGACCTTTGCCCCCGTTGCCCGTCTTGGATCTATTCACATCTTACTTGCATACGCTGCTTTCAATGGCTTTACATTACATCAAATGGATGTGAAGAGTGCTTTACTTAACGGTCCTATACAAGAATAAGTATATGTATCACAACCACCTGGGTTCGTTGATCCTGATCACAAAGACTATGTGTATGAACTTCATAAGGCTTTGTATGGCCTCAAACAAGCACCTCGTGCTTGGTATGATCATCTTAAGAAGTTTTTACTCGATGATGGTTTTGTGAGAGGGGTGATCGATCCCACTCTTTTTACTAAGAGGGACAAGGGTGATTTGATCTTATGCCAAATCTATGTATATGATATCATTTTTGGTTCTCCTAACATTCATTTGTGCAAGAAGTTTGCGGCTTCCATGACCAAGAACTTTGAGATGTCACTCAATGCAGATTTGAAGTTCTTTCTTGGATTCCGAATTCAACAATTTCAAGAAGGAATTTTCTTGTCTCAAGCAAAGTACCTCAAGGATATCCTAGTGAAGTTTGGCATGTTTGATGCTATTCCATGTAAGACACCCATGCCAACAAAAATTGTACTCACTAAAGACACAAACAGTATCCCTTTTGACCCATCTATTTATCGCTCTATGATTGGTTCATTGCTTTATCTTTGTGCATCTAGACCAGACATCATGTTCAGTGTATGCATGTGTGCTAGATTTCAAGCTTCCCCTAAGGAAAGTCATCATAAGGTGGTTAAGCATATTCTTAGATACCTTGTTCACACCCCAAAGTTGGGTCTATGGTACCCCAAGGATGCTAAGTTTGATCTCATTGGGTACACGGATGTGGATTGGGATGGAGACAAAGTGGATCATAAGTCCACCTCCGGTGCATGTCAATTTTTTGGACGCTCCTTGGTAAGTTGGTCCTGGAAGAAACAAAATTGTGTTGCCCTCTCCACCGCTGATGCCGAATACATTGCAATCGCCAGTTGTGCAACTCAATCACTATGGATGAGGAAAACTTTGAAGGATTACGGTATCACCTATAGACATGTGCCTCTTTTATGTGATAATGAAAGTGCATTGATATTAGGTATCATTTCTTGAGAGATCAAGTTGAAAAGGGTGACATTGATATTTCTCATGTTGGCACAGATATGCAACTTGCCGACATTTTCACCAAGCCATTGGATGAAGCAAGATTTTGTCAACTTAGGCGTGAACTTGGTATCTTGGAGCTTGACAACATTATTTGAAATCTAGTACCCATCCATGCATGCACTTAATTTCATGTCTTGATGTAGCCATATATTTAGGGGGGCGGGGGGCATTCAATTCATGAGTACTCTCACCCTACATAAAGCATAAATAGAACAAACACTCTCAAAGTTATCATGGTTTTCGAACTATGGTGCTTTAAATGATGGAGTCGTGACTATGTACCCAAAGCCGAAATCTTTGCGGTACTATGTCCCATATGATCAAACATGGTGACTTCGGTCACCGCTTGTGCATTGCTTAAATATGAACCTTTCTTCCCTTAATGTTGTTGGGTTATTTTGCGCATCTTAGTATGGCCATAACATTACTTTGTTCTTCATCTCTACAAATTCTAAAATCTCCTTGGCGGAGTCTATATCACAAAATACCACTATATGGCCCCTTTCATTGTCTTCTCCCTGTTGATATCTCTGTCCAATGGCTGGACATCTGGGCCCTCGCAATTCTCTTCTGCTTAAAATCGCCGGGCGCCTACAGTGGCCGGACATCCGGGCCTCTGCCAGACATCCGGTCCCTAGAAATCCTCTCTCTGACCTCTAGTCACCGAATATCCGGGCTTGGCCTCTGGATGTCCAGCCCGTCAACCGCAGACTCACAAAACGGGGGAGCGCTCGGGATTTGGGGGCTATTCCTATTTCTTTCCTCTCTTGCTCTCCCCATCTCTCTCAAACCACCGCCGCCGCCAGGCTGTGCTCTGGCGCTGCCCTGGCCATCTCCTCCATCCACCGTCCCCGATCTCCTACCCACACCTGAAGTAAATATGCCCTAGAGGCAATAATAAAGTTGTTATTTATATTTCCTTACATCATGATAAATGTTTATTATTCATGCTACAATTTTATTAACCGGAAACTTAGTGCATGTGTGAATATATAGACAAAACTGAGTGTCCCTAGTATGCCTCTACTTGACTAGCTTGTTAATTGAAGATGGTTAAGTTTCCTAACCATAGACATGTGTTGTCATTTTATTAACGAGAGCATCATTAGAGAATGATGTGATGGACAAGACCCATCTGTTAGCTTAGCATTATAATCGTTTAGTTTTATTGCTATTGCTTTCTTCGTGACTTATACATGTTCCTCTGACTATGAGATTGTGCAACTCCCAAATACCAGAGGAACACCTTTTGTGCTATCAAACATCACAACGTAACTGGGTGATTATAAAGTTGCTCTACAGGTCTCTCCGATGGTTTTTGTTGAGTTGGCATAGATCGAGATTAGGATTTGTCACTCCCTGTATCGGAGAGGTATCTCTGGGCCCTCTTGGTAATGCACATCACTATGAGCCTTGCAAGCAATGTGACTAATGAGTTAGTTATGGGATGATGCATTATGGAACGAGGAACGAGACTTGCCGGTGACGATATTGAACTAGGTATGATGATACCGACGATCGAATCTCGGGCAAGTAACATACCGATGACAAAGGGAACAATGTATGTTGTTATGCGGTTTGACCGATAAAGATCTTCATAGAATATGTAATAACCGATATGAGCATCCAGGTTCTACTATTGGTTATTGACTGGAGATGTGTCTCGGTCATGTCTACATAATTCTTGAACCCGTAGGGTCCGCACTCTAAACGTTCAATGACGATTTGTATTATGAGTTATGTGATTTGATGAACCGATGTTTTTCGGAGTCCCGGATGAGATCATGGACATGATGAGGAGTCTCGAGATGGTCGACATGTAAAGATTGATACATTGGAAGATTATGTTTGGACACCGGAATGGTTTCGGAAAGGTTCGGACATTTTCCGGAGTACTGGGGGGTTACCGGAACCCCCCCGGGGAGTTAATGGGCCTTCATGGGCCCTAGTGGAGAGAGGAGGCGGCGGCCAGGTGGAGGCGCGCGCTCCCCCAAGCCCAAACCAAATTGGACTAGGGTTGGGGGGGCGTCCCCCCTTTCCTTCTTCTCCTACACCTCTTTCCCCTTCCCCCCTTCTCCGGAAAGGAAAGGAGGGGGCCGAATCGTACTTGGACCGGGAGTCCAACTAGGACTCCCCCCTTGGCGCGCACCCCTTGGGCCGGACACCTCTCCTCCCCCCTTTATCTACATGGTAGGGGCACCCCAAAGGTACACCAAGTCTTCTCTTAGCCGTGTGCGGTGCCCCCCTCCATAGTTACACACCTCAGTCATATCATTGTAGTGCTTAGGCGAAGCCCTGCGCCGGTAACTTCATCATCACCGTCAACCCGCCGTTGTGCTGACGAAACTCTCCCTCGTCCTCAACTGGATCAAGAGCTCGAGGGACGTCATCGAGCTGAACGTGTGCTGAACACGAAGGTGCCGTACATTCGGTGCTTGGATCGGTTGAATCACGAAGACGTTCGACTACATCAACCGCGTTACTAAACGCTTCTGCTTTCAGTCTACGAGGGTATATGGACACACTCTCCCCTCTCGTTGCTATGCATCACCTAGATAGATCTTGCGTGATCGTAGGAATTTTTTTGAAATACTTCGTTCCCCATAGCTGATCTGGATGACTCTCCCCTCTCGATGCAAGCTTTGATACTAATCCGGATGACTCTAAGTCACAAACCGGATACGTATTTATATTGAATGGTGGAGCTGTCAGTTGGTGCAGTTCGAAGCAGAGCATCGTGGCGGGATCTACGTGTGAAGCGGAGTACATAGCTGCTTCGGAAGCAGCAAATGAAGGTGTCTGGATGAAGGAGTTCATATCCAATCTAGGTGTAATACCTAGTGCGTAGGGTCCAATGAAAATCTATTATGACAACACTGGTGCAATTGCCTTGGCAAAGGAATCCAGATTTCACAAGAGAACCAAGCACATCAAGGGACGCTTCAATTCCATTCGCGATCAAGTCAAGGAGGGAGACATAGAGATTTGCAAGATACATACAGATCTGAATGTTGTAGACCCGTTGACTAAGCCTCTCTCATGGCCAAAACATGATCAGCACCAAGACTCCATGTGTGTTAGAATCATTACTATATAATCTAGATTATTGACTCTAGTGCAAGTGGGACACCGAAGGAAATATGCCCTAGAGGCAATAATAAAGTTGTTATTTATATTTCCTTACATCATGATAAATGTTTATTATTCATGCTAGAATTGTATTAACTGGAAACTTAGTGCATGTGTGAATACATAGGCAAAACTGAGTGTCCCTAGTATGCCTCTACTTGACTAGCATGTTAATCGAAGATGGTTAAGTTTCCTAACCATAGGCATGTGTTGTCATTTGATTAACGAGATCACATCATTAGAGAATGATGTGATCGACAAGACCCATCTATTAGCTTAGCATTATGATCGTTTAGTTTTATTGCTATTGCTTTCTTCGTGACTTATAGATGTTCCTCTAGCTATGAGATTGTGCAACTCCCGATACCGGAGGGACACCCTGTGTGCTATCAAACATCACAACGTAACTGCATGATTATAAAGATGCTCTACATGTGTCTCCGATGGTGTTTGTTGAGTTGGCATAGATCGACATTTGGATTTGTCACTCCGTGTATCGGGGAGGTATCTCTGGGCCCTCTCGGTAATGCACATAACTATAAGCCTTGCAAAAATGAGACTAATGAGTTAGTTACTGGATGATGCATTATAGAATGAGTAAAGAGACTTGCCGGTGATGAGATTGAACTAGGTATGACTGTACCGACGATCGAATCTCGGGCAAGTAACATACCGATGACAAAGGGAACAACGTATGTTGTTATGCGGTTTGACCGATAAAGATCTTCGTAGAATATGTTGGAGCCAATATGAGCATCCAGGTTCTGCTATTGGTAATTGACCGCAGATGTGTCTCAGTCATGTCTACATAGTTCTCGAATACGTAGGGTCCGCACGCTTAACATTCAATGACGATTTATATTATGAGTTATGTGATTTGATGAACCGAAGTTTGTTCGGAGTCCCGGATAAGATCACGGACATGACGAGGAGTCTCTAAATGGTCGAGATGTAAAGATTGATATATTGGAAGGTTATGTTTGGACACTGGAATGGTTTCAGAAAGGTTCAGACATGTTCCGGAGTATCGAGGGGTTACCGGACCCCCCCCCCCCCCGGGGAGTTAATGGGTCTTCATGGGCCCCAGTGGAAAGAGGTGGCGACGGCCAGGTGGAGGCTCCCCCCCCAAGCCCAAACCGAATTGGACTAGGGTTGTGGGGCGGACGCCCTTTCCTTCTTCTCTTCCACCTCTTTCCCCTTCCCCCTTCTCCGGAAAGGAAAGGAGGGGGCCGAATCCTACTTGGACCGGGAGTCCAAGTAGGACTCCCCCCTTGGTGCGCCCCCTTGGGCCGGCCACCTCTCCTCCCCCTATATATACGTGGGAGGGGGCACCCCAAAGGTACACCAAGTCTTCTCTTAGCCGTGTGCGGTGCCCCCCTCCACAGTTACACACCTTGATCATATCGTAATAGTGCTTACACTACAAAAAAATACACTTCCATGATGATACGTGTTTGTCACAGTAGGTCACTTTTTTTGTCATGCATGTACATCCATGACAAATTTATGATAGAATCAAGATAGTCATACCCGTGCTGTCATAGAAGTGTTCCATGACATTACCAAAATTATCATCACGGAAGTGTCCACTTCCATGACGATAAATCGCGCGTCACAGAAGTGCTTTCGTCAAGGGTGACCGACACGTGGCATCCACCGTAACGGAACGCCGTTAAGCTATCGGGTTGGGTTTTGGATCCAATAACCCGTTAACAGCCCCGACCAATGGGGATTTTCCACGTGTAAAATCATCATTGGCTAGAGGAAACACGTGTCGGCTCATCGTCGGGACAGATGTCATCCACTCACTGGACAGAAGGCGCCTATGATACGTCGACACATGGCACGGCCCAACAAGTTTAAATGGGCCGGCCCAACTAAAGGCCAACAAGATTTTGCGGACCATAATGGGCCAGCCCAGCTAAAGGCCCACGAGATTTTGCGGACCATAATGGGCTGGCCCAGCTAAAGGCCCACAAGATTTTGTGGGCCATAATGGGCCGGCCCAGGTAAAGGCCCACAAGGTTTTTGTGTGCCATAATGGGCCGGCCCAAGTAAAGGCCCACAAGATTCTTGCGGGTCATAATGGGCCGGCCCAGCTAAAGGCCCACGAGATTTCGCTGACATTAATCGGCCGGCCCAGCTGTAGGCCCATAAGATTTTGAGGACCCTAGTAGGTCGGCCCATTAACTGGCTGCCATGTTTTGGGCCAAATGTTGGCCCATATTTGATCCGGTCCATTAATGGACTGCCACACTCCGGGCCTAATAGTGTCCCATATGAGATCCGGCCCGTTAAAAGCCTACCATGTTCTGGGCCAAATTACGGCCCAGATCAGGTCCGACCCTTTAAGAGGCTTTGGGCTCAATTATGGCCCATATCAGATTCGGCCCGTCAACTGGACACTATGCTTTTGGGCCCACTTGCTAAAGGCCCACTTAGTAATTCAGCCTGATATTAGTTTTGGCCTGTAAAGGGTCCGTTTAACATTTCAGGCCTATGTTAATTTCGGCCTGTTAAAAGCCCGTCATATAGTTGGGCCTAACTACGGCCCGGTTTGCATCCGGCCTGCTCGCAGCCGATATCTGATTGGGCCAAACAAGGACCCGGAAAATTTTGGCCTGTTAAAAGCCCGTGATTTGATTCGCACAATCATGGGCCGGGGTTCATTTCGGCCTGCTGCGTAACTAGTAGGAATTAAGAACAAACCTACTCTATACAATAAAGAAATTACGACATGGTAACTATGAATAAACCTACACTACACAATAAAGGATTTAAGGTATATTACATCCACTAGGCAGCATCAAAGTTCGCCACCAGTGATCATAAAGCGCAACGAAGAAGCAGATTACAAAAACTGGGCTTGTCTGACTGTTAGTCTCAAGTAACTTGAACACTGCAATGGTGCAATGGGACTGAAGAAGTCGAACCGATTCAGACAACGAATTCTGTGAGCTTGTCTAACTGTTAGTCTCAAGTATCTTGAACACTGCATCAAGACAAGACTTTGGGGTTGTCTCGCTATCTTCAAGATGTTTTGCCTTCTTTGCTACAATATATGTTGGGTTTGTCTCACAGCCTTCAGCAGACTTGTGCATGCCATCAGGCATATCACCCTGAAACAAAGCAGACAGATGACAGGTTTTGCACGTGTATAAACAAAGATGATAACTGTTCTGTCAATTCTGTCCAATTTCAAATTAGAAAAATAAAGAGTATGTTCAAAATATCAATAGCATAATTTGGCATTGTTCATAATGCGGGGAGCTTCACCACACTACTGGATTACCATGTCAACATAACAAGCATAGATGAAGGGCAAAGAAAATCATTGTATCTATTTTGGATAATGTGCATGGCATGTTGTTCATATCATCAGCCACATCAGTAAGATAAAACAGGAGATGACAAGGTGCAAATGTGGGTTGCTTCACCACACACTGGATTATAGATCCACAAAAACAAGCATACATATAGGGAGTATTAAGTAATGTGCATGGTGTGAATAAGGAATTTGGTTTTACAAGTAAAACTTAGAACTTACGGTTCTTACGAACATGCATTTTGGTAGAAACAGCAAACTAAACAGCAGTAAACGATAGGGAGTATGAGCAAATTAAACAACAGTTGAGGATAAAGGCTTTAGAAGGACTGACTTACATTAACGGTTAACACCGGCTTTATAATGCCCTTCTCCATGGCAAGGGAAGGATAACTCAAGAATTTCAGCACAGAATCTTCTTCATAAGCATTGCCTGTACTCTACATTTTGTAGAGAGTAATTATAGATATGATAATACTGGAAGGGACAGAGGATAATGAAGATAAGATGCAGATTGATGCTACATAATCAACTACCAATTCCTGGAAGTACAAGCGCTACAGGACAAAATGTACTGACAAGAGCAATGGGCTACACTTCTGCACTGGCATTGTCTGTGTACTTGTTGGTAAGATTAAATATAGATCTGATCTTTTTTAGTAAATGGTGGGTGAGGGAGATAAGATGTAGAATGCTACAAAATGAACCAATCCCTCTTCCCATAATACAAGAGTGTTTTGAACACTGGTGTACTGTACAAAACATTCTTATATTATGGGACGGAGGGAGTAGCTGTTAATGTAAGTATAGTGATAGACCACGTTCAGTCCTTACAAGAGGACTGCAGAGCTAAACCTCTTCAAAAGCATTGGGTTGATTCTAAATTTATGTAAGAGTCCATACGGATCTTATAATGTCCACCAAATGGACGATTACGAGGCTAACATGTGCAGTGATGCTACATAATCAAACATCTATGAAAGTAAGTATGGTCATACAGGGCAAGAGGTACACACAAGAGCAATGCAGTGTGTAGTATAGTTGCGAGATTCCGTGGTCCCTTGAGAACGAATGTTCTTCTGCTAACAGTTTTCGTACAAGTGAGACATTAAGGCAAATGCAGAAATGTAGTTCAAATTGTGATGTGATATCATAGACAGTACCTTACGCTATAGCCGAGACCAATGTGTAACAACATTATTCCAGTCACCGTCGGATAAATGTAGCACCGGAGACTTTACAGAAATTTCGTTCAGAGGCTTGCCATCGAAGTGCGCTTGCCTTAGGTAGGAACGATACTTCATCAACGAGTGCATGAAAAGCGCAACCAACCCTTGCTCGTCATCACAATCCAGTTTGCGCCTCGCCTATTTAAAAGAATGAAATCTTGTGTCTTCTGTCAGCAGAAACATATGAAGTAATGACCATGAATAACATTAGTACATTACTTACACGTAAGTTGTGGAGGAAGACTGGAAATTGTTCTGTGTCTGCGGTATAATCTTTCCATGAAGGAAAGATGTGCACTAAGTTCCTGACAACAACATAAGCTTCGTCTTCTAAACTGGGAAGAAATGGAACAGGGGTCCTATTTGCTAGAATTGGGGCTCTCTCTGGTTCGAAAAGGGATTTGGCAACTGGATTTGGTGTACTCTTTGCTGGAATGGGGGTTTTGCGTCGTACAGCTGGTGCTATGTCAACTGGCAGAATCATACTATTTGCTGCAGTTGGGGTCTGCTGAGTTGGGGCATCATAAATGAACAGTGTAGTAGGGCTAGAGTCTGCTAGAGTTGGGGCATTTTGTGGGTCAGATGATATTGCAACTACACCTAATGGGCTATTTCATTTATCAGGTGCCACTACCTTTTCCAAATACTTTGCTTGTGCTCCTCCACGATCAGCAATCGCCCTCTTCCTTTTGAACGTCTGATACACAAGAACATCATTTGAATGGATAAATATGGTATGATGATAGATGGAATATGTACTGAAAATGGATAGGCAGGGCGTATTCACATACACGATGTGTAAACTAAGCTAATGGCAGTTCAACAAAGTAGAAGCAATGCAAAGCATTAGTTGCAAGATATGTGCGAGCAATGTAACCTTGGAAAGTTAGAGCAAGTACCTTGATGGGTGAATAAGATAGGGCATCTTCCTATGACTCCTCCACTAGGGAGGTACATTGACTTAGGTCTCCCTCTAGCTCAGAATCACTGTTAGGATCATATTCTGAGCATGAATCTGTAGGTGGAGAGTGTTTGCATTGCATTGCATCCAGACTTGATTTTAGTCCCTTAATGCCATGTTTGACAGCCATGGCATTGTTCTGCTTTATTCTTTTCATGCGCACAAGCTCATAATCATTATGATGTTGTTCAGAATCTGATTCATGAAAACATAAAAAGTAGTCAGATTATCTATGGAATGCATTGCAGTTTCAACTCGGAGAGTGTCTCCCTATAAACCCCTGCATATACAAAGCTCACCTCCCCAACCGTGCTGACCAGACCACACACAGAGATACACACCCGAGCGGCGAACATGCATTTTTGAAACTAATTTAGGAACATTTAGCTGACCAATTAAACAACTCTATTTTAATAATATCAGATTCGTATTTGAACAACTAAGCTTGTTTAGCTTGATGGGTGGAGCAGTGTTATTATGACACGAAGCATGTATTCTGATCATATAGTGATCATAAAAGGGGGAAACTCTAAGCATATATTTTTTTAGCAAAAGAGGGTTTCCCCTCTGATTTCTATTAAAGAAACCACCACAGAACCAACATGATCAATTAAACCCTAAGCATGATCAATTAAACCGTATTATGGCTGTGCCATGGCAGATTCGAAGCTCCAAACCGGAGAAATGATATTTAGCATCCATTGTTTGCTTCGAACTAAGAACTAAATTCTAAGAGCTGAAAAGAAAGTAGAGTAACCAAGTTAAGATCTATTTTCTGGTTGAGATCAAAAAGTTGAGGAGATATGAAGTACCACCTATCTTGCGGCGCCGTGTAGGCATCGGGGGTGCGATGGCTATCGGTGGCGTTGAAGAAGATCTGCGACGGTAGACGGGTGCATCGGGGGATAAGTACCGTTGCAGTGGAAGAGAAGGTCGTGTGAGCGGCCCCGGCAAAGAGGACGACGACGCCGATGAAGCGAGAGGACGCGATGCAAGGCTATTCGTCCATTGCAGCGAATGAGAAATGTCCATCTCTAGCAGTGGACGATGCGGTCTTGGTAGGCGCTCCGACATGGTGGAGGACGGCGGCGATTGATGTGGTGGAGGACGGCGGCGATGGATGGGGTGGCTGACGGAGGCTGGTGTGGGGGGTGTTCTAGCGCGGACGGTGTATGAATGGGAAAATGGAGGGAGAGGTACGGGGAACCATGTTTTTGGGACGCGCCTGTCTGAAATATGGGAAAGTTACGAACTTATCCCCCGTTTCAAATTTGGACGTCTCGTCGGTTGGGGATAGGACGGTAATCTCGCATCTCCCAAATATTTGCCGGTAACTATTTCGGGCGAGGAGAGGGTGTTTTGCCGCCCACGGTTGGCGCCCACGGTGTATGAACGGGGCTGACAGGTAGGGCGGTTGTGTCACGTCTGATGGAAGTTACACATCTTCCCCTATTTAAAATATTAGCCTACATCGATTTCGGGCGAGGAGAGGGTGTTTTGCCGCCCACGGTTGGCGCCCATAGTGTATGAACGGGGCTGACAGGTAGGGCGGTTGTGTCACGTCTGATGGAAGTTACACATCTGCCCCTATTTAAAATATTAGCCTACATCTATTTCGGACGAGGAGAGGGTGTTTTGCCGCCCACCATGTATGAATGGGGAATGGAGGGAGAAACAGAGGTCTTTCGGACGAGCTTGAATCAAATGTGTTTTGCCACCCATGTTTGACACCCACCATGTCGGAATGGGCTCAGAGGCGGTCGTGTCACGTCTAATTGAAGTTACTAACCTACCCCTATTTAGAGCAGTGGAAATCAGGCCGATGGATTATCCGTGTAATGGGTAGACAGTAATTTCCATCTCCCAAACACTTGGCTTCGGGCAGCCGATGTGGGAGTGGATATTTTGTTGTTTCTTTCAAATTTTGGGACAATAAGCATCCATGTTTACCCTGGCAACTAAATTCGAATCCATTTTGTATTCCTATATGAATCTTTATAAATCATTCTATGTTTTTTTATATATCTTCAAAAGGACGACAAAGATTTATTCCACTGTCATATATGAATATGGTTTACAAATGCCGATACTCAAATTCAGAAACTAGAATCCAGTTTAAGGTGAATTCGAATATTGGGAACACTTCATGTCCAACTCAAATGTCACACGCAGCATAATGTGTACTCCCATTTAGATATGTACACAAGCGATGTATCAAGATTCAAATACCGAGTCAATCAACCAAGAATGTACGGAACTAACAGACATATAAACACTTATAGGGTATATGGATCAATAATATCAACTAACATACATAAGCCAGGCCGCTGTACTTTTTTTGGCTACAACAGCATCCTTTTTTTAGCTAGCATCTTGGCCCTTTCCGATGCGTGCCACTTATGGTCCATCTATACTACTATTGTTGAATGCACATTCAGCCCGATTGGCATATTTGTAGGTCTGGCACAGCGATCCAAATGAAATGTCTCCGAGTCTTATCAATTAATACAGACTTGTGCTCAAATAAAATTACAAACAAAAAAACAAAAAAAACAATTATTACATGATCTCTAAAACAAATGGTTTGATTGATTACATGAACAGACAACACAAAGGTTATTCAACTATGGAAACAACATTTCACCTATGATTTACCAAGTAGGAATTTAATTTCCTTTTTTCCTTCAGGACCTTAACAATCTGGTCAGTCTCAGCTTGCTTCGTTTTGAAATCCACCAAATATTCAATGGTTGTCTTGAGTACTGCTTGTGATTATGCTGTTTGCTTCCTCAACATGTCAACTTCATCTCTAAGTGCATAAGCAGAATCTCTTTCTACCACTAGTTTAGCCTCTAGAGCATCAACAGTTAGCAATTCATAATGCACTCCATGGGGACCTCGCTCTTTGATCTTGGGCTAACCTGTTTTTCCATTGAAGTTTTGATTGGATTCAGAAAAGTTGACGTTAGCAAAACATCTCAACTGGGAGTTATAACAGCAAACCAGTTACACAAACAAGGAATTAAAGAGTTTCAATTGGATGCTGAAAATTAGTTATTAACATCATTGTAACCCGCTGTTGCAGCAGCAAAGCAGTTAAACAAACAAGTAGATATTTAAGTTAAGGCAAATAGGTAATTCTTAACAGTAAGTATCAAACACATAGATAGGCGCAGTCTACAATGTGATTAACAGGCTGTTCCATTATGTAATCAGTGGCAAACTAAATTAAGCCAAGCAACATAATTGAACAATTTTGCAATAAGTGGCTAACTAAAATTCCGAGAAGCAGGTAACTGAACTTACGCTAGTTCTTTGTACAGGCACACTGCAACTTCTTTTTCACTTACAAGGTTGTACGAAGGTGTCCATGGCATCAATTGCTTGGATACGTCCCAATACTTCTTTCTCCCCACACTGCATGGGTAAGTCGAATGGTTAATCTGGTAAGATGGTGCGTCCTTGATATGTTATATGAGGACGTGTAGTCAGACTAGTTGTAGCCAAACACATCACACTGGCTTTTACTGTGTATTTCATGCGATTACTTTTGGCATATCGAGATCTAAGCAATCTACAATAGGATGAAAAGACTGGCATCCTTCACATTATTGGCGAACTCAATTCATAGAAACAAGCAATTCAACCATTATGTGGGTAAATTAAAAGCGCCACTGGAATATTTTCACTATCCAATCATACATGCAAAAAGGGGCGACGCCACCATAGGGGCTGGTATGGGCGGCCGCCTTAGGTGGCTGGAAAGTGTGCACCTAGTTTGAGTCGTCCAGGTTGGCCCATGCTAGTTTTGTTCATCCCAACGCACGAGCAGGCAATGTAAAAAATGAAGAAAAATGTTTCAATTTGGATGGGCCAATAACATAAGTGCAAGGCAGGACCTATAGCAGGCTCGCGGCCCAAACGAGCGCCTCCCATATCGATCGACAGCAGGAAAAATCCCAATTCATTCGCTCTAGCCTCCAGTCTGGTTCGCTCCTAACCTAGCCGCCGCTGGACAGACCGACACAGCACTTCCTCGCGCCCTCGTCGGAGGGCGGTCGCTGGGCTTCAAGCGAACGGATGGACAAGAAGATGAAGATCCAACCCAGGGTGTAGCCTGCATGTGAGGCAGCGGCGGCAGCATGGGCATGGCATCGAGCTTGAACCTGACGGTGCTGTAAAACTGCATGCGCAACGAGCAGGTACATCACATCCCTGATTATATCTAATTCAACTCTTTAATTTCTAGCCAATAGTTAAACCTGACGGTGTTGTAAAACTGCTTGTATGTAGGGAATCTATGAGAAAATGAAACCAATTTCTACCTATTTTATAACTCCCCCAATCAATACTGAACTGACTGAATCTGATGTATCTAATCAAGTTTCTGGTGCAAACATACAAGCTCATGTTGTTCTTGAGCCTGAAGTGTCTAATGAACAGACTGCTAATGAAGGATTTGATGCAAACATTTTACATGCTCCTAGTGATGAACATATAGTGTCTAATGAGGGATCTAATGCAAGCATTTTGCAAGCTCATTGAAGGATTTAGTGTCTAATGATGATCTACTATGTTGAGAGAGACAGAGATTTGCAGGCATTGATGACAAGCAAATTATAGTGCATTTTCATAGCTTGAGGAAACATCGAGTCCATCTACCAGAAAGTCCCCGTATCATGACAACATAGCATAAATACTTTTCTAATCTATTGTTTGAACTATTGGCATACTTGTGCAGGATAGATATATTGATATGCAGTTTGCGCACTGGTTATACGTGCAATTACACTTCGATATTTTCAGCCAGAGAACGAATAATTCAAGCAGGTACATACCATGTTTGTAGTCCTTGTACACCATGTTGCATTTTGTGTTTTTTGGTGCTTGCGTCATTTAGTGTTTATAATCTGAACTACTTTGGATCATTAGCTGGTTTTCAAAGTGCATGTAGCTTCACATTTCTCAAGTTATGTTGATTTTCGGAGTGCAAGTGCCTTCGTATTTTTTAAGTTAAATGTTCGCCCCTGGTAACTTGAATTCGTGGATCAGCCACTGCACACAAATCATACACGAATGCCAGTACGAATTAAATGAAATGCAGGGACTTACTCTAGCTCGTTATACTGGCTCACTGCAGCTCTGCTTGCGCTTGGGATGTTCCATGTACAAGTCCATGTTACCACTTGCTTGGATGTGCAAGCCTTGTGCTCCTTGCACCCCCCTTTGCATTTTTGACACGGCGAATGGTTGATCAAATAAGAGGAATCGACCTTGATGTTGTATCGGAGGACAGATACTTACAAGGTTATACGGGTGTGCAAGATGTGTACCAGATCCCGTAGCGCCGTCATGCTTCGCTAAAATATGGATTTGCTTGTTTCAGATGATATCTCCAGAAGAAATAAGAGTTAAGGTCAGAGTTGCATAGGCGTGTAAGCTAAGAGAGCAGTGATAGGATATCCAAACATCGTCGGAACAGTGCACAAGGGAGTGATGTGTGGATACCTAGTTTAGGCCGGCGTTTGGGCATGCTCGCCTAGCTAGAGTGCGGCTCACTTCAGAGCCGTTAAGGGTGATGCACTGGCGTTGGCTGGCCGCGCACGGATGCAAATCTTGAGTGGCAGTGGAGCGCTACGATGCGGTGGACGAGACCGTTGGTGAAGCCCCAATGGCCTCGGGGGGCAGAGGTGCGACGATGTGCTCGGTGAAGTAGCCCCGATGAGCTGGGAGACGGCGTCGATGAAGTGCACCTGATGCGGTGGAACTCAGTGTCTGTGAGGCACGTCGGTTGCGGCGGCCGACGTTGTCGGTGGACCACCTGGTGCGGTGGACGAGGGCGTAGATGAGGTAGCTCCGGTGCGGTGGTGAAGCGCGACTGTCGTCTTCGTCGTCGTCGTCCGGCACAGAGGTGGGGAACGGTGGGGAAAGAGAAGAGACGAGGGGCAATTCGAGGGTTGGCGGCGAATTAGGGATTTGAGCAATCTGGGCGCGGAAGGGGACGATGGAGAAGAGAGATTTTGCACGGCTGGAATTGGGGCCGCCAGATATTTCAATTCGAAACATGGAAGCGCGAACTTATATTGTCATCGTCCTTTTTTGGGGAGGGGAGGGGGGGTGGGTGGCTAGGTGCTATGCGTCCGTCCGACACACGCGACCACACCGGCAGGACTATGCTTCGGTGCCTTAAGGCACCTGCCTTTGTGTCCATGACATATGGTCCCAACAGGTGGCTGGCCCACATGTGAGTGACCCAAATGCAGTTGCCTTTAAGGCACCGAAGCAGCGTCCACCCCGACACGACCCTGGTTTGCCTGGTGCGCCTACATTTGAGAATGCAAATGAATCTTCTTTCATTTGCAAAGGAATCTGTATGTATTACCATGCCCGTGTTTTCCTTGCAATAATTAGTCATTCGAAACGAGATACTCCATCCGTTCACTTTTGTAAGTTGTTTCAGACAACTTAAAATGAACTGCTTTGCACATTGTCTGAAATGTCTTCAAGGTCTTATAAAAGTGAATAGAGGGAGTACTATAAATTAATTAACGAGGAGTTATTTGAAAAAAAATCGAAATGGTACCCATGCTAACGTGGATTAGAGTGTGTGTCACATAATTAGTTATTTGAATTAGAGTGTGTGTCACATAGCTAGTTATTTGAATTAGAGTGTGTGTCACGTAGCGATCTCCAATTCTAATGTAGATTTCGCATTTCACTGTATCCACGCTACTTTTTTAATACAAATTTATATGTATATGATGAACACCATGGTAGTGAGAAAACTTTTGGATGGATTCAAACATATGACCTACAAAATAGCACAACAAACTGACTCAATGTCAACTTTTCGAAACTTAGTATGGCACGAATTCGAAATAATTACCCGTATGCCTGCTCCTCGGTTCAAATCTTACAATGTACACCGAATTGAAACAACAATATTAAGTCTCATACTATGTACATTCGAATGTTGTTTTTAGCCCCCCTGCACAAATGCTACATACTTCCTGTATCGGTCAATCTTCCTCTCCTAACCACCTTAGGAAGCTATCGGTTTCCAACACACGTTCATTCTTTCTCTCCATGTTTCGATCTCTAAGTCTCTCAAGTACACAACCCCTTTTCCACTCTGTTAACAAATGTATTTACCTCACACACCCGCCATTGCACCCCATGCCGAGCTCTCTCTCTCCCCCCTCTCCCTCTCACCCTCTCGCGCTAAATACATGCATTGCCTATCTAGCCCCCCAACCTCTCGTGCATGCGCACACACGCACGTTGTATATCTAGGTCACTCCCTCGAGACTGTCTCACTCTTTCTTCCGTACGGCGGGCCACACTCGCTCAATCTCGCTCTCTTTATCCGAGTCTCGTTTAACCTCGTTTTCTTTCACACACAAATGATATATCTCCCTGTTCGGGCCTTGATCGACACACTCTATACTCTCTCACGCAGATTGTCTATCTAGGTCAGTCCATCCAAGCCACCACCACTCTTTCGACCTCATGGTGGGCCACGCTCACTTAATCTCTCTCTCTCTCTCTCCGTATGTCTCGATTGACCTTGCTCTTTCTCGGACAAAAATGATATATCACCATGTTTGAGCCCAATTCGACCTATTCACATTGTATACTCTCTCATGCACATCGTCTATCTAGGTCACTCTCTCCAACCTGTCTCACTCTTTCGATCGTACAGCGACCCTATGTGATCGGTTAACCTTGCTTCCTCCCACGCAAAAAATATATCTACACGTCTGTGACTAGATCATCTCTCAAGCTGTATCTTACAACCCTCACCCTTGCCAAAAAGCTCCATCGGACAATATCTCTCCAGAGCATATATATTTGTTCAATGAATGTCGGACCACACTCACTTTGTCTCTCTATCTATATGTCTCTCGATTGACCTCGCTTTCTCACACCGTATCTTCCACGCGTTGAAGCTACTACCTCTCCATCCCTCGCAAAGCCAGAGCTATTTACATTGCGAGGGGCACTCCAACCTTGGATTAATTTGTGTAGGCATTTATTCCGGTCAGTTTAGATTATATTTTCGTAGCATTCGGCCCACAACTACTCCAATCACCGCAGCGGGTAATTAAGCTACGGGGAGCACCTAATATGAGCACCGGGGAGCCGTTGGATCGAAGATGCAGCGGCACACACGAGGCTTGAATGTTTTATTTGCAAAAAAACCTTTGGAGAGTTTGGAAATTGTGCATAATTACAAAGACTACTCCCAAGCCATTGGATCTCACTTCCAACGGTGTAAAAACTCGTATCACCATAGTATCTAAGCTGCGGGGTGGATGTGATATTCTATGCCGCTGTCATTTTTGTTCGTAATCTTGCAAAAACGCGTAACTCGTGTCGTTACTTGTCTAACCGCGCAAAGTGTTTGTTCAAAAAAACCATCCTACTCTGAAATATCGTAACAACACACGGGGGTCCCACTTGTCATTAATCAAAGACCTAAAACTAACAAATCTAAAAGAAGAGATTCGAACTGGCAACCTGGACTACAAAGCGTAAGTCGATAGCCTGAAAAAACGAACGGTTGTTGGCTTTGTCCCATAACTTGATTTTATACAGTACTTGCGTTGACTAGAGTAGAGGGAGTGCCTCGTCAACAAGTGCATGACCGTTATCTCACTTACTGGTGGGTCCTAGGTCTGCGATCTCAATCTCTCTTCTCTCCATCATCTAACCTTTGCACGGGAACACATGAAGAGCGGCGCTAGCTTGCCGTGGTGTTATTACAACTAAAAAACTTGGAAAATAGAAGAATCGCCTAGAACAAGAGATGTTGTGGCTGGTCGAGATGGAGCTAACCACATCTATCCTCCATGCCACGTTTGCATGATGAAGCTATGTGGCTAGTGGGGTGTTTTCAACCGACTGGCTGGGTCCCGAGGTCGAACCATAGGTACTACGTCTGATACAGTATATTTTTACATGAACATCTTTCCTCCGTGCCGAGACGTGGCACACCCTACCGCGTGGTTTCGGGGTCCTCCCAGGTGGTGCACGCATATATTCTTCCTGACGTGGGACGCCCTACCGCTTGTTTTCTGGGTCCTCCTCGGTCGTAGCGCCGAAGAAAGTAAATGAGTCGTCAAATCACGAAATACCACCTTTCCCGCCGAGTACATCAGTGAAGCACGGTGGCTAGCTAGTTGGGCTTGTTCGACCGATTAGCTAGGCCGCCGCCACATTTGTTTTTTCACCCCTTTTTTTATCTACTTGCCGGCAGGTAAATTTAAATATCCACCGCGGCGTTGCTCTGGTGTTTGGGTGCGGCAGGATTTTTAATTTTTTGATTGACGGGAGCAGGCGCGGCAGGATTTTTTATTTTTTGATGACGGGAGCAGGCGCGACAGCAATTAGTCACGATGACTCCGCCTGTATCCACTTCTCCCTGATGTGAGAAGTTGTCGACTGGTGTTTTACCATGGTGAAAACCAAAAGATTCCCCGCTCCCTCCGCCTTCCCGTAGATTGCATTGCCTTTCAGCCGTTTCACCCCCTTTGCTTCCTTTCCCCATTGCTTCTACCTGGTGCCATGGCGGCGCTGCAGATCATGGAGTCCGAGGTGAGGCTCCTGACACAGCAGCTCCATGCCAAGGATGCGGAGCTCAGGGCCAAGGACGTGGAGCTCCGTGAGCTCAAGGAGGAGAGGAGTGCCATGCTCCTCCGTTATGTGCGGGAGTTCACGGAGCTTCAAAAGCGACAGGCATCCACCACAAAGATGCTCGAGGCGTCGGCGGCGTTGCTGCAGAAAGCGGGAGATACGATAGGCCGTCAGGGGAGCCGGCTGGAGAGCGAGCGGGCCGATCGTGATGAGGTCCAGGATCGCCTCAGCCACTTGGTGAACCAAGTTGCCACACACGTGTTGCAGCTACACGATGCCTACCGTCGTGCTAGCGCGACGATGCCGGCCGTCGGGCTAAACCCGTTTGACCACCCGGTCGACTTCAACGAGCTGCGGCTTTCTGACCTGGTCTCCTTCTTCACCTATATCTCCGAGGAGCTGAGCCGTCTCCGCGCAATGGTGGGGGCTGAGCTGGATAAGGAGGGGTTGTGGGCTGCCGTCGCTGTTGCCGAGCGAATCCTTTCAGGGCTCCGTCACCGGAATCCATTCGTGCCATTGGACGTCGTCTTTGACAAGCTGGCTCCCGTCAACCGGGAGCGGGCTCTGTGGGCGGTTGCACCCTGCATCACCAACGTCGTGCGCCTCGAGAAGCAGAGGGACTTAGGTGGTGTTTAGGCACCCTCTGCATGGGCATGTCCATGTCTCGGCGCAACATGACCGTTGGATCAAACTCAGACGGTGCAGATCAGTCACTGTAGCACAAAGCGTGTGGTGTGTTTGGTTGCATTCTCATCTCAATATAGTTGTTTCCTCTTCATGTATTTTTGTCAACCTACTAGTGTGGACTCATGCACTCTTCATGCACTCTGCCAGACACCCAAAAGTGGGTTGAGAAGGAAACTTTTGCTCCCATCCCGTGCACCCTTCATACACCCTGCCTAACACTATTCGTGCTTCATATGGTTCATGTTTCGTGGAGTACTGTAGCACCGTACTCTCTGTGCGCTATGGACCTAGTTCTGTTAACATTGATCTCACCGTTCATTCTCGACCAGACAGTCGAAAAAGCGGTACTATGTTACATATAGGAGTAGTTGACATGCGCACAACATCATTTGTTATCATCATATCTTACTACACTAGCAACAAGATTGTGTAGTACTGGCGTCTGAACCAATGCACATGCCTAGTAGTAGGAGCACTGTGTATGTTCAAGTGGCTGCTGTGTTTCGCACTCCTCCGTCGTAAGAGTGGAAACGCTTGCTGTAATCATTTTTTTCTTCTAAAAAACAGTGGACACACTCTACCGTGCGGATCCTCCTCCAGCCATGCACTAAATTACTCACTTTCACCGACGTGTGGGACAGCCAGCATCGGGGTCCACCAGCCATGCACTAAATTACTCCGTAGTAGAGTGACGGTAGACTACCCCGATCGAAGCGACGCAGTAATGCTCAATGAGCCGTCAAATCACAAAACCCCCTCCTTTCCAGCAGTAAGTTGGACGGACGAAGCAACCATCATTTCACTCTTCTCTCTCAGCTTCCTCTCTACCCAACCCTCGCTTCTGCCTCATCTTGTTCCTCATTTATTCAAGAAAACCCTGACCTGCTTCTGCCATTGTTCTTCTCTCCCAAAGAAGAAAAGGTGAGCGCATCAATGGTGTTGATTCTGGCCAAGACCCGGTCTTGCAACCCCGAGACTGATCCTATAACTCCCTCTCTTTTCTTCTTTTGGGTTTGTGATTATGGTTTCTTTTCTTTTATTTCTATTTGACAGTTTCTTGATGGACGCTGGAGCACTGGCCGAAGTGATGTCTATGGCTCCGGCCAAAACCGTCGAGGCTCATGGTACGAAGAAGAGCAAGCACCCCGCCGAGACTACCGCAGACAAGCTCAAAGCCATCGCCCTGTCCAAGCCCCCCTCTCTGGGATCCCTCATTAAGCAAGTCCAGGTAATATCTCTTCTTGACGATCTTTTTCTCGATCTTGATCGTGTTTTTTCATCTAATATGCAGTACAAGTACTAGTAGTACAACTTTCTGGGTGATCTTGCATCTGATTTTTGTGTGCCAAATGACGGTTATATATTCCTCTTTTGACCAAAACATGCGAGAGGTTGACACTGATTTCTTATAGATTACTTTCAACTACTCCCTCTGTCCCAAATTTCTTGTCTTAGATTTGTCTAGATACGGATGTATCTAATACTAAAATGTGACTTGATACATCCGTATCTAGACAAATCTAAGACAAGAATTTTGGGACGGAGGGAGTACTTTATGAACATCAATGCTACCTTTTAAGAGGGTATATTTGCCTTAGTAACTTGTGTTATGGATATTGCATGTAATCCCTCTGCTCTCATGCCTTTGAAGACATGTTCTAGTGTCTTTGTTCACTCATTTCTGTGCGTATATGTAGTCATATATGGAGTATAATATCGAAAATCATCTTATATTTCTGAACGGAGGTAGTAATAAAATATGGTTTCTGTTTGAACTAGAACCAGGTCCGCGGTGGAGATGAAGTTCTAAAAGTCATGCCGTGTGAACGGGAAGACCTGATGATGAGTTCTACTGCTGAACTATCCAGCTGCTGTGTCCTTGTCGCCACGTGTCCTGAACTAGTGTTTTCCTGTAGCATTGTTGTCAGGCGTGTTCTCGAAGCTGTACTTGACCACAACAATTTCCTGGTTGTGCCTTTGATTACGAAGGGTGTGGTTCTTGTAAAGCTTCCCAACAAATCTGATGTGGCATGTCTTCATCATCATGTTTATGAGTGGAAAGACCACTCTGTTAGGTTCTCCAAGGTTGACAAGATGGTGATGGTGCATGTAGACATCTCACACGAAGTCCATGGCCTAGTCAGTTATGCGGGGTTTAGTAAGTGTAACTTTCCTTGTCTGTAGTAAGTACTATTGTTCAGTACTTGATTTGTGTTTGTGAACCCTGTATTGTTTATTAGTACTGCCGCTTTTGGTGTGTGGTCAGTCCTGAGAACGGTCTATGTTAATGTCTATCCACTCAATTCAGTCTGTATATTTTGAAGTATCCATATCATATTTTTTGTGAGGACGGTCTATCAATTATGGTTACACTCCAATATCTGTATGCATTGTAGGGTTTATCGCACCCACCAGGATTTCCAGCCCCATGGATGTTCGGTCCATATGATTTGTCATGACCTTTGGACTGTCCTGCTTGTGGGAGTAGGCGGGGCCCCTGCATGCCACGCATAGTTGGATGATGAATCTTCTGTTTAGTACTTCAACATAGTGATTTCCTGGTAAGGATTCACTCGTGTCACATCAAGTAAATCTTATTGATTTACTGTCTAAGTCTTATTGATTTAATGTCATGTTTTCTTTCTTTTCCCGCAATTTTACTATGCAGGTTTTGCCATGTGACATTCATCATAGAATAAACCGTTTGGTTTGCTCTACGATGACTATTTTTGCAGGTTTCACTTCTTATGCTGTGTCAGTAACGAAGGCACCGTCCATCACTTATATTACTGGAAAAAATTGGATCAGTCTGTTGTCTGAGTACAAGCTGAATCCCTATGATGAACTGCAGTTTGGTTTAACAAAAACGCCACAATTAGTCCTTCTCGCATTTAAAAGAAATGAAGAAAAAGACTAGATCACGGTCACGGATCCTAGTCAAGTTAGAAAGCTGATCATAGCAGACCAGACACGATCGCCGCTGTCTCGCACAAATCGAGCACCAGCAGTTGCTCTAGCACTGACAGTGGCAGCAGCTCAGTCTGATCCAGCTGAGGATTGGGCACCGACCGCATCAGCGGATCAGTCTAATCTATCGAAGGATCGTTGCATCAACACTGGCACCTGCTCCGACACCGGCACCAGTTCTACAAGGAGGACCATCTCCGGCAGCAGCGGCTTCGGCACCTGGACCAACACTTGCACTTGCATCTGCTCTGGCCTGTGCAGTTGCACCGTCAACAGACTGGGCTGCAGTTCGCACTTCATATACCAAAGTCCTTACAAAAACCGACATGTCCACCTTCTTGGTAAGCATTGGCCGCCCAAGTGCTTTGTTCTTTTTTCTTTCCATGTTGTTTCACATGATTCACTGTGTTGATCTAACTGTTTGGGTATGTCTTCTTGTTTGCAAACAAAGAATTTCTAGAGCAATGAGGGAGTCGTTCAACTATCCGGGCGACTGCGGCCATGTTTCTCTTACTATGCGCAGTCTTGGTGTGAATGAACCTGCTTAATATACCGTAAATACAAAGGATGGTCGCATGATGATTGATGCTAAAGGATGGTCAAGGTTCAAATCTAAATCATATCTTGCGGTAGGGGATGATGTCAAAATCGAACTTTCTCGGCAAGGAGAGCTGGTCCAGATCAACTTTGAAATTCTTCAGTAGCAGCACGCAACTGCCGAACTGATCTATCCTCCGGGAGATTTTGATGTAATAATCTGGCATGGTGAAACAAGTGTCCTGTGTGTATAAGTAGTACGACAGTACTATTTATCACATGGTATATCATCGATAGAATTGCAACTCTGATTGCTGGTTAGGAACTGTCGTTCGATTTCATTCCAATAGCTGTCGTGCTTTATTCAATTTTGTGTATTCGCCTTGCGACAGCATCTAAAACCAGTGCCGTACCAATCGCTTGCAATATGAAAAGCGCTGAGGTAGAACACATGGGCCCCCAAACATGCAGGGTCGGCCTGCGGCCAAAAGTCCAGAACTGTGAGCCTATCTGAGTATTATATTCTCAGCCGAACCCCCATAATGCCCGTGCGTTGCAGAGGGAGTATATTTCTCGGCAAGGTGAGCCTGTGATATAAAAGATCTGTATATTTCTTTACAAAGGGAGTATATCTCTATCAAAATATATAATTATGTGTAACTAGTTACTCCTGTCTTTCTACTTCCTTTCGCTCATATGTGGGGCAATCGGCAACGGGGTCCACGTGCCATATGCACAAATTAAAGTGCACAACTTCACGGTAGACACACCCCGGTCGTAGCGCCGCAGTAATGCCCAATGAGCTGTCAAATTACAACCTCCCCTTTCCAGCTTTACCAGTAAGTTGGACGGACGAAGTGGCAATATTTCACTGGGCTTGAATCTCCTTCTCCCTCGTCTGCTTGTTCAGAGAAAACCCCCTCTCGGCGATTGCATAGGGTTTTCTCATGGAGAACCAGGTACGAATTCTTCATCGATCCCCGATAAACCCAAGTCCCTTGGTCGCAGGTAATCCTAGGATGGCAGCCGCCGCCGTTGATGCATTTTTCTTCCTACTGAATCTAGTGTGCTTCATTTGCAGTGCCCAAAGTGCGAGTACCCTACAGGTTTCTGCGCCCTTGGCGAGACGCCACACTTGTTCCTTCTCATCCTAACACAGCATTTTGAAACGCACACAGTATGTTCCTAGAATCCTCTTTTCTATCTGGGAGGGTGGGTTTTTTTTAACATGATGTGTTCTCATATTATTTTTCCCGAAGTGTATTATTTGCTCTGCCAGAACACATGTACTCAAGATGCTAGGCCTTGCCATAACTGAATACACTAGTTTAATGGTCACAGTTAAGACAAGCCATGGATATAAGTTCTGAGTTGGGTTCATGAACCAAGAAGGTCGCTGCTTTTTTTATGGCCGGACTTGGATAAACTTTCTCAAGTGTTACGGACTGAATGTTGGCGCACGAATGTTGATGGAAATAGCAGAACCTGGTCTCATCTTCATTGCGATCTTCCTCCCCGACATCATTCCAATTGTTCATCCATGTTAGTTTTGTATCTGGTTCTTGCTTGTTGCCTCGATTACTTCTTAATCCACCTATTCTATCTAACTAATCACAATTTAACTTTAGAAGTAGCAACAAATCTCTCACGAAGATGCTACTTCTAACTAATATTTTCTTATAATTGGTGGCATGTGTAGGTTTTTTCATAGTTAAGCAGTCTGCTCGTTTGTTACTCTGTAATAACTCGACTGTTACTAATGGCACTGAAGTTGACTGGATCGACATCCACAAGTTCCTACACTTTATTGATCGTCTTGAGGTCCTTGTTGGGCGTTTCAATGGTGGAAGGCCACATGGGATATGTGTGCCACTGCTGCACTCGTTGAACAGGTCCAACTGTGTCGAGAAACTTATGGTACGAGTTGTTTTCTGTTATATATGTTGTTCATAAACTATTGCTTATACACAGTTTTACAGTTGTGATCTTCTTGAAACAGGAACTACCGAGTTCTATTGTTCCTATACAGATGCCTGACCATGGTCGGGTCAGACCTGCGCTTGGTCACAACATGATGTTTATGTCGACCTACTCAATTCCCCTTGGAGGTGAAAAGATACTTATTCATGGGTGGTCTGAAATAATGAAGGCCCGTCCATCTTGGAGAATAGGACAGAAGATTATGTTCATGCTTTTCCATGGCTCTAAAGCGAATATCATGTTTATTGACCACGTTGCGAGATGAAGCCGCTTTCAGAAGGTTGTGGATGCGTGGGGTGGCGCCTGGGCCTTGTCCTGGGGCTTGGCGGCCTCACCCTTGGTTAACTGTAGGCAAAGTAGCACTATTCGAGGCGTGCTTTGTACGGTTAAACCTGTATAAGTACTCATACTGCTTTCAGCTTTGGTTGTTAAGTGCCCCTGCTAGTTTCAGTTAAGGTTGTTAAGTACTCCTGCTGCTTTTACAGTCTGTCGTGTTTCTTTAGTCCTGTCTTCCTCTAGCCGCCAAAACCAAACCAGCGCCGGCGGGGCCACCTGCTTCCGCCTCCCACGGCTGGCTGCGCCTCAGTGCATGCATCGCCGCCCCACCGTCTCCTAAATCATTAACGCCGACCTCCTCTACGCGCTTTGGTGCGCTCGCCGCGGCGCCGCCCTCTCACATTGTCAACGTGGTCAACAAACAACAGGAATCGGCAGAAGTACGTGGAGAGGATGACAGTAGGGGCCCACCACGTCAGCGTATGGAAAAATAAAATGCTTCCTCCTAGTGTTTTCCTGACATCTGGGACCCACGACATTGTGAGCGTATATAGTCAATAGACAAGAGAACAGCACAAGATCGGCTGACACCTGGGACGTAGCTACTCGAGCAGTACTTTTTTTGTTGGGTATTGTTGAGACGGAGCAGGGTTTGAACTGGGCTGTGGCCCGTCTAGCCCAGGCTTATATTTTATGTTCACCATGTGACCAGCCCAGCTATTTTTTCTTTGCGAAAATGAGCCCAATTTATTTTTTCTGAAGAATACCCAATCCAGGCCTACTTATTTTTCTACGCCTTGATGGGCTGCAACTCTTTCAAGACGCCTGCAAATCTTGAAAGTAATATGAAATGGGTTGTAAATATAAAAACAGATGACAAATTGGCAATTACTTTATAATTTCTGAATTTTATTACATTTTCAGATTCCTATTTCACTGGGCATTAACCTAATTTAAATATATCTTCAAAGTACTTTAAATTTGGCTGGACATTTCAGTATTAAAAATAGTTTGGAACCCACAGAAATATGTGAAATTGGCCCTGGCCAACCAAAAAAAACGACTGCAATAAATTGCATAAGAAGTTGCCATGAGCTATATATAAATTATTAAAAAAACAGGGAGTGGTCTGACTTGTGGGCCTGTTTAGTTGACGCGTATGCAAGATTTTTTTAGTTATTATATACGTCAACAAACGATTCTAGCAGACGTAACCGTTGGATGTCAATCCAACGACCGTGGTGTTTCTTCAATCTCTGATCTTCTTGCTCCAGCCGCCAAAGCAGCGCTGGCGGGACCGCCTACTCCCGCCTCCTGTGGCCGGCTGTGCTGCCGCGCAGGCCTCAGCGCCCCCTACTACTCCCACCGCTAGCCAGGGCTTCCCTCTAATCACCCACACCCCCTGTTATTCTGCGGCGACGGCAGCCTCACACCGCAGCCGAACCGGTGAACGCTCGTACTCCTCTCCGTGTGGGCATCCACTGCCGCGTATTCCCCGGCTCCACGTCATCCCCTTCCTATGCCTCGCTGTCGTCCACCGCCGTGGTGCTCTCGGTGTGGCGTGGTCAATGTGGTCAAACAACCGACTTCCATCGGAAGAGTAATGTACGTGGAGAGGCTGACAGCTGGGTCCACGGCAGCCGCAAGGAAGTGCCTCCTTATTATGTGGAAAATAATTATTCCTCCACCTGACAGCGGGGACCCACCGGATGGGCCACCAGTATTTTGTGAAAAAAATCGTTTCCCCCTGACTGCTGGGACCCACCGGATGGGCCACCATATTTTGTGAAAAAAACGTTGCCCCGCTGTCAGCTCGGACCCACCGGAAGTGCCTCCTTATTAAGCACAAAAAAAATGAATACTCCCCCGGCTAGCTGGGACCCACCTTGGTGGGAGGCTGACTTGTGGGCCTACTAAGTTGACGGGGACGAAGGGCTTTGTCAACTTAGTCAATATGAATGATTCTAGCTCAAGTGATCGTACGATGTCCATCCAACAGCCGTAGTGCTTCTTCAACCTCTGGTCTTCATGCTCCAGCTACCCAAAGCAGCGCCGGTCGTGCCGCATGCTCCTGCCTCCCGTGGCCGGCTGTGCTGCCGCGGAGGCCTCACCGCCCCCTACTATTCCCACCGCTGGCTAGGCCCTGTGGCGACGGCAGCCTCACACCGCAGCCGAACCAGTGAACCCTCATACTCCTCTCCGCGCGGGCTTCCACTGCCGCGTCTTCCCCGGCCCCGCGTCGTCCACTTCCTAGGCCTCACCGTCGTCCACCGCCGTGGTGCTCTCCGCGCGGCGTGGTCAATATGGTCAACGACCGACTTCCATCAGAAGAGTACTGTGCATGGAGACGCTGACAGCTGGGTCCACGGCCGCAGCAAGGAAGTGCCTCCTTATTACGCGCAAAATAATTATTCCTCCACCTGACAGCGGGGACCCACCAGACGGGCCACCGTATTTCATGAAAAAAAACGTTTGCCCCTGACTGCTGGGACCCACCAGCTACATCTTCGCACGCAAGGAAGTGCTTGACAGTCGGGATCCACCTGGTCGAAGCGTACGTAGCGTTGTCATTCTGGTCGCGAACGTGTACGTACATATATACTGGTCGATGTAGAGGCGCGCACGTGTCGTAGTAGAGGCGCGCATGTAGCATGTACACGTACGTACATCGGCCAGGGTGCAAGAAAGAAAATACGGCCACGTATGTGTACATATGGGCGGGGTCTCGAACGCCTACTCGCGCATACGTACGGCCAGGGCTCGTGTACATGGCTGGGTCGGAACGGAGAAACAGTGTCATCGTCGTGTTCATGGGGAGGCAACGGAATGCGTCATGTTCATGGGGAGGCAACGGAATGCGTCATGTTCATGGGGAGGCAATGGAATGCGTCGTGTTCATGGGGAGGCAACGGAATGCATCGTGTTCATCGGGAGGGCTTGGACGGAACATGTGATGGAAACGAGGCCTGGCGTACCGCAGAACGGAGGAAACGGCCTTGTGTTCGACCGGCCACGTTCAAAACGGGATCATGTTCATCGGGAGGGGTCTGGCATACCGCAAAACGGACAAAACGGACCTCCTATGGTCAAAACGGGGGTCCTGTTGATCGGGAGGGGTGTGGCGTACCGCAAAACGGACGAAACAGACTTGTGTTGGAGCGCTACGGTCGAAACGGGGGTCCTGTTCATCAGGAGGGGTGTGGCGTACCGCAAAACGGGACTCCACGAGATACTGTTCATATCCACCGTCGACCCCCTCCAGCCTCCACGAGCTACTGTTCATCCACTGTCGACCTCCTCCTGCCTCCACCTGCAACTGTTCATCCATGGGCTCCTGTTCATCCAGCCTCCACCGCGCGCTACTCCACCGGCTACTGTTCAACCAGCCCTCTCCACGGGCTCCTGTTCAACCAGCCCTCCACGGGCTACTGTTCATCCCGCCCTCCACCGTTTACTGTTCATCCTGCCCTCCGCGGGGTGGTCCTGTTCATCCAGCCCTCCACGGGGTCCTGTTCATCCAGCCCCAACCGGCTCGATCGATCGGGGTCCTGTTCATCCAAAGGCAACACCACGGGGTCCTGTTCATCCACCCCCATCGGGAACTGTTCATCCAACCCCCCCCCCCCCCCCCCCCCGCAACGCTGACTGTTCATCCAGAGGCAGTATCGATCGGCTTCAGTTAGCAGCAGTAGCGAAGGAATCGCTCGATCGGGTTCAGTTAACAGCCATCGATCGATCGCTCGGGTTCAGCAACGCGTAGCGTGCAGTGCAATCGCTCGGGTTCAATTAGAGCCCAATGCCTCGCTCGGGTTCAGTTAGAGCCAATGCCTCGCACACACGCGTGTACGTGTACGAGAGAAGCGCGCATCGCTCGGCCCCCGACCTCCCACCGTAACTAGGAACTCCCCGAAATTTTCCTCGCCCTCGTTTCTACAACGGTTTTTTTTGTCATGGACGGCCCAAAGAATGTCATGCAGCTGCGTCTCCGGCCCGCCCAGGACGAAAAGTCCATTTTCTGTCATGATGTTTTCATAGAAGTAGGAGCCCACCACATCTTTGATGATACCGGGTTTTGTCACAATTATCGTCATAGAAGTGTCATATGTATGACAGAAATTTTTTTCGTTCGGCCCAAAATGTCACGGATGTGTCTTTTTTTGTAGTGTTAGGCGAAGCCCTGCGCCAGTAACTTCATCATCAGCATCAACATGTCATCGTGCTAAGGAAACTCTCCCTCATCCTCAACTGGATGAAGAGCTCAAGGGACGTCATCGAGCTGAACGTGTGCTGAACATGGAGGTGCCGTACGTTCGGTGCTTGGACTGGTTGAATCGCGAAGACGTTCGACTACATCAACTGCGTTACTAAACGCTTCCGCTTTCGGTCCACGAGGGTATGTGGACACACTCTCCCCTCTTGTTGCTATTCATCACCTAGATAGATCTTGCGTGATCGTAGGAATTTTTTCGAAATACTGCGTTCCCCAACAACGCCTTCATCTCCTCCCGATCTAGTTTCCATCCAATCCATTCTCTGGGTTGCGGTGTGAATCACTCGGGAGGGACCGGTTCAGGGTGTTCACTTGTGGATTGACCGCCGGAGTTCCTCATGGCGCGTACCAAGCAATGCGGCCCTACTCCTTCTTCCCGGGGTATGGCTGCTATCCACTGCATAAGCCCAAGGGGATTGATGATTGTTTGCCCCTTGTTAAGCCTGCCACTCAGCTCATTGAGGAGGAACATGGGTATCCACCCAATGAGTTATCCATCTTCAAGTCACCCTACTACATTCTCTATCAGTGTGTGCTTTGCACACTCTATCCTAAGAAGGGAGATCGTTCAAGGGCTCGCAACTCTTGCATTGACTTTATGGTTCGTATGCACAAGACGCCTTCCAAGCCTCTTGACATAGCCCATTACATTTAGCATGAGATTTGTGTCTCCAGCTTCTTTTAGACGCGCCAGTTCCCTCATGCTCTATTCATTCAGGCGCTCATTGATCACACTGCTCCTTTTGAGGTTGCAAAGACGGCAGTGCATGCCATTTGGAAACCTCCTACTCATATGCGCATGGCAGCTCCTGCACCATCTGCTGCACCCCGTCCGCCTAGGAAGTCTGCTAGTGGGTCACAAACCATGGGTTCCTCCATGCCCTCCTCCTCGACAGCGCATCGTGGCCGTCTTGCCTCGTTTCTGGGCAAGGCTCAGTCTTCTATCATGAAGGCTATCACATTTAACTTTCAAAAAATCATGATGTTCAGAAGCGTCTTATCATCTCCAAGAATCAGCTCAAGCAGCACCTTCGCGACCATGGGAGTCTCGTGAGTGATGATGATCCTATTCCCACGGCACCATCCACTTCCACCTTCGGGTTCCCGTCTCATGATGAGTACGTCGAGTTCTTTGATGATGATGACATCCGCTAGGAGTGATTTCTATGGAGCTCTTCTAGTTCTTCGCCCCTTTTTGCATGTTGCTATCAAAGGGGGAGAAGTAGTATCTTAGTTGGGTCAACTATATGTTCGCTATTATTCTAACTCTTTATGTATGCTACATTTGGTACTTAATCGTTTGAGCCTATGTTGTTATCATTGTGGCTATGGATTGTTGTTGTGGTTGTTTCATATGTGCATGTCATATCTTCCTATATTTTTGGGCTACATATGCTTCCATGAGAATGTGTGCTGCACATCCTAACCTAATCATCTCATGCACACAATAAGGGGGAGCTAACGAAAATAGGAACATATATTGTATTATGCTCCCATGATTGACAATGCTAAATTTATTTATTGCATCTATGATACTACATGTATGATTGTCATCAACAAACAAAAAGGGGGAGATTGAAAGTGCAATCATGCCCTTACATCATGTTTTGATGTTGATGACAATATACATGTAGGGGACTAACTATGTTCGTCAAGTGAATCTCAGGTGTTAGTCCCCGGTTCATCAAATGTGTGTTGATCGTGAACATACGAAGTTCATTTTACTCAAGGAAGAAGTATCAAAACGGAGTTGATTTTACTCAAGGAAGAAGTATCAAAAAGGTTGCATAATTGTTTTCTTGAGTATAGGATCCTACACTATTAAGAGGGGATTGGTAGGGTTAGTAAAAGACATGCTCATGACACAAAACTCCTTCTTTAGATCTATCACTATTTTCTCTAGCTTGTTCTGCCTCTAGCCCTGCCGGATGTCCGGGCCGCACACCAGATATTCGGCCCGCATGCCGGATATATGAACTCAGCTATCTAGAGAACACTTGCACTGGTTCTGTCTTCCGGATGTCCGGCCCTCCATGTCGGATGTCCGGGCTCTCCATGCACCCCGGATTTCCTAGATTCCTTGCCGGATATCTGGCTCATGCTATCCAGGGGGCTGTTCGACTAGGTGAACTTGCCGGATGTCCGGCCACGTGCCGGATGTCCGGGCTTTCCTGTGTCACCGGATGTCCGGGCTTTGCCCCGGATGTCCAGCCCCTCTGCTTCATCCTCTGCTTTCTGCTTTACGGTGGTAGTGCTACACTAGGTCGGATGTCCGGCCCCTGTCACGGATGTCCGGCCTACCCTGTCATTTGCACTACAACGGCCATATTTGCTCTCACACCATATATAGCCCTCTTCCCCCATGGGAGAGGGTTGACCATTCACTTTGAGCAAACCCTAGAACACATTTCACTCTCTCTCACTCTTCCACACCAAATCTTAGATCCCTAAGGGATTTGAGAGAAGTTGTCCGCCCAAGTGATAGATCCACTCCTTCCCCATCTTTGCACCAAAGGAATTTGTGATTTGAGGAAGTCTTGATCTTTTCCCCATCGTTCTTGTTACTCTTGGAGGTTGGAGACTCCTAGGCGGTAGGAGTCTTTCGGAGAGGAATCGACCATTGTGATTATCCTTGGAAATGGTTGTGAGGGTTTGGAGACCACCCCAAGGAAGTGAACATCGGCATACATCCTCGTCGCTCGGAGTTGCGGTTATTCCTAACCCTAACTCTCTACTTGTGGTTACTTGTCTCTTAGCACCTACTTATATCATATTGTTCTTGTTTACTCACATATTTGTGTTACTTGTTTATCTTGCTTAGCTCTTAGCATCATAGTTGCAATTGTTAGGCTCACTTTCATATTCCGCGTTATTGCCTAAAATTGCTAAGTAATAATCAAAATTTGTAATTGTACCTATTCACCCCCTCTAGGTCCATCTCGATCCTTTCAGCTGGGCCGGCCCATTAAGCGCGTCAGGGGTTGGCTTTGGGCCGCCCTAGTCTCGGTTCAACACTTAACGCGGCACACTGCACCCATCTCGAACACACTGTCTTAGCTGAGCTGGTCCAAGCGAGCCATAGACACTGCATCGGTGCGCAAGCGAGGACGGCACACCCAATTTTTTGTTTAACTAGTGGACCCGTTGTGCCAAATGACGCAAAGACCCGTTGAATCCACGTGCACAAAATCCATGGTTTAATTGGTTTAGTTCTGGGCGAACACATATGGTAACAAATTTAAGAACGCCCATTGCACCAAATGGATGGAGTATATTTAAAATCATGAGTGCTTTGAAAATATTTGTTTGTGTTGATAAAATTAGGTTTTGGCAACCACTTAGGATGCCAAATGCCACAAGTCATATTTCAAACCCGAAGTGTTTGAAAATGTTTGTAATTGTCAATAAAATTTGATTTTATGAACCACTTAAGTACCAATTCAAACCCTTTAAAAACCCCTTAGATGCCAAATGATGCAAAGTCCCAATTTAGAACAAGAGTTATCTAACATGTTTTACATTTATCCTTTAAATCTAAGTGTTAGATACAATTTCACTACACATAGAAAATTTCAAGCTTAAAAACAACGATATATTCAAAAGAAATAACTTGATAGGAAATTATGCCTATTGCTAAACCACAACTTGACAGCATTAATGTATGTATATATATATCACCAAGTCATATGTCCATAATAAAAAATCAAGTAAAATGGATCCACAAAACAATTTAGTTTCAGAGCATGATTTTTTTAACATGTCAACGGCAGGCTTACATCTGCCTGAACTTTATTACCAACTGAAGAAGCCATTACAAGAGTTCAGAATTACATAAGGAGAGAGGTGGTATTGAAGGGGAAGATTACAAGTTAAGGTACAAAAACTATAATCTCTTAGCAAAGTGGGACAACATAGAGGACCAAGCATTGAGCAGAGTCCGTTTTGGAATACTTTTGCAGCGATGCGCCCAAAGGTGGAGATCGTCTGCAGCTGCCCTGGCAATGGAGTGAAGACCTTGGTGCTCGGCTCGAAATACCATTGCATCGCGTCATTTCCAGATGTTCCATAGAATGGCCATGAGCACCATGGAGCAGGTTTAATTTGTCAGCTGGTCGCTCGTGTGCAGAATACTGATCTATCCTTTTCTCCGTATCTTTTTTCTTCTCCGAACTTGAGTATGATGCCTTTCTCCTATTCATGGCTCTTGACAGACAATTTTCGAACTATCATAGTTAACTTTTCATTCTGTGAGAAATCTGTAATGGGTCTTAACCAATGTCATCACCAAAGTTTATGAGGGAAAGAAAGCGTTGTAACTGGATTGTTGCTTTTTCAGTTTCAAGTTAGCATTTCTAGACTTTTATGGTAATTAAAGCTCGTATATTGTTTTCAAAAGCAAAGCTAAGAATGAAGTACACAATATTGTAAATGGGAAAGTAGAAAAATCAAATCATATACTCTGACACATATTGCAGAAAGAGAAGCGTGAAGCACACTTCCTTGAAATTTGAACACAAGTGAACATTCCTTTCTGTTGAGCCTACTATTTATCTTTTTTTGAAAAGGAGGATGACCCCCTGCCTCTGGATCAATTGATGCATACAACCATATTATAAAATGAAAAAATAACAAAGTCTTAAGGTCCAAAGAAGCTCATAAACTAGCACTAGTACGCGTTGGTCCTAAAAATGGTTTTTAACCCCTTTCCGTGATGGCATTTGGAACCGTCGCCAAGTGAGTGTGGGAGATAGGGGGGTCCTTCCCACACGACCCAAAAACCGTCGGGGATATGCCCTCCTGGCACACACGCTCGGCAAAATGAGTTCGTGTGCGATCGGAGAGCGTTCAAATACGGAAATACATACAGTAGAGCTAAAAAATACAATTACACGACGAAAATGTTTCCGGTCGCTAGTACATCCCACACAGTCAGTCCCCGCTAAACGTTTCTGTTCGTATCTACATCCCTCACAGTCGCTCCAAGGAAAATGTTTCCGTTCACAGGTACATCACACATAATTTTTCCCGTAAAATTGTTTGCTTTATTGAATGTATCACACACGGTCCATAGAAGAAACTGTGTGGCAAAGGCTATCCATCACACACCGTTTTTATGTGGTAAACTTTTGCGCAAGGTGGCCTAACGCAAACAGTTTTCAAGAGAAAGTCATGTGTGATTGTTCATTGTTCCAACACGGTTTATTCCTCGAAACTGTGTGTGTTGCCTGAGGTCATCGCCCACGGTATTTTTTCAACAACCGTTTGCAATAGCAAAACCCAATTAGCAGGCTAATTCACAAATTTGCATTATTATCAATAATCCATTTATTAATCTAATTGACATTCATATTAAGCACATAATATATTTCATTTCCATATTAAGGAAGCATAATTTCATAATTGAAATACATCAGAGTACAACATGATATATCTTCAGCACTCAGCTACCCCATTACACAACTGCACCAGCACCAAGTTTCACATGCAACATGTAGAACCTTTCGAAATTAGCATCATAGATGGTATATAGACATATGCATCTTATCTGGAAAACTGCTGAAGTGGAAGGCCAATATTGAGCCTTCATTCATGTTGAAGGTCTTTGCAACTTTATGCCAGTGCCTGTGGATGATTGACTGTCCGTCCTTTGTCCTCTTCAGGAACACTTCAATATTGAACCGTGGGTGTTGTATGAAAACCTTCCTCGCCTCCTGACCATAGAGGTGGGTTGAGAGGTAATCATCAGTGAACTGCTTTGGAAAGGCCTGAAAACAAGGATGTGCATAGATATCTTCTCTATATTGGAAATGGGGCAAAGGAATAAAAAAGGCAAGGTATAATAGTTAGTACCATCTTGTAGTGAACTGATGTCTTCTTCATTGTGCAGATAAAGATCTTGTTGTTTTTTGTCGCTAATTTCTTTATCCTAACAATCTTTCTAAGTTTCTTGATTTGATTGATATTCATGGACAACTCATTTCCCCATATGCAAAAAGGGTCAAATAGTGGGTCAAACCCTCTGACAGCAGGACCTACATGTGCAACACCAAATTGTTAAAAACCAAAATATTTGAATGGTTCCTACAATTGCACAATAATGTGCTATTAGACAAGGGACCATGCACGTGCTAACCTCGATTGTAAACCTCAGTGCTTCCCATTGTTTTCCTGCAACACATATAAGGTAGTTAGTCATCAGGTTAAGTATTTACTACAGCCAAATTCAATTTATTCCTCACATCGTATACAATAAAAGAATGCACCCACAACTATTGAACATCGCATTGCAGAATTGAACAAACAGTTAACTAAACACCACAACACAAATGAACCAAACGTGAACTGAGCACCACATTGCACAATGTATAACCAAACCAAGCATGCTTGACAACTTGGAAATATAGCAATTGTATTCGTTTCTCATGTATTTTGTAAAGATAAATTCGATTTATTTCTCACATGGAAGACAATACAAAATTGCAGCCTGAAGAATTGAACATCACATTTGTAGAATTGAACCAAACAGTTAACTGAAGACAACAACTAATTAACAAAATAGTTAATAAGTGAGCACCACACTGCACGACATATAGAACATATACACTAGAGCAACAGATTGCATGGTAAAATTAGATAGCACAATTCACTAGAATTTATGAAGGAAATGCAGGAGCAGCACAGGCAACGGGTAAACCGAGCATGATTAACCAACGTAGCTAGCAAATGGCAAGGTGCTCCCCCAAGATCTGGCAGCCATCGCGACCTCATCTGTGCATGCGGCCGCGATTTGCTTCTCCGCTGCCAAATGCTCCTTGAGATCCTGGCTATACTACGTGCACCATGGCTTAGGGCTGCACTTATTTGGTGGAGGGGTCGGTGATTTGGGTGGAAGGTGTCGCGCTCGCACCGATGGTCGGGGCATGTGGGATGTGGAAGGAGGAGGAGGAGGATGGGGGTCGAGTGTGGATTACCTGCCTGGATAGACGAGGCCGAGTAGCGTGAAGGAGGGTCGCTGACGAGGAGGCGGCGCTGCAAGCAAGGAGTGAGATTTCAACTTGGAAAGTAAGGCGGAAACAGGGGAAATGTGGCTTTTGATAAGGGGGAGGGGGCATGGAGGTAGATTTCCGCGGAAGCCAAAAATTTGGAATCGCTTCAGCGAAAAAACTAGCGCGCAAAGTGTTATCAGACCCGGTCCCTTATTCAGAACTGCGTACAATATGTGAACATCACAAATGATTCAGATAGCATAACCGTGTGTGATGAGTTTGAACGTCAAAAATTTTGGTTCGAATTTCCCTAGTTACAGTGGTCATCCACATCATTGCATAATTTGGGTACACAAAGGAGACTAACTTCTTAATCGAGCAAGTTCAGCAATTAAACAGAGCTAGCTGACCTAAACATTACTCTAACAAATTAAAGACCGGCGCTCTTAATTAAACAAAACGAAGAGTACTACAACGACTGGTGCTCGTCGATCTCCTCCGCCTCCATGTCCAGCTCGCGCCCGACGGTCTCCTGGGGAAGGGGCTCCATGGCATCCATCGCACCATACTCGGCAAGCATCCCGCCATCCGCATCTGCCATCTCTTTGGAAAAGCACTACAGGAAATATGTCAACTAGTGACCTTCTGTCAGTGACCCTGAAAGAATTGGTCATAGATCTATGACCATTTCAGACCAATTGGTCAAAAGCTATTCGGGGGGCTCCAAACCCTAAACTATAACGACCATTTTGGTTAGAAAGGCCGTAATTTCCTTACACAAAATGGTCATAAAGCAGATAGCACTGGTTTGCTGCCTTATTTCTAGCTGATCATGACCAATATAGATGGTCATAACCTTGTAAATTGTGGTGGGTTGCTATGACTAGGCGCCACCTCATCAGTTTTGCCTATGTGTCTTGTCCATGTGGCAGTTTTTGCCCTAGGTTGTGAAGCAACCTATATTTCTGTCATTCCCAAAATTCCCAAAAAATTCTCATAAATTTTTGGGTCATATCTTTTTCAAATATGTAAAAAACCTTCCTTTCCTAGTTCAAAAATAATTCAAGAATATTCATTTTCCTATTTTGTTCAGAACAACAGTTTGTGAAGGAAGTACCACTTTGGCATGTCCAAATAGTATCCATTTTCTACAGTGCTTTCCTATGCCCAAATAACCATCCTCCGCCAAATGCCAGCTCAATCCATTCATCATTTTGAGCCCAGCTTCAACATTCATATTTATGTCCAGTGTGGTGCTTTGCAAAGCAAGTACCACCTAGGCTCCTCCTTTTGATCTAAAAATTTGTGAAGATGGTCTTCTTACTAACCGATCATCCTCAGCCAAAACACACGCCCATTAGCCATGTACATTTCCCGTACCGCTAATCAAACACTTGGCTGCTAATTCATGTTTGAGCATCGATCGGTCTCCTCGTGCGAATCTTATGTTGTAATTTTCTTCCTAGCACCTACCTGGGGAGTGCCCAACCCACTAGACATGCCTAGGCTGCCCAGAACACATGGCAACGCCACGGTCACGCGGTGACCACGCAGCGGGCATGCGAGTTTACGCGCTCTAGAGTTGGGGGCCTGGGCCACCGCCCAAACCTCGACGTATCGCCACCAAACCATGTATTTATGATTAAATAGGTACTTATGTAACTATAAATGATTTTTTGAAAAAATAAATAGTAAACTATGAGGCAGCTGCAGTTCAAATTTGACCCGCTTCCAACTGAATCGGCGGGAATTTGTCGTTTTCACCAGAGGTGGATCAAAACTTTTGACACAAAACTATTTTGTCAATTGTGCCTTAAATATGGCCTAGTATTTTAGAAAATTTATTTGGTCCAATTTTGCAACAAATATATGGTAGGTCCTTCACAAAAAAAAACTCATTTCAGGCACTCGGAAAATTGAAAATGTATTTTCCGTGCAAAGAAAATGAAAACTCCCTTAGGCAACATTGTTTGGAATTCCAAGATGCACCCTTGTGCACAATATGAGATCATTTGAACAAACTATGCCAAGAATGTGGCCATAAGATTGATCATTTCGCTTGAAAGCCATCAATCTTCACGCATGATAGCTCATTTCTGAGAACACTTTTTTAAAATAAGTGCCGTACTACAAGTTTATTATTTTTCTTGGAAACATGGTCACATATAATGACACAATGCGAAGGTTTTCCAATTTTTCTGGTAACTTGGTCACATATAATGATACAATGCGAAGGTTTTCCATTTTTTTGAATTTCTTTGAATTTTCTATGCCCGTTTCAAAATGCGGTCAAAACGGCGGGCTGGATTGTTCCTAGCTAGTGGTTGAATGTTGGAAAACTTTTGATGTTTCTCTGATTAAATAGATACTTATGTACCTATAAATGATTTTTGAAAAAAATAAAGAGCAAACTATGAGGAAACTGCAGTTCAAATTTGACCCGCTTCCAACTGAATCGGCAGAAATTTGTCTTTTTCACGAGAGGTGGATGAAAACTTTTTACACCCAACCATTTGGTCAATTGTGCATTAAATATGACGTAGTATTTTATAAAATTGATTTGGTCCAATTTTACAACAAATTTATGGTAGGTCCTTCACAAAAAAACTCATTCCGGGCACTTAAAATGAAAAATAAATTTCCGTGCAAAGAAAATGAAAACTCCCTTAGGCAACATTGTTTGGAATTCCAAGATGCACCCTTGTGCACAATATGAGATAATTTGAACAAACTATGCCATGAATGTGGCCATAAGATTGATCATTTGGCTTGAAAGCCATAAATCTTCGCGCATGATAGCTCATTTCTAAGAACACTTTTTTAAAATAACTGCCGTATTACAAGTTTATTATTTTTCCTGGCCACTTTATCTTATATAATGACACAATGCGAAGGTTCTCCATTTTTTATTTTTTTAGTTTGAATTTTTTATGCCCCTTTCAAAATGCAGTCAAAATGGCGAGCATGACCGTTCGTAGCTAGTTTGTTGAATCTTGGAGTGATGATATTTTGGAACAAACATTTTTTAGGTTCTTCACAAAAAAACCATTTATGCACTCGGAAAATAGAAAAAGATTTTTTTATGCAATAAAAATTAAAGCACTGTTTGGCAACATTGTTTGCTATTTCAAGATGCACACTTATGCAAATACGAGATCATTTTGACGAACTATGCCATCGTTATATTTTTAAAAAGAATTAGGGATTTGACTCCAATTTTTTGAAATTCAAGCGCGAGACAGCCGACCAATGAGACGCGAGGAATCACCTTCACGCGGATTATCAAATTGGACGCAATATGAGCTGTCTATCGCGCACCCATCCAACGGTGGAGATTCTCCCGAGTAACAAAAACCCTAACCCACCCACCCACCCTCCTCGATCCCCGTGGCCGCCACCCCCACCCACCCACTCCTGACCCACCCTCTCGGCCTCTTCCCCTCCCCTCGATCCCCCAGATCCGATCGACCCAGATCCGATCGGCATGCCCCGCCGCCACCCCCACCCACCCGTCGTTGATCCACCCTCGCGCTCGGTAGCGCCGCCCTCCTCCTTCTCTCTGCATTCCATGGTCGGCACCACAGCCTCGTCTCCACGGCTGCTCCACAGCGCCTCTCATGACCGCGCCTGCAGCATGACGACGGCGATGCTCCGAGAACTTGACGCCACGCTCCGCCGTGGCTCCTTCACCGTCCGCCGCTCCTCCGGGCTCTGCACCTCACCAACTCCCCCTTTGTCACGACCTCTCGTCCACGCTAGAGGCAGCCACGTCCTCGATGGTTGCTGCTGGATTCTACCCCTCCAAGTTGCTCAGACGCCTCCCCAACAAGGCTGCTGCCATCACCAAAAGCCAGGATGAAAGCCAGGAAGCCCTACACCATCACCAAAATCCCAGGAGATCTGAACCGAGCCCGAGCACGACAAGTTCCTCGAGGTGCTGCAGCTGTGAGTCGCCCCCTGCCCCCCAATCCCCGCCCTACTCTTCGGTAACTAACGGTGTCGGTCGGGGGATTAGATTATGTCGATTCCTAATTGGTTTTGCTTGCTGGCCGAATTGGCTTGGTTAGATTTCTACATAATCTCTATAGGGGGATCCGTTCATGGCTAGCAGAGGTCGAGCATATACTAACAAAAGACATAGTACGTGTTTTATTCGATGTATGTTTTAAAGCATGGGGGAGTTTTTATTTTACTTTCTGTAAGTTATGATTCATGTCTAACTGATGTATCACCCGGATTGTATACTTTTGGGTTTTGGTTGGAGTGCATGCTGTATGTATATCCGTAGCTGGGAAGAGAGAGGGGGAAAAGTGATTTTGATAAGGAGTTCAGCTACATTTATGTTAGTTATAGGTAGCGAGTATGTAACTGACAGTACTATGAAGCGATTCATCTCTTTCTTTTTGTCTGTTATTATAGTTTTGATCATGATTGGAAAAAGATAGAAGCAACGCCGACCACTTGTGGTGGTCCGAACCTCCGGGCGCCGCAGCACCACGCCGTCCTGACACCGACCCAGTCGCAAACGGCGGCCATCTCTGGTATGTAATATATGTCTTCAACCTATAACAGAATTGGATCTTGTTATCAGTATGTGCGGAATGCTGTGGGTCAAGTCAATACTTAGCATTGGCTGACTATGAGTAACTCAGAAATTAGACATGCGAACTGCAACGTATCTCAGTAAGTTTTGAAGAGAAGAGAAACATCACCTGTCCATCTGAGTGCAGATATTTTTCTCTGCTCCAGAATTCCTAAGATTTTTCTTGTCTTCCAAACTAGAGTTGGTCCAACATAGAACTATATTGCTTTAGAGTTCAATTCAGAAGGAGATTGATCATTCCCAAATCAGACACACCAGGAGTCTATCTCACCTGTCGCTGCATTGTTTTGATCGCAGGGAACCAGGCTCTCAAAACCGAGTCAAACTCCAACAGCGAGTCATTGGTCGAGATAGGGGGCGGCCGATGCAAGCGAAGCAGCGAGTCATCAGATACCAGGTTTATAAGAAGGTATGCAGAGATCGAGTCTGGGTCCAGTTATTATCAGGATACAACATAGAAACCTACACTACCAGTAGTAGTATGAATCTAAGAACTCACCCTGTTTGTCTGATCTTTGCAGCTGCTAGATTTGAGTGGTATCCTCACTGTATTCTTCTGTGGTATTGTGATGTCACATTACACCTGGCATAACGTGACAGAGAGAGTTACAACAAAGTAACCTTAGTTCTTAGTCTGTGTTATTTCAATATAAGCAATCTTCTGTTTAGTCAAAAATTGTTGTAGGTGCTACTACGAGTAGTGCTTGTAATTTTGATTTGCTGTACCAATCATCAATTAATTCCCTGGTTACTACTATGTAGGGGATGTTACTGTTCAGTCAAAAACCTGCATTGCAAGATATACTGCAGTGCATGTCCTTGTGGTACTATGGGGTTTATTAGCTGTTTGGAGATGTACTCATATTGTGCCATGTATTTTATTACCTATATGATTACACATGTCAGTTTTATTATCAAAATCTGAACTGTAGTAGTCATAATATTGGGCTGTTGGGAGCCTCACCTTTTTGTGCACAATACATTTAGCAGACATATCCACACTCAGTGCTTATGAAATAGCTATGTGTCCTGCACAATAAGTGCTTATTCATTTGGTTTTCCCTAAACTTTGTTTGTATGCTTGAGAGCAAATTTAGTTGATTCTTTGACGGAGCACTAAGACTATGCGTGGATCATTTTTTAAGATCTAAAACTGCTCGTCGTTCCTGTGATGATGTAGTTTAGTAGATCTCAATTGAATCATGACATCTGGTGCAATCCTTGGTGAAAAACTGTATGGGTAAATGATCACTAAACTAAGGAGGCTTAACCTGATAATAACTGGTGCATGTATATGTTTGGGTGCTTGTCAATTAGAGAATTTCTGTGTTACCATGCCTGTATTATGTGCTAGTGTAGCTATACTGATGCTCTGGTTTTCATCCGTGCAGTAGAGGACAAGGGCGTCATGGCCAACCAAGGCGCATGGTGCTCGCAAGTGGTGAACAAAGGCTGTTTGACATCGGCACGGAGGAGGACGGGCACGGACGGGGGAGGACAGAGCACCTCTCTTCTTCCAGGTTCTTCTCCTTATCTTCACTTAATGTATATGCCTATGCTGCAACTCACCCATGGTTTGTTTGTCCTGCAGGTTAGTGAGCAGCTTCAGGAGGAGTTCAAGCACGACCACCAAGAGGCACCACCGCAGCAACAGGTAGCACGTCCATCTCCACCTCCCTCTCCCTCTGCTCCCAATCCTTTTTATTATATTATGTTGAGTACAATCTGAACCCCCTGATGTGACACAAGTATATGCACATGCTATGGTTTAAGTGTTGCTTGTGTATGGTAAATAGGTTGAGCACCCACCGCTGTTTGATACTATTTTGTTTAGGATTCTATTGCTCTATGTGTGTAATCTCCAGACCATGATCAAGCATACACACATGGTTGATTTGCATGGAACGATTACTACTCACTAAAGAAGGAAGCGGACTTCTTCACATAAAGGAAGATATGTCTGTTTTAGTAATATAAACAAATAAAACAAGATTGTTTGCATACAATCAGATCATTCTCACTTATTAGTTGAGTTCTAAGTACGTAGAATCTTTAGTTCTCTGGTTATATTATAGTCGGAATTATACTGTGTGACTGAGTTCTGTTGGGAGTGTGCATGATTTTATCCATAGCCGGCACTATGGATAGAGCTTTGCGTGTAATCTGGAGTTGTTCCCGTTATTGTTCTATCCATTTATTGGTGTTACATGTGTAGCCAGTAACCAGGACATGCACTTGTGCCATGCATATTCATATAGTCTCTATTGTCTTGTATGAATATCTCATTTTAACTAGCTCGGCTAAGAAAGCTTGGTACTAGCTGAAATCTATTTATCATTATATAAAGAATTGTCCTTTACTCCTTCACTACTTTTTTGAATGGAATGTTCATATTATATTGGCTCTAGTTTTTCTAATTCTTCTTAGCCGATTCATGTAACAGGGCGACTGTGGAAGGCATGTTGTATTTCTGTCAGCCCAGTCCTGACTATGTCTATCTGTGAGTCCGACATTTGATCGCTGTTGAAGGAGCTCCATGCTGAAGAAGAAAACACTTGTAGAGCTTGTAACATTACTTGGAGAGCTTGTAAAGTACTGTAGAGCTTTGCATTTGTAGAGCTTGTAAAGCATTATATACATTAGAGCTTGTATTACGTGTCATTTGTAGAGCTTGTAGTAAATCTGGCTATTGTTATTTGAATAAATATGTGTGTTTTCTGCTTGCCTATTTAAATACTGGTTATTTATTACTATGAAATCCAAATATGATGTCAAATTGAAATATGAAGAATCTGAGCCTAATAGCTGGGACCCATTTATCAGAACCTGACAAGTGGGACCTGTTTGACTAATCAACCCATTTTATAAAAAAAGAAAACTAAAACTGCTGGTACAAAAAGGCCATGGCCCAGAAAATAAAAAGGCCAAATTGTAGGGCTTGGCCCGTGTAGTTCACCAAAATTAGCAGCAAAAAAATATAAATGGGCTGAATTGTTGGGCTAGGCCCATGTAGAAAATCGAATTGGACCGGGCTGATTCTTGTGCCACATCAGATTGCCATGTCGGATGCCTACGTGGCCTCGGGAGGCTGCTAGTGACCAAAACAAAAAATAGGCATATTTTGGTCGTAAACGTCTACGACCTTCTCACAGAGAAGGTCGTTAAATTCAGTTTACGAACGCCAGCTTTTGACCTTCTGTTTTTGGTCACAAAAAGGTCGCAAATGAAAAACAATGACCTTTCAGTGACCAATAGTCAAGGTCACAAGTTGACATATTTCTTGTAATGAAGGCCGCCAGGAGCTGGGCGTGGGCGGACGTGATCTGGGCTTGGACGGGCTCCGTTGTCGCAAGGTATGCGGCAGAGGAACGGACGGCTGCTCGAACGCTCTCGGCAATTGCCAGCTCTTCGGCCATGGGTTGCCGACTGTTGTCGGAGAAGCTTCGTTCGATTTGTGCGGTGACCTCCAGGAGCTAGGCGTGGGCGGCCTCCATCAGGGCTAAGGCCGCCGCTGCGAAACGGACAGCTGTTGTTCCGCTCTCGCCAATTGTTATCCCCGAGTCAGATGTTGCTGCCACCACCTGAGAAGCAACAACGGCCGTTTGGGCTGCCATGGCCGCCCGGTCGCAGATTGCGGCCGCACTCATGCACCTTGTTAGCACGCACATGGCGGTTGTGGCCGCGCTCTCGCCGGAGTGGGCCACCGAAGTTGCCCTCACGACGCGGGTCCACGTGCCCATATTTCACCGACGACGATTGAACAGTGAAATGATATTTGGGGAGCAAGCTAGTGTGCTTGCGACGCCTGCTATGGACTGTAGCCGACGCACCTTCTCGCGTAAGCCATAGGCGTACTATACACCAATGGTGCTCCAGGATATTTTGTGCTGCATCTCACACGGTTGGTGATAATAAACTGTGTGTGATCTACTTGATTTTTCATCTTGATTTGAATCACATAATAGGGTCATAGCGACAATGGACGGTGTTTGAATTGCTAGAACTTTTATCTGGAGTGAACATGCAACTATATGTGTGTCATAAAAGAATTGGAATAATTCAGGGTTCGTTTGAACAGTTTATACATTAAATTGGTTTTCTAGCCATTTCAGGTGCATAATTCAAAATTAAACTACATGCACATGCTCCCGTGCACCAACATGGCTTGTAAAATCATATATGTGTCCATGGGTTTATGCTTATCTCTCATGCAAGAAATGGGGATGAAATTCGAACACCACAGCACCGTGGCTCTCCGGAAAACGTCGACGTACTTGCTTTTGTAATTCAAGAAAATCCAAAATTCGTCCAAAATTCATGAAACTTGGCATGCTATCATGGAGCGGCATCAACATACCGCGGTTAAAATTTTGTCCCATTTGGGGCAGGTTTGGGTATATGCTTCTCACAAACCAGAGCTTCTCACAACAAGCATGATGGTTTGGGTAGGAACGTCCCACCTTTGGGGACAAAACGATATCCATTGCCTCTTATTGCTTCCAAAAAATTGCTCATGTCAACATAGAACAACAAGAGTGTTGTGTCAATTTTTGTGTTTTTTGGGGGTCCGTCTGGACATTTTTATGCATTAACTGAGTTTTCAATGCATTTATGTGCGTAATTCAAATTTGAACTACATGCACATGCTCTAGTGCATATAAATTGGTTGAAAAATCAAATATGTGTCCTTGGGTGCATTCTTAGGTCCCATGCAAGAAATGAGAATGAATTTCAAACACCAAGACACCGTTGATTGCCGGCAAAACATTGAGATGCCTGGTTTTAAATTCTAGTAAATCCAAAACTCGTCTGAAATTCATGAAACATGGCATGCTTTCATGGAGCGGCATCAACATGCCGTGGTAAAATTTTATCCCGTTTGGGGCAGGTTTGGGTATATGCTTCTCACAAACCAGAGCTTCTCACAACAAGCATGATGGTTTGGATAGGGAACGTCCCACCTTTGGGGACAAAACGATATCCATTGCCTCTTATTGCTTCCAAATTTTTTCTCGTGTCAACATAGAACAACAGTAGTGTTGTGTAAATTTTTGTGATTTTTCGGGGTTCGTTTGGACATTTTTATGCATTAACCGAGTTTCCAATGCATTTATGTGCATAATTCAAATTTGAACTACATGCACATGCTCTAGTGCATATAAATTGGTTGAAAAATCAAATCTGTGTCCTTGGGTGCATGCTTAGGTCCCATGCAAGGAATGGAAATGAACTTCAAACACCAGGGCACCGTTGATTGTCGGCAAAACATTGAGATGCCTGGTTTTTAAATTCTAGTAAATCCAAAATTCATCTGAAATTCATGAAACTTGGCATGCTATCATGGAGCGGCATCAACATGTCATGGTAAATTTTTTGTCCCATTTGGGGCAGGTTTGGGTATATGCTTCTCACAAAACAGAGCTTCTCACAACAAGCATGATGGTTTGGGTAGGGAACTTCCCACCTTTGGGGACGAAACGATATCCATTACCTCTTATTGCTTCCAAAAAATTTCTCGTGGCAACACAGAACAACATGAGTGTTGTATCAATTTTTGTGATTTTCCGGGGTTCGTTTGGACTTTTTTATGCATTAACTAAGTTTCAATGCATTTATGTGCATAATTCAAATTTGAACTACATGCACATGCTCCAGTGCATATAAATTGGTTGAAAAATCAAATTTGTGTCCTTGGGTGCATGCTTAGGTTCCATGCAAGAAATGGGAATGAATTTCAAACACCAGGGCACCGTTGATTGCCAGCAAAACATTGAGATGCCTGGTTTTAAAATTCTAGTAAATCCAAAACTCGTCTGAAATTCATGAAACTTGGCATGCTATCATGGAGCGGCATCAACATGCCGTGGTAAATGTTTTGTCCCATTTGGGGCAGGTTTGGGTATATGCTTCTCACAAACCAGAGCTTCTCACAACAAGCATGATGGTCTGGGTAGGGAACGCCCCACCTTTGGGGACGAAATGATATCCATTGCCTCTTATTGCTTCCAAAAATTTTCTCGTGTCAACATAGAACAACATGAGTGTTGTGTCAATTTTCGTGATTTTTCGGGGTTCGTTTGCACATTTTTATGCATTAACTGAGTTTTCGATGCATTTATGTGCATAATTCAAATTTGAACTACATGCACATGCTCCAGTGCATATAAATTGGTTGAAAAATCAAATATATGTCCTTGGGTGCATTCTTAGGTCCCATGCAAGTAATGGGAATGAATTTCAAACACCAGGGCACCGTTGATTGCCGGCAAAACATTGAGATGCCTAGTTTTTAAATTCTAGTAAATCCAAAACTTGTCTGAAATTCATGAAACTTGGCATGCTTTCATGGAGCGGCATCAACATGCCATGCTAAAACTTTTGTCCCGTTTGGGGCAGGTTTGGGTATATGCTTCTCACAACAAACATGATGGTTTTGGTAGGGATAATAAGCCCACAATAAGCACACCCACGAGGACACATACAGAGAGGACATCCACCGGTTCCAATGGCGCTCCCAGCGGCCGATGACGACAACGGCGGGCAGTTCACCACGCAACACGCTGTGGACACCCACATGAGGGGGAGGCTCTCTCGGTGGTGTACATGAACGATCCGGTCTCGGTGGGAGCTCCATCAAAACTATGGAGCAGTTCTTTGCCGAGGACAAGTACCAAGTGGTCGGCTTCGACCTCGAGTACACCATGGGTCGTTCCGGGCACGATTAGAAGGTTTTCATTGCCTAGTTGTGCATGCGACATGACATCCTCGTCTACCACTACCGCCTGGCCACAATGCCTTGTGAGTGTTTCTCCAGGTTTATCAACAATTCCGACTACAGTTTCGCTGCGGTGGACACCACCAACGATCTAAAGGCGCTCAAGGTTTCATGCTTGAAATGCATGAATCTTGTCAACATCCAAAGCCACAACAAGGTCCGGCTATCAACAAGGCGACAAAAAGAAACTGAACTCCTTGGTTGACCTCGCCTCGGCCATCATCGACCCCTACTACATGAAGATGAAGAACAAGAGCAATAAGGACAGGAACACCTGGCATAGTGTGTGGCATAAGATACTGGATGAACAACATGTCAAGTACGCGGCCATGGACGCGTACACAAGCTATGAGATGTACAGGCGGATCGTTGACATGAGGAATTGTCTTCTTCCTGACCCAGACGAGGGGTCAAGCCACATGGCAGTGGCGGGAGCGTCACAAGAAGTAGATGACTAGACAATCGTTTCTCCTACTTTAGAATGCACACAATTGTTTATTGAGGTGTGTGCGAATGATCTGTATAGTCACTTATGTAATTGGATGTTTATTTCAGTTATATATATACATGTTATTCTACTATAGACAGAGCAAATCACATGCCTTATTAGCAGCAATCGTCTGTGTTATTATTGATCTTGGCACACATTTCTGATTATGGACATGTTTGCCACGTATCACACACATCTTGTTCATTTGAACCGTTTCCATTGTGTTGCCTAATCACACACAGTTCATCCTAGTGAACCGTATGCTATATATCGCACACGCCTTCATCTGGCTACCCGTTTCTTTTGTTCCTCCATGTCCCAAACAGTTAATTGAACTGAACCGTATGCCCTACATCGCACACGGAACTAAAATCTGAACCATGTTGGATGCATCTGTCATCGCAAACGTTTTGCACCTTTTTGACAGGTTTTTACACCCCTTTGCGATTATGGCATCACACACAGTTTCGTCGAAGGGTCACTGATCGTAGTGTCACATTTGGACCAACCTACAGTAGTGTGGTCAGTAGACGAAAGAAAATAAATCTGAAAAGCGCCACTCCTGGCGATATAGAACTGAAAAGTGCCACATCCGGCGATAAAAAACAAGCTACGATGCCCATCTTCTGCTATATGAAGTTTTTCGTCCGAGAAAAAAATCATAAGCAAGCTCACGGGACGAAACTCCGCCTCCACGAGGCGGAACCAATGTAGGGCTCCGGCAGAGCTGTTCTGCCGGGGAAATCATACGTCTCGAATGTATCTATAATTTTTTATTGTTGCATGCTATTATATTATCAACCTATGCATTTATATGCTATTTTACATGATTTTTGGGACTAACCTATTAACCTAGATCCCAGTGCCAATTTCTGTTTTTTCGTTGTTTTTGAGTTTCACAGAAAAGGAAAACCAAACGGGGTCCAATTGACCTGAAACTTCATGGAGCTTATTTTTGGACCAAAAGAAGGACATGGAGTAAAAGAGTTGGGCCAGAAGAGTCCCGGGCTGCCCGCGAGGGTGGGGGACGCGCCCACCCCCCTGGGCGTGCCCCTGCCTCGTGGACAGCCCAGAGACACCCCTGACTTGTTCTTGACGCCAAAACCTCTTATATATACTGAAACTTCCAGAAATAAACCTAGATCAGGAGTTCCGCCGCCAGAAGCCTCCGTAGCCACCGAAAACCAATCTAGACCCGTTCTGGCACCCTACCGGAGGGGGGGGATCCCTCTCAAGTGGCCATCTTCATCATCCCGGCGCTCTCCATGACGAGGAGGGAGTAGTTCACCCTCGGGGCTGAGGGTATGTACCAGTAGCTATGTGTTTGATCTCTCTCTCTCTCTCTCTCGTGTTCTTGAGTCAGCACGATCTTGATGTATCGCGAGCTTTGCTATTATAGTTGGATCTTATGATGTTTCTCCCCCTCCACTCTCTTGTGATGGATTGAGTTTTCCCTTTGAAGTTATCTCATCGGATTGAGTCTTTAAGGATTTGAGAACACTTGATGTATGTCTTGCATGTGCTTATCTATGGTGACAATGGAATATCACCTGATCCACTTGATGTATATTTTGGTGATCAACTTGCGAGTTCCGTGACCTCGTGAACTTATGCATAGGGGTTGGCACACGTTTTTGCCTTGACTCTCCGATAGAAACTTTGGGGCACTCTTTGAAGTTCTTTGTGTTAGTTGAATAGATGAATCTGAGATTGTGTGATGCATATCGTATAATCATACCCATAGATACTTGAGGTGACATTGGAGTATCTAGGTGACATTAGGGTTTTGTTTGATTTGTGTCTTAAGGTGTTATTCTAAAATGAACTCTTGAACAGATCGACCAGCAAGGATAACTTTGAGGTGGTTTCGTACCCTACCATAATCTCTTCGTTTGTTCTCCTCTATTAGTGACTTTGGAGTGACTCTTTGTTGCATGTTGAGGGATAGTTATATGATCCAATTATGTTATTATTGTTGAGAGAACTTGCACTAGTGAAAGTATGAACCCTAGGCCTTGTTCCAGCGCATTGCAATACCGTTTACGCTCACTTTTACCACTTGCTACCTTGTTGTTTTTATATTTTCAGATTACAAAAACCTATATCTACCATCCATATTGCACTTGTATCACCATCTCTTCTCCAAACTAGTGCACCTATACAATTTACCATTGTATTGGGTGTGTTGGGGACACAAGAGACTCTTTGTTATTTGGTTGCAGAGTTGCTTGAGAGAGACCTTATTCATCCTACGCCTCCCACAGATTGATAAACCTTAGGTCATCCACTTGAGGGAAATTTGCTACTGTCCTATAGACCTCTGCACTTGGAGGCCCAACAACGTCTACAAGAAGAACGTTGTGTAGTAGACATCAAGCTCTTTTCTGGCGTTGTTGCCCGGGAGGTTAGATCTTGCAATCGAATCTTTTAGTTTCTTGTTTTATCACTAGTTTAGTTTATAAAACAAAATTATAAAAAATGGAATTGAGGATACCTGATATGCTTCATCTTTTTAATGTCTTCCATGAAAATAAGGATTCCGATAATTGTGCCAAATTTTTAGAAGAAGAAGAATGCATTAGAATGTTTGGCACTAAATCTTTGTATGATGAGAATGATTGCAATTTTGTTAGTATGAATTCCTTTAATATCTATGATGCTAATGATATGCAAAGCCACGAGCTTGGGGATGCTATGTTTGATGAATATGATATTTTTAGTCCCCCAAATTTTGATGTGCAAATTTATTATGATGATAGCATGCCTCCTACTTATGATGATTATGTTGATGAAAGTGGTTTCGGAGAGGTCATGACTTTATTTAGTGATGAATCCACTATTTTTGAAGAGGTTCCAATTGATTATGAGAACAAATTTGCTGCCTATGATGATTATTGTGATGACATGTATGCTATAAAGAACAATGATAACCACGAAACTTGACATCATGATTTTAATTTTCAATTGGATTATGCCTCACATGATAGTTATTTTTTTGAGTGAAAGTGCGTTATATCGACTAGAGGGGGGTGAATAGGTGATTTTTATGAATTCTTCACTGAGGAATTTGCACGTGAGGAAATTCCTTAGCGAAGAACTACTAGCAGCGGAATAAGTACTCAAAAGTAAACATAACAGAACACAAGCATAGTCATCATGGTGAAATGAAGACAAGCACAGAGTACAGATAGCGTAAACATAGGATAACACAGGATGAAGACAAACAGACTGAATAAATTGAACTGAGGAAATTGAGAAAGTCTTCAGTCAAAGTATTCAAACACAGATACGAACAAGCACTCAACACAGTTATGAGGAAATGAAAGAGTTGAGGAAATAGAACCAGTGAGCTTGGTGAAGACAATGATTTGGTAGACCAGTTCCAACTGCTGTCTCAATTGTACGTCTAGTTGGAGCGGCTAGGTATTTAAACCTGAGGACACTAGTCCTCACCGTATTCTCCTTGAGCTAAGGTCACACAGACCACGCCCAATCACTCGTGGTAAGTCTTCAGGTGACTTCCGAACCTTCACAAACTTGGTCACTCGGCGATCCACAATTCCTCTTGGATGCTCTAGACCATGACGCCTAACCGTCTGGAAGAAGCACAGTCTTCAAAGGAAACAAGCGTCGGATCCACACAGGATCAATCTCTTCAATGATGCTCAATCACTTTGGGTTTGTAGGTGTTTGGGTTTGGGTTTTCCTCACTTGATGATTTTCGCTCAAAGTCCTCGGAGGATGGGATGCTCTGAAATGACAAGTGTCAGTTTCTATTGGAGCATCCAACCAGCTAGTGGTTGTAGGGGGCGGCTATTTATAGCCTAGGGAGCAGCCCGACATGATAAGACATAAATGCCCTTCAATGATATGACCATTAGGTGGGTAGATATTTTGGGACAGCTAGCGCATAGCACATCAACGGTCGGAAATTTGAGTATCAAATTCCTCAGGGCTATCATGTTCCTCACTGTGTAGGCAATCTGCACTGGCGAATTCCTAACTCCTCAGTCAGAAAAAATTCCTCAGAGACTAGAAGAACTTCGTCTCTGTCACTAAAGAATATGACTGAACTGTATGAGATTTCCAATGGCTTCACTCGAAGGGATTGGTAGGTGTACGATTTTGAGTTGAGCATCACATGGAAAATTTTCCTTAGTATTTCCTTGACCCCATTTAACAGTACGGTGTTTCCTATGACTCAAGAAAGAGAAAATGAAACTACAAAAACAAAAGTCTTCACGCTTCATGTTCCTCGAATGAATGCCAAGTCTTCAAGGTCACACCAATTTCTTCACTTTCAAAGTCTTCAAAAATTCAAAGTCTTTAGTCGAAGAACTTCATTTTTAGGGGTTGACTTTCTGTTTAAATATCAAACTCCTCATAGACTTATAGTCATGTGTACACTCATAAACACATTAATCCCTTAACCTATAAGTCTTCAATACACCAAAATCACTAAGGGGTACTAGATGCACTTACAATCTCCCCCTTTTTGGTGATTGATGACAATATAGGTTAAGTTTTCAACGGGGATAAACATATGAAGTTTAAATACTAATATTGAGGAATTTGATTGCAAGATATAGAAGAACTTCCCCTGAAGATGTGCATGATGAGGAATTTGCTTTTGAAGCATTGCACACTTAAAGAGTAGAATCATGGAGATCTCCCTCTATATCTTGTAACTCATACACGCATTTGACATAACATGATGAAGAATTTGAAATGCATGATGAAATATGGTGACTGATGTAATTCAGGATGCGTGCATTAACATATAAGAGGAATAAGCATGCAGAAAAAAACACATCAAAAGTATTAGAGCACCATCGGGTTTAAGTTTACAACTCGATCCAATAAAGTTTTAGAAGAACGAGAGTTGTAACTTAGCAAAAAACGCCCATATAGACAGACCCGCTTGAAGACTAACTCAAAATCCCCCCCTTTGTCATCGAATGACCAAAATGATCGAAAATGAGGACTAACGCCCCTGAAGAATATCAAGTTGATGAAGGAGCGCCAGCGTTGATGGGGTTGTTTGTCGTGGAAGGGCCTGCCGAAGTGTCATCCAAGTCTTCATACTCGTCAGTATCGCGTGATGAAGAATATGAGCTGGACACCAAAGAAGGAACCTTGACCTTCTTGAATTTCTTCGGTGGAGGTGCAGACCAGTCAAAATCTTCCTTGAGACCCATTTTCTTGAGATCTTCTTCACCATACAGATGTGATAGAATGGCCCAGGTGCGACCGAAGACTTCATGGAGGTAGTAATGGTTTTTCTTCATTGCATTGTGTGTAGCAGTCATGTTGTGAAGAAATGAACCAAATTGACGCTTTACCCATTTATGGTTTCGATCCACCTTCTGGTGAAGACTAAGCAGAAGCTCACGGTCAGTCATCACATGAGGAGAAGTGGCTTGAGGAGTAGACTTGGGTGCATTCGCAGTAGAGTCATGTGTGGCAGAGTCATCATTGGTGGAATAAGATGCGGCTTTGCGAAACTGACCATCCAATGGACGAATGCCTTCATCAATGACAGCAGGAGCCTTGCCTTTTCATCAGTTGAAGTAAAAGCCTGCTTGAGGACTTCAATCGGGGGCAGATAGCTAAGGTGATTCTAAAAATCAGCCTTGTAGTTGAGTGAAGACCTTGTCCTGAGGAATCTCATAATCCAAGGTGCATAAGGTTTCATCTCAAATGGAGAAAGTGCAACATTTGCCAGAGTCCTCATGAAGAAATCGTGATAGTTGATAGGAATGCTATGAATGATGTTGAATAGCAGATTCTTCATGATCCCAACTATTTCGTCATCAGATGAGTCGTGGCCTTTGATGGGACTCATTGTCCTCGTCAGAATGCGATAGACGGTTCTGGGCACATAGAGTAAATCCTTCACAAGGAATTTGGTCCTTGGGGCTTGACCGGGCTTCAAAGGCTTCATTAACACTTGCATGTAATGAGCTGTGAGTTCTGGTTCATGATACAGGCAACGAGCTCCTTCACTGGGTGGACTGATGGGCAGGGCGTGAAGCAATTCAGAGGCTGGTGCCTTATAGTGAGTATTTTCGGTCATCCAGTCCAAGACCCATGTGTTGATATCTTCAGGATCACTGGTGATGTGCAGTGTCGCATAGAACTGAAGAATGAACTATTCATTCCAATCAATAATGTCAGAGCAAAAGTTGAGGAGGCCTACATCATGAAGAACACTGAGCACATGAGAGAAGCAAGGTAATGATTCCATGTCCATGTGAGGAATATGCTCATGGTCGAAGATTTTGTCTTTGTTGAAAAGCAGTGAAGAATAGAAGTTGGCCTGGCTTGTAGTCCAGAAACGCTTCCTCCTTAGATGAGCAGAGTCATAAGGATTGTAGTCAGTGAAGAACACGTGCTCGCCGAAGAAATCATTAGCCTTGAATTTCTGCTTCTTTGAGAATGGATCCTTTGGCTTGGGGTGAGGAGTGTCAGTCAATTGCATCACAACCTCCGGAATCTCGATCTCGGGTTCCAGAGGCTGAGGAATTTCATGTACTGTTTCAGTGGCAGCCTAGGACTTCAATTCTTCATTTACATGATCTTCAGCGCTAGTGGCTGGAATTTCTTCATGGACAGATGGTGTGGCATGTGGTTCATTAGATCCCATTTGTACAGTAGTTACTGGGGACTGAGGAACTTGTTGCCATGCTGTGAAGAGTGGAGAGTTGGGGTGCTGACTTTCCCAAAATTCATCACTTAGCACGGGTGTGGTATAGCCAACGTCCACATCTTCATCTTCCATTTCTTCAACGTCGGCCTCTTCAGCAGTAAACTGAGGCATAGGCGAGGAGACAACTGGTGTTGAAGGGATTGTATCCACTTCAATTTCTTCATCCATCTGCTCCGACGAAGCAGCAGAGGGATTCTCTTCATCGGATTCACTTGGAATCATATATTCTTCATCAAAAGGAACAAGGTACTTTGATGGCATGGTTGAGATAGGAACAGTATCAATTGGATTTGCAAACGAGCTAGTCAGTGGCTTCATCTTCTTCTGATCTGAAGAATCTGATGCAGTTGATGCCTTCCTTTTCTTCACCGCTGCACGCTCTGCAACCTTGGTCTTCTTCACATCTGATGTAGATGGAAGGATCGGAGATGGTGTAGGCGCAGGAAGAGCGGAGGAATTGGGTTGTATTTCTTCAGGCGCAACTAATGAAGTTGCACTGACTTCTTCATTTTCTTCGGGCGCACCACTAGTGGATGCCCTGGCAATTTCATCAGCGGCTGGAATGCAGTCATCAGCCCTGGAACTCACATTTTCTTTAGCAACCTGATTGTCATCAGCGGTGCTGGCATTTTCTTCAGTCGGCTGAGCAGATGCTTCAGCCTGAGGAATTTCCTGTTGCGTTGGGGCTGCAACATTGGAAGTTATCTTTACAAATCTGACTTTCGCTCCAAGCCAGTCAGCATAATAGCGATCAAATTCATCACTCAGTTTGTTGATTTCAGATTGAAGAGCAACAAGTTCTTCAGGTGAAAGCTTCAGAACGTTTTGCTTCAGAAAGCGCTCTTTCTTGTATTGCGCTTTCTTCACCCTCCTTCCCTGTTCAAATTTCCATTTCTCTTCATCAATGAAGTGAGTCAGTACATGACTTTGACCAGGAGTGAGGTTCATCTCAGGCAGAGGTGTGTTGGGGTGTTTGTGCCACAAGTCAATGAAGTCTAGGATCAACATCGGATCCAGCATTAATGGGACATTACTGCCTTTGGCTCTAGCGGCCCTAAGTTGACTGTCCCTGATGATTTCAGCAAGTTCTTCATCATCAGCTTCGTATTCATCAGACAGCACTTGAAAGGCGACCTGCTTCTTGTGAGGACTTGGTCGAGGACCTCGTCTAGCAGTGGTCTTTTTCTTCAGAAGAGTGGGAGCAGCTGAGGAACTTGTAGAGGCTCCCGAGGCAATAAATATGCCTGTGGTCCTTTGGCACGTGGCGAGATGCACAGGTGCTGAGGATTTGGTCGGAGCAGCTGAAGACTTTGGCAGAGGAGCTAAAGATTTTGTAGGAGCAGGAGCAGCATGAGGAATTGGCTGTGAGGGCTTTGAGGAATCTGGCCGTGAGGGCATAGCTGAGGAACTCGGGCGTGAGGGCATTGCTGGTGAAGCACTGGGCTTGTGAGCGGGCTTCTTTTGCATGGCCTTCTTCAGCTTTACAGAGGCCCCAACAGCAGCAGCGGCAACAGAGTCTTCGTTGTATTTCCTCACCGTATCTTTTGCTTGTTTGGCCAACTTGGCCTGCCGCTTGGCCCATTCATCGGGATAATCCTCACCGCATCTTTTGCTTGTTTGGCCAACTTGGCCTGGCGCTTGGCCCATTCATCAGGATAATCCTCACCACGCTTGAGGCTGGTGGGATCAGCTATTTGACCAAGTGCCAATGGAGGTCTTGGGCATGGAGGATTTAGTGAAAATTTCTTCATATATTAGGGAGTGACATATCTGTACTCCCTCCACTCTCTTGCCCACCTCCTCTCAATCTTTTGAATGCACACCTTGCGCTGATTTTTATCTTCCTCAGGGGGTGTGCAGTACCCAGCATAGATGTCCTCAGGGATTTCAAAGGCAGTGGTGACGTCAGGCCTCTTTCCTCCTTTCTGTGGCTTCTTACCATCAGCCATTTTCTTCAGTTGAGGAATTTGAACAATTGAATTCTCTGAAGAAGTATGCAACTTTTCTTCAAGGAACGATGTAAATGAGTTAAGTTGATGAGAACCTAGTGATTCAGTAGCTGACATGAGTACCTGTGAACAGAGTATAGTTGTGAGGAATATGGAGAGGTCATATGCGTTCTCAGAGGTTTTTCAAAAAGAATAAGTTTGAGGAATTTGACCAGATGAGTCTTAGGTTCTAGAGATGGATAGATCGAAAATCCACACATTTGAGGAATCTTGAAGAAAAACATAGCTTAGAGAAACGAATCAAGAACAGATGACATGTGAGGTGTTTTAGTGTGTGAAGATATGAAGAAAAACACCTTTGAGGATTTTTTAGAAATCATTTGAATCAAAGAGGGCAGTAAAAGTAACTTTTAATTACCCTGTACGAAGAACACGATGAACTGGAATGTGGAGATGTGAAGTTCGTCAGTGCAGATCTTCGACGCCCTAACTTGGCGGAGGAAGACGGCTACGGCGGCAGTGCGAGTACGACGGCGACGAGGTCGATGCAGTGAAGCTCTTCCTCATCGGCGACGATGATGTAGCGGCGGCGCTAGGGTTTGAGAAGCTCGAGCTGGAGAGAGGTCGAGCGGAGTAAAGGAAGTGAGGAAGAGAAAGGGGGTATTTATAGCCACGGTGAAAAACTGTTCGCCCGAAGAATTTGGACGAACGTGCCCCTGACCCTTCTCATTCGCTTGACATGTGTCACCCACGTACTGAGAAGTGGAGATCGTGTGCGATTGTGGGTGAATAGATAAGTATATCGTGGGATGCGGAACGGTTTGAGCGACAAAGCCGAAAATTTGGATAAGATAGATTTTAACGTTGCGTTCACAATTTTTCAGCTTACAAGGACACAGTGAAGATTTTGAACGAGTTTCAAATAGAACGCACATGAAGAATTTTTGAACAGTTTGGGTTGAGTATAGCATAGAGGGGGAAGGGTCCGATCACATTCACTTAGCAGAAAAACTAACTTGAAGAAATAGCCATAAGTGAATGTTGTAGAGGACATAAACTCATATGTATATATAGACAATGAAGAAAAACAACGGAAATAGTGAAGACAATGCAAAGTTGAAGAATTTTAACAACTGAGGAATTTCAAAACAAAAAAAAACTCACATTGAAGATTTTCAACTATTGTGGTGGCGTGACCCACCGTATAAGAATGATGATTTCAGACACCACCTACAATTGTCGTAGGGTTCTGAGAATCAAATCCTTCATTAATTTCTTCACACTTAGAGTGTTATTCTTCATTGATTAAAGAAAAACATTTCTTCATGTGTTGCACATCTAAGTCATCAATTTTGCATAAGTGTTAGGATGAGTGTCATTTTCAAAGAACATTCGAAGATTCTAAGATATTTAGCTCACACCGCAACTTGCTAAATCTCTTCTCATCCAAGGGCTTTGTGAAGATATCGGCTAGCTATTCTTCAGTCTTCACATGCTCAATAGAAATGTCGCCCTTCAACACATGATCACGAAGAAAATGATGACGAATTTGAATGTACTTTGTCTTCGAGTGCTGAAATGGGTTGTGAACGATCTTGATGGCACTCTCATTGTCACAGAAGAGAGGCACATTGAGGGAGTCCTGGATTAGGGGGTATCCGGTCAGCCGGATTATATCCTTTGGCCGGACTGTTAGACTATGAAGATACAAGATTGAAGACTTCGTCTCGTGTCCGGATAGGACTCTACTTGGCATGGAAGGCAAGCTAGGCAATACGGATATGGATATCTCCTCCTTTGTAACCGACCTTGTGTAACCCTAACCCTCTCTGGTGTCTATATAAACCGGAGGGTTTTAGTCCATAGGACAACAGACAATCATACCATAGGCTAGCTTCTAGGGTTTAGCCTCCCTGATCTCGTGGTACATCTACTCTTGTACTACCCATATCATCAATATTAATCAAGCAGAACATAGGGTTTTACCTCCATCAAGAGGGCCCGAACCTGGGTAAAACATTGTGTCCCCTGCCTCCTGTTACCATCCGGCCTAGACGCACAGTTCGGGACCCCCTACCCGAGATCCGCTGGTTTTGACACCGACATTGGTGCTTTCATTGAGAGTTCCTCTGTATCGTCACCTTTAGGCCCGATGGCTCCTCCGATCATCAACAATGATGCCGTCCAGGGTGAGACCTTTCTCCCCGGACAGATCTTCGTGTTCGGCGGCTTTGCACTGCGGGCTAATTCGCTTGGCCATCTGGAGCAGATTGAAAGCTACGCCCCTGGCCATTAGGTCAGATTTGGAAGTTTGAACTACATGGCCGACATCCACGGAGACTTGATCTTCGACGGATTCGAGCCACAGCCGGGCGCGCTGCACTGTCACGATGGGTATGACCTAGCTCTTTCGCCGAACAGTACCCCAGAGGCCGCGCCCGCATCAGCTCTGATCCTTAGCTCGGAGCCAACTGCGCCAATCGAGGACGGGTGGCTAGACACCGCCTCAGGGGCTGCAGTCTCAACGGCGATCGAGACGAACACCAGCCTAATCCTTTGCGAAGCTCGTGACTCTAAGGTGCTGGACTCTTTTCCGGACTCTGAACCGTCCGCGCCCCTGCCAATCGAATCCGATTGGGCGCCGATCATGGAATTCACCACCGTGGATATCTTTCAGCACTCGCCCTTCGGCGACATTTTGAATTCACTAAAGTCTCTCTCTTTGTCAGGAGAGCCCTGGCCGGACTATGGCCAACATTATTGGGATGCGGACGACGAAGAAATTCGACGCCCAGCCACCACCCACTTCGTAGCCACTGTCGATGATTTAACCAACATGCTCGACTTCGACTCCGAAGACATCGACGGTATGGACGACGATGTAGGAGATGAACATGAACCAGCGCCTATAGGGCACTGGAAAGCCACCTCGTCATATGACATATACATGGTGGGTACACCCAAAGAAGGCAATGGCGACGAGATAACGGAGGATGACCCCTCCAAGAAGCAACCCAAGCGCCAACGTCCGTGGCGCCGCTCTAAGTCCCGCCAAAGCAAAAGTGGTGATACCGGCACAGGAGATAATAACACTCCAGATAGTGCCGAAGACAACAAAAATCCCCTCCAGCAAGATTTAGAGCAGGAGGATGGAGGAGCCAGCCCTCTTGAGAGAGCGGCAGACGGAGAGGAGGAGGATGACAATTACATGCCCCCCTCCGAAGACGAGGCAAGCCTCGGCGACGATGAATTCGCCGTACCAGAGGATCCCGTCGAACAAGAGCGCTTCAAGCGCCGGCTTCTGGCCACGGCAAATAGCTTGAAGAAAAAGCAGTAGCAGCTTCAAGATGATCAAGATCTGCTAGCTGACAGATGGACTAAAGTCCTCGCGGCCGAGGAATATAAACTCGAGCACCCCTCCAAGAATTACCGAAAGTGCAGGTTACTACCCCGACTGGAGGAAGAAGCGTATGATACGGCTGATCGGCCACCTCGTGGCCGCGATAGAGAGGCGTTCCAGCCAAAAACTCAGCCTCCACCCCGACGCCATTCAAATAAAAAGGCATGGGGAGATACTCCAGACCTGCGAGACATATTGGAGGGCAAAGTAAAGCATGCAAGATTGATCTACGGATCATGAGGGCGCACAACTCTATGAGATGATAAACGTCACGCCGGATGCAGTAAAAGCAAATCCGGCTGGGCCGAACACAGCGGGCAAGACCCATTCGAGCTGCGTCGCGATATTGCCCAATACAGAGGCGCCGCACACCCATTATGCTTCACAGACGAAGTAATGGATCATCAATTCCCAGAAGGTTTCAAACCTGTAAATAATGAATCATACGACGGCACAACAGATCCCGCAGTATGGATCAAGGATTTCCTCCTCCACATCCACATGGCCTACGGTGATGACTTACACGCCATCAAATACCTCCCACTAAAGCTCAAAGGACCAGCGCGGCATTGGCTTAACAGCTTGCCAGCGGACTCCATTAGCTGTTGGGAAGATCTGGAAGCCGCATTCCTCGACAACTTTCACGGCACTTATGTGCGACCACCAGACGCCGATGACTTGAGCCACATAATTCAGCAGCCAGAAGAGTCGGCCAGGCAATTCTGGACTCAGTTCCTTACAAAGAAAAATCAAATCATCGACTGTCCGGATGTAGAGGCCTTAGCGGCTTTCAAACACAACATCCGAGACGAGTGGCTAGCCCGGCACCTTGGTCAGGAAAAGCCGAAATCTATGGCAGCTCTCACAACACTCATGACCCGCTTTTGTGCGGGAGAAGACAGCTGGCTGGCTCGCAGTAATAACGTATCAAAGAACCATGTTACCTCCGATACCAAGGACGGCAATAGCATGTCACGTCGCAACAAACATAAGCGTCGCATTAATAGCAAAAATACCTAGGATACGGCAGTTAATGCCGGATTCAAAGGCTCTAAACCCGGTCAGCGGAAAAAGCCATTCAAACAAAGTACGCCGGGTCCATCCAGGTTGGACCGTATACTCGATCGCTCGTGTCAAATACACGGCACCCCAGACAAGCCAGCCAATCACACCAATAGGGATTGTTGGGTGTTCAAGCAGGTCGGCAAGTTAATTGCCGAAAACAAGGACAAGGGGCCGCATAGCGATTACGAGGAGGAGCCCCGGCAGCCGCACACCGGAGGACAGAAGAGGTTTCCCCCGCAAGTGCGGACGGTGAACATGATATACACAACCCACATCCCAAGAGGGAGCGGAAGCGTGCGCTCAGGGACGTATATGCGTTGGAGCCAGTCGCCCCAAAGTTCAACCCTTGGTCCTCTTGTCTGATCACCTTCGATCACAGGGACCACCCCACTAGTATCCGTCATGGCGGATTCGCCGCACTAGTTCTAGACCCAATCATTGACGGATTTCACCTCACTCGAGTCCTTATGGATGGCGGCAGCAGCCTGAACCTGCTTTATCAGGACATAGTGTGCAAAATGGCTATAAACCCCTCAAGGATCAAACCCGCAAAAACAACCTTTAAAGGCGTCATTCCAGGTGTAGAAGCCCATTGCACAGGCTCAATTACACTGGAAGTGGTCTTCGGATCCCTGGATAACTTCCGAAGTGAAGAGTTAATCTTTGATATAGTCCCATTCTGCAGTGGTTATCACGTGCTGCTCGGGCGAACCGCATTTGCTAGATTCAATGCGGTACCGCATTATGCATACCTCAAGCTCAAGATGCCAGGACCTCGCGGAGTTATTACAGTCAACGGAAACACAAAGCGCTCTCTCCGAATAGAGGAGCACACCACGTCCCTCGCAGCAGAAGCGCAAAGCAGCCTCTCAAGGCAATCAACCAGTTCGGCGCTTCAAAGCCCGGACACCTTCAAGCGCGCTCGGAGCAATCGGCAAATAGACCGCCTGGCGCGATCTGAGCTCGCGTAGCAATACGGCGGCCACCCCAATCCCAGCCCAACGGCGAAACTCGTGCCACGCGTACATAATTACGTATTAAAAATACCATGGGCACAGGTGGGGAGGGGGCACAACTGCGGCACGCCCCAAGACGCGGCTTAAACCGCACTAGGGGCCCGTTTGGTTATTTTTCTTTTTTTCAGGACCTTAATCTCTGGAAACACTGTCCGACAGCACAATTGCCGAACACATGATGCAGCAACCAAGGAGGCAGACAGCTACGTCATACCACGGAATTCCCAGGTGGATTACCGTAACGAACGAAATATTCAATTTAATATCATTCCTTAGCTTGCCCTTGGAAGGGACATAGTCCTACTCTTTGCTTATCACACTATCTGTATCACTCTTCTTTAACGCAATTTTTTGAATAAACAATGCATGACATTACGACTATTATTGCATTCTTGTTATATATATATATCCATGTGTTCATTAATGACGCCTTGCAACCGTACACTTTGGTACGGCCAATGCACCAGGGGCTTACGTACCCCACAATACGATGTGAAAAGTCCGAACACTTTCACAAGTGCGGCACCCCGAACTTATAGCATTATATGCATCAGCTCCGAATCATGTCTTTGGTCAAATGTTGGGTTTGCCCGGCTCCTTTGTTTTGGTACCTTACGTTCCCCTCTATCGGCTAAGGTAGCGCTACGAGAACTACTGCGATTATGCCCCGGTTCTGCTGGGTTCAGCACCTCAGTAGAGAAAGCTAAAACTGACTGTCATGATAAGGCGAGAGACTTGTCGCTGTTCGGCGAGGTTTTCGAGTCCCTAAAGACTTATGCCGCTTAGAGCGAGGGGCCGGCCCTGTCTGGCTTAAAGGAGTGTATCGCGCCCCAAATTCAGCCTTCCCGAATACCAGGGGCTTTGCCGAAATTTAAAATTATAGAATTCTATGGCTAAGTGAGAGTGATAAAGCATTATTAGTCCGGTTGCCTTGTTTGCTGTGCTGAGCACCTCCCTCGAAGGACCCAAACATGGGAACAAGAGTGCTCAGGTTTATCCCGAACACCCCAGCACTCATGGCATGGGGGCAGAAGTCAAGGACTAGCCATCTCTCAGATTGGATAAACAGCCAAACAGAAGGTAATATTTTAAATTCAAACAAGCGTTGCATAGCGCATATGAAACAAGTTTTCATAAATACAGGATAAAATGAGCAAGTCTCACTCAAATATTACATCTTTTGAACACTCGTCCACTATGAGACGGGCACCCGACAGAACACCCTCGTAGTACATCTCGGGGTGGCAGTGCTCCTTGGCCTCCGGCGGCCCCTCCTTGATTAGCTTCACGGCGTCTAGCTTGACCCACTGCAATTTCACATGGGCGAAAGCCCGGCGTGCACCCTCAATGCAGACAGATCGCTTGACGACCTCCAGCCGCGGGCAGGCATCCACAAGCTGCCTCACCAGGCCAAAGAAGCTGTTTGGAAGGGCGTCGCCAGGCCACAGCCGGACTATAAAGCCCTTCATGGCCTGATTGGCCGCCTTATGTAGCTCGACCACCTGCTTCAACTGGTCGCTCATTGGCACCGGGTGTTCGGCCTCAGCATACTGAGACCAGAACAACTTCTTCGTTGAGCTTCCATCCTCTGCCTGGTAAAATTGTGTGGCATGGACACGCTGCGGGGCAAATCTGCGAATGCTCCTGGAGAGCTCCAGATTCGGGTAAGTAATCGGTAATTTACTTTTACATGCTTGCTTTGCATATAGAAAGCCTTACCTTCCGCTATCTTCTTCATTGTGTCGATCTCATGGAGGGCCCTTTGGGCTTCGGCCTTGGCACTTTTCGCGCTCTCGGGGGCCGCGGCAAGCTCAGACTCCTGCGTCTTTGAGTCAAGCTCCAACGCCTCGTGCTTCGCCACGAGAGCCTGGAGCTCTTGCTGCACCCCGCCCACCCGAGCCTCGTGCTTCTCTCGCTCGGTGCGCTCCTTGGTCGTGTTATCTTCGGCCTTGGTTAGTGCTTGCTTCAGGGTCGCCACCTCGGTCATGGCCCCTGGCGAATATACGATGATCCTCTCATTTTGCAATCGCGTCTTCTTTTATATATACATATCTATAGACAGGGTATTACTTACCCTTGTTCTCCTCGAGCTGCCTCTTGACAAGGCCGAGCTCTTTCCTGGACCCCTCGAGGTCCTGCTTCAGTACGGCGACCTCCGCAGTCAGTGCAGCGGACGCCAGCAGCGAAGCCTGCATATGCATATTGACATACTTATATTAGACTCCTGCGATATTATTTGATCCACTATTTGGCTTTTCTTTGTGAACACCGAACAAAGCATCAGGGGCTACTGTCTATGCGGTAATATTTCTACTACATTTTAAAACACTTACCTCAAAGCCTGTTAGAAGGCTGGCACAGGCTTCAGTCAACCCGCTCTTGGCGGACTGAGCCTTCTGGACCACCGCACTCATAATAGTACGGTGCACCTCGTCGATGGAAGCGCTGCGAAGCGCTTCCAGCAGATTGTCCGGCGCCTCTGGATGGACAGAGGTCACCGGCACAGGCGTCTTACCCCTCTTAGAAGGAGGCCGCCTACCCGAGCCCGGAACCACTGGAGGTTCCGGCGCAGTGTTCGGCTGAGGGCCGAACTCGAAGCTCTCAGGGGCCCCGTCCCCTCGGCTACCGGAGTCTGGAAGGTCGCCTTGAGGCGCCTCCGGGACTGTCTCCCCTCGATCCGGTGCCTCTTGAGATAGCACCTCGGCGTCGTCGGCAAGATGAGGGGAGGTGGCGGTCGGGATTGGATCACTATCCATGTCTGACAACCCCACGGAGCCGTCCAATGATACATCGATACTGGCTTGTGGCAGCCTGCATAATTATGTTCGGCGTTAGGGAAAGCAGGGCGACAAAGGAATGCTATGAGTTACTCTGGTATCCAAATACTTACGATCTCCCCAGGGGCTTGGCCCTGGGCAACCACTCGTCTTCGCCTTCGTCGGCGGCGGTGGAACTGTCCGGAAGGAGAGTCCTTCCCTTCTTGGACCCTTCGGCCCCCCCAGTTGGGGCAGCCTTCCTTTTCTTATCTCCCCCAGCTAGAGGGGGAGCATCTTCTTCTTCTTCCTCGTCTTCGGGGGAGGAGTGTGCCGCAGAGTCATCGGACGGTGAGTCCGATGACGCCTGGCGTCGGGAACTCTTTCGGGTTCCCTTGGCCTTCTTGGTCTTCTCCGGCACCGTATAAGGAGCCGGAGTTAGCATCTTCGCCAGAAGAGCGTCTGCTGGGCCTTCGGGCAAAGGAGCCGGACAGTCGATCTGTCCGGCCGTCTCCTGCCAGTCCTGTCAAAGGTACGAGAGTTTAGATCCCGCATGGAGTCAATCTATAAAAAATAAGTATCCTGTGAAAGGTAAAGCAGCTTACCGCACTGGCTTGGCGCTTCGCGCTGAATCCGCGATCCTCAGTAATGGTAGGGGGGACCTTGGCGCTTTTGAACAGCACCCTCTAGGCGTCTTCGTGAGTTGTGTCAAAGAGCCTGTTCAGAGTTCGGTGCTGCTCTGGGTCAAACTCCCACAAGTTGAACTCCCGTTGTTGGCACGGGAGGATCCGGCGGTGGAGCATGACCTGGACCACGTTGATGAGTTTGAGCTTCTTGTTCACCATGTTTTAAATACATGTTTGGAGTCCGGTCAGCTCTCCCGAACTACCCTAGGACAGGCCCTTCTCTTTCCAGGAGGTGAGCCGCGTGGGGATGCCAGATCGGAACTCGGGGGCCGCTGCCCATGCAGGGTCGCGCGACTCGGTGATGTAGAACCACCCCGATTGCCACCCCTTTATGGTTTCAACAAAGGAGCTCTCGAGCCATGTTACGTTGGGCATCTTGCCCACCATGGCACCTCCGCACTCTGCCTGGCGGCCGCCCACAACCTTCGGCTTGACATTGAAGGTCTTCAACCATAAGCCGAAGTGGGGCTTGATGCGGAGGAAGGCCTCGCACACAATGATAAACGCCGAGATGTTGAGGATGAAGTTCGGGGCCAGATCGTGGAAATCCAGGCCGTAATAGAACATGAGCCCCCGGACAAATGGGTGGAGAGGGAATCCCAGTCCGCGGAGGAAATGGGTGAGGAACACTACCCTCTCATGGGGCCTGGGGGTGGGGATGAGCTGCCCCTCATCTGGGAGCCGGTGCGCGATGTCGACAGGCAGGTATCCGGCTCTCCTCAGCTTCTTGATGTCTCCATCCATGACGGAGGAGACCATCCACCTGCCTCCCGCTCCGAACATGGTTTGAGAAGGTTGAGGTGGGAAGTGCGGACTTGGGCGCTAGAGCTCGAGTGTGCGAAAACGGATGAGCAAAGGAGGAAGAAGGTGTGGATAGAAAGGTGAATCCTTATCCCTTTATATGGGCGGACGAAACTAGCGTCCCCACTTGCCTGGTAAAACTCGCTTATTCCCCAAGCACCGTAATCGATGGCGCGGTTGGGTTACCCACGCCCGTATTGATGAGAATCCCGTAATAAGGGGACACGATCTTTGCTTTGACAAGACGTGTCAAAAAACTGCCTCGCGTTATGTGCGGGGCTAGTTAAAGGAAACGGTTCGAATAATCACCGGGCCATGACATAACGTCAAACTGTCAAAACAAGTCAGAAGATTAGATTTGCGAAAATATTATTCTCTCTACAGAAGTATGTGGAACTTATGTTGCAGGGTCGGACACTATCCTCGTATTCAAATTCTTCTATGATGTATTCGGAGGAGGAACCCGCCTTGCAATGCCGAAGACAATACTGCGCGCCGGACTCATCGTCATTGAAGCCTGGTTCAGGGCCTACTGAGGGAGTCCTGGATTAGGGGGTCTCCAGACAGCCGGATTATATCCTTTGGCCGGACTGTTAGACTATGAAGATACAAGATTGAAGACTTCGTCTCGTGTCTGGATAGGACTCTACTTGGCGTGGAAGGCAAGCTAGGCAATACGGATATGGATAAATCCTCCTTTGTAACCAAACTTGTGTAACCCTAACCCTCTCCGGTGTCTATATAAACCGGAGGGTTTTAGTCCGTAGGACAACAGACAATCATACCATAGGCTAGCTTCTAGGGTTTAGCCTCTCTGATCTCGTGGTAGATCTACTCTTGTACTACCCATATCATCAATATTAATCAAGCAGGACGTAGGGTTTTACCTCCATCAAGAGGGCCCGAACCTGGGTAAAACATTGTGTCCCCTGCCTCCTGTTACCATCTGGCCTAGACGCACAGTTCGGGACCCCCTACCCGAGATCCGCCGGTTTTGACACCGTCACACATTCTTCACGTTGACACCGTAGTCCTTGAGAGTTTGCTTCTATTGGGGAACATATTAATTTCAAAAAAAATTCCTATGCACACGCAAGATCATGGTGATGCATAGCAACGAGAGGGGAGAGTGTTTTCTACGTACCCTCGTAGACCGGAAGCGGAAGCGTTAGCACAACGCGGTTGATGTAGTCGTATGTCTTCACGGCCCGACCGATCAAACACCAAAACTACGGCACCTCCGAGTTCTAGCACACGTTCAGCTCGATGACGATCCTCGGACTCCGATCCAGCAGAATGTCGGGGAAGAGTTCCGTCAGCACGACGGCGTGGTGACGATCTCGATGTTCTACCGTCGCAGGGCTTCGCCTAAGCACGGCTACAATATTATCGAGGATTATGGTGGAGGAGGGCACCGCACACGGCTAATAGATCTCAAGGATCAATTGTTGTGTCTAGAGGTGCCCCCCTGCCCCGTATATAAAGGAGCAAGGGGAAGGGGTGGCCGGCCAGGAGGAGGCGCGCCAGGGAGGAGTCCTACTCCTACCGGGAGTAGGACTCACTACTAGGAAAAGGCCTACTAATGGCGCATCACTGGTGCGCCATTACTAGCACGCCACTAGTAATTTTTACTAATGGCGCACCACTGGTGCGCCATTAGTATCTGGTATACTAATGGCGCACCACCAAGTGCGCCATTAGTATATAACACCATGCGCCATTAGTGTGCCTCCCAGGGGCCATATTTAACCATGTGCTTTGGCACACTAATGGCGCACTGCGGATAGATGCGCCATTAGTATACTTGGCATACTAATGGCGCACTCTGTCTTGATGCGCCATTAGTATCCTTTGGCCTACTAATGGCGCACTCTGTCTTGATGCGCCATTAGTATCCTTTGGCATACTAATGGCGCACCATGTGGTGATGCGCCATTAGTATGAATATTTGGTTTTTTTTACTTTTCTGATTTTTGCACAGGTTACAAAATATATTATTTGACAGAATATAGACAATAGCACACAACAACAACAGATTCATCGAATACAATAGAAGATTAGTCTCCGAATACAATTCATCATATTAGTCTCCGAATTCAAAAGACCGAACAAAGATAAAACATTACAAGTCTCGAGACCACGAGTATCGAGTTTGTCTTCACATTAGAAGTCGATATCAATCATCTAAACTACCATCACATAGAAGAGAGCTGCGGTCATCACGATGAGCATCATCGCGATCAAACTGGTCTTCATCCGGTTCCTCCAACGCTCCCTCCTCTCTCCCGCTAGATAGCGGGCGTATCTAGATTCGGCCTCCGCCCTAGTGGTGTACCCTTTGTAACTGTTACCGCTGAAATGGTGAACCTGTCCCCGACACTCCTCCCAGTCGTCATAGACTCCGGGAACCTTACCCTTGTACACGACATACGATGGCATCTCTATGCACAAGCCAAACAACAGACAATACATACATAAGCAATATATAAGTATGCAACAAAAGGATCGGAAGAGAAAAGCAAGACATTAATAGCACGATTCATGGTCCTACTAATAAATAGCATCGATTACATCTAAGTTGAACGACTGTCTAAACCAAAGAGACATACAATTCATTAAAGTTTAATTACAACATGAGCCAATCAATGTTTCAGAACTACACATCACTACTTTTGACTCGACTCATGGACAGGAGCGTGGATGAAGCCGCCGTCTGTCGTGATGGTCATGAAATCACGGGCGTTGTCAGCTTGCATTTGTAGCATTCCGTCTATCTCAATGTTGGACGGTTGATATCTGAGGAAGAACTGCCCCAAGGTATGAAGGACATCTTGATGGATGATGTCCGCAAACTCCGACTGGACGCGAAAGAATTCTTGTCTGATGTCCGCGTCCTGGATTGCCGACAAGCTCGCGGCCCAATCTTTGAGATTATTTGGTAGCAGAAGGTGATGATGGTCCCTTACGATTGCCCACATGTGATGGAGGGCGTAGTAGGCATCCTTCTGACCGCCAGGCGGCTGCTTGACGCAGCAGAACATCGTATTGTGGGCGAACACGTGCTTGCTGTACTTACGAACTGCCCTGATGAAGGTGCCTCCAGATTTGGCGTAGCCAGGGAGAACATCATCAAGAACTTTCTTGATATTTGTGTAGTCTATCTTGGAGTTACGGTTCGGGTCGAAATACGTGGCCATGGAATATTTCGGGCTTAAGAGGATGAGTGTGCAATGTGTGTCACTGCACAGAACACGGAATGTTACAAAAAAAAAAGAACGATCGAAATCTAAGAAATCATATGTTACGGGGCGGTTAATGGATGACTTACTCGGGAAAGTAAGCCACAAGGAAGTTATCCTTATCTGGGTTTGCCAGAATGACGTCTTCGAGGTGTGAACTCGCGACTTGGCGGTCCCCAGCGCTGCTCAAGAGCTTGGCACACATGTAGAAGGGGTCGACGATCACGATGTCCGGGGTCTTGTCTCCAATGATCCACATCTCCATACTCAGCGAAAACAACCGAATGAAGGTGTAGTGCAGCGGATGAAGGTTGAACATAGCAAAGATGTCATCAAACCGCAGGACGATCGTGCCCACGATGGCGCTATCCACAAAGCCCTTGCCCTCTGGCACCTTGGCCACAAAAACCGGGTATGCCACATCATTCTCTCTGAGACGTCGCTTCTCCAAAGAAAGAACACTGTTGTGTAGACTCCGCATAGCACCGGTTGCAGCATTGAGCATATTTGTCGGTAGCATCGCCCTACCCGCCACATGCACCCTCCTCGAGATATCCTTAGGTGAAGGTGGCCCGTCCTGAGCACGGATCGTACTCGGTGCCGGCTGGCTCACACCAGCGCCCTTTTTAGTCGGCCATTTCTGGCCCTTCTTCTTGATCTGCTGTAATGGGACCGAGTTATGCTCACAGACCTCCTTCTTGAGCATGTTGGGGCTGATAATATTTGGCACCTCCGCTATCTGAGGCTCGGTGAAGGCGGCAGCTAGAGGCGTCTCCTGAGAACTGAACGCCAGACGACGCCTGTTGCAATTGGGTTTCTCTGCCGTACCAGCTAGATCGCGGTCGTCTTGTTTGGGTTCTTGATAAGGAGGCCCGCAGAACTCGTCGCCGTACCCATGTTCGGCAAAGTACTTATCGACGTTGTTAAATGTACCATCATCGTTGTCGTCGTCGTCCGGATCCTGTGCCATATGCATGTCCGGATCCTGTACCATAGGGATGTCCGGCATGTTCGGTAGCGTTGCGGCATTCTTGCCATGGCTTGGCGCCGACATGACTGGCGGTCTTGTCTGTGGGGTGGTGTCCCCCGCCCTCAAACGAATCTGGCTCTTCGGCCAAAGTTGGGGCCAGCTTACGCAGGCGCTGAGGGTCATCTCATCTTCTTCGTCGCCCCTAGCGGGTCGAATCGGAGGTAACAGCTTGTCGCAGCCTGGCAGCACCCAAACCACTTCAACCCTACACATTGTGGGTGGCATCGGATTACCGTGGAACACGGGGTTGCCCGATTGAATGATTCTGCCCTTGGCGACATCGACCAACTCGCCGCCCACAAAGTGCAGGAGAGTGCAAGGAACGTCGGCGGCGCCCTGCGAAAACATGTAGGGCGTCAGGGATGCCCAGTCAAAGGCAAGGAGATGAAGTCCTCGGCCGAGAGGCTTAGTTACCATGATGCCGTCGAGCTCGTCTAATGTCAAGGCACCGCCAACGGCGGGCGTGCAACTGACGGAGGGGCCGCTTGCTGGAGAGGTGCCGGCCGGCGTACACCCGGGTGCATTAAGCTCCAATGCCGGCGTCGAAGACACCAATACCGCCGCCGCCGGAGACACCAATGGCACCGCCGCCGTAGACACCAATACCGCCGCCGCCGGAGACACCAATGGTGCCGCCTGCGCGTTGTGCGAGTTGCTGGCCGTGAAGCTGGGAATCGGGGGTGGCCCCTGTTGGCCTCCCGCAATCCACGTCGTTATCCCATGAATCAAGGTAGGCATAATGCCGGTGAGCGTCGATCCCAGTTTTTGTTGCACTTGCTCTTGGACCATCTCCGGAATCCGTGCCACTTGCGCCTTGAGTGCTTCAACCTCGCGCGACTGGCTTTCCGAGCTGGTCTTTTTCTCCTTTCGCCCACCAGCGGTATAGTATGACGACCATTTTGTGGACAAGCCTTTGCCGGCCACACGACCAACTGACGTTGGCTTACTGAGCTTATCCTTGTTTTTCATTACGTTCAACGCCCTATTCAAAGGGGTGTCAAAAGGGGAGCTCTGAGACGACCCCGCGCTACTGCTTTCTTTGTCCTGTGGAAGGAACGTGAACCATTTAGAAATATTGGGGATTAATTAGAATGCAACCATATGGAGCTAATTATGAGGGGGTGTATTCCTTACCAGAACAAGCTCAAGCTCCATGGTCTTCGGATCCGTGGTAAGCTCCTTTGTTACCGGGTCCTCCTTGTACCGGGTCCTGAGAAAGTTCCTGGTCTGCTTGTCACTGTATTTCTCGAAGCGGGGTGGTAGGCCTTGCTCGGCACGCTCCGCGTCCTCCTTGTCCCATACAGGCTCCGCCACTCTGTAACCGCCGGGACCGATTTGGTGGACCCCTATGTTCAACTGCCGCATTTCTTTCCCCCACTTACTTGATTCAGAGGTTGCGGGGCTCTCGCACTTGATCTTGAACTCCTTCTAGTCATCTTCGCTCATCAAAGGATATTTCGCCTTGATCTTCTCATAACTATCACCTTTGTCAATCATTGCCTTCACCGTGCTTTTCCAAGTAGATAGGGCCGTGCTCATCGTCGTGAGGGCGGCACCGTTCACTTTACTACCCAAGAGGCGTGTGTTTGAGAACTCAGCGGGGAACTTGTATCGTTCGTGCAGCTTCGTGAAGAGGAGGCTGCGCAAATTCCCTCGGTCCTTATGCCTTAGGTTCTCGATGTTGATCGAGGCGATGCTCCAAAGAATGCACCCGAGCTGAATCGAGTACCCCTTGACTACGTGTTTGGGCGCCGTCGGATGCCCGTCGGAGTTCACTTCAGTAAATTCCTCCCTAACGGTGCCGAGCACGTTCGGGCGCCGGTCCTTCCGTTGCCTCTTCGGTTGGCTGCCATCTGTGCGTGCACCGCCATCATCAGTGGTGGCATCCACGGCGCCATCATCAGTGGTGTCATCCCCGACGCCACTAGGGGTTGTGTAGTCAGGATCGCTGTCTTCCGCGGAGTCCTCATAGCGGTGAGGTTCTTCCTCCAACTCCTGGGACAGCTCCTAGAATTGCTTGCCGCCCGAACCGCCGGCCTCATCGTTGTGGACCATGTTTCGCTCTAAATAGGAAAAAAGTTTGGTCAAAAAGTTGGTTATTGTTAAGGAACAAGATCATGGTCTCATCATTTAGGGTTTGTCGACACCGAGGCATCCTAAAAGCTAAGCTTTTATCATTTAGGGTTTGTCGACGCCGAGGCACCCTAAAAGCCTAAGCGTACATCATTTAGGTTCTCATCGACACCGAGGCACCCTAAATGCTAAGTTTTCATCATTTAGGGTTTATCGATGCCGAGGCACCCTAGGTTGTGCCTAATCACTTGGCACTAATCAGTTGGCTCTATTGCCACCTATGTTGGGTTTATCATCTAGGGTTTATCGATGCTGAGGAGAATCTCTAAGTTGGGCCTAATCACTTGGCTCTATTGCCACCTATGGTTTAATGCAGCAAGAATAAAGGGGCAGTTGATCCTACTTAATTAAGTACTAAGATACCCCGGCCCATGCATTAGTAGCAAGTACCTCATATGTCCGATTTTTAGCAAAGTCATGCTAAAATTCACAGAAAATTTCAGCATGACCTTTGCTGAAAATAGGACATATGGAGTACCCGAATTTGCTGGAACGGAAGTTAATTGACATTCTGGCAAACTCAAGGGCCTCTCGGGGTACCTGCAAAATCATCACGACACGAAGGGCCTCTCAAGGGCCTCAAGCAGCAGCGGCGTCTCCTAGGACCCCATTTTTTTGCTAAATTTCTTTGAGCAACAATCAGAGCAGAAAATTTAGCATATTTCTATACAACAGCACTGTAAAGATGAAGAACAGTTCTACAGCAGCCCATTTATATACAATAGCATCTTTGGTCATACCAATTTCTGAAACAATTCAAATCTGAAATGTATCTTTGGTCATACAAATCTCTGAAACTATACAAATCTGAAATATATATCTTTGATCATCATCTTTGCATGTCTTTCTCAATGTGATCACAAGTAATTCAGAGGCATCACAAGTAATTCAGAGCATCACAAGGCATTAGTAGTTCAGTACATGAACAAGTTTTACAAAGCACATCAATATGTTACAGCAAACAAAAGTTCTGAAATTTGTTTCCCTAACTGAATTTTTAGTAACCGAATAAACTGAATTTTCAAAACTGCAAGAAGCCATTTAAAAAAATCCTCTCATCTCATATGAGGAGTGTTAATCCTAAGACTAATAGTTTGTTGTGCAGTACAGCTACAGCGATGCCCTGTCCATTTGTCCCTCCCCAACTAGATACTAGAGTAGCACTGTTGATGCCCTGTTCTTGCTGAACTAGATACTACTGAACCTAATTGAACCTAGGCAATACTCCAACTGAATGCTGGACCATGCATGTTCTAACTACTAAACCCCAAGAGAAAAACTCAGTAACAAATGGAGTAACAGATTAACAAATAACAGTACACAAGAACTAAACTTTGGTTAACTAAATGCATTAGCTACTAAGCTGTCCAGATTAACAAACTACAGTGCACAAATCTCCTGTCATCATCAGTAACAAAATTCAGATTAACAGATTACTTCCATATGTCAATTTACAGTGCACAAACTTTACTGTTATCATCATCAGTAACAAAATTCAGACATTACAGGTGGAGTTGGGGGGTGAAGTAGTCACAGTAGAAGGCGTTGCAGGTGTTTATCTACGACCGTCATGAATCCATTCATCATTACCCAGGGAACAGAGACTGATAAATTTGTCAATTTTAGAAGAAAAGGAACGAATTACTAGCATGGCATCTCCATTCTCCATTGTCTTTCTGTGTAAACCTAGGAACACGGTCATTACTGTCTGTCTAAACCTAGGAACCTAGGAACACAAGAGAGGGAGGAAGGAGGAAGGAGGAGAGGTACCTGGGCGGGAGGACGGCGGCTGCGGCGGCAGCGGCTGGAGGACGGCGTCATCGACGAACTCGAGGGCGGGGGCACCAGATGCTCCTCTCATTGATGGGGGTTGGTGAGGAGCAGGTGGCCGGCGTCGTGGTTGGCAAGGCGGCGCTGCCTCCGAGGCTCTGCCTCCGAGGAGGTGGTTGGTGCCATGGCGGCCGGCGGTGGCGGAGGCCTGGAGGATGGAGGGACCGAGAGGGAGAGATGGAATCGGGGGCACGGGGGCGCGGGGGCGGCGGGGGTGGAGTCCGGCGGGGGTTGGGGCGCGGGGGTGGAGTCCGGTGAGGGTCGGGGCGGCGGCGTCGTGGGTCAGGGCAGTGCATGGGTGGATCTGGTGGCGAGGGAGAGAGGGTCGAAGAGGATCTCGAGGGAGAGGGAGATAGCTAGGGGAAGCTTACTAACGGCGCACCACACCTCGGTGCGCCATTAGAAATCTTTTTTTAGATAGCAATGGCGCACCCCGCAGCGGTGCGCCATTAGATATCTTTTTTTAGATAGCAATGGCGCACCCTGCAGCGGTGCGCCATTAGAAATGTTTTTTTAGATAGCAATGGCGCACCCCGCAGCGGTGCGCCATTAGAATTTTTTTTATTACAGTTGGAGCACAGGTTATATTGCACCTAACCCAATCCACATTAGAACCCGCCCACTAGCCCGACTGGTCAGCACGCAGCACACACACCAGGAGCTCCTGGGTTTGATTCCCAGGCTCCGCAATATTTTTTTGCATTTTAAATGTTGTTTGCTATTTATTTGTGTTTAAATATGTTCAAACTTGTTTAAATCATAACAGTAATATTTTTTATAAAAACAGTAATAATTTTTTTAAAAATATATTCAAATTTTTTACTTGAAAATATCATCGGCGGCGGCGGTGGAGCGGGGGAGGGTGCGGGGGGTGCCCGTTGGCGGCGGTGGAGCGGGGGAGGGTGCGGGGGGCCGGGTGCTCGTCGGCGGCGGTGGAGGGGGATCGAGATCGAGTGTCCTCATGAATTCAAAAAGTGCCCGTGAAATTTAAAAATATTCATGATATCAAAAAGTGCCCATGAAATACAATCAAGAAATGAAGACTACGATTTAAATACAATCGATCTTAGCTAGCTATCTGTTCACAATCTTCTTGCCCTTCTTTTTCGCAAATGGAGTTCTTCTGTGGAACGGGCGTCCTTTAGGTAGGGTGGTCCTGCTTCTTCTTGTGGTGTGTGCTGCTACTTCATCATCGTCGTCATGTTTGATCTTCAGGTCGCCATACTTGTCGAAGTCTTGCTCATTGGCTACTCCATCCATTCCGATGATCTTCCTTTTGCCTCTCCTCACGACAACACGACTGGGCTTTGACAGGTCGGTAATGAAGAAGCATTGGTCCACTTGGGAAGCCAGTACCCATGGCTCATTTTTCGCGGTGACGTTTGCGCCCGCGGTCTTGGATTTGGCTTCGGGTATAACCATGGTGGTGAAATACCGGTCTTCTTTTAGGACGCTCTTGGCCCATCTGACACGGAACATCGGGACCTTCTCTCCAGCGTAGCTCAGCTCCCAAATCTCCTCGATCCTTCCGTAGTATCTGTCCTTGTCGTTACCGGTGTAGGATTCCATCGTTACCCCGGAGTTCTGATAACCATCACTCTTCATGTCCTTGTTCTCGGTGTAGAATGTGTAGCCGTTGATATCGTATGCCTCATAGGTCATCAGGTTGTGCTCGGCGCCCTGTGACAAGGCGAATATGAGTTGTTCTTCCGTGGAAGAATCCTCATGTAAAGGGTACGACAGAAGCTTCTGCTTGAACCAACGCGTGAAACATGAGTTGTGCTCTTTGATTGTATCTCCGTCCGTCCTCTGTTGGCCTCGGTCATTGTACGTCTTCTCAATAAAGGTTTTGTGCTCTACCACCCAAGGATCGACCACGTCTATGTGTTGTAGTGCGACTAGGTTTGCTCTTTCAAAGTCGGTGAGTCGACCCTCGAAGTCGACATGCATTTCGCGGCGACCCTCACGGTGACCCCATCCAGCGAGCCTTCCAAGGTGCCTGTTGACGGGCAGACCAATGGAGTTATCGATGCCTAGATAATTCGTGAAGTAGGAGATGCACTCTTCAGTCAGAAAGCCCCTGGCTATACTTCCCTCTGGACGTGACATGTTGCGAACGTATCCTTTGATGACACCATTCATCCTTTCGGACGGCATCATGCTGTGCAGGAACGTCGGCCCGAGTTGGATGATATCCTCACCGATATGGACCAGCAGATGCACCATAACGTCGAAGAATGCGGGCGGGAAGTACATCTGAAGCTCGCATAGTATCACCACGATCTCTTCCTGTAGCATTTTGAGTTGCCTCACGCCAATCGACTTCCGAGAGATGACGCCGAAAAAGTTGCATAGGCCAAATAGCGTTTCACGGACATGCGCGTCCATGATCCCATGGATTGCAACTGGAAGTATCTGCGTCATTAGCACGTGATAGTCGTGAGACTTCATCCCGCTGAACTTCTGCTTCGCTGGGTCTAGGTATCTGCTTATCTTCCCCGCGTAACCGTAAGGAAGTTTTACTCCTACGAGGCAGGTGAAAAACTGCTCGATCTCCTCCTGACTTAGAGTGAAGCACGCGGGAGGGTAGTCACTTCCGGTCTTCTTGGCCTTTTTTCCTTTGCGACGAGTTTATGTGTCCTGTTTCGCCTCATCATCATCATCATCATCATCATCATCATCATCATTAGCATGAAGCTCCTGCCTGATGCCCATTGATTTCAAGTCTGCCCTTGCTTTCGGCCCATCTTTGGTCCTCTCTGGCATGTTGAGCAGGGTACCAAGCAGACTCTCGCACACGTTCTTCGTGATATGCATGGCATCAAGGCTGTGAGGCACACGGTGGATCTTCCAGTATGGCAAGTCCCAGAAAACAGACCTCGTTTTCCATACCTTCAGCAGCGTCTCTGGCGCCTTTCGCTTCTTTCCCAGCTCTGGCGCCTTTTGCTTCTTTCCTGGCAGTGGGCTATCTTTCCAATTTTTCAACAGCTCGTCTATTTCCTCGCCGCTCCTCGTACGCGGGCGTTTTCGGGGTTCGGTTTCACCATCGAACAGATCCTTGCGTTTCCTCCACGGGTCATCGTCGCGAAGCCACCTTCGATGTCCCATGAACACGGTTTTCGAAGACCCAGGATCTCTATATAGCTGGCGATACATTGTGTCATCCATGCACCTTACGCATCCAGAAAATCCGTGGACTACCTGCCCCGCGAGATATCCGTAACCGAGATAGTCGTGCACCGTCGTCAGCAGTGCGGCTCTCATAGGGAAATATTCTTTCTCTGCGGCATCCCACGTATTGGCTGGCATTTTCCACAGCGTGTCTAGCTCCTCTTTCAGCAGCCCCAGATACAGATTGATGTCGTTCCCTGGTTGTTTCGGCCCTTCAATTAGCATACTCATGTGAATGTACTTCCTCTTCATGCACAACCAGGGGGGAAGGTTGTACATCCACACAAACACAGGCCACATGCTATGTGTGCTTCTCTGGCTGCCAAACAGATTGACTCCATCGGTGCTCGCACCCAGCACGATGTTCCTTGGATCCTTCCCAAATTCTGGGTATTCGAAGTTCAACGCTTGCCACTGGCTCGCATCCTTAGGGTGACTCAGCATCTTGTCTTTTTTATTTATCTCTGGATCATTTCCGTCATTTTCCCACTTCTTCTCCTCCCTATCCGCGTGCCAACGCAGGAGCTTTGCTACCTTAGGGTCCGCGAAATACCGCTGCAGACGAGGAGTGATCGGAAAGTACCACACCGATTTTCGAGGAGCTTTCTTCCTCTTCTTGTATCAAGTGACGCCGCACACCGGACATATGGTAGACTCCGCGTGCTCGTCCCGATAAATGATGCAATTGTTCATGCACACATGGTATTTCACGTGCGGTAAATCCAGAGGACACACGATTTTCTTCGCCTCCTCGAAACTGGTCGGGCACTTGTTCCCCTTGGGAAGACGTTCGTGCCAGAATGACATGTTCTCGTCGAAGCATGCGTCGGTCATTTTGTGTTTTACCTTCATCTCCAGAGCCATGAGCGTTACTTTCAGGCGGGTATCCTCAGGCCTGCATCCTTCATACAATGGAGTAACTGCGTCTATCTCCAGTTGATCCAGCTTGGCTTTCTCTCAGGCGGCACTTCTTGCGTTATCCGTCTGCTTGAGAAGCAGCTCTTGAATATGAGGGTCCTGCACCCAGCCTCCATTGTCGTCTGCTCCGGCATCTTCATCTTCATGATCACGCCCTTCGTCTTGATCTTCCTCATCATCATGTACGACATCTTCTACATGATGACTGTGTACAGCATCACCGTCGTGATCATGTCCTGGAGATTCTTCGTCTTCTCGCCCGCCCTCGCCGCGGTGGTACTTGTCTTGTTGCCCTTCCTCATTTCGTCTTCATCACCTTGCCACCGATAGCCATCCATGAAACCACGCAAGAGCAGGTGGTCCCGCACCTGCCCGGAATCCGGGTCCGCAATAAGGCTCTTCAGCTTGCATCTTTGACACGGACATCTTATCTCCGTCTCGTTCTTTTGAATCATCTCGGCCTTCGCGGAGCTCAAAAACCTATTCATGATGCCTTCGGTCACCGTGCGGACCATGGTCACCTGCGGGGTAGAGCAAAACGATATTTTAGAACCAAGAAAAAATTTGGCATGACCTTCCCTAAAAATAGGACCAAAAAGAATGCATAGTGCCAAAATTCTCGCCGAAACGGAAATGAATCAATATTCTGGCAAAATATTGGCAACTATCGCATTTCAAATACCGGTACCTGCAAACACAAACATATATGCAACACCACAAACACATGCAACACCACAAACATACATAGATCTAGCTAGGCCACAAAAAGTGCATGTGCATGTTGTTGGAGCAAGCTAGGGAGAAAAAAAGTAGATCTACATCATAAAGATAGCTTTCCCCTTACTTACCTATCAAAAAAAGGTAATTTCACCACTTAATTTTGATGAATCTATGGTGGAAATGAGGTGAGGAGGAGGAGGCAGCCGAAAGCTTGGAGGAGGAGGTGGAGGGAATGAAGTGGGGAAAGTGAGTGGGTAGGTGTGGGGCTGTCCAAAACATCTTGTTGGGGTCCCAGGTTACTAATGGTGCACCACTTGCACATGCGCCATTAGTAACCCTGGTTACTAATGGCGCACCTGCAGGTGGTGCGCCATTAGTAGTTTTGCAGAAAAGTAAAAAATATATATATATACTAATGGCGCACTTTTACAGGGTGCGCCATTAGTAGTTTTAACTACTTATGGCGCACGGTGAGGTGGTGCGCCATTAGTAGTTTTGCAAAAAAAAGAATAAAAAAAATTCAGTACTGGTGCACTCCTTGTCTGGTGCGCCATTACTATTTAGAACTAGTAATGGCACACCAGACATAGGATGCGCCATTAGTATGTATGTAAAAATAAAAAAAATTATCACTAGTGGCGCACCTGTTTTCTGGTGCGCCATTAGTGTCTTCCACACTAATGGCGCATCACCAACTCGTGCGCCATTAGTATATAGTAGTGGCGCACTACTTCCCTGGTGCGCCATTAGTGTCAATCCTATCTATAGCCCTTTTCCTAGTAGTGACTCCCTCCTTTCCTTGTCCAACTAGGAGAGGGGGAAGGAAGGGAGAGAGGAGAGAAAGGAAAGGGAGGGCGCTGCCCCTCCCTCGTTGTCCAATTCGGACTAGAGGGGGAGGGGGCGCGCAGCCTGCCCTGGCCGCCCCTCCTCTGCTCCACTTTGGGACCATGAGGCCCATTAACCCCGGGGGGTTCCGGTAACCCCCGGTACTCCGTTTTATATCCGATAACTCCCGGAACCATTCCTGTGTCCGAATATAGTCGTCCAATATATCAATCTTTATGTCTCGACTATTTCGAGAATCCTTGTTATGTCCGTGATCACATCCGGGACTCCAAACAACCTTAGGTACATCAAAATATATAAACTCATAATGAAACTGTCGCCGTAACATTAAGCGTGCGGACCCTACGGGTTCGAGAACAACGTAGACATGACCGAGACACGTCTCCGGTCAATAACCAATAGCGGAACCTGGATGCTCATATTGGCTCCTACATATTTTACGAAGATCTTTTATCGGTCAGAACGCGTAACAACATACGTTGTTCCCTTTGTCATCGGTATGTTACTTGCCCAAGATTTGATCGTCGGTATCTCAATACCTAGTTCAATCTCGTTACCGGCAAGTCTCTTTACTCGTTCCGTAATACATCATCCCGCAACTAACTTATTAGTTGCAATGCTTGCAATGCTTGCAAGGCTTATGTGATGTGCATTACCGAGAGGGCCCAGAGATACCTCTCCGACAATCAGAGTGACAAATCCTAATCTCGAAATACGCCAACCCAACAAGTACCTTCGGAGAAACCTGTAGAGCACCTTTATAATCACCCAGTTACGTTTGGTAGCACACAAAGTGTTCCTCCGGTAAACGGGAGTTGCATAATCTCATAGTCATAGGAACATGTATAAGTCATGAAGAAAGCAATAGCAACAAACTAAACGATCAAGTGCTAAGCTAACGAAATGGGTCAAGTCAATCACATCATTCTCCTAATGATGTGATCCCGTTAATCAAATGACAACTCATGTCTATGGTTAGGAAACATAACCATCTTTGATCAGTGAGCTAGTCAAGTAGAGGCATACTAGTGACACTATGTTTGTCTATGTATTCACACATGTATTATGTTTCCGGTTAATACAATTCTAGCATGAATAATAAACATTTATCATGATATAAGGAAATAAATAATAACTTTATTATTGCCTCTAGGGCATATTTCCTTCAGTCTCCCACTTGCACTAGAGTCAATAATCTAGATTACACAGTAATGATTCTAACACCCATGGAGCCTTGGTGTTGATCATGTTTTGCTCGTGGAAGAGGCTTAGTCAGCGGGTCTGCAACATTCAGATCCGTATGTATATTGCAAATTTCTATGTCTCCCACTTGGACTAAATCCCGAATGGAATTGAAGTGTCTCTTGATGTGCTTGGTTCTCTTGTGAAATCTGGATTCCTTTGCCAAGGCAATTGCACTAGTATTGTCACAAAAGATTTTCATTGGACCCGATGCACTAGGTATGACACCTAGATCGGATATGAACTCCTTCATCCAGACTCCTTCATTTGCTGCTTCCGAAGCAGCTATGTACTCCGCTTCACATGTAGATCCCGCCACGACGCTTTGTTTAGAACTGCACCAACTGACAACTCCACCGTTCAGTAAAAGCACATATCCGGTTTGCGATTTAGAATCGTCCGGAACAGTGTCAAAGCTTGCATCAACGTAACCATTTACAATGAGCTCTTTGTCACCTCCATATGTGAGAAACATATCCTTAGTCCTTTTCAGGTATTTCAGGATGTTCTTGACCGCTGTCCAGTGATCCACTCCTGGATTACTTTGGTACCTCCCTGCTAGACTTATAGCAAGTCACACATCAGGTCTGGTACACAGCATTGCATACATGATAGAGCCTATGGCTAAAGCATAGGGAACATCTTTCATTTTCTCTCTATCTTCTGCGGTGGTCGGACATTGAGTCTTACTCAACTTCACACCTTGTAACACAGGCAAGAACCCTTTCTTTGCTTGATCCATTTTGAACTTCTTCAAAACCTTGTCAAGGTATGTGCTTTATGAAAGTCCAATTAAGCGTCTTGATCTATCTCTATAGATCTTAATGCCCAATATGTAAGCAGCTTCACCGAGGTCTTTCATTGAAAAACTCTTATTCAAGTATCCCTTTATGCTATCTAGAAATTCTATATCATTTCCAATCAGTAATATGTCATCCACATATAATATCAGAAATGCTACAGAGCTCCCACTCACTTTCTTGTAAATACAGGCTTCTCCAAAAGTCTGTACAAAACCAAATGCTTTGATCACACTATCAAAGCGTTTATTCCAACTCCGAGAGGCTTGCACCAGTCCATAAATGGATCGCTGGAGCTTGCACACTTTGTTACCTCCCTTTGGATCGACAAAACCTTCCAGTTGCATCATATACAATTCTTCTTCCAGAAATCCATTCAGGAATGCATTTTTGACATCCATCTGCCAAATTTCATAATCATAAAATGCGGAAATCGCTAACATGATTCGGACAGACTTAAGCATCGCTACGGGTGAAAAGGTCTCATCGTAGTCAATCCCTTGAACTTGTTGAAAACATTTCGCAAAAAGTCGAGCTTTGTAGATAGTAACATTACCGTCAGTGTCAGTCTTCTTCCTGAAGATCCATTTATTCTCAACTGCTTGCCGATCAACGGGCAAGTCAACCAAAGTCCATACTTTGTTCTCATACATGGATCCCATCTCAGATTTCATGGCTTCTAGCCATTTTGCGGAGTCCGGGCTCACCATCGCTTCTTCATAGCTCGTAGGTTCATCATGATCTAGTAGCATGACTTCCAGAACAGGATTACCGTACCACTCTGGTGCGGATCTTACTCTGGTTGATCTACGAGGTTCGGTAGTAAGTTGATCTGAAGTTTCATGATCATTATCATTAGCTTCCTCACTAATTGGTGTAGGTGTCACAGAAACCGGTTTCTGTGATGTACTACTTTCCAATAAGGGAGCAGGTACAGTTACCTCATCAAGTTCTACTTTTCTCCCACTCACTTCTTTCGAGAGAAACTCCTTCTCTAGAAAAACTCCGAATTTAGCAACAAAAGTCTTGCCTTCGGATCTGTGATAGAAGGTGTACCCAACAGTCTCCTTTGGGTATCCTATGAAGACACATTTCTCCGATTTGGGTTCGAGCTTATCAGGTTGAAGCTTTTTCACATAAGCATCGCAGCCCCAAACTTTCAGAAACGACAACTTTGGTTTCTTGCCAAACCACAGTTCATAAGGCGTCGTCTCAACAGATTTCGATGGTGTCCTATTTAACGTGAATGCAGCCGTCTCTAAAGCATAACCCCAAAATGATAACGGTAAATCAGTAAGAGACATCATAGATCGCACCATATCTAATAAAGTACGATTACGACGTTCGGGCACACCATTATGCTGTGGTGTTCCGGGTGGCGTGAGTTGCGAAACTATTCCGCATTGTTTCAAATGTAGACCAAACTTGTAAATCAAATATTCTCCTCCACGATCAGATCATAGAAAGTTTATTTTCTTGTTACGATGATTTTCAACTTCACTCTGAATTTTTTTTGAACTTTTCAAATGTTTCAGACTTATGTTTCATTAAGTAGACACTACTAGAAAAAGGGCTATAGATGGGATTGACACTAATGGCGCACCAGACAAGCGGTGCGCCATTAGTATATACTAATGGCGCACCACCTTCTGATACGCCATTAGAGTTGAAACTACTAATGGCGCACCTGGCCCAGGGTGCGCCATTAGTATCAAAAAAAATTTAACTAGTTCGCCTGTCCAAACATACTAATGGCGCACCTGCCGGAAAGTGCGCCACTAATGTTGTTTTTTTATTATATTTTTTATTCCCTTTTTTGCAAAACTACTAATGGCGCACTGTACCACCGTGTGCCATTACTAGTTTAAACTAGTAATGGCGCACTGTGCGACAGTGCGCCATTAGTATGTTTTTTTTTGCAAAACTACTAATGGGGCACCACCAGAAGGTGCGCCATTAGTAACCTGGATTACTAATGGCGCATTTAGAGTTGGTGCGCCATTAGTAAGTGGGCAGCAACAAGATATTTTGGACAGCCTCTCCTACCCACACTCACTTTCTCCCCACTTCATTCTCTCCACCTCCTCCTTGTCTCGGGTGCCTCCTCTTTTTCACCTCATTTCCACCATAGATTCATTCAATTTAAGTGGTTAAATTACCTTGTTTTGATAGGTAAGTAAGGGGGGAAGCTATATTTATGTTGTTCTCCCTACAACAATGTGCACATGCACTTTTTATGGCCTAGCTAGATCTATGTATGTTCGTGGTGTTGCATATGTTTGTGGTGTTGCATATGTGTTTGTGTTTGGAGGTGTACCGGTATTTGAAATGCGATAGTTGCCAATATTTTGCCAGAATGTTGATTCATTTCCGTTTCGGCGAGAATTTTGGCATTAAGCATTCTTTTTGGTCCTATTTTTAGGGAAAGTCATGCCAAATTTTTTCTTGGTTCTAAAATATCGTTTTGCTCTACCCCGCAGGCGACCATGGTCCGCATGATGACCGAAGGCATCGTGAATAGGTTTTTGAGATCCGCGAAGGCCGAGATGCTTCAAAAGAACGAGACGGAGATAAGATGTCTGTGTCGAAGATGCAAGCGGAAGAGCCTTATTGCGGACCCGGAATCCGGGCAGGTGTGGGACCACCTGCTCTTGCGTGGTTTCATGGATGGCTATCGGTGGCAAGGTGATGAAGATGACTACGAAGTCGTCCATGGGGGCCGGGCAAGAAATGAGGAAGGGCAGCAAGACAACCACCACGGCTCGGGCGGGCGAGAAGACGAAGAATCCCCAGGAGATGATCACGACGGTGATGCTGTACACAGTCATCATGTAGAAGATGCAGGACATGATGATGAGGAAGATGCTGGAGCAGACGACGGGCATGATCATGAAGATGATGATGCCGGCGGAGCAGACGACGCTGGACCATCGATGGGCTGGGTGCAGGACCCTCATATTCAAGAGCTGCTTCTCAAGCAGACGGATAACGCAAGAGCTGCCGCCCGAGAGAAAGCCAAGATGGATCAACTTGAGTTAGACGCGGTTACTCCATTGTATGAAGGATGCAGGCCCGAGGATACCCGCCTGAAAGTAATGCTCATGGCTCTGGAGATGAAGGTAAAACACAAAATGACCGATGCATGCTTCGACGAGAACATGGCATTCTGGCACGAACGTCTTCCCAAGGGGAACAAGTGCTCGACCAGTTTGGAGGAGGCGAAGAAAATCGTGTGTCCTCTGGATTTACCGCACGTGAAATACCATGTGTGCATGAACAATTGCATCATTTATCGGGACGAGCATGCGGAGTCTACCATATGTCCGGTGTGCGGCGTCACTCGATACAAGAAGAGGAAGAAAGCTCCTTGAAAAGTGGTGTGGTACTTTCCGATCACTCCTCGTCTGCAGCGGTATTTCGCGGACCCTAATGTAGCAAAGCTCCTGCGTTGGCACGCGGATAGGGAGGAGAAGAAGCGAGAAGATGACGCAAATGATCCGGAGATAGATAAAAAAGACAAGATGCTGAGTCACCCTAAGGATGTGAGCCAGTGGCAAGCGTTGAACTTCGAAGACCTAGAATTTGGGAATGATCCAAGGAACATCGTGCTGGGCGCGAGCACCGATGGAGTCAATCCATTTGGTAGCCAGAGAAGCACACATAGCACCTGGCCTGTGTTTGTGTGGATGTACAACCTTCCCCCCTGGTTGTGCATGAAGAGGAAGTACATTCACATGAGTATGCTAATTGAAGGACCGAAACAACCAGGGAACGACATCAATCTGTATCTGGGGCTGCTGAAAGAGGAGCTTGACACGGTGTGGAAAACGCCAGCCAATACATGGGATGCCGCAGAGAAAGAATATTTCCCTATGAGAGCCGCGCTGCTCACGACGGTGCACGACTATCTCGGTTACGGATATGTCGCGGGGCAGGTGGTCCACGGATTTTCTGGATGCGTCAGGTGCATGGATGACACAACGTATCGCCAGCTAGATAGAGATCCCGGGTCTTCGAAAACCGTGTTCATGGGACATCGAAGGTGGCTTCGCGACGATGACCCGTGGAGAAAACGCAAGGATCTATTCGATGGTGAAACCGAACCCCGAGGACGCCCGCGTACGAGGAGCGGCGAGGAAATAGACGAGCTGTTGAAAAATTGGAAAGACTGCCCACTTCCGAGAAAGAAGCAAAAGGCGCCAGAGCCGGGAAAGAAGCGAAAGGCGCCAGAGCCGCTGCTGAAGGTATGGAAAACGAGGTCTGTTTTCTGGGACTTGCCGTACTGGAAGATCCACTGTGTGCCTCACAGCCTTGATGTCATGCATATCACGAAGAACGTGTGCGAGAGTCTGCTTGGTACCCTGCTCAACATGGCAGAGAGGACCAAAGATGGGCCGAAAGCAAGGGCAGACTTGAAATCAATGGGCATCAGGCAGGAACTTCACGCTATATATGATGATGATGATGATGAGGCGAAGCAGGACACGGAAAGTCGTCGCAAAGGCAAAAAGGCCAAGAAGACCGGAAATGACTACCCTCCCGCGTGCTTCACTCTAAGTCAGGAGGAGATCGAGCAGTTTTTCACCTGCCTCGTAGGAGTAAAACTTCCTTACGGTTACGCGGGGAAGATAAGAAGATACCTAGACCCAGCGAAGCAGAAGTTCAGCGGGATGAAGTCTCACGACTGTCACGTGCTGATGACGCAGATACTTCCAGTTGCAATCCGTGGGATCATGGATGCGCACGTCCGTGAAACCCTATTTGGCCTATGCAACTTTTTCGACGTCATCTCTCGGAAGCCTATTGGTGTGAGGCAACTCAGAAGGCTACAGGAAGAGATCGTGGTGATACTATGCGAGCTTGAGATGTACTTCCTGCCCGCATTCTTCGATGTTATGGTGCATCTGCTGGTCCATATCATGGACGATATCATCCAACTCGGGCCGACGTTCCTGCACAGCATGATGCCGTTCGAAAGGATGAATGGTGTCATCAAAGGATACGTACGCAACATGTCACGTCCAGAGGGAAGCATAGCCAGGGGCTTTCTGACCGAAGAGTGCATCTCCTACTGCACGAATTATCTAGGCATCGAGAACCCCATTGGTCTGCCCGTCAACAGGCACCTCGGCAGGCTCCCTGGATGGGGTCACCGTGAGGGTCATCGCGAAATGCATGTCTACTTCGAGGGTCGACCCGCCGACTTTGAAAGAGCAAACCTAGTCGCGCTACAACACATAGACGTGGTCGATCCTTGGGTGGTAGAGCACAAAACCTTTATTAAGAAGACGTACAATGACCGAGGCCAACAGAGGACGGACGGAGATATACTCAAAGAGCACAACTCATGTTTCACTCGTTGGTTCAAGCAGAAGCTTCTGTCGTACCCTTTACATGAGGATTCTTCCGCGGAAGAACAACTCATATTCGCCTTGTCACAGGGCGCCGAGCACAACCTGATGACCTATGAGGCGTACGATATCAACGGCTACACATTCTACACCGAGGCCAAGGACATGAAGAGCGATGGTTATCAGAACTCTGGGGTAACGATGGAATCCTACACCGGTAACGACAAGGAAAGATACTACGGAAGGATCGAGGAGATCTGGGAGCTGAGCTACGCTGCAGAGAAGGTCCCGATGTTCCGTGTCAGATGGGCCAAGAGCGTCCTAAAAGAAGACCGGTATTTCACCACCATGGTTATACCCGAAGCCAAATCCAAGACCGCAGGCGCAATCGTCACCGCGAAAAATGAGCCATGGGTACTGGCTTCCCAAGTGGACCAATGCTTCTTCATTACCGACCCGTCAAAGCCCAGTCGTGTTGTCGTGAGGAGAGGCAAAAGGAAGATCATCGGAATGGATGGAGTAGCCAATGAGCAAGACTTCGACAAGTACGGCGACCCGAGGATCGAACATGACGACGATGATGAAGTAGCAGCATACACCACAAGAAGAAGCATGACCACCCTACCTAAAGGACGTCTGTTCCACAGAAGAACTCCATTTGCGAAAAAGAAGGGCAAGAAGATTGTGAACAAATAGCTAGCTAAGATCGATTGTATTTAAATCGTAGCCTTCATTTCTCGATTGTATTTCATGGGCACTTTTTGAACTATCATGAATATTTTTAAATTTCATGGACACTCGATCTCGATCCCCCTCCATCTTGATCGCTATCCCACCTCGCCAGATCCGGTCCCCCTCGCCGCCGAGCACCCCCCGGTCCACCGGCCGCCGCCGCCGACCCCCCGCACCCTCGATTCCCATACTCAACCGCCGCCGCCGACCCCCCGCACCCCTCCCCTACTCAACCGCCGCCGCCGACCCCCCGCACCCCGCGCACCCTCCCCCGCTCCACCGGCATTACAGTTTGATGATATTTTTTAAAAAATTATTACTGTCTTATAAAAAAAATTACTGTTACTGTCTTATAAAAAAATATTACTGTTATGATTTAAACAAGTTTAAAAAATTATTACTGTCTTATAAAAAATACTAATGGCGCACCACGGTGAGGTGCGCCATTAGTATGGATGTACTTATGGCGCACCGAGGGGTGGTGCGCCATTAGTATTGTGCCATTGCTATAAGAAAAAAAACTACTAATGGCGCACCACGGTGAGGTGCGCCATTAGTATGGATGTACTTATGGCGCACCGAGGGGTGGTGCGCCATTAGTATTGTGCCGTCCCCATCCATATTTCCTCCCCGGCCCAAATTAACCTATCCCCTCTCTCTCCCTCACCCTCGCCCTCGATCCCCTTCCCCTCTCCTCTCCCGATGCCGCTGCACCGCCGCCTCGACGCTGCCCCGCCGCCTCGATGCGACCCCGCCGCCCGGACGCCGCCCCATCCACACCACCATCGCCGGAGCACCACCACCACCCGGACCTCGTCCCCGACATCCTCCCCGCGCCCCACTGCCCTATCCCTACGGCCACCGTGAGCTCGCCCTCCTCCTCTCCCCCTCTCCCCCTCTCCCCCTCTTGACTGGAGCTTGTAAAGCTGCCGTTGATGTACCTGCCATTTCCTCTGAAATTTGCCTGCCATTTGATCAACATTTCAGTGCAATAAATTGCAATATTTCCATCTAAGTATCCTTGCTCGGCTTCTGGTGTTTTTATTGCTATAGGATTACTAAATGGGATCTTCTAGGATGTTATCTGTTGTTCAAAAAACTGAAAATGTAGCAGTTGTGACTGAATATCCAATCTAGTGGATAGTAGTGGAATGCTAGTTTAGCTGGTTTGTTGCTGTGTAGGATCTTGGCTCTCTGCTCGGCATGCGATCCCTGATAGTTTCTATAATTGCAGAGCACTGATCGCGGCCTCGTTTCCATCTTGTTGGTACTTGGAACTTGGAAGGGGGACAAGCAGTTTCTATAATTGCAGAGCACTGATTGCAGAGCACTGATCGAGCCCTGAAAGGTAGTATGCTTTGTGTGGAGTTTTTTCTTCAGTTTTGGCCACTATTGATGTTTAATACTTCATACAAAACACATGATAAAAAAATGACTCGATTTACTATAAAAACTACCTTTCCTGAATAATGCCATTTTTTTATTTTTACTAGCATGTTACCATTAAAATAGTGGTGAAAGTATTGCTTGTTACTTAGAGTAGTATAAAAGACATTTTGGACCAAAACAAGTTTCTGGTATAGTTAGAAGACGCCTGACCCATTGCTTGAGCCTTGTATTGCAAGTTGATGAAATTCGATTTGTTAGTGACTAGCTAGCTCATTCATTTATAAAAAGCATGCGATGAGCTAGAACCCAGACATCTATGCTATCTTACTCCATGAGCCTCTACGCAGACCAAATGTAGCCAAAAACAAGACATATATGCTATCTCACATCTAAGGTGTACTACTGCACTACAGATTACCTGTTCTCTGGTTCAATTGTTGGTTCTATCTAATAATGCTGAGGGTTCTACTTTGGGGCTTTTTGATTCCAAGCAAATGTAGCTGATTTTTATCAAGAGGCCAAACATTCATCTAGTTTTGCTATGAACTGCTGCTAATGTATGATGTTTTCCTATGAATTTGCTATGTGGTACTGCTTATATATGCTAGAACTAATTTTGATATGGATGTGCTGATTGTGTCAAGTAGTAGTACAAGGTTGTTGCCCTCTCGATGCTACCATTGTATTTGCATAGAGGAAATATTGATGGCCTATCTGTCCTGCATATTGTGCTTTGGATGTGCTTTGGCCTGATTGTTCACAGCAATATATATATACTGTGGTAATACTAGTGTAGGCTTGTATAGTTGTATAGCTTCAGATATCTCCTGTTCTGGGTCATGGACTTTGTGCCATGGCCACATTGGTTTTCTGTTTGGCCTCAATTTGGCCTGACAAATGATGGTCTACTAGCTGGTCTACTAGCTGGCAAGATGCTTTGGCAGAAGTTCGGAATTGTTATGTAGTGTTGTGTTCAGTTTTGGCAGGAGTTCAGAACTGTTAGGCAAAGGTCATGTCTCCGACCATCGTGTCGTGATGATCTTGCTCTGTTCTTGCTCCTATTATAATTGCAGAGGATAAGAAGAACTTGCTCTGTTCTTGCTTGTACACCAATCTCTGCTTCAACTGCTGCATTTACTTTCATGTAACAGTCTTGTACCCAATGCTTCAGTGGCAGTGCATCCTAAGCAATGGAGGCCTTTTTCACATGGCAATGTATTTTCCATGTTGTGATGGAGGCCTTTTTTGCCTTGTCCACCCGAGAGGCCCTTGAGTTTGCTGGAATGTCGATTAACTTCCGTTCCGGCAAATTCGGGTACTCCATATGTCCTATTTTCAGCAAAGGTCATGCTGAAATTTTCCGTGAATTTTAGCATGACTTTGCTAAAAATAGGACATATGGGGTACTTGTGACTAATGCATGGGCCAGGGTATCTTAGTAGTTAATTAAGTACGATCAAGTGCCCCGGCGTACTTGTGACTAATGCATGGCTTTTAGGGTGCCTCGGTGCCGATAAAAACCGAAATGATGAAAGCTTAGGCTTTTAGGGTGCCTCGGCGTCGAAAAACCCTCAATGATAAAAGCTTAGCTTTTAGGATGCCTCGGTGTCGACAAACCCTAAATGATGAGACCATGATCTTGTTCCTTGACAATAACCAACTTTTTGACCAAACTTTGTTCCTATTTATAGAGAAACATGGCCAACAACGATGAGGCCGGGGATTCGGGCGGCAAGAAATTCTGGGAGCTGTCCCAGGAGATGGAGGAACAGCCTCACTTGTATGAGGACGCCGCCTTCCCCACCGATCCTGAGACCACTCATGGTACAGCCGAGGATGACCCCACTGATGCCACCACTGATGGTGCCGCCGAGGATGCCACCACTGATGATGGCGGCGCACGCACAGATGGCAGCCAACCGAAGAGGCAACGGAAGGACCGGCGCCCGACCGTGCTCCGCACCCTCAAGGAGGAAGTTACTGAAGTGGACTCCGACGGGAATCCAACGGCGCCCGAACGAATAGTCAAGGGGTACTCGCTTCAGCTCGGGTGCATTCTCCGGAGCACCGTCTCGATCAACACCGAGAACCTAAGGCATCCTGACCGAGGGAATTTGCGCAACCTCCTCTTCACGAAGCTGCACGAACGATACAAGTTCCCCGCTGAATTTGAAAACACAAGCCTCAAAGGGAATAAAGTGAACAATGTTGCCCTCACGAAGATGAGCAAGGCCCTGTCTACTTGGAAAAGCAATGTGAAGAGAATGATCGAGAAAGGTGAGAGTTATGAGAAGATCAAGGAGAAAAATCCTTCGATCACCGAAGATGACTACAACGACTTCAAGATCAATTGCTCGAGCACCGCAAACTCCGAATCAAGTAAGTGGGGGAAAGAAATGCGGGAGCTGAACTTAGGGGAACACACACTTGGTCCCGGCGGTTACAGAGTGGCAGAGCCTATATGGGACAAGGAGGAGGCGGACCGTGCCGAGCAAGGCCTACCGCCCCTCTTCGATAAATACGGTGACAAGCAGACCAGGAACTTTGTCAAGGCCCGGTACAAGAAGGACCCGAAAACAAAGGAGCTTACCACGGATCCGAAGACCAGGGCGCTTGAGCTTGTTCTGGTAAGGAATACACCCCCACGTAATTAGCTCCATATGGTTGCATTCTAATTAATGAAGCCAAATTTCTAAATGGTTCACATTCCTTCCGCAGGCGACTGAAAGCCGTAGCGCGGGGTCGACTAAGAGCAACCCTTGGGACACCACTCTAAATAGGGCGATGAATGTAATCAAGAATAAGGATAAGCTCAGTAAGCCGACGTCAGCTGGTCGTGTGGCCGGCAAAGGCTTGTCGACAAAATGGTCGTCATACTATAACACTGGTGGGCGAAAGGAGAAAAAGACCATCTCGGAAAGCCAGGCGCGCGAGGTTCAAGAACTCAGGGCACAGGTGGCGCGGATTCCGAAGATTGTCCAAGAGCAAGTGCAACAACAACTCGGAGCAACGATCACCACCATTGTGCCTACCTTGATCCAGGGGATTAGTGCATGGATTGCGGGCGGCCAACAGGGGCCACCCCCGATTCCTAGCTTCACGGCCAGCAAGTCGCAGAACGCGATGGCGGGGCCATTGGTGTCTCCGGCGGAGGCGGCATTGGTGTCTCCGACGCCGGCACGGGAGCTTAATGCACCCGGGTGTACGTCGGCCGGCACCTCTGCAGCAAGCGGCCCCTCCGTCAACTGCACGCCCGCCGTTGGCGGTGCCTCGACATTAGCCAAGCTCGACGCCATCATCACGGTAACTAATTAAGCCTCTCTCGGCCGAGGACTTCATCTCCTTGCCTTTGACTGGGCATCCCTAACGCCCTACATGTTTTCGCAGGGCGCCGCCGACGTTCCGTGCACTCTCCTGCACTTCGTGAACAACGAGTTGGTCGATGTCGCCAAGGGAAAAATCGTTCAACCGGGCAACCCCTTGTTCCACGGTACCCAGATGCCACCCAACTTGTTTAGGGTTCAAATGGTTCTGGTGCTGCCAGGCTGCGACGAGTTGTTACCTCTGATTCGACCCGTCGAGGCCGACGATGATGACGTGATGACCCTCAGCGCCTGCCTGAGCTGGCCCCTGCTTTGGCCGAAGAGCCAGATTCGTTTGGGGGCGGGGGACACCACCCCAAAGACAACACCGCCAGTCGTGTCGGCGCTAAGTCGGCCCCATGGCAAGACCGCCGCAACGGTGCCGGACATCCCTATGCCACTGGATCCAAACATGCATATGGCACAGGATCAGAACGACGACAACGACGACGATACATTTGCCAACGTCGATCAGTACTTTGCCGATCATGGGTACGGTGGCGACTTCATGGGGCCTCCTTCTCAAGAACCCAACCCAACAAAAGACGTGCGCGATCTAGCTAGTACCGCGGAGAAGCCAAGTTGCAACAGGCGTCGTCTGCAGTTCAGCTCTCAGGAGACGCCTCCAGCTGCCGACTTCGCCGAGCCTCAGATATGCGAGGTGCGAAATATGATCAGCCCCAACATGCTCAAGAAGGCGGTTTGTCAGCAGAACTCGGTCCCATTACAGGAGAAGAAGAAGGCACGCAAAAGAAAGACTAACAAGGGTGCGGGCCAGCCGGCACCGAGTATGATCCGTGCTCAGGACGGGCCACCTTCACCAGAGGATATCTCGAGGAGGGTGCATGTGGCGGGTAGGCCGATGCTACCAAGAAATATGCTCGATGCTGCAACCGGTGCTATGCGGAGTCTGCATGATAGTGTTCTTTCTTTGGAGAAGCGGCGTCTCGGAGAGAAGGATGTGGCATACCCGGTTTTCGCGGCCAAGGTGCCAGAGGGCAAGGGCTTTGTGGATAACTCCATCGGGGGTACGATCGTCCTGCGGTTTGATGACATCCACGCTATGTTGAACCTTCATCCGCTGCACTACACCTTCGTTCGGCTATTTTCGCTGAGTATGGAGATGCGGATCATTCGCGACAAGACCCCGGACATCGTGATAGTCGACCCCTTCTACATGCGTGCCAAGATCTTGGGCAGCGCTGGGGACCGGCAAGTCGCGAGTTCTTACCTCGAAGGCGTCATTCTGGCAAACCAAGATAAGGATAACTTCCTCGTGCCTTACTTTCCCGAGTAAGTCCTCCCCTCAACCGCCCCGTAACATATGAATTCTTAGATTTCGATCGTTTTTCTTTTAACATTCCGTGTTTTCTGCAGTGACACACGTTGCACGCTCATCCTCCTAAGCCCCAAATATTCCATGGCCACGTATTTTGACCCGGACCGTCAGTCGAACGTAGACTACACAAATGTCAAGAAGGTTCTTGATGATGTTCTCCCCGGCTACGTCAAATCTGGAGGCACCTTCACCAGGCCTATTCGTAAGTACGACAAGCACGTGTTCTCCCACAATACGACGTTCTGCTGTGTCAAGCAGCCGCCTGGCGGTCAGAAGGGTGCCTACTACGCCATCCATCACATGCGGGCGATCGTACGGGACCATCATCAACTTCTGCTACCGAGTAGACTCAAAGATTGGGCCGCGAGCGTGTCGGCAATCCAGGACGCGGACATCAGACAAGAATTCTTTCACATCCGGTCGGAGTTTGCGGAAATCATCCATCAAGATGTCCTTCGTACCGCAGGGCAGTTCTACCTCAGAAATCAACCGTCCAACAGTGACATCGACACAATCCTACAAATGCAGGCTGACAACGCCCGTTGTTTCATGACTCCCACGATAGACGGCGGCTTCATCCACGCTCCGGTCCCTTGAGTCGAGTCGAAAGCAGTGATGCTGTGTCTAGTTCTGAAACATCGATTGGCTCATGTTGTAATTAAACTTTAATGAACTTGTAGTATGTCTCTTTGGTTTCGAGAGTCGTTCAACTTAGATGTAATCGATGCTATTAATGTCTTGCTTTTCTCTTCCGATTGTTCTGTTGCATACTTATATATTGCTTATGTATTATCTATGAATTGGTACTAACGTTTCGTTTGGCTACTGCATAGCGATGTCGTGGTATGTCGTGTACAAGGGTAAGGTTCCCGGAGTCTACGACGACTGGGAGGAGTGTCGGAGACAGGTTCACCGATTCAGCGGTAACAGTTACAAAGGGTACGCCACTAGGGCCGAGGCCGAATCTAGATACGCCCGCTATCTAGCGGGAGAGGGGAGGGAGCGTTGGAGGAACCGGATGAAGACGAGTTTCATCGTGATGATGCTCATCGTGATGACCGCAGCTCTCTTCTATGTGATGGTAGTTTAGATGATCGATATCGACTTGTAATGTGAAGACAAACTCGCGGTCTCGAGACTTGTAATATAATGTTCTATCTTTGTTCGGTCTTTTCAATTCGGAGACTAATATGATGAATTGTATTCGGAGACTAAAATGATGAATTGTATTCAGAGACTAATCTTTTATTGTATTCGATGAATCTGTTGTTGATGTGTGCTGTCTATATTTTGTCCAATTATACATTTTGTAACCTGTGCAAAAAACAGAAAATAAAAAAATAAAAAAACCTAATATTCATACTAATGGCGCATCACATCATAGTGCGCCATTAGTATGCCAAAGGATACTAATGGCGCATCATTAAACAGTGCGCCATTAGTATGCCGAAGTTACAAATGGCGCATCCTGTTGTCATGCGCCATTAGTATGCCAAAGCACCTGGGTATACATGGCCCCCTGGGAGGCATACTAATGGCGCACTATTGTATATACTAATGGTGCATCTGAGGTGCGCCATTAGTATACCAGATACTAATGGCGCACCAGTGGTGTGCCATTAGAAAAATATACTAATGGCGTGCTACTAATGGCGCACCACTAATGCGCCATTAATGGCCAAATTAGGTGCGCCGTTAGTAGGCCTTTTCCTAGTAGTGAGATATAGCCATATCTGCTTAAATCATCTATGAAGGTGAGAAAATAACGATATCCGCCACGAGCCTCAACATTCACTGGACCACATACATCTGTATGTATGATTTCCAACAAATCCGTTGCTCTCTCCATAGTACCGGAGAACGGCGTTTTAGTCATCTTACCCATGAGGCACGGTTCGCAAGTACCAAGTGATTCACAATCAAGTGGTTCCAAAAGTCCATCAATATGGAGTTTCTTCATGCGCTTTACACTTATATGACCTAAACGGCAGTGCCACAAATAAGTTGCACAATCACTATCAACTCTGCATGTTTTGATTTCAACATTATGAATATGTGTATCACTACTATCGATATTCATCAAAAATAGACCACTCTTCAAGGGTGCATGACCATAAAAGATATTACTCATATAAATAGAACAACCATTATTCTCTGATTTAAATGAATAACCGTCTCGCATCAAACAAGATCCAGATATAATGTTCATGCTCAACGCTGGCACCAAATAACAATTATTTAGGTCTAATACTAATCCCGAAGGTAGATGTAGAGGTAGCGTGCCGAGCGCGATCACATCGACTTTGGAACCATTTCCCACATGCATCGTCACCTCGTCCTTAGCCAATCTTCGCTTAATCCGTAGCCCCTGTTTCGAGTTGCAAATGTTAGCAACAGAACCAATATCAAATACCCAGGTGCTACTGCGAGCATTAGTAAGGTACACATCAATAACATGTATATCACATATACCTTTGTTCACTTTGCCATCCTTCTTATCCGCCAAATACTTGGGGCAGTTCCGCTTCCAGTGACCAGTCTGCTTGCAGTAGAAGCACTCAGTCTCAGGCTTAGGTCCAGACTTGGGTTTCTTCTCCTGAGCAGCAACTTGTTTGTTGTTCTTCTTGAAGTTCCCTTTCTTCATCCCTTTGCCCTTTTTCTTGAAACTGGTGGTCTTATTGACCATCAACACTTGATGCTCCTTCTTGATTTCTACCTCCGCGGCTTTTAGCATTGCGAAGAGCTCAAGAATAGTCTTATTCATCCCTTGCATATTATAGTTCATCACGAAGCTTTTGTAGCTTGGTGGCAGTGATTGAAGAACTCTGTCAATGACACTATCAACAGGAAGATTAACCCCTAGTTGAGTCAAGTGATTATGATACCCGGACATTTTCAGTATATGTTCACTGACAGAACTATTCTCCTCCATCTTGCAGCTATAGAACTTATTGGAGACTTCATATCTCTCAATCCGGGCATTTGCTTGAAATATTAACTTCAACTCCTGGAACATCTCATATGCTCCATGACGTTCAAAATGTCGTTGAAGACCCGGTTCTAAGCCGTAAAGCATGGCACACTGAACTATCGAGTAGTCATCAGCTTTGCTCTGCCAGACGTTCATAACATCTGGTGTTGCTCCTGCAGCAGGCTTGTCACTTAGCGGTGCTTCCAGGACGTAATTCTTCAATGCAGCAATAAGGATAATCCTCAAGTTACGGACCCAGTCCGTGTAATTGCTACCATCATCTTTCAACTTTGCTTTCTCAAGGAACGCATTAAAATTCAACGGAACAACAGCACGAGCCATCTATCTACAATCAAACATAGACAAGCAAGATACTATCAGGTACTAAGTTCATGATAAATTTAAGTTCAATTAATCATATTACTTAAGAACTCCCACTTAGAAAGATATCCCTCTAATCCTCTAAGTGATCACGTGATCCAAATCAACTAAACCATGTCCGATCATCACGTGAGATGGAGTAGTATCAATGGTGAGCATCAATATGTTGATCATATCTACTATATGATTCACACTCGACCTTTCGGTCTCCGTGTTCCGAGGCCATATCTGTTATATGCTAGGCTCGTCAAGTTAAACCTGAGTATTCCGCGTGTGCAACTGTTTTGCACCCGTTGTATTTGAACGTAGAGCCTATCACACCCGATCATCACGTGGTGTCTCAGCACGAAGAACTTTTGCAACGGTGCATACTCAGGGAGAACACTTATACTTTGATAATTTAGTGAGGGATCATCTTATAATGCTACCGTCAATCAAAGCAAGATAAGATGCATAAAAGATAAACATCACATGCAATCAATATAAGTGATATGATATGGCCATCATCATCTCGTACTTGTGATCTCCATCTCCGAAGTACCGTCATGATCACCATCGTCACCGGCGCGACACCTTGATCTCCATCGTAGCATCGTTGTCGTCTCGCCAATTATGCTTCCACGACTATCGCTACCGCTTAGTGATAAAGTAAAGCATTACAGCGCGATTACATTGCATACAATAAAGCGACAACCATATGGCTCCTGCCAGTTGCCGATAACTCAGTTACAAAACATGATCATCTCATACAATAAAATATAGCATCACGTTTTGACCATATCACATCACAACATGCCCTGCAAAAACAAGTTAGACGTCCTCTACTTTGTTGTTGCAAGTTTTACGTGGCTGCTACGGGCTTAGCAAGAACCGTTCTTACCTACGCATCAAAACCACAACGATAGTTTGTGAAGTTGGTGTTGTTTTAACCTTCGCAAGGACAGGGAGTAGCCACACTCGGTTCAACTAAAGTTGGAGAAACTGACACCCGCCAACCACCTGTGTGCAAAGCATGTCGGTAGAACCAGTCTCGCGTAAGCGTACGCGTAATGTCGGTCCGGGACGCTTCATCCAACAATACCGCCGAACCAAAGTATGACATGCTGGTAAGCAGTATGACTTATATCACCTACAACTCACTTGTATCCTCTACTCGTGCACAACCTCAACGCATAAAACCTAGGCTCGGATGCCACTATTGGGGAACGTAGTAATTTCAAAAAAATTCCTATGCACACGCAAGATCATGGTGATGCATAGCAACGAGAGGGGAGAGTGTTGTCTACGTACCCTCGTAGACCGGAAGCGGAAGCGTTAGCACAACGTGGTTGATGTAGTTGTACGTCTTCATGGCCCGACCGATCAAGCACCGAAACTACGGCACTTCCGAGTTCTAGCACACGTTCAGCTCGATGACGATCCCCGGACTCCGATCCAGCAGAATGTCGGGGAAGAGTTCCGTCAGCACGATGGCGTGGTGACATCTTGATGTTCTACTATCGAAGGGCTTCGCCTAAGCACCGCTACAATATTATCAAGGATTATGGTGGAGGAGGGCACCGCACACGGCTAATAGATCTCAAGGATCAACTGTTGTGTCTAGAGGTGCACCCCCGCCCCCGTATATAAAGGAGCAAGGGGAAGGGGCGGCCGACCAGGAGGAGGCGCGCCAGGGAGGAGTCCTACTCCTACCGGGAGTAGGACTCCCTCCTTTCCTTGTCCAACTAGGAGAGGGGGAAGGAAGGGAGAGAGGAGAGAAAGGAAAGGGAGGGCGCCGCCCCTCCTTCCTTGTCCAATTCGGACTAGAGGGGGAGGGGGCGCGCAGCCTGCCCTGGCCGCCCCTCCTCTGCTCCACTTTGGGCCCATGAGGCCCATTAACCCCCGGGGGGGTTCCGGTAACCCCCAGTACTCCGTTTTATATCCGATAACTCCCGGAACCATTCATGTGTCCGAATATAGTCATCCAATATATCAATCTTTATGTATCAACTATTTCGAGACTCCTCGTTATGTCTGTGGTCACATCCAGGACTCCGAACAACCTTCGGTACATCAAAATATATAAACTCATAATCAAACTGTCATCGTAACGTTAAGCGTGTGGACCCTATGGGATCGAGAACAATGTAGACATGACCAAGACACGTCTCCAGTCAATAACCAATAGCGGAACCTGGATGCTCATATTGGCTCCTACATATTCTACGAAGATCTTTTATCGGTCAGACCGCATAACAACATACGTTGTTCCCTTTGTCATTGGTATGTTACTTGCCCGAGATTGGATCGTCGGTATCTCAATACCTAGTTCAATCTCGTTACCGCCAAGTCTCTTTACTCATTCCATAATACATCATCCCGCAACTAACTTATTAGTTGCAATGCTTGCAAGGCTTATGTGATGTGCATTACCGAGAGGGCCCAGAGATACCTCTCCGACAATCGGAGTGACAAATCCTAATCTCGAAATACGCCAACCCAACAAGTACCTTCGGAGACACCTGTAGAGCACCTTTATAATCACCCAATTATGTTGTGACGTTTGGTAGCACACAAAGTGTTCCTCCGGTAAATGGGAGTTGCATAATCTCATAGCCATAGGAACATGTATAAGTCATGAAGAAAGCAATAGCAACAAACTAAACGATCAAGTGCTAAGCTAACGAAATGGGTCAAGTCAATCACATCATTCTCCTAATGATGTGATCCCGTTAATCAAATGACAACTCATGTCTATGGTTAGGAAACATAACCATCTTCGATCAACGAGCTAGTGAAGTAGAGGCATACTAGTGACACTATGTTTGTCTATGTATTCACACATGTATTATGTTTTCGGTTAATACAATTCTAGCATGAATAATAAACATTTATCATGATATAAGGAAATAAATAATAACTTTATTATTGCCTCTAAGGCTTATTTCCTTCAGCTTCATCCATAGCAATTGAGCACAGCAAGAACCAGCGGCAATGGACTCAGCTTCAGGAGTAGATTGTGATACGCAATTCTGTTTCTTCAAGGACCAACAGACCAAAGATCGTCCGAGGAAATGACATGTACTAGATGTTGACTTGCGGTCCACACGATCACCAGCATAGTTAGAGTCAGAATATCCAATGAGACCAAAAACCGAGCCCTTGGGGTACCATAATCCAAGTGTTGGTGTGTGAGCTAGATATCAAAGAATATGCTTCACAGCCTTATGGTGTGATTCCTTCGGTGTGGCTTGAAATCGGGCACACATGGAAACACTAAGCATTATATCTGGCCTAGATGCACATAAGTACAATAAATAACCAATCATGGAGAGGTATACCTTATGATCGAAGTCGATACCATTTTCATCAGTGCACAGATGGCCATTTGTGGGCATAGGAATTTGGATGCCTTTGCAATCTTGCATGCTGAATTTCCTTAGTACATCCTTGAGGTATTTCTCCTGAGATAAGAATATGCCATTGCATTGTTGACAAATTTGAAGACCTAAGAAGAATTTCAATTCTCCCATCATAGACATTTGATATTCTTCACTCATCATACAGGCAAATTCATCACTATAACGTTGGTCAGTACAGCCAAAGATAATATCATCAACATATATTTGGCACACAAACAATTCACCATCATAAGATTTAGTGAAAAGCGTAGGGTCGAGTGAACCGGGTTTGAAGCCTTTCTTCAAGAGGAATTCCTTCAAAGTATCATACCACGCCCGAGGGGCCTGCTTGAGGCCATAGAGGGCCTTATTGAGTTTGAAGACTTTGTCAAGATGCTTTGGATCTTCAAAACTTGGGGGTTGAGCAACATATACTTCTTCCTCAAGCTTACCATTGAGGAATGCACTTTTCACATCCATTTGATATAGAGTAATATCATGATGGTTAGCATAAGCAAGTAATATGCGAATAGCCTCAAGTCTAGCAACATGTGCAAAAGTTTCATCGAAATCAATTCCTTCAACCTGTGTGTAGCCTTGAGATACAAGTCGTGCCTTATTCCTTGCCACAAGGCCATTTTCATCTTGCTTGTTGCGATAGATCCAGTTTGTGCCAATGATATTGTGCTTGCGAGGATCTGGACGTTTGACCAGTTCCCAGACGTTGTTGAACTCGAACTGATGTAATTCTTCTTGCATGGCCTGAATCCACTCAGGCTCTATAAATGCTTCATCTACCTTAGTGGGCTCTATGATAGAGACAAAAGCATAGCGGCCACAAAAGTTAGATAAATGTGAAGCTTTTGAGCGTGTGAGAGGACCTGGCGCTTTAATGTCATTGATGATCTTTTCAACTTGCACTTCTTTTGCAACGCGAGGATGAGCTGGTTGTCGTTGAGGAATTTGATCAGCATTTTCTTCAGCACCATCTTCTTCAGTATTTTCTTCAGGTGCATTAGCTCGACGTTCTTCATGTTCCGGAATGAATTCTTCATCAGATTCTTTGGTAGGAATGACATCCTCAGTAGCCTTGAACTTGATAGTTTCCTCAGGTGCTGGTCCATCTATCACAGAAGGTAGGTGCTCTCTTTGCGAGCCATTAGTTTCATCGAACCGCACATCTACAGTTTCGACAACCTTGTGAAGAACGTTGTTGAAAACTCTGTAGGTGTGCGAGTCCTTTACGTAACCAAGCATAAAACCTTCATGTGCTTTCAGTGCAAATTTTGAATTGTGATGAGGATCTCTAATCCAACATTTAGCACCGAAGACTTTGAAATAACTTACATTGGGTTTCTTATCAGTGAGGAGTTCATAGGCAGTCTTCTTGAAGAATTTGTGCAGATATACTCTATTGATGATGTGGCACGTAGTATCAATTGCCTCAATCCAGAAACGATGAGGCATTTTGTATTCATCAAGCATAGTGCGAGCCATCTCAGCAAGAGTCATGTTCTTCTGCTCCACGACGCCATTCTGCTGAGGAGTATAAGGAGCAGATAACTCATGAGTGATACCAAGTTCATCAAGATAGTCATCAAGACCATAATTCTTGAACTCAATTCCATTGTCACTTCTAATGTGCTTGATCTTCACACCGAAGTTGGTTGAAGCCCTCGAGGAAAATTGTTTGAAGACTTCCTGCACTTCATGTTTGTAAGTAACAATGTGTACCCATGTGTATCGAGAGTAATCATCAACAATAACAAAGCCATAGAGAGATGCATCATTTGAGACTGCAGAATAATGGTTAGGACCGAAGAGATCCATGTGAAGCAATTCAAATGGACGAGTGGTGGTCATGATAGTATTCGCTGGATGCTTAGCCTTTGTCATCTTCCCAGCTTCACAGGCTCCGCATAAGTGATCCTTGAGGAATTTGACATTTTCGATGCCAATGACATGCTTCTTCTTCGCAAGTGTAACATCCCAAATTTTCAATTTGGAATGTTATACATTAGAGCATCATGCATATCATATTTTATTTTGCATTTTGGTTGATCCTAGAAATTCTATGCAACTCAATGACCCACGGAGAGAGTTGGGAATTTCGTTATTTTCATATTTGAGTTTTCTCAAATTTTGAGAATAGGATCATTTGATTTTATTTATTTTATCATCAATTATTTCTATTACAAAATATGAGAGGGGGAATAAAATGACTTTCCCAAAATAAAGAAATATTGAGGATTTAATAACAAAATCAAATAAGATTTTATTTCGGAGTTTTTCGGTGTTTTATTTGAATTTAGGAAAAAAGTGTGTTTTTCAAAATTGCACTTAGGGCCCAAATAAATGTTCGCCTTGTGCGGCTTGATTTTAGAAGCCCGTGAAAATTTATTTCGGAATTTTTGGAGTCCGTTTAGTATTTCTTTTTACTTTTCTTCCGAGCGGAATAATTAAAAAAACGAACCGACTTCGGGCCGTACCCGAGCGGGACACCGCCCGGGGGCAGCCTTTAAATAGCGCCGCCCCGAGCCGCCCCAGCCCATCAGCCCTGCCTCGATCCGCGCACGCCGCCGGAGCTGCCGCCGCCGACGATCCCGCCGCCCGAGGTTCATCGCGCCTCGTTTTCCGTGCCGAAAAAAAGAGAAAAAAAATTAGCGTTCGTCATTTTTATTTTTCTCGGATTAAATCCGCGATTTTTCTGATCGCGATTCCTGATCCGATTTTTGTTTTAGTTTAACTTTTCGCTCGTTTATCGGAATCAGGCGATTCAAGCGCCTAGAGTTTCGTCTCGAAACCCTCTATCCGTTTAACCAACTTAAATGAGTTTTTGCTACTGTAAAATTTGCCCTAGATCCAGATTACTAGAACAAAGTTGTTTTCTTTCGCCGTTGGACTTTCGTTGTTTCGTTCGATTTGATTCTTTTTGCCAACCGGAGTTCTTAAGTTGAACCTTCTGGTTAGATCTCTTATTTGAGTTTTACCTGTGCATTAGATGAGTACTTATTGTATGCTTGTTTGTTTGTCTGTGATAGAATACCCGGAGTGCGCCGCCTGTTACTTCGAATCGTTAGGTTTCGTGGATCATCAGCAAGGCAAGTAATACTTTGATCATACCTTTTCTACTACCCAGTTTTATTGCATTAGATCAATCCTCACACATTGCATGATTAGGATCTAATTAAATTGTGGGATGGGAAGTAGATGAGGTAGTAACTATTACCTGTTTATTATCAAACCTTTGGGAGTTACTTCTACGTTTGCTTATTATGCCATGCTATGCTAGTAGACGTGGATTGGGTGAGTGATATCCATGACAGATGTGAGATTGTTAATTGATGGTTTATCTAAGGTGGCAACTTAAACACACATTTGGGTGGATTGAGGCACCTAGGTATTCCAGGACTTGCCTGTTTTCTTTTGGACCGCCACCCAGGCTCAAAGGGATCATGAGACTATTCATACTAGAAACTTCCGTGTGCAGCCACAAGCTATTATGGGCTCTAGCATAGTTGACTAAGTCAAGCGAACTCTTACAGTGGTAGACTAGCAGATGTAGGGGATGTAGGTGGTATGGTCTACCCGATCGTAAGGTGCTAGCGCTTCTGAAAGACTATGTCTCGGTCATCCGTCTTCTCAAACACCATGTAGTGCGAGAAACCAAACGGAGGCGATCGATTCTTGTGGGGAAAAAGTGCGCAAACCTCCGCAGAGTGTAATAAACTAATCATGGTTAGCCGTGTCCCCGGTTATGGACAATCTTGAGTATCTAGTACTTGGATTTTCATGTGAATCTCACCATGTTACTCTAAATTAATTTTGTTGGGTTATGTTTAATGATGATGCTTAATTGGGATTGAGAATGCTGTCAACCATTATCAATGTTTAACAACCACCATGATAATAATTAAATCTATTCCTTTGAAGTAGGGAAAAATTGGCTTTACACAAAACTGTAACCATAGAGCTTTCCACCAGCCAAATATGCATATAGTATAGCTATTTCATTCCATTACTCTCTATGTGTTACCTTGCCAGCATATTCCATGTGCTGACCCGTTTCGGGCTGCAACGTTAATGTTGCAGACTTTTCAGACGACGATTAAGGAGTTTTTAGGTCGTGGTTCTATACTCAGTGATGCCGTTGGAGTTGATGGACTCACTTATTCCAAGCCTTCCGCTGTTATCGTTATTAGATGGCCTTAAGCCATATTTATTGTAATAAGTTCTCTTTTGAGACACTCGATGTAATAAGCGTGTGATTGCTACTCTGCTATAAATCCTCTGAGTACTGTGTGGTGTCAGCATTACTGATCCAGGGATGACACCGGAGCACAGAGATCAGACTGTTTGAGGTCTGGTCGCTACAGAGATGGTATCAGAGCACACGCTGACTGTAGGACATGACCACTGAGCTAAAGACCTAGATCACTATTCACTCTCTTCTCTTCTGACCTCTCATCTTTTCTATTCTTTAGGATGGCGGATACAAGGAACAAGTTCACGCAACCGGATGAAGATACACCCTTTGGACGCCACTTGAAGGAAGTCGCTAGATACATGAATATAGGAGTACCAAGCTTCACGGGAACCTACAACGCCACTTTACCTGAAGAAGAGCGCTGGATGATTCAAGTTCAAGTTCCAGGAAGGACGTTCATGCCAGTCACTGAGCCCATAGAGTTTTCTTTTGATGCACCAACTTGGAGTCTAGGAAAGAGCATGGCAGCTCACATCGCCATGGGACGCATTGGAGAAGTCTACCGCAAGGATCTCAAGGATACTATCTTCCAGATTTGTGGGCGCCGAGATGAACACTGGGAGATGATCAGCACCAGGAAGGATAGATCAATCGCAGCTTTTATCCAGGAGTTAAATCAGCACATTCAACGACAGGAGAACCAAATGTGCGCCGACATGATAGATCTGAAGAAGGCTAAGACTAGAATCAAGGAACTGGAGGAAGAACTCAAGGCTACACGTGAAGATTATGAAGAGGAAATTGAAGTATTGGTGGAGAAGAATGACGACCTGATCAAGAAGATTGGAATATTTATGGGAGGCCCTACGCCAGTAGATGAAGACGAAGAACCCAAGGAAATTAGCCCGGAAAACTACATCAACATCGACGGCACCGACTCGGAACCAGATAGTAGCGATGATGACTATGTTGATGAAGCTGGAGCAGATATCATGGAGTCAACGACCCTAGAATATTTCTAGTAGACCACCTCATTAGTAGTAGTAGTCCACCATGTAAATATAGTAGTCCGAGCACTTTTGCGATAGTTAGATCGATTGTATGTCCTTGTTTGATTGATTGAAGTGAATTTTTTGCTTTTGCCTCATGTGCATATGGGTAGTGTTTTCTCTTTAGACCCCTCTATTCTTATATCTCATCTTTTCTAAACCCTCAGATGTCTCCAAGACGTGACCCCGGATTTGCCTTCCCACCGGAGCTCACCCAGTTTATCCAGCAGCAGAACACACTGATGCAGTTGCTAGTCTAGAATCAGAATCAAGGGAACAACAACAACAACCCACCACCACCACCACAACCTGTTGACCACTTAGCCCATTTTCTTAGGCTGAATCCGCCGGTGTTTTCCAGTAGCACCGAGCTGATAGTAGCAGATGATTGGCTCCGCAAGACAGCTAGGGAGTTGACCACAGCAGGATGCACAGATGCGGAGAAGGTGAAGTTTGCCGCACATCAGTTAGAAGGACCCGCAGCATCATGGTGGGAGAATTTCACAGCCACTTTTCCAGTAGACACTGTCACATGGGACCAGTTTCAGCAGGCTTTTCGTACTGCACATGTTTCAGCAGGAGCTATGGCCATGAAGAAGCGTGAGTTTCGCAACTTGCGCCAAGGAGGACGGACAGTTGGCCAGTATGTGGAGGAATTTAGTAAGCTAGCACGTTATGCCCCAGATGACGTCGCTATGGATGCAGCTAAGGAGGAGAAGTTTCTAGAAGGACTGAATGATGAGTTGAGCATGCAGTTGATGGTAGCAACCTTCAACAACTACCAGGAGTTGGTAGATCGTGCTCTTATGATTGAAGGGAAGCAGCAGCAAATTGAGAATCACAAGAGGAAGTATGGACAAGGAAAGTACAATTCAGGAGCTCCGCAGAAGCCACGTTTTACCCCTAGACCGGGAGGACATTTTCAGCATACCCATGGAGTAGGTAGCTCACACAATCACAATGGCACCAAGAATGGAAATGGCAATGGAGGAAGCAACGGCCAGAACCGCACCAACCCCTCAACCCCAGCCAAGAAGGACCTAAGCCAAGTCACTTGTTTTAAGTGTTCGAAGACAGGACATTATGCAAATGAATGTCCTGAATTGCAAAATGGAAATAGCAATGGAAGTTCTGGGAAGAAGCTGAACCCTTTCAACAGGGGACAGGTGAACCACGTTAGCGTGGAGGAGGTTGAAGCTCAGCCCGATGCAGTAATAGCCCTTAGGTCACCCATGTTAGTAACCTCGCCCGGAGCAGAGTATCTGGCTAGTCTACGGTGTTATCGGTTACCATTAAGGATTGGTAACTATGTTTTTCCCTCAGACCTAATAGTATTGGAATCTCAAGGATTGGATGTGATATTAGGCATGGATTGGTTATCAAGGTATGAAGGGAATATTGAGTGTGCTAGTAAGTCAATTTTGCTTACCACCCTAGAAGGGAGAAGGATCAAGTATGTATTCCGGCATGTGCCAAAGAGAACTCAAGTAAATTGCCTAACAGGAGTTGTGCAGGAGGAAGTACCAGTGGTAAGGGATTTTCCTGATGTATTTCCAGAGGAGTTTCCAGGCATGCCACCGGATAGAGATATTGAGTTTTTGATTGAGCTATTGCCAGGCACAGGTCCAATATCAAAGAGACCATATAGGATGCCAGCAAAGGATTTGGTGGAAATTAAGAAGTAGATTAAGGAGTTACTGGATAAAGGATATATCCGCCCAAGTTCTTCGCCTTGGGGATCGCCAGTACTTCTAGTGGAGAAGAAGGATGGATCATTAAGGATGGTTGTAGATTATCGAGGATTGAATGAAGTAACGATCAAGAACAAGTACCCGCTACCAATGATCAACGATCTGTTTGATCGATTGCAAGGAGCTAAGGTATTTCCAAGATCGATCTGCGATCAGGATATCACCAGTTGAAGATTCGAGAACTGGATATTCCGAAGACAGCTTTTACTACCAGGTATAGGCTGTACGAGTATACCGTTATGTCATTTGGTCTAACTAACGCACCTGCCTATTTTATGAACATGATGAACAAAGTGTTTATGGAGTTTTGGATAAGTTCGTCGTAGTGTTCATTGATGATATCCTGGTTTATTCGAAGAATGAAGAGGAACATAAGGAGCATTTGCGTTTGGTACTTGGAAAGCTTAGAGAACATCAATTATATGCCAAGTTCAACAAATGTGAGTTTTGGTTGAAGGAAGTAGGATTCCTCGGACATGTTATATCTGGAGAAGGTATAGCAGTAGATCCCGCTAAAGTTGAAACCATGACCAAGTGGGAAGCCCCAACAACAGTTGGAGAGATCCGGAGTTTTCTTGGACTCGCAGGATACTACCGAAGATTTATTGGGAATTTCTCAAAGATTGCGAAGCCTATGACTGAGTTGTTGAAGAAGGATACCGCTAGTTTCCAGGAGTTGAAGAAACGCTTAGTTACCTCACCAGTATTGGTCTTGCTAGACCAGACCAAGGATTATGAGGTGTATTGCGACGCTTCACGTCGAGGACTTGGAGCAGTGCTTATGCAGGAAGGGAGAGTTGTTTCATATGCCTCAAGACAACTGAAACCTCATGAGTTGAATTATGCCACGCATGATTTGGAGTTAGCAGCCGTAGTGCATGCATTGAAGACATGGAGACATTTTCTCATTGGAAATCATTGTGAGGTGTACACGGATCATAAGAGTTTGAAGTACATTTTCACACAGAAGGAGTTAAACCTCAGACAAAGGAGATGGTTGGAGCTTATCAAGGATTATGATATGAGATTGCATTACCACCCTGGAAAGGCTAATGTAGTAGCTGACGCATTAAGCCGTAAGAGCCATGTCAATACATTAATGACGGGAGAAATACCCAAGGAGTTAGCAGAAAATCTTCGTGAACTATGTTTGGAAATAGTTCCGAGAGGCTATGTAGCAGCATTGGAGATTCAGTCAACTTTGATGGATAGAATCAGAGAAGCTCAGAAAGCTGACAAAGAGATTGCCGCTATAAAGAAGAAACTGATCACAGGAAAAGCTAAAGGATTTCATGAGGATGAGCACGACACCCTATGGTTTGAAGACCGTGTCTACGTGCCCAATGACCCGGAGATCAGGAAGTTGATTTTGCAAGAGGCAGACGACTCACCGTATTCAATTCACCCAGGAAATACCAAGATGTATTTGGATTTGAAGGATATTTTCTGGTGGACCGGAATGAAGAAGGATATTGCGGAGTATGTAGCAGTTTGTGATGTATGCCAGAGAGTAAAGGCAGAGCATCAGAAGCTAGCAGGATTGTTACAACCATTGCCGATACCCGAATGGAAGTGGGATAAGCTAGGCATGGATTTTATCATGGGATTGCCCAGGACTCGTTTAGGCTATGACTCGATTTGGGTTGTACTCGATCGATTGACGAAAGTAGCTCATTTCATCCTAGTAAAGACCACTTACACAAGTGCTAAGTTGGCAAAGATATACATGACCAGGATCGTATGTTTGCATGGAGTTCCGAGGAGTATCGTATCAGATAGAGGAACCCAGTTTACCTCAAAGTTCTGGAAGCAGTTGCACAAAACTTTGGGAACTAGGCTAGAATTCAGTACAGCTTTTCATCCACAAACAGATGCACAGACCGAGAGAGTCAATCAGATTTTGGAGGATATGCTGAGAGCTTGTGCGCTAGATTACGGATCTAGTTGGGACGATAATTTGCCATATGCAGAGTTCTCTTACAACAACAGTTATCAAATCAGTTTGAAGATGGCCCCTTTCGAAGCTTTGTACGGAAGGAGGTGCAGGACAACGTTGTCGTGGGACGAAGTTGGAGACCGCCAGTTGTTTGGTCCTGACTTGATTAAAGAGTCTGAACAGAAGGTGAAGTTGATTCGCGATAGGCTCAAGGTAGCCCAGTCCAGACAGAAGAGTTATGCATATTCTAAACACAAGGAGACAGTTTACGGAGTCGGAGATAGAGCTTATCTTCGAGTATCTCCACTTTGGGGAACAAAGCATTTTGGAGTTAAAGGGAAGTTAGCGCCACGATTTGTAGGACCATATCGAGTTTTGGAGCGTATGGGAGAAGTGGCCTACAAGTTGGAATTTCCCAAAGGATTGTCAGGAGTACATGATGTGTTCCACGTTTCTCAGTTAAAGAAATGTCACGCGGAGATGGCTAACATACCATTGAGAGACACAGTGCCTTTGGAAACTATTCAGTTGGATAACGATTTGACCTACGAGGAAAAACCAATTAAGATCCTCAAGTTTGCGACCCGAATAACTCGCAGCAAGGTTATTAAGTTTTGCAAAGTTTAGTGGAGCCACCACACGGAGGATGAAGCCACCTGGGAGCGAGAGGAAGATTTGCTCAAAGACCACCCTCACCTATTTTCTAGCCAACCCGAATCTCGAGGGCGAGATTCATCTTAAGGGGGGTAGGTTTGTAACATCCCAAATTTTCAATTTGGAATGTTATACATTAGAGCATCATGCATATCATAACTTATTTTGCATTTTGGTTGATCCTAGAAATTCTACGCAACTCAATGACCCACGGAGAGAGTTGGGGATTTCGTTATTTTCATATTTGAGTTTTCTCAAATTTTGAGAATAGGATCATTTGATTTTATTTATTTTATCATCAATTATTTCTATTACAAAAATATGAGAGAGGGAATAAAATGACTTTCCCAAAATAAAGAAATATTGAGGATTTAATAATAAAATCAAATAAGATTTTATTTCGGAGTTTTTCGGTGTTTTATTTGAATTTAGGAAAAAAGTGCGTTTTTCAAAATTGCATTTAGGGCCCAAATAAATGTTCACCTTGTGCGGCTTGATTTTAGAAGCCGTGAAAATTTATTTCGGAATTTTTGGAGTCCGTTTAGTATTTCTTTTTACTTTTCTTCCGAGCGGAATAATTAAAAAAACGAACCGACTTCAGGCCGTACCCGAGCGGGACACCGCCCGGGGGCAGCCTTTAAATAGCGTCGCTCCGAGCCGCCCCAGCCCATCAACCCTGCCTCAATCCGCGCGCGCCGCCGGAGCCGCCGCCGCCGACGATCCCGCCGCCCGAGGTTCTTCGCGCCTCGTTTTCCGTGCCGAAAAAAAAGAAAAAAAATTCAGCGTTCGTCGTTTTTCTTTTTCTCGGATTAAATCCGCGATTTTTCTGATCGCGATTCCTGATCCGATTTTCGTTTTAGCTTAACTTTTCGCTTGTTTATTGGAATCAGGCAATTCAAGCGCCTAGAGTTTCGTCTCGAAACCCTCTATCCGTTTAACCAACTTAAACAAGTTTTTGCTACTGTAAAATTTGCCCTAGATCCAGATTACTAGAACGAAGTTGTTTTCTTTCACCGTTGGACTTTCGTTGTTTCGTTCGATTTGATTCTTTTTGCCAACCGGAGTTCTTAAGTTGAACCTTCTGGTTATATCTCTTATTTGAGTTTTACCTGTGCATTAGATGAGTACTTATTGTATACTTGTTTGTTTGTCTGCGATAGAATACCCGGAGTGCGCCGCCTGTTAGTTCGAATCGTTAGGTTTCGCGGATCATCAGCAAGGCAAGTAACACTTTAATCATACCTTTTCTGCTACCCAGTTTTATTGCATTAGATCAATCCTCACACATTGCATGATTAGGATCTAATTAAATTGTGGGATGGGAAGTAGATGAGGTAGTAACTATTACCTGTTTATTATCAAACCTTTGGGAGTTACTTCTACGTTTGCTTATTATGCCATGCTATGCTAGTAGACGTGGATTGGGTGAGTGATATCCATGACAGATGTGAGATTGTTAATTGATGGTTTATCTAAGGTGGCAACTTAAAAACACATCTGGGTGGATTGAGGCACTTGGGTATTCCAGGACTTGCCTGTTATCTTTTGGACCGCCACCCAGGCTCAAAGGGATCATGAGACTATTCATACTAGAAACTTCCGTGTGCAGCCACAAGCTATTATGGGCTCTAGCATAGTTGACTAAGTCAAGCGAACTCTTACAGTGGTAGACTAGCAGATGTAGGGGATGTAGGTGGTACGGTCTACCCGATCGTAAGGTGCTAGCGCTTCTGAAAGACTATGTCTCGGTCATCCATCTTCTCAAACACGATGTAGTGCGAGAAACCAAACGGAGGCGATCGAGTCTTGTGGGGAAAAGTGCGCAAACCTCTGCAGAGTGTAATAAACTAATCATGGTTAGCCGTGTCCCCGGTTATGGACAATCTTGAGTATCTAGTACTTGGATTTTCATGTGAATCTCAACATGTTACTCTAAATTAATTTTGTTGGGTTATGTTTAATGATGATACTTAATTGGGATTGAGAATGCTGTCAACCATTCTCAATGTTTAACAACCACCATGATAGTAATTAAATCTATTCCTTTGAAGTAGGGAAAAATTGGCGTTACGCAAAATTGTAACCATAGAGCTTTCCACCAGCCAAATATGCATATAGTATAGCTATTTCATTCCATTACTCTCTATGTGTGACGTTGCCAGCATATTCCATGTGCTGACCCGTTTCGGGCTGCAACGTTAATGTTGCAGACTTTTCAGACGACGATTAAGGAGTTTTTAGGTCGTGGTTCTATACTCAGTGATGCCGTTGGAGTTGATGGACTCACTTATCTTCCAAGCCTTCTGCTGTTATCGTTATTAGATGGCCTTAAGCCATATTTATTGTAATAAGTTCTCTTTTGAGACACTTGATGTAATAAGTGTGTGATTGCTACTCTGCTATAAATCCTCTGAGTACTGTGTGGTGTCAGCATTACTGATCCAGGGATGACACCGGAGCACAGAGATCAGACTGTTTGAGGTCTGGTCGCTACAGCAAGCGTATGCAAATTCCTCATGCCTGCATGATCAAGTCGTCGATGCCAGAGCCAGCCTTCTGAAGCTTTTGCAAGTAGGCAGCCGCCTGGTTGTGGTCCTGTTGAGAAATCAACAATATACAGGTCTCCTCTCCTAAAGCCTTCGAAGACTTTGGAAATGTCAGCTTCCATAACCACAACACAACGGTACTTGCCAAAGACAACAACCATATCAAGATCGCAAAGCATTGAGACAGACATGAGATTGTATCCTAAGGAGTCGACAAGCATGAATTTGTCCATGTGTCGATCCTTTGTGATCGCAACCTTACCTAGACCCAATACCTGACTTTTGCCTTTGTCAGCGAAGTTGATATGCTTCAGATGCGATGGTGATAAGGGAGCATCCATCAATAGATTCTTGTCACCAGTCATGTGATTTGTACATCCACTATCGAGGACCCACTCAGTGGCTTTGGGTTGATCATCCTTGGCACCTTTTGCCATGAAGCAATAGGTGGGAGCGTAGTCATCATTTTTTCCATCAGCCGTGTTGGTGAAGCCATTTTCTTTAGAGTTGAAGATGGACTTGCTGACAAAAGCAGTAGAGAGAGCCAGGCTCGCCACACCAGACTCAGACTCCTCAGATGCCTCCTCTTCCTCATGTTCCTCAGATTCAGCCTCAGAGTCCATTTTCTTGCCAATGAACGCCCGAGCCTTCTTGGAGCTGCTCTTCTTGTAAGACGAAGACTTCGAGGATTTTGATGATGAAGATTTTGAGGTTTTCTTCTTTTTCTTCGCATCATCAGAACTGTAATCCTTGTATTTCTTCTTCTTTGATTCCTTTTCCCACTGAGGACAATCTTGAATATAGTGTCCAGGTTTCTTGCATTTGTGACAAAGCCTCTTCTTGTAGTCACTGGATGAGGAATCAATGCTCCTTGGGGATTTTCCAAAGCGACCACGTCTTGAGAACTTCTAGAATTTCTTCACGAGTAGTGCTAGCTCATGGCTCAGTTCTTCAGGATCACCAAGGCTGCTACCAGAATCTTCATCTTCAGACTCAGACACTGCCTTGGCCTTCAGGGCACGTGATCTGCCATAGCTCGAACCATAGAGATCTCTCTTCTCAGCAAGCTGGAACTCATGAGTATTTAGGCTCTCGAGGATATCAGCGAGATCAAGTGACTTGTAATCAGCATGTTCTTGTATCATCAATGCCAGAGTATCAAATGAGGAATCAAGCGATCTCAGAAATTTCTTCACCACCTCATGATCGCTGATGTCAGTGGCACCAAGTGCTTGAAGCTCATTTGAGATGTCAGTGAGGCGATCGAAGATCTGCTGAACATTTTCATTGTCGAGTCTTTTGAAACGGTTGAAGAGATTGCGATGAACATCAACTCGAGAGTCACGTTGTGTTGAGACTCCTTCATTGATTTTGGACAGCCTATCCCAGATAAGCTTAGCAGTTTCCAAAGCACTCACTCTTCCATACTGTCCTTTGCTCAGATGGCCACATATGATATTCTTCGCTTGACAGTCGAGTTCCTTAAATCACTTCACATCAGCAGCATTCAGAGAAGATGTGACTGAGGGAACACCATTTTCCACAACATACCAGAGATCGTTATCAATTGCCGCAAGATGCATTTGCGTCTTATTTTTCCAGTAGGGGTAGTCTGTCCCATCGAAGGTAGGACACCGAGCAGAGACCTTGATCATACCCGCGGTCGACATAACTAAAACTCCAGGCGGTTAAACCAAAATCACATAGAACAAGGGAGTACATTGCTCTGATACCAATTGAAAGTGTGTTATATTGACTAGAGGGGGGTGAATAGGCGATTTTTCTGAATTCTTCACTGAGGAATTTGCAGGTGAGGAAATTCCTTAGCGAAGAACTACTAGCAGCGGAATAAGTACTCAAAAGTAAACATAAAAGAACACAAGCATAGTCATCATGATGAAATGAAGACAAGCACAGAGTACAGATAGCGTAAACACAGGATAACACAGGATGAAGACAAACAGACTGAAGAAATTGAACTGAGGAAATTGAGAAAGTCTTCAGTCAAAGTCTTCAAACACAGATACGAACAAGCACTCAACACAGTTATGAGGAAATGAAAGAGTTGAGGAAATAGAACCAGTGAGCTTCGTGAAGATAATGATTTGGTAGACCAGTTCCAACTGCTGTCTCAGTTGTATGTCTGGTTGGAGCGGCTAGGTATTTAAACCTAAGGACACACAGTCCCGAACACACAGTCCTACCGTATTATCCTTGAGCTAAGGTCACACAGACCACCCCCAATCACTCGTGGTAAGTCTTCAGGTGACTTCCGAACCTTCACAAACTTGGTCACTCGGCGATCCACAATTCCTCTTGGATGCTCTAGACCATGACGCCTAACCGTCTAGAAGAAGCACAGTCTACAAAGGTAACAAGCGTCGGATCCACGCAGGATCAATCTCTTCAGTGATGCTCAATCACTCTGGGTTTGTAGGTGTTTGGGTTTGGGTTTTCCTCACTTGATGATTTTCGCTCAAAGTACTCGGAGGATGGGATGCTCTCAAATGACAAGTGTCCGTTTCTCTCGGAGTAGCCAACCAGCTAGTGGTTGTAGGGGGCAGCTATTTATAGCCTAGGGAGCAGCCCGACATGATAAGACATAAATGCCCTTCAATGATATGACCGTTAGGTGGGTAGATATTTTGGGACAGCTGGCGCATAGCACAGCAACGGTCGGAAATTTGAGTATCAAATTCCTCAGGGCTATCATGTTCCTCATTGTGTAGGCAATCTGCACTGGTGAATTCCTAACTCCTCAGTCAGAACAAATTCCTTAGAGACCAGAAGAACTTCATCTCTATCACTGAAGAATATGACTGAACTGTATGAGATTTCCAATGGCTTCACTCGAAGGGATTGGTAGGTGTAGGATTTTGAGTTGAGCATCACATGGAAATTTTTCCTTAGTATTTCATCGACCCCCTTTAACAGTACGGTGTTTCCTATGACTCAAGAAAGAGAAAATGAAACTACGAAAACAAAAGTCTTCACGCTTCATGTTCCTCGAATGAATGCCAAGTCTTCAAGGTCACACCAATTTCTTCACTTTCAAAGTCTTCAGAAAGTCTTCAGAAATTCAAAGTCTTCAGTCGAAGAACTTCATTTTTAGAGGTCGACTTTCTCTTTAAATATCAAACTCCTCATAGACTTACAGTCCTATGTACACTCATAAACACATTAATCCCTTAACCTATAAGTCTTCAATACACCAAAATCACTAAGGGGCACTAGATGCACTTACATTGAGTTTTCTCTCACTACTATTGATGAGAATAGATTTGCTTATGTGGAGAGTAATAAAACTTCTATGCTTGTAGATCATGAAAAGAATGCTTTATGTGATGGCTATATTGTTGAATTCATTCATGATGCTGCTGAAATTTATTATGAGGGAGGAATATATGCTTGTAGGAGTTGCAATAATATCAAGTTTCCTCTCTATGTGTTGAAAATCTTGAAGTTATCCTTGTTTTACCTTCCTATGCAAGTTGATTCTTGTTCCCATAAGTTGTTTGCTCATAAAATCCTTACGCATAGGAAGTGGGTTAGGCTTAAATGTGCTAGTTATATTCTTCATGGTGCTCTCTTTGTGTTTCAATTCTTATCTTTTATGTGAGCATCATTGAAATCATCATGCCTAGCTAGGGGCGTTAAACGATAGCGCTTGTTGGGAGGCAACCCAAGTTTATTTTTGTTCTTTGCTTTTTGCACCTTCTTAGTAATACATAATTCATCTGGCCTCTGTTTAGATGTGGTTTTTGTTGGGAACGTAGTAATTTCAAAAATATTCCTACGCACACGCAAGATCATGGTGATGCATAGCAACGAGAGGGGAGAGTGTTGTCTACGTACCCTCGTGGACCGGCAATGGAAGCGTTAACACAACGTAGAGGAAGTAGTCGTATGTCTTCCCGATCCGACCGATCCAAGTGCCGAACGTACGGCACCTCCGAGTTCTGCACACATTCAACTCGGTGACGTCCCTCGAGCTTCGATCCAGCTGAGTGTTGAGGGAGAGTTTCATCAGCACGACGGCATGATGACGGTGATGATGTTCAACCGACGCAGGGCTTCGCCTAAGCACCGCTACGATATGACCAAGGTGGAATATGGTGGAAGGGGGCACCGCACACGGCTAAGGAACGATCACGAAGATCAACTTGTGTGTCATGGGGTGCCCCCTTGCCCCGTATATAAAGGAGGGAGGGGGGAGGTGCGGCCGGCCCCTAGGGGTGCGCCTGGAGGAGTCCTACTCCCACCGGGAGTAGGACTCCCCCCTCTTGCCTTGTTGAAGAAGGAAAGGGGAAGGGGGAAAGAGGAAAGGGGGGCGCCCCCCCCCCTTCCTTGTCCTATTCGGACTAGGGGGAGGGGGCGCGCGGCCTGCCCTGGCCGGCCCTCCTCTTCTCCCTTAGGGCCCATGTAGGCCCATTAACCCCCGGGGGGGTTCCGGTAACCCCCCGGTACTCCGGTAAAATCCCGATTTCACCCGGAATGATTCCGATATCCAAATATAGGCTTCCAATATATCAATCTTTATGTCTCGACCATTTAGAGACTCCTCGTCTTGTCCGTGATCACATCCGGGACTCCGAACAACCTTCGGTACATCAAAACACAAAAACCCTAATTACGATCGTCACCGAACTTTAAGCGTGCGGACCCTACAGGTTCGAGAACTATGTAGACATGACCGAGACACGTCTCTGGTCAGTAACCAATAGCGGAACCTGGATGCTCATATTGGTTCTACATATTCTATGAAGATCTTTATCGGTCAAACCGCATAACAATATACGTTGTTCCCTTTGTCATCGGTATGTTACCTACCCGAGATTCGATCATCGGTATTCCAATACCTAGTTCAATCTCGTTACCGGTAAGTCTCTTTACTCGTTCCGTAATACATCATTCTGCAACTAACTCATTAGTTGCAATGCTTGCAAGGCTTAAGTGATGTGCATTACCGAGAGGGCCCAGAGATACCTCTCCGACAATCAGAGTGACAAATCCTAATCTCGAAATATGCCAACCCAACAAGTACCTTCGGAGACACCTGTAGAGCACCTTTATAATCACCCAGTTATGTTGTGACGTTTGGTAGCACACAAAGTGTTCCTCTGGTAAACGGTAGTTGCATAATCTCATAGTCATAGGAACATGTATAAGTTATGAAGAAAGCAATAGCAACAAACTAAACGATCAAGTGCTAAGCTAACGGAATGGGTCAAGTCAATCACATCATTCTCCTAATGATGTGATCCCATTAATAAAATGACAACTCATGTCTATGGCTAGGAAACATAACCATCTTCGATCAACGAGCTAGTCAAGTAGAGGCATACTAGTGACACTCTGTTTGTCTATGTATTCACACATGTATTATGTTTCCGGTTAATACAATTCTAGCATGAATAATAAACATTTATCATGATATAAGGAAATAAATAATAACTTTATTATTGCCTCTAGGGCATATTTCCTTCAGTCTCCCACTTGCACTAGAGTCAATAATCTAGATTACACAGTAATGATTCTAACACCCATGGAGCCTTGGTGCTGATCAAGTTTTGCTCGTGGAACAGGCTTAGTCAGCGGGTCTGCAACATTCAGATCCGTATGTATCTTGCAAATTTCTATGTCTCCCACTTGGACTAAATCCCGATTGGAATTGAAGTGTCTCTTGTGAAATCTGGATTCCTTCACCAAGGAAATTGCACCAGTATTGTCACAAAAGATTTTCATTGGACCCGATGCATTAGGTATGACACCTAGATCGGATATGACCTCCTTCATCCAGACTCCTTCATTTGCTGCTTCCGAAGCAGCTATGTACTCCGCTTCACATGTAGATCCCGCCACGATGCTTTGTTTAGAACTGCACCAACTGACAGCTCCACCGTTCAATATAAAGACGTATCCGATTTGCGATTTACAATCATCCGGATCAGTGTCAAAGCTTGCATCTACGTAACCATTTACGATGAGCTCTTTGTCACCTCCATATACGAGAAACATATCCTTAGTCCTTTTCAGGTACTTCAAGATGTTCTTGACCGCTGTCCAGTGATCCACTCCTGGATTACTTTGGTACCTCCCTGCTAGACTTATAGCAAGGCACACATCAGGTCTGGTACACAGCATTGCATACATGATAGAGCCTATGGCTGAAGCATAGGGAACATCTTTCATTTTCTCTCTATCTTCTGCGGTGGTCGGACATTGAGTCTTACTCAACTTCACACCTTGTAACACAGGCAAGAACCCTTTCTTTGCTTGATCCATTTTGAACTTCTTCAAAACTTTGTCAAGGTATGTGCTTTGTGAAAGTCCAATTAAGCGTCTTGATCTATCTCTATAGATCTTAATGCCCAATATGTAAGCAGCTTCACCGAGGTCTTTCATTGAAAAACTCTTATTCAAGTATCCCTTTATGCTATCCAGAAATTCTATATCATTTCCAATCAGTAATATGTCATCCACATATAATATCAGAAATGCTACAGAGCTCCCACTCACTTTCTTGTAAATACAGGCTTCTCCAAAAGTCTATACAAAACCAAATGCTTTGATCACACTATCAAAGCGTTTATTCCAACTCCGAGAGTCTTGCACCAGTCCATAAATGGATCGCTGGAGCTTGCACACTTTGTTACCTCCCTTTGGATCGACAAAACCTCCCGGTTGCATCATATACAATTCTTCTTCCAGAAATCCATTCAGGAATGCAGTTTTGACATCCATCTGCCAAATTTCATAATCATAAAATGCGGCAATCGCTAAAATGATTCGGACAGACTTAAGCATCGCTACGGGTGAAAAGGTCTCATTGTAGTCAATCCCTTGAACTTGTCGAAAACCTTTCGCAAAAAGTCGAGCTTTGTAGACAGCAACATTACCGTCAGTGTCAGTCTTCTTCTTGAAGATCCATTTATTCTCAACTGCTTGCCGATCAACGGGCAAGTCAACCAAAGTCCATACTTTGTTCTCATACATGGATCCCATCTCAGATTTCATGGCTTCTAGCCATTTTGCGGAATCTGGGCTCACCATCGCTTCTTCATAGTTTGTAGGTTCATCATGATCTAGTAGCATGACTTCCAGAACAGGATTACCGTACCACTCTGGTGCGGATCTTACTCTGGTTGATCTACTAGGTTCGGTAGTAACTTGATCTGAAGTTTCATGATCATTATCATTAGCTTCCTCACTAATTGGTATAGGTGTCACAGAAACCGGTTTCTGTGATGTACTACTTTCCAATAAGGGAGCAGGTACAGTTACCTCATCAAGTTCTATTTTCCTCCCACTCACTTCTTTCGAGAGAAACTCCTTCTCTAGAAAGCGTCCATTCTTAGCAACGAATGTCTTGCCTTCGGATCTGTGATAGAAGGTGTACCCAACAGTCTCCTTTGGGTATTCTATGAATACACATTTCTCCGATTTGGGTTCGAGCTTATCAGGTTGAAGCTTTTTCACATAAGCATCGCAGCCCCAAACTTTCAGAAACGACAACTTTGGTTTCTTGCCAAACCACAGTTCATAAGGCGTTGTCTCAACGGAATTCGATGGTGCCCTATTTAACGTGAATGCAGCCGTCTCTAAAGCATAACCCCAAAATGATAGCGGTAAATCAGTAAGAGACATCATAGATCGCACCATATCTAATAAAGTACGATTACGACGTTCAGACACACCATTACGTTGTGGTGTTCTGGGTGGCGTGAGTTGCGAAACTATTCCGCATTGTTTCAAATGTAGACCAAACTCGTAACTCAAATATTCTCCTCCACGATCAGATCGTAGAAACTTTATTTTCTTGTTACGATGATTTTCAACTTCACTCTGAAATTCTTTGAACTTTTCAAATGTTTCAGACTTATGTTTCATTAAGTAGATATACCCATATCTGCCTAAATCATCTGTGAAGGTGAGAAAATAACGATATCCGCCACGAGCCTCAACATTCATCGGACCACATACATCTGTATGTATGATTTCCAACAAATCTGTTGCTCTCTCCATAGTACCGGAGAACGGCGTTTTAGTCATCTTGCCCATGAGGCACGGTTCGCAAGTATCAAGTGATTCCAAAAGTCCATCAGTATGGAGTTTCTTCATGCGCTTTATACCGATATGACCTAAACGGCAGTGCCACAAATAAGTTGCACTATCATTATCAACTCTGCATCTTTTGGCTTCAACATTATGAATATGTGTATCACTACTATCGAGATTCATAAAAAATAGACCACTCTTCAAGGGTGCATGACCATAAAAGATATTACTCATATAAATAGAACAACCATTATTCTCTGATTTAAATGAATAACCGTCTCGCATCAAACACGATCCAGATATAATGTTCATGCTCAACGCTGGCATCAAATAACAATTATTTAGGTCTAATACTAATCCCGAAGGTAGATGTAGAGGTAGTGTGCCGACTGTGATCACATCGACTTTGGAACCATTTCCCACGCGCATCGTCACCTCGTCCTTAGCCAGTGTTCGCTTAATCCATAGTCCCTGTTTCGAGTTGCAAATATTAGCAACAGAACCAATATCAAATACCCAGGTGCTACTGTGAGCTCTAGTAAGGTACACATAAATAACATGTATATCACATATACCTTTGTTCACCTTGCCATCCTTCTTATCTGCCAAATACTTGGGGCAGTTCCGCTTCTAGTGTCCAGTCTGCTTGCACTAGAAGCACTCAGTTTCAGGCTTAGGTCCAGATTTGGGTTTCTTCTCCTGAGCAGCAACTTGCTTGCTGTTCTTCTTGAAGTTCCCTTTCTTCTTCCCTTTGCCCTTTTTCTTGAAACTGGTGGTCTTGTTGACCATCAACACTTGATGCTCCTTCTTGATTTCTACCTCCGCAGCCTTTAGCATTGCAAAGAGCTTGGGAATCGTCTTATCCATCCCTTGCATGTTATAGTTCATCACGAAGCTCTTGTAGCTTGGTGGCAGTGATTGAAGAACTCTGTCAATGACACTATCAACAGGAAGATTAACTCCCAGTTGAGTCAAGTGATTATGATACCCAGACATTTTCAGTATATGTTCACTGACAGAACTATTCTCCTCCATCTTGCAGCTATAGAACTTATTGGAGACTTCATATCTCCCAATCCGGGCATTTGCTTGAAATATTAACTTCAACTCCTGGAACATCTCATATGCTCCATGACGTTCAAAACATCGTTGAAGTCCCGATTCTAAGCCGTAAAGCATGGCACACTGAACTATCGAGTAGTCATCAGCTTTGCTCTGCCAGACGTTCATAACATCTGGTGTTGCTCCAGCAGCAGGCCTGGTACCCAGCGGTGCTTCCAGGATGTAATTCTTCTGTGCAGCAATGAGGATAATCCTTAAGTTACGGACCCAATCCGTGTAATTGCTACCATCATCTTTCAACTTTGCTTTCTCAAGGAACGCATTAAAATTCAACGGAACAACAGCACGGGCCATCTATCCACAATCAAACATAGACAAGCAAGATACTATCAGGTACTAAGTTCATGATAAATTTAAGTTCAATTAATCATATTACTTAAGAACTCCCACTTAGAAATACATCCCTCTAATCTTCTAAGTGATCACGTGATCCAAATCAACTAAACCATAACCGATCATCACATGAAATGGAGTAGCTTTCAATGGTGAACATCAATATGTTGATCATATCTACTATATGATTCACTCTCGACCTTTCGGTCTCAGTGTTCCGAGGCCATATCTGCATATGCTAGGCTCGTCAAGTTTAACCTGAGTATTCTGCGTGTGCAAAACTGGCTTGCACCCATTGTAGGTGGACGTAGAGCTTATCACACCCGATCATCACGTGGTGTCTGGGCACGACGAACTTTGGCAATGGTGCATACTCAGGGAGAAGACTTTTATCTTTAAATTTAGTGAGAGATCATCTTATAATGCTACCGTCAATCAAAGCAAGATAAGATGCATAAAAGATAAACATCACATCCAATCAATATAAGTGATATGATATGGCCATCATCATCTTGTACTTGTGATCTCCATCTCCGAAGTACCGTCATGATCACCATCGTCACCGACGCGACACCTTGATCTCCATCGTAGCATCGTTGTCGTCTCGCCAATTATGCTTCCACGACTATCGCTACAGCTTAGTGATAAAGTAAAGCATTACAGCGCGATTGCATTGCATACAATAAAGCGACAACCATATGGCTCCTGGCATTTGTCGATAACTCGGTTACAAAACATGATCATATCATACAATAAAATATAGCATCACGTTTTGACCACAACATGCCCTGCAAAAACAAGTTAGACGTCCTCTATTTTGTTGTTGCAAGTTTTACGTGGCTGCTACGGGCTTAGCAAGAACCGTTCTTACCTACGCATCAAAACCACAATGATAGTTTGTCAAGTTGGTGCTGTTTTAACCTTCGCAAGGACCGGGAGTAGCCACACTCGGTTCAACTAAAGTTGGAGAAACTGACACCCGCCAGCCACCTGTGTGCAAAGCACGTCGGTAGAACCAGTCTCGCGTAAGCGTACGCGTAATGTCGGTCTGGGACGCTTCATCCAACAATACCGCCGAACCAAAGTATGACATGCTGGTAAGCAGTATGACTTATATCGCCCACAACTCACTTGTGTTCTACTCGTGCAAATAACATCAACGCATAAAACCTGGCTCGGATGCCACTGTTGGGGAACGTAGTAATTTCAAAAAAAATCCTATGCACACGCAAGATCATGGTGATGCATAGCAACAAGAGGGGAGAGTGTTGTCTACATACCCTCGTAGACCAGCAATGGAAGCGTTGACACAACATAGAGTAAGTAGTCGTACGTCTTCCTGATCCGACCGATCCAAGTACCGAACGTACGGCACCTCCGAGTTCTACACACGTTCAAATCGGTGACATCCCTCGAGCTCCGATCCAGCCGAGTGTTGAGGGAGAGTTTCGTCAGCACGATGGCGTAATGACGGTGATTATGTTCTACCGACGCAGGGCTTCGCCTAAGCACCGCTACGATATGACCGAGGTGGAATATGGTGGAAGGGGCACCACACACGGCTAAGGAACGATCATGTAGATCAACTTGTGTGTCATGGGGTGCCCCCCTGCCCCGTATATAAAGGAGGGAGGGGGAGGTGCGGCCGACCCCTAGGGGTGCGCTTGGAGGAGTCCTACTCCCACCGGGAGTAGGACTCCCCCCTCTTGCCTTGTTGGAGAAGGAAAGGGGAAGGGGGAAAGAGGAAAGGGGGGCGCCCCCCCCCTTCCTTGTCCTATTCGGACTAGGGGGAAGGGGGCGCGCGGCCTGCCCTGGCCGGCCCTCCTCTTCTCCCTTAGGGCCCATGTAGGCCCATTAACCCCCGGGGGGGTTCCGGTAACCCCCCGGTACTCCGGTAAAATCCCGATTTCACCCTGAATGATTCCGATATCCAAATATAGGCTTCCAATATATCAATCTTTATGTCTCGACCATTTCGAGACTCCTCGTCTTGTCTGTGATCACATCCGGGACTCCGAACAACCTTCGGTACATCAAAACACAAAAACCCTAATTACTATCATCACCGAACTTTAAGCGTGCGGACTCTACGGGTTCGAGAACTATGTAGACATGACCGAGACACGTCTCCGATCAATAACCAATAGCGGAACCTGGATGCTCATATTGGTTTCTACATATTCTACGAAGATCTTTATCGGTCAAACCGCATACAACATACGTTGTTCCCTTTGTCATCGGTATGTTACCTGCCCGAGATTCGATCGTCGGTATTCCAATACCTAGTTCAATCTCGTTACCGGCAAGTCTCTTTACTCGTTCCGTAATACATCATTCTGCAACTAACTCATTAGTTGCAATGCTTGCAAGGCTTAAGTGATGTGCATTACCGAGAGGGCCCAGAGAGACCTCTCCGACAATCGGAGTGACAAATCCTAATCTCGAAATACGCCAACCCAACAAGTACCTTCGGAGACACCTGTAGAGCACCTTTATAATCACCCAGTTACGTTGTGACGTTTGGTAGCACACAAAGTGTTCCTCCGGTAAACGGGAGTTGCATAATCTCATAGTCGTAGGAACATGTATAAGTTATGAAGAAAGCAATAGCAACAAACTAAACAATCAAGTGCTAAGCTAACGGAATGGGTCAAGTCAATCACATCATTCTCCTAATGATGTGATCCCGTTAATCAAATGACAACTCATGTCTATGGTTAGGAAACATAACCATCTTTGATCAACGAGCTAGTCAAGTAGAGGCATACTAGTGGCACTCTGTTTGTATATGTATTCACACATGTATTATGTTTCCGGTTAATACAATTCTAGCATGAATAATAAACATTTATCATGATATAAGGAAATAAATAATAACTTCATTATTGCCTCTAGGGCATATTTCCTTCAGTTTTATGTTTTAATTAGTGTTTGTTCCAAGTAGAACCTTTGGGAAGACTTGGGTGAAGTCTTTGCGATTTTGCTGTAAAAAACAGAAACTTTAGCACTCACGAGTTTTGCTGCCATTTTTTTAATGGAGAGTGCGATTAGGTTGATTCTTTTTGAAGATGATTAATAGACAAAATCCTCACGTCCACCAATTTATTTCAGAATTTATGGGTTTACAGAAGTATACGTTTGATACAGATTACTACAGACTGTTCTGTTTTTTACAGATTCTGTTTTCATTGTGTTGTTTGCTTATTTTCATGAAGCTATGAGTAGTATCGGAGGGTATGAACCATAGAGAAGTTGGAATACAGTATATATTACACCAATATGAATTTATAATGAGTTCACAACAGTAAATAAGTGGTGATTTATTTTCTTATACTAACGGAGCTTACAAGTTTTCTGTTAAGTTTTGTGTTGTGAAGTTTTCAAGTTTTGGGTAAAGATTCGATGGAATATGGAATAAGGAGTGGCAAGAGCCTAAGCTTGGGGATTTCCAAGGCACCCCAAGGTAATATTCAAGTACAACCAAGAGCCTAAGCTTGGGGATGCCCTGGAAGTCATCCCCTCTTTCGTCTTCGTTCATCGGTAACTTTACTTGGAGCTATATTTTTATTCACCACATGATATGTGTTTTGCTTGGAGCATCATTTTATTTTATTTTGTTTTGCTTCCTGCTTGAATAATAAACCAACATCTGAAATTCTTAAATGTTAGAGATCTTCACATAGTTGCATAATTATTCAACTACTCATTGATCTTCACTTATATCTTTCGGAGTAGTTTGTCATTTGCTCTAGTGCTTCACTTATATCCTTTTAGAGCACGGCGGTTGTTTTATTTCGAAGAAATAGATGAACTCTCGTGCTTCACTTATATTATTTTGAGATTCTTTAGAACAGCAAGGTGATTTGCTTTGGTTATGAAATTAGTCCGAATATGATAGGCATCCGAGAGGGGTATAACAAAAACTTTCATATAGAGTGCACTGAATACTATGAGAAGTTTGATTCCTTATGATTGTTTTGAGATATGAGGATGGTAATATTAGATTCATGCTAGTGAGTAGTTGTGAATTTGAGAGATACTTGTGTTAAAGTTTGTGATTCTCGTAGCATGCATGGATGGTGAACCGGTATGTGATGAAGTCGGAGCATGATTTATTTATTGATTGTCTTCCTTATGAGTGGCAGTCGGGGACGAGCGATGGTCTTTTCCTACCAATCTATCCCCCTAGGAGCATGCGTGTAGTACTTCGTTTCGATAACTAATAGATTTTTGCAATAAGTATGTGAGTTCTTTATGACTAATGTTGAGTCCATGGATTATACGCACTCTCACCCTTCCACCATTGCTAGCCTCTCTTGTGTCGCGCAACTTTCGCCGGTACCATACACCCACCATTACCTTCCTCAAAACAGCCACCATACCTACCTATTATGGCATTTCCATAGCCATTCTGAGATATATTGCCATGCAACTTTCCACCGTTCCATTTATTATGACATGCTTCATCATTGTCATATTTCTTTGCATGATCATGTAGTTGACATCGTATTTGTGGAAAAGCCACCATTCATAATTCTTTCATGCATGTCACTCTTGATTCATTGCACATCCTGGTACACTACCGGAGGCATTCATATAGAGTCATATTTTGTTCTAAGTATCGAGTTGTAATTCTTTAGTTGTAAGTAAATAAAAGTGTGATGATCATCATTATTAGAGCATTGTCCCAGTGAGGAAAGGATGATGGAGACTATGATTCCCCCACAAGTCGGGATGAGACTCCGGACGAAAAAAAAGAAAAAAAAGAGGCCATAAAAAAAGAAGGCCCAAAAAAACAAAAAAAAATGAGAGAAAAAGAGAGAAGGGGCAATGCTACTATCCTTTTACCACACTTGTGCTTCAAAGTAGCACCATGATCTAGGTCTTGGCTTGTATATTAGTGGGAATGTTTCATTATAGAACTTGGCTTGTATATTCCAATGACGTGCTTCCTCAAAATGCCCTAGGTCTTCGTGAGCAAGCGAGTTGGATGCATACCCACTTAGTTTCTTTTTGAGCTTTCATACACTTATAGCTCTAGTGCATCCGTTGCATGGCAACCCCTACTCACTCACATTGATATCTATTGATGGGCATCTCCATAGCCCGTGGATATGCCTAGTTGATGTGAGACTATCTTCTCCTTTTTGTCTTCTCCACAACCACCATTCTATAGTGCTATGTCCATGGCTCATGCTCATGTATTGCGTGAAGATTGAAAAAGTTTGAGAACATCAAAAGTATGAAACAATTGCTTGGCTTGTCATCGGGTTGTGCATGATTTAAATATTTTATGTGATGAAGATAGAGCATAGCCAGACTATATGATTTTGTAGGGATAACTTTCTTTGGCCATGTTATTTTGAGAAGACATAATTGCTTTGTTAGTATGCTTGAAGTATTATTATTTTTATGTCAATATTAAACTTTTGTCTTGAATTTATGGATCTGAATATTCTTTCCACAATAAAGAAAATTACATTGATAATTATGTTAGGTAGCATTCCACATCAAAAATTCTGTTTTTATCATTTTCCTACTCGAGGACGAGCAGGAATTAAGCTTGGGGATGCTTGATACGTCTCCAATGTATCTATAATTTTTGATTGTTCCATGCTATTATATTATCAACCTTGGATGTTTTATATGCATTTATATGCTATTTTACATGATTTTTGGGACTAACCTATTAACCTAGAGCCCAGTGCCAATTCTATTTTTTCGTTGTTTTTGAGTTTTGCAGAAAAGGAAAACCAAATGGGGTCCAATTGACCTGAAACTTCATGGGCTTATTTTTGGACCAAAAGAAGGACATGGAGTAAAAGAGTTGGGCCATAAGAGTCCCGGGATGCCCACGAGGGTGGGGGGCGCGCCCACCCCCCTGCCTCGTGGACAACCCGGAGACCCCCCCTGACTTGTTCTTGATGCCAAAACCTCTTATATATACTGAAACTTCCAGAAAGAAACCTAGATTAGGAGTTCCGCCGCCGGAAGCCTCTCTTGCCACCGAAAACCAATCTAGACCCATTCTGGCACCCTTCCGGATGGGGGAATCCCTCTCCGGTGGCCATCTTCATCATCCCGGCGCTCTTCATGATGAGGAGGGAGTAGTTCACCCTCGGGGCTGAGGGTATGTAACAGTAGCTATGTGTTTGATCTCTCTCTCTCTCTCGTGTTCTTGATTCGGCACGATCTTGATGTATCGCGAGCTTTGCTACTATAGTTGTATCTTATGGTGTTTCTCCCCCTCTACTCTCTTATGATGGATTGAGTTTTCCCTTTGAAGTTATCTTATCGGATTGAGTCTTTAAGGATTTGAGAACACTTGATGTATGTCTTGCATGTGCTTATCTGTGGTGACAATGGGATATCACGTGATCCAGTTGATGTATGTTTTGGTGATCAACTTGCGAGTTACGTGACCTCGTGAACTTATGCATAGGGGTTGGCACACGTTTTAATCTTGACTCTCCGGTAGAAACTTTGGGGCACTCTTTGAAGTTCTTTGTGTTGGTTGAATAGATGAATCTGATATTGTGTGACGCATATCGTATAATCATACCCACGGATACTTGAGGTGACATTGGAGTATCTAGGTGACATTAGGGTTTTGGTTGATTTGTGTCTTAAGGTGTTATTCTAGTACGAACTCTTGAATAGATCGATCAGAAAGGATAACTTTGAGGTGGTTTCGTACCCTACCATAATCTCTTCGTTTGTTCTCCGCTATTAGTGACTTTGGAGTGACTCTTTGTTGCATGTTGAGGGATAGTTATATGATCCAATTATGTTAATATTGTTGAGAGAACTTGCACTAGTGAAAGTATGAACCCTAGGCCTTGTTTCAACGCATTGCAATACCGTTTACGCTCACTTTTACCACTTGCTACCTTGCTGTTTTTATATTTTCAGATTACAAAAACCTATATCTACCATCCATATTGCACTTGTATCACCATCTCTTTGCCGAACTAGTGCACCTATACAATTTACCATTGTATTGGGTGTGTTGGGGACACAAGAGACTCTTTGTTATTTGGTTGCAGGGTTGCTTGAGAGAGACCATCTTCATCCTACGCCTCCCACGGATTGATAAACCTTAGGTCATCCACTTGAGGGAAATTTGCTACTGTCCTACAAACCTTTGCACTTGGAGGCCCAACAACGTCTACAAGAAGAAGGTTGTGTAGTAGACATCAGGAAACATCCCTCCGTGTGGGGAAAATCATCACCATCATCATCACCATCGATCCTCTCAGTGGGAGGGGTCAATCTCCATCAACATCTTCACCAGCACCAGCACCATCTCATCTCAAACCCTAGTTCATCTCTTGTATCCAATCTTTGTCTCAAAACCTCAGATTAGTACCTGTGGGTTACTAGTAGTGTTGATTACTCCTTGTAGTTGATGCTAGTTGGTTTATTCGGTGGAAGATCATATGTTCAGATCCTTTATGCATATTAATACCCCTCTGATTATGAACATGAATATGATTTGTGAGTAGTTACGTTTCTTCCTGAGGACATGGGAGAAGTCTTGCTATAAGTAGTCATGTGAATTTGGTATTCGTTCGATATTTTGATGAGATGTATGTTGTCTCTCCTCTAGTGGTGTCATGTGAACGTCGACTACATGACACTTCACCATTGTTTGGGCCTAGGGGAAGGCATTGGGAATTAATAGGTAGATGATGGGTTGCTAGAGGGACAGAAGCTTAAGCCCTAGTTTATGAGTTGCTTCGTAAGGGGCTGATTTGGATCCATATGTTTCATGCTATGGTTAGGTTTACCTTAATACTTCTTTTGTAGTTGCGGATGCTTGCAAGAGGGGTTAATCATAAGTGGGATGCTTGTCCAAGGAAGGACAGTACCCAAGCATCAGTCTACCCACATATCAAATTATCAAAGTACCGAACGCGAATCATATGAGCGTGACGAAAACTAGCTTGATGATAATTCCTATGTGTCCTCGGGAGTGCTTTCCTTTACATAAGAGTTTGTCCAGGATTGTCCTTTGCTACAAAAAGGATTGGGCCATCTTGCTGCACCTTATTTACTTTTATTACTTGTTACCCATTACAAATTACCTTATCACAAAACTATCCGTTACCGATAATTTCAATGCTTGCAGAGAATACCTTACTGAAAATTGCTTATCATTTCCCTCTGCTCCTCGTTGGGTTCGACACTCTTACTTATCAAAAGGACTACGATAGATCCCCCATACTTGTGGGTCATCAAGACTCTTTTCTAGCGCCGTTGTCGGGGAGTGAAGCGCCTTTGGTAGGTGGAATTTGGTAAGGAAAAAAGTATATAGTGTGCTGAAATTTACTGCACTTGTTACTATGGAAGATAATCCTTTGAGGGGCATGTTCAGGGTATCTTCACCATGACCAGTAGAGCAAAGAGCTTTTCCTCAACCTACTGAACATACTGAAAATGTTTACTTTGAAATTCCTTCGGGTATGATAGAGAAACTGCTAGCTAATCCTTTCACATGTGATGGAACATTATGATAACCCACAAGTATAGGGGATCGCAACAGTTTTCGAGGGTAGAGTATTCAACCCAAATTTATTGATTCGACACAAGGGGAGCCAAAGAATATTCTCAAGTATTAGCAGCTGAGTTGTCAATTCAACCACACCTAGAAACTTAATATCTGCAGCAAAGTGTTTAGCAGCAAAGTAATATGATAGTGGTGATAACGGTAGCAAAAGGTAGCCGTAGTAAAAGTAATATTTTTGGTATTTTGTAGTGATGATAGCAATAGCAACAGAAAAGTAAATAAGCGAAGAACAATATGTGGAAAGCTCGTAGGCAATGGATCGGTGATGGAGAATTATGCCGGATGCGGTTCATCATGTAACAGTCATAACCTAGGGTGACACAGAACTAGCTCCAGTTCATTGATATAATGTAGGCATGTATTCTGAATATAGTCATACGTGCTTATGGAAAAGAACTTGCATGACATCTTTTGTCCTACCCTCCCGTGGCAGCGGGGTCCTTACGGAAACTAAGGGATATTAAGGCCTCCTTTTAATAGAGAACCGGAACAAAGCATTAACACATGGTGAATACATGAACTCCTCAAACTACGGTCATCACCGGTAAGTATCCCGATTATTGTCACTTTGGGGTTAACGGATCATAACACATAATAGGTGACTATAGACTTGCAAGATAGGATCAAGAACACTCATATATTGATGAAAACATAATAGGTTCAGATCTGAAATCATGGCACTCGGGCCCTAGTGACAAGCATTAAGCATAGCAAAGTCATAGCAACATCAATCTCAGAACATAGTGGACACTAGGGATCAAACCCTAAGAAAACTAACTCAATTACATGATAGATCCCATCCAACCCATCACCATCCAGCAAGCCTACGATCGAATTACTCACGCACAGCGGTGAGCATCATGAAATTGGTGATGGAGGATGGTTGATGATGACGATGGCACGGATTCCCCTCTCCGGAGCCCCGAACGGACTCCAGATCAGCCCTCCCGAGAGGTTTTAGGGCTTGGCGGCGGCTCCGTAACGTAAAACACGATGATTTCTTCTCCTTGATTTTTTTCTCCCTGAAACTCAATATATGGAGGTAGAGTTGGAGTCGGAGAGGCAACAGGGGGCCCACGAGGTAGGGGGCGCGCCCCCCACCCTTGTGGCAAGGTGGTGGCCCCCCTGGCCTTCATCTTTGGCAGGTATTTTTCTTATTTTCTGAAAAGTGTCTCCGTGAAGTTTCAGGTCATTCCGAGAACGTTTGCTCCTGCACATAAATAACACCATGGTAATTATGTTGAAAGCAATGTCAGTCTGGGTTAGTTCCATTCAAATCATGTAAGTTAGAGTCCAAAACAAGGGCAAAAGTGTTTGGAAAAGTAGATACCTTGGAGACGTGTCAACTCCCCCAAGCTTAAACCTTTGCTTGTCCTCAAGCAATTCAGTTGACAAACTGAAAGTGATAAAGAAAAACTTTTACAAACTCTGTTAGCTCTTGTTGTTGTAAATATGTAAAGCCATCATTCAAGTTTTCAGCAAAGATTATAACTAACCACATTCACAATAACGCATAGGTCTCAAGTTTACTCATATCAATAGCATAATCAACTAGCAAGCCATAATAATAAAACTCAGATGACAACACTTTCTTAAAACAATCATAATATGATATAACAGGATGGTATCTCGCTAGCCCATTCTGAGACCGCAAAACATAAATGCAGAGCACCTTTAAAGATCAAGGACTGGCTAGACATTGTAATTCATGGTAAAAGAGATCCAGTCAAGTCATACTCAATGTAAACTAACATTAATGAATGCAAATGACAGCGGTGCTCTCCAACTGGTGCTTTTTAATAAGAGGATGATGACTCAGCATAAAAGTAAATAGATAGGCCCTTCGCAGAGGGAAGCAGGGATTTGTAGAGGTACTAGAGCTCGGTTTTGAAAAAGAGGTGAATGATATCTTGAGCGGTATACTTTCATTGTCAACATAAAAACCAAGAGATGGCGATATCTTCCATGCTACACACATTATAGGCGGTTCCCAAATAGAATGGTAAAGTTTATACCCCCCTTCCACCACAAGCATCAATCCATGGCTTGCTCGAAACAACGAGTGCCTCCAACTAACAAGAGTCCCAGGGGGAGTTTTGTTTGCAATTATTTTGATTTAGTTTGCATAAATCATGGGACTGGGCATCCCGGTGACCAGCCATTTATCTTGTGAGTGAGGAGCGGAGTCCACTCCTCTTGAGAATAACCCGCCTAACATGGAAGATACAGACAGCCCTAGTTGATACATGAGCTATTCGAGCATACAAAACAGGATATTTATTTGAAGTTTTAGAGTTTGGCACATACAAATTTACTTGGAAAGGCAAGTAGATACCGTATATAGGTAGGTATAGTGGACTCATGTGGAATAACTTTGGGGTTTAAGGGATTGGATGCAGAAGCAGTATTCCCGCTTAATACAGGTGAAGGCTAGCAAAAGACTGGGAAGCGACCAGCTAGAGAGCGACAACAGTCATGAACATGCATTAAAATTAATCAACACCGAATGCAAGCATGAGTAGGATATAATCCACCATGAACATAAATATCGTGAAGGCTCTGTTGATTTTGTTTCAACTACATGCGTGAACATGTGCCAAGTCAAGTCACTTAAATCATTCAGAGGAGGATACCACCCTATCATACGACATCATAACCATTTTAATAGCATGTTGGCACGCAAGGTAAACCATTATAACTCATGGCTAATCAAGCATGGCACAAGAAACTATGATCTCTAGTTGTCATTGCAAACATGTTTATTCATAATAGGCTGAATCAGGAACGATGAACTAATCATATTTACAAAAACAAAAGAGGTCGAGTTCATACCAGATTTTCTCATCTCGTTCAGTCCATCATATATCATCATAATTGCCTTTCACTTGCACGACTGAATAGTGTGAATAATAATAATAGTGCACCTGCATTGGACTAAGCTGGAATCTGCAGGCATTCAATAAATAGGAAAAGACAAGGCAATACGGGCTCTTTTGTCAGATCAACAATAATGCATATAAGAGCCTCTTTAACAATTTAATTATGGTCTTCTCCTATCGACCCCCAAAGAAAAGAAAAGAAATAAAACTATTTACACGGGAAAGCTCCCAACAAGCAAAAGAAGAATAGGAAATATTTTTGGGTTTTCTTTTTAATTACTACTACAAGCATGGAAAGTAAACTAATTAAAATCTACAACTAATTTTTTTGGTTTTTCTTAAGGTTTATTAAACACACAAGAAGAAAGCATAAAAAGGAAAGTAAACTAGCATGGATGATACAATGAAAAAGTATGAGCACCGACATCTAGCAATGAGTGTGTGAGCATAAATGTAATGTCGGTGAGAAATACGTACTCCCCCAAGCTTAGGCTTTTGGCCTAAGTTGGTTTATGGCCACAGCTGGCCTAGCTGATATCCATAATAGTAGCTGGGGTCGTACTGTGATGCAGCAGCTATCGCCTGCTGAGCTGCAGCGTGGCGACGAGCGGCCTCCTCTCTCCTCTCGTACTCATCTGCCTCCTCTCTGCTAATAGTATATCCTCCTCTTGCCTGATAATCAAAGAAAGCAGGAGCAGGGAGAGTAATACGGACAGCACGGCGTCTGTTAAAGATTAGTCAATACTGGAGAGGTGATTCGTTCCTCTCAACAAACTGGTGGTGAACCATAGCATTAAAATCTAGATAGGCAGGAGGTAATTCAATATCATCTTCGCGTACATCTATACCAAGAAAATTAGCTACGCGGGTTGTATAAATTCCACCAAAGAAATCTCCATTACGTCTATTAAGATGCAACCTATGTGCAACAATGGCTCCCAAATTATAAGATTTGTCACCTATCACATCACTCCTAAGAATACTGAGGTCAGGGACACACATGTGACATGCCTCATCTTTACCATTTATGCATCTACCTATGAAGAGAGCAAAATAATGCATAGCAGGGAAGTGAATGCTCCCTATGGTAGCTTGTGTAATATCTCTAGATTCTCCCATGGTTATGCTAGCAAGAAAATCTCTAAATTCAGATTTGCGAGGATCCCTTATACTACCCCATTGTGGAAGTTTGCATGCAGTGGTAAAATCCTCTAAGTCCATGGTATAAGATTTACCATAAAGATCAAACAGGATAGTTGGAGAATTACGTGAAGTTGAAAATTCAAACCTCCTCACAAAGGAACTAGTGAGATTATGATACTGATTGCACTTCTCTTCCTCGAAGCTCACGAGATCAGCGTTACGCAAATATGCGTTGAATTCTTCTTTTATTCCCGCTCGATCCATAAAATTTTCAGAAGGCCACTCACAAGGACGCACCGGAGCGTCTCTTGGTGGCTCTTCATCAACATCACGCATTGCAAGCCTAGGTCCTTGCTTCCTTGAAGAACCACCTTGGAACATTTTCCTAAGCATTTTTCTTCCTGTGAAAAATTCTGAAATTTTTTAGTAACTTCAAAATAAAAGTAAACCAAACTCAGTAATATTGATAGCAACTACTCCTACAAGTGCCTAGGGCCTATATCATGCATCAAAACTACTTTTGACCATATAAATTTGACATGCAAGCTCAAGAACAGGGTCACCTAAGCAGCAAAAATTTGCAATGAATAAAGCACTAGAACAAAAACTAATTGGACCAATGGAGAAGTCACATACCAAGGAACAATCTCCCCAAGCAGTTTTGTGAGAGGTGCTTTGAGCAAGGAGATTGAAAATGGCAGCAAAACGAGCTTGGACTCGGGTTTGAGCTGGTTATTCGTGTTTGGGGGAGGAAGGAGTGTATGGGTGAAGGAATAAGTGGAGGAGGGCCACCGTGGGCCCACGAGGCAGGGGGCGCGCGCTAGAGGGGTGGGCGCGCCCTCCACCCTTGTGGTAAGGTGGTTGGCCCCCCTGGTGTGTTCTCAGTTCCATAAATCCTCAAATATTCTAGAAAAAATCATATTTAATTTTCAGGGCATTTGGAGAACTTTTATTTTCGAGGTGTTTTTATATTGCACAGATAATCAGATAATAGACAGACAATTTTTTTATTTAATATAAATAACAGAAAGTAAAAGTGGGGTACAGAAGGTTGTGCCTTCTAGTTTCATCCATCTCATGATCATCAAAAGGAATCCACTAACAAGGTTGATCAAGTCTTGTTAACGAACTCATTCCGAATAACATGGAACCGGAGAAATTTCGAATAACACTATGTTACCTCAACGGGGATATGCACATCCCCAATTATAAGAATATCATATTTCTTCTTGACAGTAGGAAGAGGAAATACAAAACCACCAAATATAATCGATGGAATTTTTCCAATAGAGTTGATACTATGAATTTGAGGTTGTTTCCTCGGAAAGTGTACGGTATGCTCATTACCATTAACATGAAAAGTGACATTGCCTTTAGTGCAATCAATAACAGCCCCTGCAGTATTCAAAAAGGGTCTTCCAAGAATAATAGACATACTATCGTCCTCGGGAATATCAAGAATAACAAAGTCCGTTAAAATAGTAACATTTGCAACTACAACAGGCACATCCTCACAAATACCGACAGGTATAGCAGTTGATTTATCATCCATTTGCAAAGATATTTCAGTAGGTGTCAACTTATTCAAATCAAGTCTACGATATAAAGAGAGAGGCATAACACTAACACCGGCTCCAAGATCACATAAAGCAGTTTTAACATAGTTTCTTTTAATAGATCATGGTATAGTGGGTACTCCTGGATCTCCAAGTTTCTTTGGTATTCCACCCTTAAAAGTATAATTAACAAGCATGGTCGAAATTTCAGCTTCCGGTATCTTTCTTTTATTTGTAATAATATCTTTCATGTACTTAGCATAAGGATTGGTTTTGAGCATATCAGTTAATCGCATACGTAAAAAGATAGGTCTAATCATTTCAGCAAAGCACTCAAAATCCTCATCATCCTTTTTCTTGGATGGTTTGGGAGGAAAAGGCATGGGTTTCTGAACCCATGGTTCTCTTTCTTTACCATGTTTCCTAGCAACAAAGTCTTTCTTATCATAACGTTGATTCTTTGATTGTGGGTTATTAGGTGTTTCAACAATAGGATCACTAGAAGCATGCAAAGTCTTATCATTTTTCTTTTTCTTCTTTTTAGAAGAACTAGGTGCATCTAAATTATTTCTCTGAGAATCTTGCTCAATTCTCTTAGGATGGCCTTCAGGATACAAAGGTTCCTGAGTCATTCTACCAGTTCTAGTAGCCACTCTAACAGCATTATCATTAGCTTTACTATTCAATTCATTGAGCAACTCATTTTGAGCCTTAAGTACTTGTTCTACTTGAGTGGTAACCATCGAAGCATGTTTACTAATAAGTTTAAGTTCAATTTTAACATTAGCCATATAATCACCCAAGTGTCCAAGCATATTTGAATTGTATTTCAATTGTCTACCAAAATAAGCATTAAAATCTTCTTGCTTAGCCATAAATTTATCAAACTCATCTAAGCATGGGCTAGCAATTTTAGTAAATGGGATTACGACTTTATGATATCTATAGAGAGAATTTACCTTTACTACCTGTGTCAGGTTATCAAGACCATGAGTTTCTTCAATAGGTAAAGGATTTAGATCATATGTTTCTTCAATAGGAGGTAAATTAAGACCATGTATTTCTTCAATAGGAGGTAAATTCTTAACATCTTCAGCTTTAATACCTTTTTCTTTCATAGATTTCTTTGCCTCTTGCATATCTTCAGGACTGAGAAATAGAATACCCCTCTTATTCGGAGTTGGTTTAGGAATAGGCTAAGGAATTGGCTCCGGAGGTGTCCAATTATTTTCATTTGTCAACATATTATTCAGTAGAATTTCAGCTTCATCCAGTGTTCTTTCCCTGAAAACAGAATCAGCACAACTATCCAGGTAATCTCTGGAAGCATCGGTTAGTCCATTATAAAAGATATCAAGTATTTCATTTTTCTTAAGAGGATAATCAGGCAAAGCATTAAGTAATTGGAGAAGCCTCCCCCAAGCTTGTGGGAGACTCTCTTCTTCAATTTGCACAAAATTATATATATCCCTTAAAGCAGCTTGTTTCTTATGGGCAGGGAAATATTTAGCAGAGAAGTAATAAATCATATCCTGCGGACTACGCACACAACCAAGATCAAGAGAATTAAACCATATCTTAGCATCACCCTTTAATGAGAACGGAAATATTTTAAGAATATAAAAGTAGCGAGTTCTCTCAATTTTAGTGAATAGGGTGGCTATATCATTCAGTTTATTAAGATGTGCCACAACAGTTTCAGATTCATAACCATGAAAAGGATCAGATTCAACCAAAGTAATTATATCAGGATCAATAGAGAATTCATAATCCTTATCAGTAACAAAGATAGGTGAAGTAGCAAAAGCAGGGTTAGGTTCCATTCTAGCATTTAGAGATTGCTTACTCCATTTAGCTAATATTTTTTTTAAGTTCAGTTCTATTTCTGCAAGCTAAAATGGCTAAAGAAGCATCTTGCTCAAAAACATAACCCTTAGGAATAGCAAGTGGTTCTTCATCATCACTTTCATCAGTATCATCAGATTCAATATTTTCAATTTCTCTAGCCCTAGCAAGTTGTTCATCAAGAAAAGCACTAAGTGGCATAGTAGTATTAGGCATAGAGGTAGTTTCATCATAAGTATCATGCATAGCAGAAGTGGCATCATCAATAACATGCGACATATTAGAACGAATAGCAGAAGCAGGTGTAGGTGTCACAAGCTTACTCAAAATAGAAGGTGAATCAAGTGTAGAGCTAGATGGCAGTTCCTTACCTCCCCTCGTAGTTGAGGGATAGATCTTGGTTTTTGGATCTCTCAAGTTCTTCATAATGATAAGTAGATAAATATATCCCAAGTGACTCAAAGAATAGAGCTATGTTCCCCGGCAACGGTGCCAGAAAATAGTCTTGATAACCCACAAGTATAGGGGATCGCAACAGTTTTTGAGGGTAGAGTATTCAACCCAAATTTATTGATTCGACACAAGGGGAGCCAAAGAATATTCTCAAGTATTAGCAGCTGAGTTGTCAATTCAACCACACCTGGAAACTTAATATCTACAGCAAAGTGTTTAGTAGCAAAGTAATATGATAGTGGTGATAACGGTAGCAAAAGGTAACAGTAGTAAAAGTAATATTTTTGGTATTTTGTAGTGATGATAGCAATAGCAATGAAAAAGTAAATAAGCGAAGAACAATATATGGAAAGCTCGTAGGCAATGGATCGGTGATGGAGAATTATGCCGGATGCGGTTCATCATGTAACAGTCATAACCTAGGGTGACACAGAACTAGCTCCAGTTCATTGATATAATGTAGGCATGTATTCCGAATATAGTCGTACGTGCTTATGGAAAAGAACTTGCATGACATCTTTTGTCCTACCCTCCCATGGCAGTGGGGTCCTTACGGAAACTAAGGTATATTAAGGCCTCCTTTTAATAGAGAACCGGAACAAAGCATTAACACATGGTGAATACATGAACTCCTCAAACTACGGTCATCACCGGTAAGTATCCTGATTATTGTCACTTCGGGGTTAACGGATCATAACACATAATAGGTGACTATAGACTTGCAACATAGGATCAAGAACACTCATATATTGATGAAAACATAATAGGTTCAGATCTGAAATCATGGCACTCGGGCCCTAGTGACAAGCATTAAGCATAGCAAAGTCATAACAACATCAATCTCAGAACATAGTGGACACTAGGAATCAAACCCTAACAAAACTAACTCGATTACATGATAGATCCCATCCAACCCTTCACCATTCAGCAAGCCTATGATGGAATTACTCACGCACGGCGGTGAGCATCGTGAAATTGCTGATGGAGGATGGTTGATGATGACGATGGCGACGGATTCCCCTCTCCGGAGCACCGAACAGACTCCAGATCAGCCCTCCCGAGAGGTTTTAGGGCTTGGCGGCAGCTCCGTATCGTAAAACGCGATGATTTCTTCTCCTTGATTTTTTTTCTCCTCGAAACTCAATATATGGAGGTGGAGTTGGAGTCAGAGAGGCAACAGGGGGCCCACGAGGTAGGGGGGCGCGCCCCCCACCCTCGTGGCAAGGTTGTAACGCCCTCGATGCTGCTATATCTCCCACGTGTCGAAGCACGACTTAGAGGCATAACCGCATTGAAAGCAATGTCGCAAGTGAGGTAATCTTCACACAACCCATGTAATACATAAGGGAAAGAGATACATAGCTGGCTTACACTCGCCACTTCACACAATTACATGAATAAAAGCATTACAACAACCAGATACAATCAAGGTCCGACTACGGAACCCAAAATAAAAGAAGACTACCCCAAATGCTACACAGATCCCCGATCGTCCCGAATGGGCACCACTCCTGATCAACTGAAAACGGAACAACACAAAGGACAAGATCTTCATCGAGCTCCTCCTAAGCTTGGTTGCGTCACCTGCTCGGTAACATCGGCACCTGCAAACTGGTTTTGGAAGTATCTGTGAGTCACGGGGACTCAGCAATCTCGCACCCTCGCGATCAAGACTATTTAAGCTTATGGGTAAGGTAAAAGTATGAGGTGGAGCTGAAGCAAGTGACTAGCATATATGGTGGCTAACATATTCGCAAAAGAGAGCGAGAAGAGAAGGCAAAGCACGATCGAGAAACTATGATCAAGAAGTGATCCTAGAACAACCTATGTCAAACATAACTCCAACACCGTGTTCACTTCCCGGACTCCGCCGAGAAGAGACCATCATGGTTACACACGCGGTTGTTGCATTTTAATTAAGGTCAACTTCAGGTTTTCTACAACCAGACATTAACAAATTCCCATCTGCCCATAACTGCGGGCACGGCTTTCAAAAGTTCAAATCCCTGCAGGGGTGTCCCAACTTAGCCCATCACAAGCTCTCACGGTCAACGAAGGATATTCCTTCTAGCGGGAAGACCCGATCAGACTCGGAATCCCGGTTACAAGACATTTCGACAAGGCAAAACTAAACCAGTAACACCGCCCGAATGTGCCGACAAATCCCGATAGGAGCTGCACGTATCTCTTTCTCAGGGCACACTCAGATTGTCTTAGGTACGGGTAGGCCAGCCCAGAGTTGCCCCTGGTGGCCACCGGCAGCTGACAGGTTGGACCAACACTCAGAGGAGCACTGGCCCGGGGGGTTAAAATAATGATGACCCTTGAGTCTGCAGAACCCAAGGGAAAGAAAAGGCTAGGTGGCGAATGGTAAAACCAATGTTGGGCATTGCTGGAAGAGTTTTACTCAAAGCGAACTGTCAAGGGGTTCCCATTATTACCCAACCGTGTAAGGAACGCAAAATCCGGGAACATAACACCGATATGACAGAAACTAGGGCGGCAAGAGTGGAACAAAACACCAGGCATAAGGCCGAGCCTTCCACCCTTTACCAAGTATATAGATGCATTAATTAAATAAGAGATATTGTGATATCCCAACAAGTAAACATGTCCCAACAAGGAACAACATCTCCATGTTCCGACAAGGAACAAACTTCAATCTTCACCTGCAACTAACAACCCTATAAGAGGGGCTGAGCAAAGCGGTAACATAGCCAAACAACGGTTTGCTAGGACAAGGTGGGTTAGAGTCTTGGTTCACAATATGGGAGGCATGATAAGCAAGTGGTAGGTATCGCAGCATAGGCATAGCAAAAGAGCGAGCAACTAAGCAAGCAAAGATAGAAGTGATTTCGAGGGTATGGTCATCTTGCCTGAGATCCCGCAAGGAAGAAGAACGAGTCCATGAAGAAGACAAACGGACGTAGTCGAACGGATCCTCACAACTCCGGAATGAAACCGAAGCTAACGTGAGAAGCAAATCCGGAAAGAAGCAAACAACATAGTAAACAACCATCACATAAACATGGCATGATGCGCAAACAAATATGATGCATGTCCGGTTTAAAAATGCATGGCATGGCAAAGGGCACAAACAAAACTACAAGTTAAGTGGAGCTCAATATGCAACGAGTTGCATATTGACGGAACACCACATCAATTATTTAGTTCTCTATCGTTTATGTACTCAACAATATTAAATGTTGGTTAACATAGCAAGAGGTGGAGCATAACAAAACTATACTATCTAAACAATTTAAATGGGGCCGGATATAACAAACAACAAATCCGGTAAATCCCCATATGTAATTATCAATTTGGTGCAACAACAATTTTAAACATTTAAATGTTATTATCATGATGCGAATGACATGTGCAAGTTTTATGCAGTATTTATGAAAACGTTGACATGATAAGATATGAGGCATTTGTCATCGTGGCGGAAATGAAAGGGGTGCCACGGCAACGACAACAGAAATGGTGCCACGGCAACATTCCGGTTCCGGTAACTCAATTGAGATGCCGGTGCAAAAGGAAAAGTGATGGGGGCGTGTCAAAATATGGTGGGGTGATCCCGGTTACCGGGTTCCCACGGTTCGACGACGGTGACAAGGCAAAAGAGGGGTAATGTGCACCAACAATTCGAGCATGGAGCAAGCACGAGCATCTCATACATCACCAACATGCATTCGTTCCACGGGTCATCGTCTCGGCGGTTATACCTTTGAAGCGTGCATTTTCGGGACAGACCGAGTTCGTAGTGGAAGTAGTCGTTCACAGGTCTTCGAGGGAAGTAGTGGTTCACGTTCGTTTTCGGAGAGGTACTTGACGAATCCAAGGTTTCCGAGGGCAACGGTAGTAGAACTTGGCGAATCCGAGTTTTTTCGGAGGTCGTTATCGAACTTGGTCAAATACACGATGTGTGTAGATGTTCACTCGACGGTCTTCGGCGATGGTAGTTGTACACGGGTCTTCGGCCACGGAAGTAGTCGTACATGTTTTCGTAGAGGTTCGGGGTCAACAACATGGAACTTGACGTCCACGGGGTCTTTGCGGGTCGACGGTAGTGGTTCACGTTTTGTAGCCGTTCGAGTCATCGATGGAGGAACTTGTCACATCATCGAGCGTAGTCCACCTTGGCGTATCCGTGTGTAGGGGTACTTGACAGGTCCGAGGTCTCCGGCCGTAGTGGTACTTGCTGTTACATGTAGTCGAACTTGAGGTTCTCCTGGCGTCGGACTTGCGGTGTTGGACAAAACCATGGCGAGGTTCAGCAGCTACCCCACGTCCATGATGAAAAACGGAGCTCGGGCAGGGAGTCGAAGCAGCAAACAGGGGCGTGTGTGGAGCAACAGCACAACATCAACAAAGGCCATGGTGACATGGGACCTTGGGCGCCATTGGGGTGGAAGGAGAACTTGGGGTCCGGCAGCAGCAAGGCGACGATGAGGAGGCAGGCGCAATGACGGGGAGGTAGTGGAGGCGCTGGTCGCGGAGGTCAGGGCGGAGCTGCGGTGGCGCTGCTGCACCGGCTGACGGCGACGAAGTTTCTACGACGGTGCGCGGGGTCGAGCTCGCTCCGGCGGGGGTAAAGGGGTCCAGGGCACGCCTTTCGTCGACGTGGACGAGGCGGGAGGAGCTGCTGCTACCGTTCGTCCTGGTGCTTGACAGGACGACGCAGGCGGGACTTGGCGGCGGGGCCTCGGCAGCAGGGAGACACGGCCATGGCACGGCCCGACCGATCCGGACGAGGTCGCCTCTTGATGGTGGAGGGCAATGCGAGGCAGAGGAGGAGCGATTGCGAGGGGCCATGGCGAGGAGGCAGAGGCGAGCGAGGTGACGAGGAGAAAGCAGAAGGGATCGAGGGCCTTGCTGCAGTGCTGAATGGGCATCGAGGGAGAGAGCGAGGCTGCGAGGGAGATGGGGGAGTCGGGCTCCCTGGCGGCGCGAGGGGAGAGGAACGAAGGAAAGGGAGAGGTGTTGAGGGAGGAATCGGGCTCTAGGTTAGGTCTAGGGATTTGGTGGGCTGAGGGAATGGGAGATGGTTGGGCCGGCCTGGGGGGGCCAAGTGGCCAGCGGAGCAGGCCGCCTCTCTCTCTCCCCCCTAGACTAATTTCCTTGCTTAACAAAAAAACAGAGGGTTAAGAAATGTAGAGAGAAAAAGGAGAAGAATTTGAGCAGGACACCAGTTTTCTTGGACTCATAAAAAGGAGCTTGAGCCAAGAAAATAGGAGTGGGCATGAAAGAAAGATTAAATTCAAATTCCTTTGAATTTAATTCAAATGGTTTCAACTAGGACGGGTTTGAGAAGTGTCCAAAAATGTTCGGATTTTTGGTGGAGCTCCGAAAAATGATGAAAGAATTTACGGACAAAGTTCGAGGTCAAGAAGCGAGATAACAAAGGCATGGGGAAATTTTGCAAGTGTGTTTTAGGTGATTCCATAAGAATGTTTTATTTAACATAGCTCCCTAATATTGGGAGGGTATGTTATAAAGAGAACTCACCATGTGAATTCCCTCGGTTTAAATGGACCGAAGATCCATGCAATTTATTTAGTTGAGTTGCAAAAGATTTATGAGAAGATGGCATGATGGCATGATGCAATGCAAAAATAAAAGGGCAGGCACAAATGAAACACACGGCGAAACCCGAAACATATGGAAGTCTTCTCGAGCATCGGTCTCGGGGCATCACAACACTCCACCACTACGAGAGGATCTCGTCCCGAGATCTAGGATGGCACCGGAGGGAAAAGGAAGAGGAAGAGAAGATGTAAAACTAAGTTGCTTCTTTGACAAATGAGTGAGACCAAAGAACCTTGAAAAGGTTAAGCCATTTCGAGAAAAGAATACAATGGAGATGAACGAAGTTGAAAACACTCCGTTAGAAAAGAGGGGCAAGGAAGAACAATTTCAGGCAGCACTCCGATTGAAAAGAAAAGGAATTGAATAAGAACTTGATAAGATGAGAAGACACTTGATGAAATCACAACATACAGCCTCCGGAACTATTGAATGAATGTTACAAGGGGTAAGAAAGATCTCAGACAACACTCCAGTTGAAAAGAGATGCAAGGCTTGATAAGGCGAAGAAAACTTGAGCCAAAAGGCACACCTCCGGTTAAATGGATAAGCACGAAAAGAACATGCTCTTGACAAGAGCAAGAAGAAGGTTTGAAGAGAGAATCAGCACAATGCCTCCGGGAGAAAGAAATAGAAGATAGATAATTGAAATAAAAGAATGTTGAAGAAAATGCCAACTTCTGCCACAAAAGAGTTTGAAAAGGCATCTTAAGGAGAAGGGTCGAACGGAGTTATTGGGAAGCCAACAACGAAAAGAATAATCTTGATATGGTCTTATGGAATACATCTCAAATTATGAGGTGACAACCTACCACTCACGGGAAAAGAATTGGATTGATATGAACGAGCAGACGAGAAACTTATTTCACCGGGAGGATAAATGAAGAACATGGATCATTTATGAGAACCATAAATAGCAACGATCCTTAGGGAAGGCTTTAGGTGAAAATAAAACCCAAGATAACTCCAACGAACAGTTTGATGGATTTAAAATACCTCATTCTTAACAACATGTGAATCATGAAACATGAACTCAAATTATCAAGAATGACATAATACCACCTCCAATGATACGGAAGAAAGGATGCACTCTGGATTGCGAGAAGAAGAAAACTTGAAGTATATTTTGGCGGATCATCGCTTCGAGAGATATCTTGAAAAACAATTGAAGAATGAAAAGAATCCTTGACGAACCACCATGAGGAACTCCGGTAATAAAAGAATGATCAAACGAAATGGAGGATGAAAAGAATAAGGTTGAAGCCTTGCAATGATTTAGATGAATCTCCATGGTGATATAATTGCGAGAGGTTGGAACTCCGGGAAAAAGATAAGATGAACAATTGAAACCAAGAATTTTAATGAACCTCCGAAATAAGGAATTGAATTTACTTGATGAAACAAGAATAAGATTACATTATGCTTATCCTTCACCAATTTAAATTGATGACAAGCAACGGATTTGGCATACTACTTATTCCCGTTGGAAGGATTAAGAGAGATATAGTGCAAACTTGAGAAGGTATTGAACGAACCACCGGAAGGGTTGAAACAACGAATAAAGTGGTATGATAAAGAAGGAAGAGAAATCTTAGACGAACCACCGTAAGGATTGAAAAAAGAACGAATAAAAGATAATGAATCACCGGGAAGAATTATGAAATGAACGAAGATACTTGAGTGAATTTAGATCCATGAAAATGAAGAGATTACGAGCTGATTAGAGAATCCTTGATTTAGACACCGGTATGATTTAGAGTATGAGAGCTGAAAGCTGGAATGAATAAATCTTAGATGATGGGCTCCGGATAATCAAACTGAACCGACTCTTGAATTGCTCTAGATAGGTGGAAAGAATTCTCACAACCGAAAACAATTATGAGAGGATGGCAACAAGCTAGAATCACGAATCTTGAAGAGAATGGAGCAAGATTGAGAGAAAATTCTTCTTCGGTCTTCAAAATCTGAGAATTACGACGAGAAACACCACCATGAATTGTTGAGACACTCCAGAATGAAGAATGGAAAGGTTGAGCCAATGGTGAAAAGACTTTGAAAGATCTTGGAGAAAGACATTTGACTAATGATAAAACATTCTTACGTCAAACTTTAGAAAAGAATTTAGGATAGCTCCGGGAAAATAAGAAGAGTCAGGTAAGATCCTGGGAAAAGACCTGTGGGTTAGGGCCCACTCAAAAGATACACCGTTGAACGATTACTTGAAAAGAGAGATTGCACCGGTTGAATTAAAAGGATTAAATGATATAACATCCTCAAAGAGTTTGAACGAAAGCAGAGTGGTAACATGAATCTTCGAGATATCTTGAGCACTCCGGAACAATTAAATAGCGAGAAGTGAATGAATATGAGGTGCACCGGCATGAGAAGGTATTTGAAACGAGGAGAAAGATATGATCAATAATGCTTGAATTTAAACCACCATAGAAGAAAAATGAGTGAAGGGTGACGAACTTGAAGCTCCGTTGGCATCTTCCTGAGAAACAACGGATAAGAACATTGACGTAAAAAGGAATGGAGAGACTTCACATGAATAAGATGGCCACTTGATCAAGAAATCTGAATCCTTGAAGAAAAAAGGGTGAGTGGGCGGGAAAACAAAGGCAGCTTGAGACGAATGAAACAAACACCGTTGAGAAGAACTGATAATTGATCTTGCTGATGTTGAAATGATCAGATCCACTTGAAGAGAAACACGCCGGTTGAAAAGGATTGACATGACAATCTCGATTATCATGAAGGATTAGTACTCCCGTAGGAATAGGAGAACGTCACTTATAAAAGGTATAGAATCAACATTTGACTTCGAAGCAACTTGAATACCACAACTCAAAAACAAAACAAAGGATTGGCTTGCAGAATAAGCCGGAACAAACATATGATAGATATTTCGTCCGAAGTTTTCGTGGTGGGGCCTACACGGGCTCGATCGTACAGCACCATCATGTACAAGGCAGTACACATGACATACGAAGCGTCCCCGAGTCGGCATAGCCAAGGACTCTTTAAGACACAACGAGACCACTGTAAAACCAACCGTGAATAGGCGGACCATGAGACGTCGAACCCCAATTTCATATCATACATCTGTCGGAAAGATATCCAAAGAGCTACTTGAATTCCCACTTATAAACTCCCGAAACTTCCCAGTTATGCAATCAGGTGTTGGGGATACAGGGGAAGCATAATATCTCACCCAAAACTAGCAAATCCTACATCCAGCTGTATCCATCCTTCAACACATAACCAAGAAACCTTCGGAAATCATCTACCTCAACCTTCGAAAAGCATCCGTTATACAAGTTATGGCAATACTCCCGAACTCCCGCCCTAGTACTAGGTGGCGTCGAGGTTATCTCACCAACAACTGCATAAAAGAGATTTTCGATGTCGGCATACTAAACTCAGGTATTCCAAAACTGCAACGATAAAATTGTGACGACAACACCTCGGAGCTCAACTCCCTGGGACACTGCCACAAAACCCCTGACAGGAGGCACCAAGACAATGTTCTCATCACAAAACCATCGGAACAATTCCAAGATACCCGCGTGATCCTAAAAAAAAATTAGTGAAATTTGAGAAGAGAAGAGTCAAAACTCTACGTCAGGATGCCTTACCAAAGCGACGAAGGGACTGAGGAGTAAAAAGAATTCCTAACTCTCCGATATATAACTCCTAAATGACTCAAAACATTTTTCTAGACTCAACTCATCAGCTAATTCGATCAAGCAGTGGGGGCTCCTAAGGTCGGGGAAGGCTCTGATTACCAACTTGTAACGCCCTCGATGAGGCTATATCTCCCACGTGTCGAAGCACGACTTAGAGGCATAACCGCATTGAAAGCAATGTCGCAAGTGAGGTAATCTTCACACAACCCATGTAATACATAAGGGAAAGAGATACATAGCTGGCTTACACTCGCCACTTCACACAATTACATGAATAAAAGCATTACAACAACCAGATACAATCAAGGTCCGACTACGAAACACAAAATAAAAGAAGACTACCCCAAATGCTACATAGATCGCTGATCGTCCCAACTGGGCTCCACTACTGATCAACTGAAAACGGAACAACACAAAGGACAAGATCTTCATCGAGCTCCTCCTGAGCTTGGTTGCGTCACCTGCTCGGTAACATCGGCACCTGCAAACTGGTTTTGGAAGTATCTGTGAGTCACGGGGACTCAGCAATCTCGCACCCTCGCGATCAAGACTATTTAAGCTTATGGGTAAGGTAAAGGTATGAGGTGGAGCTGCAGCAAGCGACTAGCATATATGGTGGCTAACATATTCGCAAAAGAGAGCGAGAAGAGAAGGCAATGCACGATCGAGAAACTATGATCAAGAAGTGATCCTAGAACAACCTACGTCAAACATAACTCCAACACCGTGTTCACTTCCCGGACTCCGCCGAGAAGAGACCATCACGGTTACACACGCGGTTGTTGCATTTTAATTAAGGTCAACTTCAGGTTTTCTACAACCGGACATTAACAAATTCCCATCTGCCCATAACCGCGGGCACGGCTTTCAAAAGTTCAAATCCCTGCAGGGGTGTCCCAACTTAGCCCATCACAAGCTCTCACGGTCAATGAAGGATATTCCTTCTAGCGGGAAGACCCGATCAGACTCGGAATCCCGGTTACAAGACATTTCGACAAGGCAAAACTAAACCAGCAACACCGCCCGAATGTGCCGACAAATCCCGATAGGAGCTGCACATATCTCTTTCTCAGGGCACACTCAGATTGTCTTAGGTACGGGTAGGCCAGCCCAGAGTTGCCCCTGGTGGCCACCGGCAGCTGACAGGTTGGACCAACACTCAGAGGAGCACTGGCCCGGGGGGTTAAAATAATGATGACCCTTGAGTCTGCAGAACCCAAGGGAAAGAAAAGGCTAGGTGGCAAATGGTAAAACCAATGTTGGGCATTGCTGCAAGAGTTTTACTCAAGGCGAACTGTCAAGGGGTTCCCATTATTACCCAACCGCGTAAGGAATGCAAAATCCGGGAACATAACACCGATATGACAGAAACTAGGGCGGCAAGCGTGTAACAAAACACCAGGCATAAGGCCGAGCCTTCCACCCTTTACCAAGTATGTAGATGCATTAATTAAATAAGAGATATTGTGATATCCCAACAAGTAAACATGTCCCAACAAGGAACAACATCTCCATGTTCCAACAAGGAACAAACTTCAATCTTCACCTGCAACTAACAACCCTATAAGAGGGGCTGAGCAAAGCGGTAACATGGCCAAACAACGGTTTGCTAGGACAAGGTGGGTTAGAGGCTTGGTTCACAATATGGGAGGCATGATAAGCAAGTGGTAGGTATCGCAGCATAGGCATAGCAAAAGAGCGAGCAACTATGCAAGCAAAGAGAGAAGTGATTTCGAGGGTATGGTCATCTTGCCTGAGATCCCGCAAGGAAGAAGAACGAGTCCATGAAGAAGACAAACGGACGTAGTCGAACGGATCCTCACAACTCCGGAATGAAACCGAAGCTAACGCGAGAAGCAAATCCGGAAAGAAGCAAACAACATAGTAAACAACCATCACATAAACATGGCATGATGCGCAAACAAATATGATGCATGTCCGGTTTAAAAATGCATGGCATGGCAAAGGGCACAAACAAAACTACAACTTAAGTGGAGCTCAATATGCAACGAGTTGCATATTGACGGGACACCACATCAATTATTTAGTTCTCTCTCGTTTATGTACTCGGCAATATTAAATGTTGGTTAACATAGCAAGAGGTGGAGCATAACAAAACTATACTATCTAACAAATTTAAATGGGGACGGATATAACAAACAACAAATCCGGTAAATCCCCATATGCAATTATCAATTTGGTGCAACAACAACTTTAAACATTTAAATGTTATTATCATGATGCGAATGACATGTGAAAGTTTTATGCAGTATTTATGAAAACGTTGACATGATAAGATATGAGGCATTTGTCATCGTGGCGGAAACGAAAGGGGTGCCACGGCAACGACAACGGAAATGGTGCCATGGCAACATTCCCGTTCCGGTAACTCAATTGAGATGCCGGTGCAAAAGGAAAAGTGCTGGGGGCATGTCAAAATATGGTCGGGTGATCCCGGTTACCGGGTTCCCACGGTTCGACGATGGTGACAAGGCAAAAGAGGGGCAACATGCACCAACAATTCGAGAATGGGTCAAGCACGAGCATCTCATACATCACCAACATGCATTCGTTCCACGGGTCATCGTCTCGGCGGTTATACCTTTGAAGCGTGCATTTTCGAGACAGACCGAGTTCGTAGTGGAAGTAGTCGTTCACGGGTCTTCGAGGGAAGTAGTGGTTCATGTTCGTTTTCGGAGAGGTACTTGACGAATCCAAGGTTTCCGAGGGCGACGGTAGTAGAACTTGGCGAATCCGAGTTTTTTCGGAGGTCGTTATCGAACTTGGTCAAATACATGATGTGGGTAGATGTTCACTCGACGGCCTTCGGCGACGGTAGTTGTACACGGGTCTTCGGCCACGGAAGTAGTCGTACACGTTTTCGTAGAGGTTCGGGGTCAACGACACGGAACATGACGTCCACGGGGTCTTTGCGGGTCGACAGTAGTTGTTCACGTTTTGTAGCCGTTCGAGTCATCGGTGGAGGAACTTGTCACATCATCGAGCGTAGTCCACCTTGGCGTATCCGTGCGTAGGGGTACTGGACAGGGCCGAGGTCTTCGGCTGTAGTGGTACTTGCTGTTACATGTAGTCGAACTTGAGGTGCTCCTGGCGTCGGACTTGCGGTGTTGGACAAAACCATGGCGAGGTTCAGCAGCTACCCCACGTCCATGATGAAAATCGGAGCTCGGGCAGGGAGTCGAAGCAGCAAACAGGGGCGTGTGTGGAGCAACAGCACAACATCAACAGAGGCCATGGCGACATGGGACCTTGGGCGCCATTGGGGTGGAAGGAGAACTTGGGGTCCGGCAGCAGCAAGGCGATGATGAGGAGGCAGGCGCAACGACGGGGAGGTAGTGGAGGCGCTGGTCGCGGAGGTCAGGGCGGAGCTGCGGTGGCGCTGCTGCACCGGCTGACGGCGACGAAGTTTCTACGACGGTGCGCGGGGTCGAGCTCGCTCCGGCGAGGGTAAAGGGGTCCAGGGCACGCCTTTCATCGACGTGGACGAGGCGGGAGGAGCTGCTGCTACCGTCCGTCCTGGTGCTTGACAGGACGACGCAGGCGGGACTTTGCGGTGGGGCCTCGGCAGCAGGGAGACACGGCCATGGCAGGGCCCGACCGATCCGGACGAGGTCGGCTCTTGACGGTGGAGGGTGATGCGAGGCAGAGGAGGAGCGATTGCGAGGGGCCATGGCGAGGAGGCGGAGGCGAGCGAGGTGACGAGGAGAAAGCAGAGGGGATCGAGGGCGTTGTTGCGGTACTGAATGGGCATCGAGGGAGAGAGCGAGGCTGCGAGGGAGATGGGGGAGTCGGGCTCCCTGGCGGCGCGAGGGAAGAGGAACGAAGGAAAGGGAGAGGTGTTGAGGGAGGAATCGGGCTCTAGGTTAGGTCTAGGGATTTGGTGGGCTGAGGGAATGGGAGATGGTTGGGCCGGCCTGGGGGGGCCAAGTGGCCAGCGGAGCAGGCCGCCTCTCTCTCTCCCCCCTAGACTAATTTCCTTGCTTAACAAAAAAACAGAGGGTTAAGAAATGTAGAGAGAAAAAGGAGAAGAATTTGAGCAGGACACCAGTTTTCTTGGACTCATAAAAAGGAGCTTGAGCCAAGAAAATAGGAGTGGGCATGAAAGAAAGATTAAATTCAAATTCCTTTGAATTTAATTCAAATGGTTTCAACTAGGACGGGTTTGAGAAGTGTCCAAAAATGTTCGGATTTTTGGTGGAGCTCCGAAAAATGATGAAAGAATTTACGGACAAAGTTCGAGGTCAAGAAGCGAGATAACAAAGGCATGGGGAAATTTTGCAAGTGTGTTTTAGGTGATTCCATAAGAATGTTTTATTTAACATAGCTCCCTAATATTGGGAGGGTATGTTATAAAGAGAACTCACCATGTGAATTCCCTCGGTTTAAATGGACCGAAGATCCATGCAATTTATTTAGTTGAGTTGCAAAAGATTTATGAGAAGATGGCATGATGGCATGATGCAATGCAAAAATAAAAGGGCAGGCACAAATGAAACACACGGCGAAACCCGAAACATATGGAAGTCTTCTCGAGCATCGGTCTCGGGGCATCACAACACTCCACCACTACGAGAGGATCTCGTCCCGAGATCTAGGATGGCACCGGAGGGAAAAGGAAGAGGAAGAGAAGATGTAAAACTAAGTTGCTTCTTTGACAAATGAGTGAGACCAAAGAACCTTGAAAAGGTTAAGCCATTTCGAGAAAAGAATACAATGGAGATGAACGAAGTTGAAAACACTCCGTTAGAAAAGAGGGGCAAGGAAGAACAATTTCAGGCAGCACTCCGATTGAAAAGAAAAGGAATTGAATAAGAACTTGATAAGATGAGAAGACACTTGATGAAATCACAACATACAGCCTCCGGAACTATTGAATGAATGTTACAAGGGGTAAGAAAGATCTCAGACAACACTCCAGTTGAAAAGAGATGCAAGGCTTGATAAGGCGAAGAAAACTTGAGCCAAAAGGCACACCTCCGGTTAAATGGATAAGCACGAAAAGAACATGCTCTTGACAAGAGCAAGAAGAAGGTTTGAAGAGAGAATCAGCACAATGCCTCCGGGAGAAAGAAATAGAAGATAGATAATTGAAATAAAAGAATGTTGAAGAAAATGCCAACTTCTGCCACAAAAGAGTTTGAAAAGGCATCTTAAGGAGAAGGGTCGAACGGAGTTATTGGGAAGCCAACAACGAAAAGAATAATCTTGATATGGTCTTATGGAATACATCTCAAATTATGAGGTGACAACCTACCACTCACGGGAAAAGAATTGGATTGATATGAACGAGCAGACGAGAAACTTATTTCACCGGGAGGATAAATGAAGAACATGGATCATTTATGAGAACCATAAATAGCAACGATCCTTAGGGAAGGCTTTAGGTGAAAATAAAACCCAAGATAACTCCAACGAACAGTTTGATGGATTTAAAATACCTCATTCTTAACAACATGTGAATCATGAAACATGAACTCAAATTATCAAGAATGACATAATACCACCTCCAATGATACGGAAGAAAGGATGCACTCTGGATTGCGAGAAGAAGAAAACTTGAAGTATATTTTGGCGGATCATCGCTTCGAGAGATATCTTGAAAAACAATTGAAGAATGAAAAGAATCCTTGACGAACCACCATGAGGAACTCCGGTAATAAAAGAATGATCAAACGAAATGGAGGATGAAAAGAATAAGGTTGAAGCCTTGCAATGATTTAGATGAATCTCCATGGTGATATAATTGCGAGAGGTTGGAACTCCGGGAAAAAGATAAGATGAACAATTGAAACCAAGAATTTTAATGAACCTCCGAAATAAGGAATTGAATTTACTTGATGAAACAAGAATAAGATTACATTATGCTTATCCTTCACCAATTTAAATTGATGACAAGCAACGGATTTGGCATACTACTTATTCCCGTTGGAAGGATTAAGAGAGATATAGTGCAAACTTGAGAAGGTATTGAACGAACCACCGGAAGGGTTGAAACAACGAATAAAGTGGTATGATAAAGAAGGAAGAGAAATCTTAGACGAACCACCGTAAGGATTGAAAAAAGAACGAATAAAAGATAACGAATCACCGGGAAGAATTATGAAATGAACAAAGATACTTGAGTGAATTTAGATCCATGAAAATGAAGAGATTACGAGCTGATTAGAGAATCCTTGATTTAGACATCGGTATGATTTAGAGTATGAGAGCTGAAAGCTGGAATGAATAAATCTTAGATGATGGGCTCCGGATAATCAAACTGAACAGACTCTTGAATTGCTCCAGATAGGTGGAAAGAATTCTCACAACCGAAAACAATTATGAGAGGATGGCAACAAGCTAGAATCACGAATCTTGAAGAGAATGGAGCAAGATTGAGAGAAAATTCTTCTTCGGTCTTCAAAATCTGAGAATTACGACGAGAAACACCACCATGAATTGTTGAGACACTCCAGAATGAAGAATGGAAAGGTTGAGCCAATGGTGAAAAGACTTTGAAAGATCTTGGAGAAAGACATTTGACTAATGATAAAACATTCTTACGTCAAACTTTAGAAAAGAATTTAGGATAGCTCCGGGAAAATAAGAAGAGTCAGGTAAGATCCTGGGAAAAGACCTGTGGGTTAGGGCCCACTCAAAAGATACACCGTTGAACGATTACTTGAAAAGAGAGATTGCACCGGTTGAATTAAAAGGCTTAAATGATATAACATCCTCAAAGAGTTTGAACGAAAGCAGAGTGGTAACATGAATCTTCGAGATATCTTGAGCACTCCGGAATAATTAAATAGCGAGAAGTGAATGAATATGAGGTGCACCGGCATGAGAAGGTATTTGAAACGAGGAGAAAGATATGATCAATAACGCTTGAATTTAAACCACCATAGAAGAAAAATGAGTGAAGGGTGACGAACTTGAAGCTCCGTTGGCATCTTCCTGAGAAACAACGGATAAGAACATTGATGTAAAAAGGAATGGAGAGACTTCACATGAATAAGATGGCCACTTGATCAAGAAATCTGAATCCTTGAAGAAAAAAGGGTGAGTGGGCGGGAAAATAAAGGCAGCTTGAGACGAATGAAACAAACACCGTTGAGAAGAACTGATAATTGATCTTGCTGATGTTGAAATGATCGGATCCACTTGAAGAGAAACACGCCGGTTGAAAAGGATTGACATGACAATCTCGATTATCATGAAGGATTAGTACTCCCGTAGGAATAGGAGAACGCCACTTATAAAAGGTATAGAATCAACATTTGACTTCGAAGCAACTTGAATACCACAACTCAAAAACAAAACAAAGGATTGGCTTGCAGAATAAGCCGGAACAAACATATGATAGAGATTTCGTCCGAAGTTTTCGTGGTGGGGCCTACACGGGCTCGATCGTACAGCACCATCATGTACAAGGCAGTGCACATGACATACGAAGCGTCCCCGAGTCGGCATAGCCAAGGACTCTTTAAGACACAATGAGACCACTGTAAAACCAACCGTGAATAGGCGGACCACGAGACGTCGAACCCCAATTTCATATCATACATCTGTCGGAAAGATATCCAAAGAGCTACTTGAATTCCCACTTCTAAACTCCCGAAACTTCCCAGTTATGCAATTAGGTGTTGGGGATACAGGGGAAGCATAATATCTCACCCAAAACTAGCAAATCCTACATCCAGCTGTATCCATCCTTCAACACATAACCAAGAAACCTTCGGAAATCATCTACCTCAACCTTCGAAAAGCATCCGTTATACAAGTTATGGCAATACTCCCGAACTCCCGCCCTAGTACTAGGTGGCGTCGAGGTTATCTCACCAACAACTGCATAAAAGAGATTTTCGATGTCGGCGTACTAAACTCATGTATTCCAAAACTGCAACGATAAAATTGTGACGACAACACCTCGGAGCTCAACTCCCTGGGACACTGCCACAAAACCCCTGACAGGAGGCACCAAGACAATGTTCTCATCACAAAACCATCGGAACAATTCCAAGATACCCGCGTGATCCTAAAAAAAAATTAGTGAAATTTGAGAAGAGAAGAGTCAAAACTCTACGTCAGGATGCCTTACCAAAGCGACGAAGGGACTGAGGAGTAAAAAGAATTCCTAACTCTCCGATATATAACTCCTAAATGACTCAAAACATTTTTCTAGACTCAACTCATCAGCTAATTCGATCAAGCAGTGGGGGCTCCTAAGGTCGGGGAAGGCTCTGATTACCAACTTGTAACTCCCTCGATGAGGCTATATCTCCCACGTGTCGAAGCACGACTTAGAGGCATAACCGCATTGAAAGCAATGTCGCAAGTGAGGTAATCTTCACACAACCCATGTAATACATAAGGGAAAGAGATACATAGCTGGCTTACACTCGCCACTTCACACAATTACATGAATAAAAGCATTACAACAACCAGATACAATCAAGGTCCGACTACGAAACCCAAAATAAAAGAAGACTACCCCAAATTCTACATAGATCGCCGATCGTCCCGACTGGGCTCCACTACTGATCAACTGAAAACGGAACAACACAAAGGACAAGATCTTCATCGAGCTCCTCCTGAGCTTGGTTGCGTCACCTGCTCGGTAACATCGGCACCTGCAAACTGGTTTTGGAAGTATCTGTGAGTCACGGGGACTCAGCAATCTCGCACCCTCGCGATCAAGACTATTTAAGCTTATGGGTAAGGTAAAGGTATGAGGTGGAGCTGCAGCAAGCGACTAGCATATATGGTGGCTAACATATTCGCAAAAGAGAGCGAGAAGAGAAGGCAAAGCACGATCGAGAAACTATGATCAAGAAGTGATCCTAGAACAACCTACGTCAAACATAACTCCAACACCGTGTTCACTTCCCGGACTCCGCCGAGAAGAGACCATCACGGTTACACACGCGGTTGTTGCATTTTAATTAAGGTCAACTTCAGGTTTTCTACAACCGGACATTAACAAATTCCCATCTGCCCATAACCGCGGGCACGGCTTTCAAAAGTTCAAATCCCTGCAGGGGTGTCCCAACTTAGCCCATCACAAGCTCTCACGGTCAATGAAGGATATTCCTTCTAGCGGGAAGACCCGATCAGACTCGGAATCCCGGTTACAAGACATTTCGACAAGGCAAAACTAAACCAGCAACACCGCCCGAATGTGCCGACAAATCCCGATAGGAGCTGCACATATCTCTTTCTCAGGGCACACTCAGATTGTCTTAGGTACGGGTAGGCCAGCCCAGAGTTGCCCCTGGTGGCCACCGGCAGCTGACAGGTTGGACCAACACTCAGAGGAGCACTGGCCCGGGGGGTTAAAATAATGATGACCCTTGAGTCTGCAGAACCCAAGGGAAAGAAAAGGCTAGGTGGGAAATGGTAAAACCAATGTTGGGCATTGCTGGAAGAGTTTTACTCAAGGCGAACTGTCAAGGGGTTCCCGTTATTACCCAACCGCGTAAGGAATACAAAATCCGGGAACATAACACCGATATGACAGAAACTAGGGCGGCAAGAGTGGAACAAAACACCAGGCATAAGGCCGAGCCTTCCACCCTTTACCAAGTATGTAGATGCATTAATTAAATAAGAGATATTGTGATATCCCAACAAGTAAACATGTCCCAACAAGGAACAACATCTCCATGTTCCAACAAGGAACAAACTTCAATCTTCACCTGCAACTAACAACCCTATAAGAGGGGCTGAGCAAAGCGGTAACATGGCCAAACAACGGTTTGCTAGGACAAGGTGGGTTAGAGGCTTGGTTCACAATATGGGAGGCATGATAAGCAAGTGGTAGGTATCGCAGCATAGGCATAGCAAAAGAGCGAGCAACTATGCAAGCAAAGATAGAAGTGATTTCGAGGGTATGGTCATCTTGCCTGAGATCCCGCAAGGAAGAAGAACGAGTCCATGAAGAAGACAAACGGACGTAGTCGAACGGATCCTCACAACTCCGGAATGAAACCGAAGCTAACGCGAGAAGCAAATCCGGAAAGAAGCAAACAACATAGTAAACAACCATCACATAAACATGGCATGATGCGCAAACAAATATGATGCATGTCCGGTTTAAAAATGCATGGCATGGCAAAGGGCACAAACAAAACTACAACTTAAGTGGAGCTCAATATGCAACGAGTTGCATATTGACGGGACACCACATCAATTATTTAGTTCTCTCTCATTTATGTACTCGGCAATATTAAATGTTGGTTAACATAGCAAGAGGTGGAGCATAACAAAACTATACTATCTAACAAATTTAAATGGGGACGGATATAACAAACAACAAATCCGGTAAATCCCCATATGCAATTATCAATTTGGTGCAACAACAACTTTAAACATTTAAATGTTATTATCATGATGCGAATGACATGTGAAAGTTTTATGCAGTATTTATGAAAACGTTGACATGATAAGATATGAGGCATTTGTCATCGTGGCGGAAACGAAAGGGGTGCCACGGCAACGACAACGGAAATGGTGCCATGGCAACATTCCCGTTCCGGTAACTCAATTGAGATGCCGGTGCAAAAGGAAAAGTGCTGGGGGCATGTCAAAATATGGTCGGGTGATCCCGGTTACCGGGTTCCCACGGTTCGACGATGGTGACAAGGCAAAAGAGGGGCAACGTGCACCAACAATTCGAGCATGGATCAAGCACGAGCATCTCATACATCACCAACATGCATTCGTTCCACGGGTCATCGTCTCGGCGGTTATACCTTTGAAGCGTGCATTTTCGAGACAGACCGAGTTCGTAGTGGAAGTAGTCGTTCACGGGTCTTCGAGGGAAGTAGTGGTTCATGTTCGTTTTCGGAGAAGTACTTGACGAATCCAAGGTTTCCGAGGGCGACGGTAGTAGAACTTGGCGAATCCGAGTTTTTTCGGAGGTCGTTATCGAACTTGGTCAAATACATGATGTGGGTAGATGTTCACTCGACGGCCTTCGGCGACGGTAGTTGTACACGGGTCTTCAGCCACGGAAGTAGTCGTACACGTTTTCGTAGAGGTTCGGGGTCAACGACACGGAACATGACGTCCACGGGGTCTTTGCGGGTCGACGGTAGTTGTTCACGTTTTGTAGCCGTTCGAGTCATCGGTGGAGGAACTTGTCACATCATCGAGCGTAGTCCACCTTGGCGTATCCGTGCGTAGGGGTACTGGACAGGGCCGAGGTCTTCGGCCGTAGTGGTACTTGCTGTTACATGTAGTCGAACTTGAGGTGCTCCTGGCGTCGGACTTGCGGTGTTGGACAAAACCATGGCGAGGTTCAGCAGCTACCCCACGTCCATGATGAAAATCGGAGCTCGGGCAGGGAGTCGAAGCAGCAAACAGGGGCGTGTGTGGAGCAACAGCACAACATCAACAGAGGCCATGGCGACATGGGACCTTGGGCGCCATTGGGGTGCAAGGAGAACTTGGGGTCCGGCAGCAGCAAGGCGATGATGAGGAGGCAGGCGCAACGACGGGGAGGTAGTGGAGGCGCTGGTCGCGGAGGTCAGGGCGGAGCTGCGGTGGCGCTGCTACACCGGCTGACGGCGACGAAGTTTCTACGACGGTGCGCGGGGTCGAGCTCGCTCCGGCGAGGGTAAAGGGGTCCAGGGCACGCCTTTCATCGACGTGGACGAGGCGGGAGGAGCTGCTGCTACCGTCCGTCCTGGTGCTTGACAGGACGACGCAGGCGGGACTTTGCGGTGGGGCCTCGGCAGCAGGGAGACACGGCCATGGCAGGGCCCGACCGATCCGGACGAGGTCGGCTCTTGACGGTGGAGGGTGATGCGAGGCAGAGGAGGAGCGATTGCGAGGGGCCATGGCGAGGAGGCGGAGGCGAGCGAGGTGACGAGGAGAAAGCAAAGGGGATCGAGGGCGTTGTTGCGGTGCTGAATGGGCATCGAGGGAGAGAGCGAGGCTGCGAGGGAGATGGGGGAGTCGGGCTCCCTGGCGGCGCGAGGGAAGAGGAACGAAGGAAAGGGAGAGGTGTCGAGGGAGGAATCGGGCTCTAGGTTAGGTCTAGGGATTTGGTGGGCTGAGGGAATGGGAGATGGTTGGGCCGGCCTGGGGGGGCCAAGTGGCCAGCGGAGCAGGCCGCCTCTCTCTCTCCCCCCGAGACTAATTTCCTTGCTTAACAAAAGAACAGAGGGTTAAGAAATGTAGAGAGAAATGCAGGACACCAGTTTTCTTGGACTCATAAAAAGGAGCTTGAGCCAAGAAAATAGGAGTGGGCATGAAAGAAAGATTAAATTCAAATTCCTTTGAATTTAATTCAAATGGTTTCAACTAGGACGGGTTTGAGAAGTGTCCAAAAATGTTCGGATTTTTGGTGGAGCTCCGAAAAATGATGAAAGAATTTACGGACAAAGTTCGAGGTCAAGAAGCGAGATAACAAAGGCATGGGGAAATTTTGCAAGTGTGTTTTAGGTGATTCCATAAGAATGGATTATTTAACATAGCTCCCTAATATTGGGAGGGTATGTTATAAAGAGAACTCACCATGTGAATTCCCTCGGTTTAAATGGACCGAAGATCCATGCAATTTATTTAGTTGAGTTGCAAAAGATTTATGAGAAGATGGCATGATGACATGATGCAATGCAAAAATAAAAGGGCAGGCACAAATGAAACACACGGCGAAACCCGGAACATATGGAAGTCTTCTCGAGCATCGGTCTCGGGGCGTCACAAAGGTGGTGGCCCCCCTGACCTTCATCTTTGGCAGGTATTTTTCTTATTTTCTAAAAAGTGTCTCCGTGAAGTTTCAGGTCATTCCGAGAACGTTTTCTCCTGCACATAAATAACACCATGGTAATTCTGCTGAAAACAACGTCAGTCCGGGCTAGTTCCATTAAAATCATGCAAGTTAGAGTCCAAAACAAGGGCAAGAGTGTTTGGAAAAGTAGATACATTGGAGACGTATCACATTACATCCCGATTTGCACCTAATCTATGTGGATGAAGTTTGTGGATTATTTAAGCTTGCAGGTATGCCCGAGGATGTTATCACGAAGAAGGTCTTCCCTTTATCTTTGAAGGGAAAGGCATTGACATGGTTTAGGCTATGTGATGATATGGGATCATGGAACTACAACCGATTGAAATTGGAATTTCATCAGAAGTTTTATCCTATGCATCTTGTTCATCGTGATCGTAATTATATATACAATTTTTGGCCTCACGAAAGAGAAAGAATCGCTCAAGCTTGGGGGAGGCTTAAGTCAATGTTATATTCATGCCCCAATCATGAGCTCTCAAGAGAAATTAGTATTCAAAAATCTTATGCTCGGCTTTCTCTCAATAATCGCTCCATGCTCGATACTTCTTGTGCTGGTTCTCTTATGATGAAGACTATTGAATTCAAATGGGATTTATTGGAGAGAATTAAACTCAACTCTGAAGATTGGGACCTCGATGAAGGTAAGGAGTCAGGTATAACCCCAAAGTTTGATTGTGTTAAATCTTTTATGGATATTGATGTCTTTCGCGAATTTAGCACTAAATATGGACTTGACTCTGAGATAGTAGCTTCTTTCTGTGAATCATTTGCTACTCATGTTGATCTCCCTAAGGAGAAGTGGTTTAAATATAATCCCCCCATTGAAGTAAAAGTAGTTGCACCTATTAAAATTGAAGAAAAGACTATCACTTGTAATGTTGATCCTGTTGTTCCTACTGCTTATATTGAGAAACCACCTTTCCCTGTTAGAATAAAGGATCATGCTAAAGCTTCAACTGTGGTTCGTAAGAGAAATACTAGAACACCTACACCCTCTGAGCAAATTAATGTTGAACCTAGTATTGCTATGGTTAAAGATCTCTTGGCCGATAATATTGATGGGCATGTTATTTACTTCTGTGATGAAACCGCTAGAATTGCTAGACCCAATACTAAAAATAAACATAGATCTGTTGTAGGCATGCCTGTTATTTCTGTTAGAATAGGAGATCATTGCTATCATGGCTTATGCGATATGGGTGCTGGTGCAATACATCATTCCTTATACAAAGAAATTATGCATGATATTGCACCTGCTGAGATAGAGGAAATTGATGTTACAATTAAGCTTGCCAATAGAGACACTATTTCACCAGTTGGGATTGTTAGAGATGTTGAAGTCTTGTGTGGGAAAGTTAAATATCATGCTGATTTTCTTGTTCTTGTTTCCCCACAAGATAACTTTTGTCCCATTATATTTGGTAGACCCTTCTTGAATACTGTTAATGCTAAGATAGACTGTAAAAAGGATGTAGTTACTATTGGTTTGGGGGATATGTCTCATGAGTTTAATTTTGCTAAATTCCGTAGACAACCCTATGATAAAGAATTGCCTAGTAAAGATGAAATTATTGGTCTTGCTTCTATTGCCGTGCCTCCTAATGATCCTTTAGAACAATATTTGCTCGACCATGAAAATGATATGTTTATGAATGAAAGAAGGGAAATAGATGAAGTATTCTTTAAATAGGGACCTATTTTGAAACACACCTTTCCTGTTGAAATCCTAGGGGATCCTCCTCCACCTAAGGGTGATCCCGTGTTTGAGCTTAAACCTTTGCCTAATACTCTTAAATATGCTTATCTTGATGAGAAATAGATATATCCTGTTATTATTAGTGCTAACCTTTCAGAGCATGAAGAAAAGAAATTGTTGAAAACTCTGAAGAAGCATCGTGCTGCTATTGGATATACACTTGATGATCTTAAGGGCATTAGTCCCACTCTATGCCAGCACAAAATAAAATTGGAGAAAGACGCGAAACTGGTTGTTGATCACCAACGACGGTTAAATCCTAAGATGAAAGAAGTGGTAAGAAAGGAAATACTAAAGCTTCTGGAGGCAGGTATAATTTATCCTGTTGCTGATAGTCAGTGGGTAGGTCATGTCCATTGTGTCCCTAAGAAGGTAGGTATTACTGTTGTTCCTAATGATAAAGATAAATTGATCCCACAAAGAATTGTTACAGGTTATAGAATGGTAATTGATTTCCGCATATTAAATAAAGCTACTAAAAAGGATCATTACCCTTTATCGTTTATTGATCAAATGCTAGAAAGATTATCCAAACATACACATTTTTTGCTTTCTAGATGGTTATTCTGGTTTCTCTCAAATACCTGTGTCAAAAGAGGATCAAGAAAAGACAACTTCTACTTGCTCTTTCGGTACTTTTTCTTATAGACGTATGCCTTTTGGTTTATGCAATGCACCTGCTAACTTTCAAATATGTATGACTGCTATATTCTCTGTTTTTTGTGAAAAGATTGTTGAGGTTTTCATGCATGATTTCTCCGTTTATGGAACTTATTTTGATGATTGCTTAAGCAACCTTGATCGAGTTTTGCAGAGATGTGAAAAAACTAATCCTGTCTTGAATTGGGAGAAGTGCCACTTTATGGTTAATGAATGTATTGTCTTGGGGCATAAAATTTCTGAAAGAGGTATTGAAGTTTATAAAGCTAAAGTTGATGCTATTGAAAATATGTCGTGTCCTAAGGACATCAAAGGTATAAGAAGTTTCCTTGGTCATGCTAGTTTTTATAGGAGGTTCATTAAAGACTTCTCAAAAAATTCCAGGCCTCTGACTAATCTCTTACAAAAAGATGTTCCTTTTGTCTTTGATGATGATTGTGTAGAAGCATTTGAAATACTTAAGAAAGCTTTGATTTCTGCACCTATTGTTCAGCCCCCTGATTGGAATTTACCCTTTGAAATTATGTGTGATGCTAGTGATTATGCTGTAGGTGCTGTTCTAGGACAAATAGTTGATAAGAAATTAAATGTTATCCAATATGCTAGTAAAACTCTAGACAGTGCCCAAAGAAATTATGCTACTACTGAAAAAGAATTTTTAGCATTTGTATTTGCTTGTGATAAGTTCAGACCTTATATTGTTGATTCTAAAGTATCTGTTCACACTGATCATGCTGCTATTAAATATCTTATGGAAAAGAAATATGCTAAACCTAGACTTATTATATGGGTTCTCTTTCTACAAGAATTTGATTTACATATTATTGATAGAAAGGGAGCAGAGAACCCCGTTGCAGACAATTTGTCTAGGTTAGAGAATGTTCTTGATGACCCACTACCTATTGATGATAGCTTTCCTGATGAACAATTAGCTATCATAAATGCTTCTCGTACTGCTCCATGGTATGCTGATTATGCTAATTATATTGTTGCTAAATTTATACCACCTAGTTTCACGTACCAACAAAAGAAAAGGTTTTTCTATGATTTAAGACATTACTTCTGGGATGATCCACATCTTTATCGAGAAGGAGTAGATGGGGTTATTATACGTTGTGTACCTGAGCATGAACAGGAACAGATCCTATGCAAGTGTCACTCTGAGGCTTATGGAGGACACCATGCTGGAGACAGAACTGCACATAAGGTATTGCAATCCGGGTTTTATTGGCCTACTCTCTTCAAGGATGCCCGTAAGTTTGTCTTGTCTTGTGATGAATGTCAAAGAATTGGTAATATTAGTAGACGTCAAGAAATGCCTATGAATTATTCACTTGTTATTGAACCATTTGATGTTTGGGGATTTGATTATATGGGACCGTTTCCTTCCTCTAATGGGTATACACATATTTTAGTTGTTGTTGATTACGTTACTAAGTGGGTAGAAGCTATTCCAACTAGTAGTGCTGATCATAACACCTCTATTAAGATGCTTAAAGAAGTTATTTTCCGACATTTGGAGTCCCTAGATACTTAATGACTGATGGTGGTTCAGATTTTATTCATGGTGCTTTTCATAAAATGCTTGCTAAGTATGATGTTAATCATAGAATTGCATCTCCATACCACCCGCAGTCTAGTGGTCAAGTAGAACTGAGTAATAGAGAGCTTAAATTGATTTTGCAAAAGACTGTCAATAGATCTAGAAAGAATTGGTCCAAAAAACTTGATGATGCATTATGGGCCTATAGAACTGCATATAAAAATCCTATGGTATGTCTTCGTATAAAATGGTTTATGGAAAAGCTTGTCACTTACCTCTCGAACTAGAACATAAGGCATATTGGGCCATTAAAGAGCTCAACTATGACTTCAAACTTGCTGGTGAGAAGAGGCTTTTTGACATTAGCTCACTTGATGAATGGAGAACCCAGGCCTATGAGAATGCCAAACTGTTTAAAGAAAAAGTTAAAAGATGGCATGACAAAAGGATATAAAAATGTGAGTTTAATGTAGGTGATTATGTATTGTTATACAACTCTTGTTTAAGATTTTTTGCAGGAAAACTCCTCTCTAAATGGGAAGGTCCTTACGTCATCGAGGAGGTCTATCATTCCGGTGGCATAAAAATCAACAACTTCGAAGGCACAAATCCGAGGGTGGTGAACGATCAAAGAATCAAACATTACATCTCAGGTAATCCTATAAATGTTGAAACTAATGTTATTGAAACCGTAACCCCGGAGGAATACATAAAGGGCACTTTCTAGAATGTTTCAGACTCCGAAAAGGAATAGGTATGAGGTATGGTAAGTAAACCGACTCCAAAACAGTTCTAATAGCAATTTTTCTCCGTTTTGGTATATTTAAGAAAATAGGAAAATAAGAAGTAGTCCGGGAAGGACACGAGGCGTCCAGGAGGGTGGAGGGCGCGCCCTACCCCCTGGGCGCGCCCCCCTGCCTCGTGGGCACCTCGTGTGCTCTCCGGACTCCGTTTTCTGGCACGATACTTCTTTTGGTCGGTAAAAATTCATTATATAATCTCCCGAAGGTTTTGACCACTGTATCATGCAAATATCTTCTGTCTTTGTTTTGAGCTATTTTTCTGACAGATCTAGATCGCCATGACGTCTTCAAGTGCCCCCAAGGACAAGTTCTTCGAGAAAGTCATCAACCCCTACCTCGCGGAGGTGCTGCAACACCCTCAAACCATTGAGATGCGTGAGGGGTTGCTGCACATCCGCAATGTTGAGGGACCAATGAGGACCGGAAGTGTGGAGACAAGACTCGAAGCAATGGAGCAACAAGTTTTCAAGTGCCAGGAGATGGTGGAACGTGGACTCGATACCAACCACATAATGATCACGGAGTTCACCAACACCACCAAGCTAGATGCCAGGAACATCGGGGAGACCATCTTCAAGCTTCACGAGAAAATCGAGCATCTCCAAGCCTAGATCTATGACGTGCAAAACCAAAACTGTGAGTATGAATATAGATTCAAGAGGATGAGTTTGGCTGCAGGTTCGAGGATCACGGAGACTCGATCATCCTTCTATGATGGTGATCCTATGCCTTGGAAGATGGACGACAAGCCTACATCATCAATAACTCCGTCATCACCACCTCCGAGGAAGGAGACATAAACACATGGGTATGGGCACTCCCCTTGGCAACTGCCAAGATTGGGGGAGTGCCCCGGTATCGTATCACCATCACACTTTTATCTTTACCGTTTTTCTTAGTTCGATCATTTTGGTAATATCTTGATCTAGTAGAATAAAAGTTTTAGTATGATCTTGTTTTGAGTTTTGCTTTATGATCCTTCTATGTGTACTCGAGTCTGTGAGCTATATATAATAAAGATTAGTTATGAGTCAAGGGCTTGATTATCTTGCTATGATCTGGAGGGAATAAAAATAAAAGAGAAAGAAAGAATAAAAAGAAATAAAGAGATCATATGGATCTTATGGAGAGTAATGACTTCACATATAAAGAGTATGATGAATAAAAGTTGTTGAGAGTTGACAAACATAGTTTTGGTCATCGTTGCAATTAATAGGAAGTAATAAAGAAAGAGAGGTTTTCACATATAAATACACTATCTTGGACATCTTTTATGATTGTGAGCACTCATTAAAATATGACATGCTAAAAGGTTGAGGTTGGACAAGGAAGACAACGTAATGGGTTATGCTTTCTTTCATCCGAAATAAATTATATTTTCATGGATCATCCAACATGTTGAGCTTGACTTTCCCTCTCATGCTAGCCAAATTCTTTGCACCAAGTAGAGATACTACTTGTGCTTCCAAATATCCTTAAACCCAGTTTTTCCATGAGAGTCCACCATATCTACCTATGGATTGAGTAAGATCCTTCAAGTAAGTTGTCATTGTTGCAAGCAATAAAAATTGCTCTCTAAATATGCACGATTTATTAGTGTGGAGAAAATAAGCTTCATACGATCTTGTGATGTGGAAGAAATAAAAGCGACAGACTGCATAATAAAGGTCCATATCACAAGTGGCAATATAAAGTGACGTTCTTTCGCATTAAGATTTTGTGCATCCAACCATAAGAGCACATGACAACCTATGCTTCCCTCTGTGAAGGGCCTATCTTTATTCTTGTCTTATACTTCATACAAGAGTCATGGTGATCTTCACCTTTCCTTTTTACATTTTATCCTTTGGCAAGCACTGTGTGTTGGAAAGATCCTGATATATATATATAGCTAATCGGATGTGAGTTTTCATGAACCATTATTGTTGATATTACCCTTGAGGTAAAAGGTTGGGAGGCAAAACTATAAGCCCCTATCTTTCTCTGTGTTCGATTAAAACTTCATACCCATAAATATTGCGTGAGTTTTAGCAATTGTGAAAGACTAAATGATAGTTGAGTATGTGGACTTGCTGAAAAGATCTTATATTGCTCTTATATTTATTGCATTATGGGCTGTTATTACACATAATGTCACAATACTTATGCCTATTTTCTCTTATTTTACAAGGTTTACATGAAGAGGGAGAATGCCGGCAGCTGGAATTCTGGGCTGGAAAAGGAGCAAATATTAGAGACCTATTCTGCACAGCTCCAAAAGTCCAGAAACTCCACGGGAGTCATTTTCAGAATATATAAAAAATATTGGGTGAAGGAAGCACCAGAGGGGGGCCACCCACCATCCAAGAGGGTGGGGGCGCGCCCTACCCCCTGGGCGTGCTCCCCTGCCTCGTGAGCCCCCTAGCAAGCCTCTGGTGCCCATCTTCTGCTATATGAAATCTTTCGTCCAAGAAAAAATCATAAGCAAGCTCATGGGACGAAACTCCACCGCCACGAGGCGGAACCTTGGCGAAACCAATCTAGGGCTCCCGCAGAGCTGTTCTGCCGGGGAAACATCCCTCCGAGAGGGGGAAATCATCACCATCGTCATCACCATCGATCCTCTTAGCGGGAGGGGGTTAATCTCCATCAACATATTCATCAGCACCATCTCATCTCAAACCCTAGTTCATCTCTTGTATCCAATCTTTGTCTCAAAACCTCAGATTGGTACCTGTGGGTTACTAGTAGTGTTGATTACTCCTTGTAGCTGATGCTAGTTGGTTTATTCGGTGGAAGATCATATGTTCAGATCCTTTATGCATATTAATACCCCTCTGATTATGAACATGAATATGATTTGTGAGTAGTTACGTTTGTTCCTGAGGACATGGGAGAAGTCTTGCTATAAGTAGTCACGTGAATTTGGTATTCTTTCGATATTTTGATGAGATGTATGTTGTCTCTCCTCTAGTGGTGTCATGTGAATGTCGACTACATGACACTTCACCATTGTTTGGGCATAGGGGAAGGCATTGGGAAGTAATAAGTAGATGATGGGTTGCTAGAGTGACAGAAGCTTAAACCCTAGTTTATGAGTTGCTTCGTAAGGGGCTGATTTGGATCCATATGTTTCATGCTATGGTTAGGTTTACCTTAATATTTCTTCTGTAGTTGCGGATGCTTGCAAGAGGGGTTAATCATAAGTGGGATGCTTGTCCAAGGAAGGACAGTACCCAAGAACCGGTCTACTCACATATCAAATTATCAAAGTACTGAACGTGAATCATATGAGCGTGATGAAAACTAGCTTGACGATAATTCCCATGTGTCCTCAAGAGCGCTTTCCTTTATATAAGAGTTTGTCCAGGCTTGCCCTTTGCTACAAAAAGGATTGGGCCATCTTGCTGCACCTTATTTACTTTTATTACTTGTTACCCATTACAAATTACCTTATCACAAAACTATCTGTTACCGATAATTTCAGTGCTTGCAGAGAATACTTTACTGAAAACTGCATATCATTTCCTTCTGCTCCTCGTTGGGTTCGACACTCTTACTTATCGAAAGGACTACGATAGATCCCCTATACTTGTGGGTCATCATGTATGTCCACTCCATTAAGCCATGTCCCAAATAACGTGTTTATGCTCCTTGGGGATGAGCATTAAAAGCTATATGAATTCATCGCCATAATAACTTTGCAAGAGGACATTCGAGAAAGAGGTGTTTAATCGTTTCATTTTGATCACAAAAACAACATCTAGAGTTACTAACCCAATTCCTTTTCACCAAGTTATATTTGGTTAGAATGACTTCTTTATGGACGAACCACATAAAGATTTTAATTTGAAGCGGAAATTTAATCTCTCAAATGTGCAAAGACCTCGACAATGGCCCAGAATCAATTAGGTCCGAATACATGGATTTCGCTGAGAAGATTCCATTCGTGGTTAACTTCTAGCAAATTGTATCCATCTGATCGAATAGGTGAACATCCATCAACCTATGAACCAAGTGCAACCAAGCATTCCAACGTTCCTCTACTAGGGATCTCCTAAATTGGATATTAAGCGATACCAAGTTTAATACTTTGGCGACATAATCCTCCTTACGTTGCACAATATCATATAAGGAGGGATATTGCAAAGCCAAAGGCGTCTCCCCTAGCCATGTATCCTCCCAGAATCTAGTAGTGGTACCATTATCAACTAGGAACTTCACCCGTTGGAAGAAAGTTACTTTCGTCCTCATTAACCCCTTCCAAAAGGGTGAATCCGTTGGCCTAGGGGTGACCTGGGCCAAAGTCTTAGAGTGCAGGTACTTATTCCACAAGATTTGTACCCACATATCCTCGGTCTCAATAGATAGTCTATATAGCCATTTGATAAGCAGACATCTATAATTTACCTCTAAATTTTCGATCCCTAACCCGCCCTGGTCTTTTGGTTGATATCCCATCTAGCCAATCTGTACTTCTTCTTGGCCTCATCACTTTGCCAAAAGAATCGGGATCTATAGAAGTCAAGTCTTTTCCATACCCTTACCGGTACCTCAAAGAAAGATAGAAGGAACATTGACAGACTCGTCAAAACCGAACTTATCAAAACCAACCAACCTCCGTAAGACATTAGCTTGCCCTTCCAGCAGCTCAGTTTCTTTTCAAATCTATCTTCTATACATTTCCATTCCTTGTTTGTTAAGCGTCTATGATGAATTGGGATCCCTAGATAACTAAAAAAGTAAGGATCACATATCACAACCGAACAAATTTCTATAGTCATCTTGTTCATCTTTGGCTTGCCCAAAGCAGAACAATTCGCTTTTATAGAAGTTGATTTTGAGCCTAGACAGTTGCTCAAAAAGACATAATACAAGCTTAATATTCCTAGCTTTTGTAAGATCATGTTCCATGAATATAATAATATCATCCACGTATTGTAGAACGGAGACACCCCTTTCTACAAGGTGGGGGACGAGTCCTCCTACTTGGCCACTCTCTTTGGCCCGACCAATAAGTACTGCCAACATATCCGCTGCAATGTTAAACAACACAGGAGACATGGAGTCTCCCTGTTGTAACCCCTTACGTGTCTAAAAATAATATCATGTATCATCATTGACTTTTATACCAACACTACCTTTCTGTATGAATGAATCCACCTGAGATCTTCCAGATTCATTGAACCCCTTCATACGTAAGGCTTGCTGTAAGAAGGGTCATTTGACCTTATCATATGCTTTTTCAAAATCCACTTTGAAGATAACACCATCTAGTTTCTTTGTATGGATTTCATGCAGCGTTTCTTGTAGGATCGCAACCCCTTCAAGGATGTGTCGTCCTGGCATGAAAGTAGTTTGAGTTGGTTACACAACCGAATGGGCTATCCATGTCAACCTATTCGTGCCAACCTTTGTAAAAATCTTAAAGCTTGCATTCAGAAGACAGATCGGTCTGAATTGCTTAATGCGAATAGCCTCAACCTTCTTTGACAACAACGTTATTGTTCCAAAATTGAGAAACAGGTTTAAGTGACCATCGAACAAATCATGGAACATAGGCATAAGATCTCCCTTTATGATATGCCAGCATTTCTGATAAAATTCCGTCGGGAACCCATCCGGCCCAGGGGCTTTCTTATGATTCATTTGCGTTGTTGTATCAAACACCTCTTTCTCAGTGAACGGAGCAGACAACACCTCATTCTCTTCTAAGTTAAGTTGAGGTATGTCCCCGATCACACTCTCATCTAGAGCTACGGAACTTTCTTCGGGTGCTCCAAGAAGCTTCTTATAATAATCAGAGATGTGCAATTTTAGGTTCTCATGTCCTACAATTGTACCCTCATCTTGTTCGACCCTAATTATCTTCTTCTTTCTATGCTTCCCATTAGCTATCATGTGGAAGAGCTGTGTATGATCATCTACTTGGACGATCTTAGAAACCTTTGCTCTAAGCGCCCATTTCATCTCCTCGGGAGCATGGATAAGAAAAGACAGAAATTTAGAAGATGTATGCAAATTCACTTATATTTTTCTAAAATCCCATGGAAATGTGTTGGTCCATTGGTCTATCACGATGGTGTATTCTCATATTCCAGGGAATATGAAATTCATACAAAAAGAAAACATGGGACATAGATGGGGACTGTCTTTAAGGCAAAGCAAGTAACTAATCAAGAAAGAAGCTTGCACATTCCATTTTCCTGAAGTAAACATTGTGATGGCACACGACAACAAGGCAACATATTGGAAACTGAAAGCTCCACATGATTTGAGTAGTCCAAACAGAACCTTCGTATATGTACATAGGTAGCCATATGGAGCATAACCATGTGTAAAAAGGAAATCCTAGGAACACTTCGTTTCAAAAAAGCAAGTCAGGCAGCTAATAGTTTGGATAAAACCTCTATAAATAGTAGAAAACAACTTCCAACGATTCAAACTGTACAGACTAAAAAGTTCGTCGGGAAATGAGAAGTGCCAACAAAATATACCAAGTTACAGAAGAAACACCTGAAATACAATAGTGGCAGCTAGTTTGGCACGAAACCTGCATATATTTGAATGCGATGCACATCCTCTAGGCCATCATTCTCACGCACTTTTTCCTAGTAAGTAGAAAGCATGTAAGAGTATGAAAAGGGGATACAGATTACACAACAAATAGTAGTTTCAGAGCTTTAGAAGGCCGTCCAGTTTTGCAAAGTATGTAAATGGGATTAGTATGCTTTCTACTACCTATATGCAGAACTGGACGTTGTACTACTTATTCCAGAGTCAATACATATTTCGGTCTCTAAAAGAAACCTGAGACGAATCATCTGCTACTCTAGAAATTTGATTTATCACGGCTAACCAACATGGGATGATAGCAGAATAACAAACTTATGGCATCTAACTTTCTGGCTATACTAACGTGTAAATATTTGGTAGATATAGACTAAAGTGTCAGCCATAAAGTATTATTTGCCAAAGCAAGGAAGGTTGATGTAGCTAGATAAATGACTCGTTTCAGGTTGACTGCCAATTTTTTATTAGAAAGTGCGTGCCTACTGATAGCGCACCTCGGGGAATCATAGTGAGAATGAAAGGCCTGGAGAAATGTAAACCGACAAGATAAAATTCAGACATTGAAATACAGAGAAATTAATAGGAAAACATGCACCATCAATCACTCACCATAAGGTCAACACCTGGACAGTAGCCGAGCTGCAGTAGATGGTTACCAAGTAATGAACAAAAGGACAATCTCTACAAAATAACCATGGGAGCACCAAACTATCTGCAAACATGAACAAGGCCCCTTGCTTGGACTAGAAGGACGAGTACGCCATAATAATCCAAAGAACAAAAAGATGGATTTAAATTTATAGAGCAACTCTAGGAAGATATTGTCTTGAAGAACGGAAGATAAGAAGAAGAAAAAAGCAAGCGATGAACCTGCAAAACTGTCCTCCAAGTTATGCCTGAAAATCCATTGAATATATCCTTGATTGCATATTTGTCTCTGTCGAGGTAGTGACTCTACGGGAAGGTTCTTCAAAAAATAGAGTAAGGTTGTTTTTTTCCTTTTTGAGAGTTTGATAGCAAACCTGCAATGCATCAAAAAGGGATTAGAATTGATAAGAAAAGAAATCCTGCTATTTTATAGTGGAAGAACATGTTTCCATCGACAATAATACAAAAACATTGAAATTTGATGGTGTAAGGAAAATGCAGTGATATACTGAGCCATAAACTATTTCGCAATGATATATGTTGGCGCAAACCCGGAAATCATACACACAAGATAACCTAACTCGAGCACGAACTCAGAGCAATGGCGACGAACGCCGCGGCCGCGAACCGGCCTGTATCTTGGCATTCACTGGGATTGGCACCACCCGAGGACTACATCGTCTAGACTTTATACACGGGATGACGCAGCGCCCACGCATGCATAACCCACGCACACACTACCTTCGGAATCAGCCTCTTCTCGTCGTGAGCCACTCGCTCCTCCGTGAGACCCGGCCAAACATCCATGCAATTAGCCTGCACGTACTAACAGACTAATAGCACACGCCCATGCATGCAGCTAATCTGCAGCGTTGCTGCACAAACACACGCGACGCACACGCGCGCACCTACGCGCCATGCACACACACATGGCTTATTGCCAACATTCTCCTCCTAAGCCATGACCTCGCCGTCGCCGCAGTAGCTCATGTCGAAGTCGTCGCCATGATCGTCACCCAGTCCGCGGACCCGACCTGACGCAACGACGCCGGTCACACCGCCACAGACCCGACCTGGCGCACCGATGTCGGTCCCACCGTGCTCCATCACGACTCCGGTGACACACGCCAAGCTCCTTCTCCGCTGGTGACACACGCCCAACGTCCCTCGGTGCCCCGCACGTCCCGCGCGCACCCGGCGCGCCCGACGAGTCCAACTGCACCGGTGCGTCCCGCACGTCCCACGCGCACCGAACGCGCCCGACGAGCCCGACTGCACCAGACGTCGTGGACCCGACGCGCCCTACGCGCCCGGCGCGCGCCCATACACGCGCCCGATGCGAGAGGCTCGTCGCCATGGTTGCTGCCGCCCGACGCCACCGTGTCCTTCCAGCACGAGCCGTCGCAGATGCCGTGCAACGCGGCCACCTCGCCGGCCGCTGTCGCGCACCGCCGTCGATACAGCTACCGCCGCGCTGCGCCCAGTCGTGCGCCACTTGTTGCCGCTACCGAAACCCGCAGCTCCGTGCGCCGCCGTGCCGCGTCTCCGTGCCTCGCGCCACTGCGCCTCCACGGTCGTCGTGCCGAGCCACTGCGGCCTCTGCGCCACCACGCAGGTCTTCCGCGACCTCCTCGCCTCCGCGACCACCGTGCTCGTCGCGCGCATGACATCACAATGAATCGCCGTGAACTCGCCGCGCTCACCGCGCGCGCCGCCGACGCCGCCGCACGCCACAGCAGCCCCTCGAACCTTGTGGCTCGAATACCAATTGTTGGCGCAAACTCGGAAACCATACGCATAAAATAACCCAACTCGAGCACGAACTCAGAGCAATGACGACGAACGCCGCGGCCGCGAACCGGCCTGTTTCTTGGCAACCTTTATTCACTAGGATTGGCACCACTCGAGGACTACATCGTCTAGACTTTATACACTGGATGACGCAGCACCGACGCATGCATAACCCACGCACACACTACCTTCGGAATCAGCCTCTTCTCGTCGTGAGCCACTCGCTCCTCCGTGAGACCCGGCAAAACATCCATGCAATTAGCCTGCACGTACTAACAGACTAACAGCACACGCCCATGCATGCAGCTAATCTGCAGCGTTCCTGCACAAACACACGCGACGCACACACGCACACCTACGCGCCATAAACCTGAAGCTCTACTTCGATCACCGTTCCGGCCCTTCATCGCCTCGTTTGGTTCCTCGTCGCTCCAGATCACGCCTGGCCATCCTCGTCAACGCCCCCTGCCCTCTGGAGCCCCTGCGCCGGCGCCGGCCGCGGCACTAGGGGAAACCCTAGCCGCTGCTGCCCCGCCTCGCTGGTTGGGCCGCCCGGCTATGGGCCACCTCCATGTTGGGCCAGGGAATGGGCCTCGGATCTGGGCTGACTCCAACGATTCCCGACCTAGCTTAGGTTTAGGACCTGGTGGGCCAGCCTGCCCGGCCATCCGACCTATTTGGCCTCCAGCGGGCTTCCCTCGCCCCTCACTCAACCTTCCCGTGCCCTAACCCTTGCACACCCGTCCCCCGCCGCCAGCACCCCGCACCCTCCCCCGTCACCGTCGAATTTGCCGTCGGCCTCCATGCCCCGCGATTGGAACGACGCGGAGCCGCGTCCCAGCGCCCACGACCGCCACCCCGACGTCTCCCGTGCGGAGGCGCAGTGCGATCCCGGCCGCCCGTCCCTCGACTCGATCCGCCATGAGGCCGATCTCCGCCGGCACCTATCCTCTCGCGGCGACCGTCGGTCTCCTGCACATGACGACCACCAATCCCCTCCCCGCGCTGACCGATGTGGCTGCTCCCGCTCCAACTCACCTCCCCCGGTTGCTGACTGGCGCGAGCCCCGTCGCAGGTCGCCGTCCCCGGCCCGCCGGCGGGAGGCCAGCCGCTCCCCGACCCGCGGCGGCAGGCCCCGTTCCCCCGTCCGCTCCCAAGGCCAGCAAGCCCCCCTCGCGCTGCCGCTTCGGTCCGCCGGTACCAGCCGCCTCGGGGGGAGCCGAACTTCCCCAGGCTGCCAATGGGGCGGGAAGGGGCCGACCCGGTGGCAAGCGCAAGAAGAAGCGTGGCCTTGGGCCTCGCCGGAGATGATTGAGCCCGAGCTCAACCACCTCTACCACTGCACCTGGGATTGGCAGGTCACCATGCTGCCTGGAGGCCAGTTCTCGGTTGTCTTCCCGGACGTGGTCAGCCACGGGTATGGCACCCGCAGCGGAGACATCACCCTAGCCCTCCATAAGCTAGTGGTGGACATCTCCATGCCGGTGCGAGACCCCATGGCAGTTGCGGTCCTAGACACGGCTTGGATCCTCATTGGTGGCCTCCCGGAAATCGCCCGCTCCGAGCGGGTCATCCGGAACATGCCTCGTGTCCTCGGCAAGGTGGTGGTGGTTGAGGAGCTCTCCCTCCGCAAGGAGGAGGAGGTCCGTGTCAAGGTCAAATCCCTCGACTCTTCAAGACTTCGTGCCACGATCCGAGTGTTCTTCAACGACCAGGGCTTCGACCTCCGCATCTCCCCTGAGCCTCCCAACCACATTGGCCGCCCCCGCATCGACGACAGCTTCCTGGGGGGCGGCCCAGATGGGGGCGGCGCCGGAGGCCATCGCAGCGACCGAGACCCCCATCACGGCCACCCCTCTGGCTCGGACGAGGACGACTTCGAGGATAGCCCCCCCCCCCCCCACGACCAGCCTCCTGCGCTGACTGCAAGGGGCGGGGCTGGGGTGGGCCGTTCCCACGCTGCGGCTCCCCCGTCCCCCGATGACGGCCTCGACGCCTCGGATGCTAGTCTTCAAGTCTTCTCGGCTTCTTCACCCCTCTCACCCAATGATCCCCCCGTTGGCATCTTCCCCACCCCGGCGCTGCTTGCTCCGCCCTCTCCCGCAGCGCCTGATCTCCAGTTGGAGACGATGGGCGCGACGGGCTCGGGCCCGGTCTCGCCCCATCCGGTGTCCTGTAGATGGAGGCTGGTCCGTCTGCACGGCCGGACAACCCACCTCCGGTGGATGACGCGCATGCGGACCCGCCGCCCTCCTCTGGCGCTCCCTGCGTGATGACCCCTACTCCTCCCCTGGTGCCTCCGTGTTGCGCTTCCGAGGGACTGGCGGTGGTGGTGACCACCCCGGTGGCCGGTCCTCCGCCTCCCCCTCGGACTGCGGCCTACTCCAGGAGGGGCCGTTCGACCTCGACCCCGGCGTGTCCTCCTCGCGCCGCAGTGCTCGGATTGAGGCGGCCATGCCGGTGGGTAGTCCGGTTCTACCTATCCCCGAGTAGGCCGCTCTCCGGGCCGCTGCCCAGAACCTCGAGTCAGGTACCACGATCATCCCGGCCACCTCTACTACTTGCTCCTTTTCTGCCTTGGAGTCGACTCCTCTTGGCCACATTGCTAAGGTGGCAGTGGACTCGGTCATAGTGTTCAGGGGGAGGTTGCTCCCCCGCTAGTTCAGATCGAAGCCATTCGTGCACGGGAGATCCTCGATGGTCGGCTCGCGGAGGCCCATGCACGCCTCTCTCCCTCCTCGGGAGCGCCGCCCGGGGTTGCCCCAAGCGCCCCTCCTCGTGTGGCGGCCGCTCCGGCTGTGATCCGGGGCCGCACCCGCTCCCGTACTGCAGCCCTCCGCGCCTAGAGCGCCTCACATGTCTTGGGGTCAAGCAGCCCCCCGATGTATACGTGATGCGAGCCCTATTCTGGAACATCTGCGGTTTCGACCAAGATGATCTTCGCCTTCAACTCATAGAGTACATGCGAACCGAGCGAATCGACATTGTAGCCATTCAAGAAACGATGCGTACGGAATTCTCCCTGTCGGAACTTGAACATTTGAACTCCGACATGTTCGCCTGGCACTGGCTTCCTTCTAGTGGGAGTATGGGCCACTCGGGTGGCATCCTCTAGGTGTCAAGGATGCCTCCCTTGAGGTGGGAAGCATGGACCGGGGCGAGTTCTTTGTTAGCATGGAGGTCTTCGAGCGGGCCCAAAACTTTAGGTAGGAGATCATTGCGGTTTATGGTCCAGCCGATCACCGCCGGTCTGAGACCTTCCTCGCTGAGCTCCGGAGGAAGGTGGCGTCGGCCCAGTTACCGGTGGTAGTGGGCGGCGATTTCAACCTCATCCGGACGGAAGAAGACAAGAGCAATAATTTAGTGAACTTTCCCCGGATGCAAATGTTCAATGATTGCATCGCTGATATGGGGCTGCGTGAGCTCGATCGAGTCGGGGCCAAGTTCACTTGGACTAACTGCCAAGTTGATCCGACTCGCTCGGTCCTCGGCCGAGTCTTCGCCTCCCCTAAGTGGGACATTCGGTGTCCCCTAGCACCGCTTCGGGCGATTACGCGGATTGGTTCTGACCACGTTCCCCTTCTCCTCTCCTCGGAGAATGAGCGCCCCCCTGCTACCACGCTTACGCTTCGAAACCTTCTGGTTGCGTCAACCAGGATTTACCGCCGTGGTGGCCGCCAGGTGGCACGAGGCGAGGGACGCCCCACACCGGGCCCTGTTAACCGTTGATTCCTGGCACTTTTGCGCCAAGCGGTCACGGCAATTCATGAAAGGGTGGGGGGCAAATGTAGGTCAGGACATCCGTGAGCGGAAGAAAGCCCTCCTTGAGGGCATCCAGGCCCTCGATCTGTGGGCTGACGCCGCTGGCCTCTCGGCAGATGAGAGGATGCTGAGATACGACTTGGAAGACCAGTTCACGGTCATCTACACTGACGAGGAGGCATACTGGCGCTTGCGGGGTACGCAGAACTGGGTCCTCAAGGGGGACGCTAATACTGCCTACTTCCAGGCTATTGCAAACGCCCGTTGTCGGTGTCAAAACCGGCGGACCTCGGGTAGGGGGTCCCGAACTGTGCGTCTAGGCCGGATGGTAACAGGAGGCAAGGGACATGAAGTTTTACCCAGGTTCGGGCCCTCTCGATGGAGGTAAAACCCTACGTCCTGCTTGATTAATATTGATGATATGGGTAGTACAAGAGTAGATCTACCACGAGATCGAAGAGGCTAAACCCTAGAAGCTAGCCTATGGTATGATTGTTGTTGTGTATGTTGTCCTACGGACTAAAATCCTCCGGTTTATATAGACACCGGAGAGGGTTAGGGTTACACAAAGTCGGTTACAATGGTACGAGATCTTCATATCCGTATCGCCAAGCTTGCCTTCCACGCCAAGGAAAGTCCCTTCCGGACACGGGACAGAGTCTTTAATCTTGTATCTTCATAGTCCAGGAGTCCGGCTGAAGGTATAGTCCGGCCATCCGGACACCCCCTAATCCAGGACTCCCTCAGTAGCCCCTGAACCAGGCTTCAATGACGACGAGTCCGACGCGCAGATTGTCTTCGGCATTGCAAGGCGGGTTCCTCCTCCAAGTACTTCATAGAAGATTTTGAACACAAAGATAGTGTCTGGCTCTGCAAAATAAGTTTCCACATATTGCCATAGAGAGAATAATATTTACACCAATCTAATCTGCTGACGTATTCCGTAGCGTGACACACCACGGCCAAGCCTTTATCCGAGTCGTTTCATTATCCCACCTCAGCGCGTCATGCCAGGCGATTTCCTTGGCACGTCTTGTTAAAGTAGAGATCTTGTCCCCTTATCCCGGGATTCTCATCAATACGGGCGTGGGTAACCCAACCGCGCCAAGCGCTTGGAGATAAGCGAGTTTTACCAGGCTGGTGGGGACATGTAGTTGCGTCCGCCCATATAAGGGGATAAGTATCCACCTTTTCACCTACGCCTTCTTCCTCCTTCGCCTATCCATTCTTGCGCACTCGAGCTCCAGCGCCCAAGTCTGCACTCCCCACCTCAACCTTCTCCAACCATGTCCGGAGCGGGAGGCAAGTGGATGGTCTCCTCTGTCACGGAGGGACACGTCAAAAAGCTGAGGAAGGCCGGATACCTGTCTAACGACATCGCGTACCGGCTTCCCGAAAAGGGGCAACTCATCCCCACCCCTAGCCCCATGAGAGGGTGGTGTTCCTCCCCCATTTCCTCCGCGGACTGGGCTTCCCTCTCCACCCATTTGTCCGGGGGCTCATGTTCTACTACGGCCTGGATTTCCATGATCTGGCCCCGAACTTTGTCCTCAACATCTCGGCGTTTATCGTCGTGTGCGAGGCTTTCCTCCGCATCCGCCCCCATTTCGGCCCGTGGCTCAAGACTTTCAATGTCAAGCCGAAGGTGGTGCACGGCAACCAGGCGGAGTGCGGAGGCGCCATGGTGGGCAAGATGGCCAACGTCCTATGGCTCGAGGGCTCCTTTGTGGAGACCCTGAAGGGGTGGCAATCGGGGTGGTTTTACATCACCGAGCCGCACGACGCCGAATGGGTCGCACCCCCCGAGTTTCGATCCAGACCCCCTATGCGGCTCACCTCCTGGAAGGAGACGGGCCTGTCGTGGGGTAAGAAAGGAGAGCTAACCAGACTCCAAACATGCATCCAAACCCTGGTGGACAAGAAGCTCAAACTTGTCAACGTAGTCCAGGTTATGCTCATCCGCCTGATCCTCCCGTGTCAACAACGGGCTTTCAACCTGTGGGAGTTCGACCCGGCGCGGCACCAAACTCTGAGCAGGCTCTTCGACACGACGTACGAAGATTCCTGGAAGGTGCTTTTCAAGGGCGTCGAGGCCCCCGCATCCGCTACTGAGGATCACGGATTCAGTACGCAGCGTCACACTCATGCGGTAAGCTGTTTTTCCTTTTATAGGGTATCAGTTTTTCATAGTTTGACTCCATGCGGGATCTAAGCTCCCTTACCTTTAACAGGACTGGCAGCTGACGTCCGGACAGATCAGTTGTCCAGCTCCTTTGCCCGAAGGCCCAGCGGACGCTCGCTTTGCGAAGCTGCTGGTTCCGGCACCCTATGTGGTACCGGAGAAGAAGGCCGCGAAAAAGGCCATGGGGACTCGAAAGAGTGCCCGGCGCCAGGAGGTGTTGGATCCATCATTCAACGGTTCCGAGGCACATTCATCCCGTGAAGACGAGGAGGAAGAAGAAGAGACCTCTCCCCCTCCAGCGGGAGGAGAGAAGAAGAGGAAGGCCGCCCTCTCTGGGGAGGCCGGAGGGTCCAAGAAGGGGGAAACCCTTCCTCCGGACTACTCCACCGACGCTGACGATGGCGGAGAGGAGTGGCAGCCCAGGGCCGAGCCCCTGGCAAAATCATAAGTATCCGGATACCAGAGTAATTCATAGTATTCGTTTGTTGCACAGCTTTCCCTTACGTCGAATATGTTTATGCAGCCCACCCAAAGACCGGCTCAATGCGTCGTCGAGCGGTTCACTGGACTCGTTGGATGTGAAATCTCTTCCGACGGCTTCCTCCCCCCGCCCTACGGATGACACCGAAGTGTTGTCCCAACAGGTTCCAAGCTGGGAGGAGGTGGTCCTGGAGGCGCCGCAAGGCGACCTCCCGGACTCCAGGAGTAAAGGGGATGAAACCCCCTAGGGCTCCAAGTCCGGCTCTAGGCCGGACACCGCTCCGGAACCTTCAAAGGTTCCAGAGTCCGGCGGGGGACCTCCTTCCAAGAGGAGCAAGCCCACCGTGCCGGTGGCCCCCATCCAACCGGAGGCGCCGGACAATCTGTTGGAGGCGCTCCAAGGCGCCTCCATCGACGAGGAGCACTGCACCATTATGAGTGTGGTGGTCCAGAAGGTTCAGTCCGCCAAGAGCAGACTGACTGAAGCTTGTACTAGCCTTTTAACAGGCTTTGAGGTAAGTAAAGAATGTGTAAATAATATTACCGCATAGATAGTAGCCTCTGATGCTCTGTTTGGCGTTCGGGAAGAAAAGCCGAATAGAGGATCAAATAAAATTCGCAGGAGTCTAACAAAAATGAGTCAATATGCATATGCAGGCTTCTCTGCTTGCGTCCGCCGCACTGACTGCGGAAGTGGACACGCTAAAGCAGAACCTCGAGCGGTCCGAGCAAGAGCTCGGGCGTGCCAAGAAGCAGCTCGAGGACAATGAAGGTAAGAAATACCTTGTTTTTAAATATATATAAAAAGGTGCAATTGCAAAGAATGACAGGATTATCGTGGCTATTATAGGGGCCACGTCTGAGGTGGCGACCCTTAAGCAAGCGCTGGTCGAGGCCGAGAAGAGGGCGGCCTCGGAGCGCACCGAGCGGGAGAAGTATGAGGCCGAGGTTGGCAAGGTACGGCAAGAGCTCCAGGCTCTCATGGAAAAACATGAGAGTTTGGAGCTTGACTCAAAGACGCGAGCGTCCGAGCTCGCGGTGGCTATTGAAAATGCCAAGTCTGCCAAGGCCGAATCCCAGAAGACCCTCCAGGAGTTGGATGAGGTGAAGAAGATAGCGGCGGGTAAGGCATTCTTTATGCAAAGCAAACACATAAACGTGAGTTACTTGTTACTTACCCGAATCCGGAGCTCTCCAGGAGCGTTCGCAGATCTTTCCCGGAGTGTGTCCGATGCCGCCGCATTCTATCGAGCCGAGGAGGGCAGCTCGACGGAGAAGGTGTTCTGGTCTCAGTATGCTGAGGCCGGACACCCCGTGCCCCTGAGCGACCAGCTGAAGCAACTGGTCGAGCTCCACAAGGCGGCCGAACAGGCCATGAAGGGCCTCATTGTTCGGCTGTGGCCTGGAGGGGCTCTGCCTGGGACCTATTTCGGGCTGGTGTGGCGGCTGGTGGAGGCCTGTCCAAGGCTCGAAGTCATCAAGCGCTCCGTCTGCATTGAAGGTGTCCGTAGGGCCCTTGCCCATGCTAAGGTACACTGGGGCAAGATGGATGCTGAGAAGCTTGTGAAGGACGGGCCATCGCCGGGGAAAGAGCATCGCAAGCCCGAGAATTACTATAAAGATGTTCTGAAGGGTGACTGCCTTGTGGCGGATGAATGTTCTAGGGATGTAATTTTTGAGTGAAACTTGCTTGTTTTGTCCTGTGCGCTGAAAACTTGTTCATATGTGCTAAGCAATGCTATTGGAATTTAAAATATTACCTTTTGTGCGGCTGTTTATCAATTCTGAGAGATGGCGAGTCGTCGGCTTCTGCCCCCGTGCCGCTAGTGCTGGGGTGTTCGAGGATAAACCTGAGCGCTCTTTTTCCCATGTTTGGGTCCTTCGAGGGAGGCGCTCAGCCCAACGAACAAGGCAATCGGACTATAATGCGTGAACACTCTCACTTAGCCATAGAATTCTATAATTTTAAATTTCGGCGAAGCCCCTGGTATTCGGAAGACCGAGTTCGGGGCGCTATCCACGCCTTGGCCGGACAAAGCCGGCTCCTCGCCCTAAGCGGCATAATTCTTTAGGGACTCGAAAAACCTCTCAAACAGCGACCAGCTCTCGCTTCATCATGACGGTCAGTTTTAGCTTTCTCCAGTGAGGTGCTCGACCCAGCTCAACTGGGGCACAATCGCAGTGGTTCTCCTAGTGCTACCTTAGCCGATATAGCGGAACGTAAGGCACCAAAACATAGGAGCCGGGCAAACCCAACTATTGACCCAAGACATGATTCGGAGCCGATGCATATAATGCTATAAGTTCGGGGTGCCGCACTTGTTAAAGTGTTCGGACTTCTCACACCATATTGAGGGGTACTAAAGCCCCTGGCGTATTTTGGCCGTACCAACGTGTACGGGTGCAACATGTCGTTAAGGAACATATACAAAGAAAAAAGGTAATGCAAAAATAGACGAAAGCTATGCATTGTTTATTAAAAAGGGCTGCGATCAAAGCAGAACGATACAAATAATGCGATAAGTGAAAGGTTGGACTAGTTAACATGTCCGTTTCAGGGGCAAGCTGCGGAATAGTATGCGGAACAGGTATACTGCTCGTGATAGAGACCACCTGGGAGTTCCGTGATGCGGTGTGGCTTGTCTGCTTCCCTGGTTCTTGCATCGTTTGTGCGGCAATTGAACTGCCGAACAGGCCTTCCAAAGGATGGAGTCCTGAAAGTAAGAGAAAATTAAAAAATCAGCAGCCCCTGGTACGGTTTAAGCCGTGTTTCGGGCGTGCCATGATGGTGCCCCTCCCCCTGTACCCATGGTATCTCTAGAGCGTAGTTATGTACGCGAAGTACTGGCGTCGCCTTCTTGCGAGGGTTGGGGTTGGGGCCGCATTGCTACGCCTGCTCGGATCGTGCCAGGCGGTCTTGTCGTAGGTTACTCCGGGCGCACTTGACGGTGTCCGGTCGTTTAGTGGCCGGACTGGAGAGCTGCCTGGAGAGGCTGCTTTGTACTTCCGCTGCAAGGGCCGCCATGTGCTCCTCCGTTCGGAGGGAGCGTTCGGTGTTTCCATTGACCGTAATTACTCCTCGAGGGCCTGGCATTTTGAGCTTAAGGTATGCGTAGTGCGGTACCGCATTGAACTTGGCGAATGCGGTTCGCCCGAGCAGTGCGTGATAACCACTGCGGAACGGGACTATGTCGAAGATTAACTCCTCGCTTCGGAAATTATCCGGAGATCCGAAGACCACTTCAAGTGTGATTGAGCCTGTATAGTTGGCCTCTACACCTGGTATTACGCCTTTAAAGGTCGTTTTGGTGGGCTTAATCCTCAAGGGATCTATGCCCATTTTCCGCAATGTATCCTGGTAAAGCAGGTTCAGGCTGCTGCTGCCGTCCATAAGGACTCTAGTGAGATGAAATCCGTCAATAATTGGGTCTATAACCAATGCGGCGAATCCGCCATGATGGATGCTAGTGGGGTGGTCCCTTCGATCAAAGGTGATCGGGCAGGAGGACCATGGGTTGAACTTTGGGGCGACTGGCTCTACTGCGTATACGTCCCTTAACGTGCGCTTCTGCTCCCTTTTGGGGACGTGGGTTGCGTATATCATGTTCACCGTCCGCACTTGTGGGGGAAAACCCTTCTGTCCACTGTTGTTCAGCGGCCGGGGCTCCTCGTCGTCATCGCTATGCAGCCCCTTGTCTTCATTTTCGGCATTTAACTTGCCTGCCTGCTTGAACACCCAACAATCCCTGTTGGTGTGATTGGCCGGCTTTTCGGGGTGCCATGTATCTGGCACAAGCGGTCAAGTATTCTGTCCAAACTGGATGGGCCCCTAGGATTCCTTTTGAATGGCTTTTTCCGCTGACCGGATTTAGAGCCTCTGAATCCGGCATTAACTGTTGTATCCTCAGCATTGTCGCCGTTAATGCGGCGCTTCTGCTTGTTGCGACGCGACCTGCCACTACTGTCCCTGGTGTCCGAATTACCAGAGTTCTTGGTCATATTGTTGCTACGAGCAAGCCAGCTGTCTTCGCCCGCGCAAAAGCGGGTCATGAGTGTCGTGAGTGCTGCCATAGATTTCGGCTTTTCCTGTCCAAGGTGCCGGGCCAGCCACTCGTCACGGATATTGTGCTTGAAGGCTGCTAGGGCCTCAGCGTCCGGACAGTCGACTATTTGATTTTTCTTTGTTAGGAACCGTGTCCAGAATTGCCTGGCCGATTCCTCCGGCTGCTGAATTACATGACTTAGGTCATCGGCGTCTGGGGGTCGCACATAAGTGCCCTGGAAATTGTCGAGGAATGCGGCTTCCAGGTCCTCCCAACAACTGATTGATCCTGTTGGCAAGTTGTTAAGCCAATGCCGAGCTGCTCCTTTAAGCTTGAGTGGGAGGTATTTGATGGCGTGGAAATCATCGCCGCGGGCCATGTGGATATGAAGGAGATAATCCTCGATCCATACCGCGGGATCTGTTGTGCCATCATATGATTCGATGTTTACGGGTTTGAAACACTCGGGGATTTGATGATCCATTATTTCGTCTGTGAAGCATAGTGGGTGTGCGGCGCCTCTGTACTGGGCTATATCATGACGTAGCTCCAATGAGCTTTGTCTACTGTGTTCAGCCCTGCCGAATTTGTGGCCGGCGTGACGGTTACCGTCTCGAGCCGTGGGGTGCCCCCACGATCCGTAGATCAATCTTTTTTGCCTTGCCTTATCCTCCAACATATCTCGTAAGTCCGGCGCATATTCCCGTGCCTTGGCACGGGGTGCGGCTTGAGTGGAGGGCCGAGAGGCCTCTCTGTCGCGGCCACGAGGTGGCCGGTCGGCCGCATCAAGTGCTTCCTCCTCTAATTGGGGTAGCAACCTGCGCTTTGGGTAGCTCTTGGAGGGGCGCTCGAGTTTATGCTCTTCGGCCGCAAGGACTTCAGTCCATCTGTCGACTAGCAAATCTTGATCAGCTCTAAGCTGTTGCTGTTTTTTCTTGAGGCTTCTTGCCGTGGCCATAAGCCTGCGTTGAAAACGCTCTTGCTCGACGGGATCCTCTGGCACGACGAATTCGTCATCGTCGAGGCTTGCCTCGTCTTCGGAGGGAGGCATATAATTATCGTCCTCGACCTTTCTGTTTGCCGCTCTCTCATGAGGGCTGGTTTCTCCATCCTCCTATGCTAAATCTTGCTGGAGGGGTTTTCTTCGGCACTTTCCGGAGTATTATTATCTCCCGTGCTGGAATCACCATATTTGTTTTGGCGGGATTTTGAGCGGCGCCGCTGACGCCGGTGCTTAGGCTGTTTCTTGGAGGGGTCATCCTCCGTTGTTCCATCGCCATCTCCCTCTTTTGGGGTGTCCACCATGTATATGTCATATGACGAGGTGGCTTTCTAGGGCCTAGTAGGCGCTGGTTCTTCATCATCTCCTTCATCGGCGTCCATACCATTGATGTCTTCAGAGTCGAAGTCGAGCATGTCGGTTAAGTCGTCGACAGTGGCTACAAAGTGGGTGGTGGGTGGGCTTTGAATTTCTTCATTGTCCGTACCCCAACCTTGCTGACCGTAGTCCGGCCAGGGCTCTCCTAGTAAAGAGAGAGACTTCAGTGTCTTCAGAATATCGCCGAAAGGCGAGTGCTGAAAGATGTCCGCGGCAGTAAACTCCATGATAGGCGCCCAATCGGATTCGATCGGCAGGGGCGCAGAGGGTTCGGAGTCCGGAGAGGAGTCCGGCTCCTTGGAGTCACGAGTCTCGCAGAGTGCGGGGCTGGTGTTTGGCTCAATCGCCATTGGGATCACAGCCCTCGAGGTGGCGTCCAACCGCCCATCCTCGATCGGCGCAGTTGGCTCCGAATTAAGGGTCGAAGCTGATGCGGGTGCGGCCTCCAAGGCACTGTTCGGCGGCAGAGCTAGATCATGCTCGTCGGGACAATCCGGCGCGCTCGGCAGTGGCTCGAATCCGTCAAATATCAAGTCCCCGCGGATGTCAGACGTGTAGTTTAAACTTCCAAATCTGACCTGACGGCCAGGGGCGTAGCTTTCGATCTGCTCCAGACGGCCAAGTGAATTGGCCCGCAGTGCGAAGCCGCCGAAGACGAGGATCTATCCGGGGAGGAAGGTCTCACCCTGGACTGCATCGCTATTGATGATCGTAGGAGCCATCGAGCCTGACGGCGACGACACAGAGGAACTCTCAATGAAAGCACCAATGTCGGTGTCAAAACCGGCGGATCTCGGGTAGGGGGTCCCGAACTGTGCGTCTAGGCCGGATGGTAACAGGAGGCAAGGGACACGAAGTTTTACCCAAGTTCGGGCCCTCTCGATGGAGATAAAACCCTACGTCCTACTTGATTAATATTGATGATATGGGTAGTACAAGAGTAGATCTACCATGAGATCGAAGAGGCTAAACCCTAGAAGCTAGCCTATGGTATGATTGTTGTTGTGTATGTTGTCCTACGGACTAAAACCCTCCGGTTTATATAGACACCGGAGAGGGTTAGGGTTACACAAAGTCGGTTACAATGGTAGGAGATCTTCATATCCGTATCGCCAAGCTTGCCTTCCACGCCAAGGAAAGTCCATTCCGGACACGGGACGGAGTCTTTAATCTTGTATCTTCATAGTCCAGGAGTCCGGCTGAAGGTATAGTCCGGCCATCCGAACACCCCCTAATCCAGGACTCCATCACCCGTAGACGCCGTAACTCCATCCCCCTCCTGTGGGATGGACCGACCCTCCTTCAGCGGCCGGAGGACATACGGGCACATGTCGACGGCTTCTACAGAGACCTATTCTCTGCCTCCCCTCGTGGAGGTCTTGCACTAGCGCAAGATATCTGGCCTGCCCACTTTTTCGTCTCGCCTGCGGATAACGCGGCCCTCACGGCCCCATTCTCAGAGGCGGAAGTGTGGGAGGCAATTAAGGGCATGAACCCTTCCTCGGCTCCCGGTCCGGATGGCCTCCCAGTGAAGTTATTCCAGACCTTCTGGGAGGTCATCAAACCTGAGGTGATGGCCCTATTTAACGAGTTCCTGGTTGGATCCATTGACCTCGCCCGGCTGAACTATGGGGTAATCACTCTCATCCCTAAAGTGACGGGAGCCTCAGACATCCGCCATTTCGACCGCTTACGGTGATTAATGTCATCTTCCGCATCCTCGCGAAGGGGTACGCCATTAGGGTGGCCCCTATTACCAACCGGATCACTCAGCCTGACCAGTCGGCCTTCATCCAGGGCCGCTATATCCTTGATGGAGTCTTGGTGTTCCACGAAGCTCTCCATGAGGTGCACGCCAAACACCTCAAGGCAGTCTTCCTGAAACTGGATTTCCACAAGGCCTATGACACGGTCAGCTGGACCTTCCTTCGGGAATGTCTGCTCCAGAAGGGCTTCGACGATAGGTGAGTGACCAGAGTGATGCAGATGATATCATCAGGCCGCACCGCGGTGAACATTAATGGGGAGATTGGCCCATTCTTCCCCACGTTTTGTGGGGTGCGCCAGGGCGACCCCTTCTTCCCGTTCTTGTTTAACATGGTTGTCGATGCGCTGGCGGGCATCCTCGATAAGGCCAAGGCGGTGGGTCACATTAAGGGGATAGTTTCGCATCTAGTTGGAGGCAACAGGATCTCCCTTCTCCAATATGCGGACGACACCATTATCATGGTGGAGGGGTCGGAGAGTGATATTTCGAACCTCAAGTTCCTCTTATTGTGCTTCCAGCAGATGTCCGGCCTTCAGATCAACTTCGACAAGAGTGAGGTGGTGGTCTTGGGCTACACCCAAGATGAGCGATAGAGCATAGCGGATCGGCTTAACTGCCAGCTTGGGTGCTTCCCCACGACGTATCTGGGGATACCCATTAGTGACGCCAGGCTTACGGTGGTCGAGTTGCGCCCCACAGTGGGGAAGCTCCAGCACCATATCGAGCCCTGGCAGGGTCGGTGGCTGTCGAAAGCGGCCCGTACGGTGCTCATTAACTCGTCCCTCTCCAGCCTCCTATTATTCATCATGAGCTTCTATAGCCTTCCGGAGACTCTACACCACGAGATTGCTACCGTTCAGGGGCGTTTCTTCTGGGCCGGCAAGGGGGATAAGCAGAAGTACCACATGGTCAGGTGGTCTGAGATTTGCAAACCTCGCGACCAGGGCAGCCTCGGGATCATGTCCTCCAAACGCATGAACATTGCCCTTCTGACTCGGTGGCTCTGGCAGATTGGCAACGAAGATGGTGGCCTGTGGCTTAGCATCATTCAGCAGAAATACCTCCGAGGCCAGCCTCTCGCCTTCTGCCAGTGATCTGGGGGCTCCCAGTTCTGGCAATCCATCATTCAGCTCCTCCCTGTCCTCCGGATCGGGACCGGCACCGCCATGCTGTTCTGGTTCGATCGCTGGACTGGTGACATGCCCCTTGCGGCCCGCTTTCCAGACCTGTTCTCCATCGCGGTTGTTGGAAATATGCCCTAGAGGCAATAATAAATTGGTTATTATTATATTTCCTTGTTCATGATAATCATTTGTTATCCATGCTAGAATTGTATTGATAGGAAATTCAGATGCATGTGTGGATACATAGACAACACCATGTCCCTAGTAAGCCTCTAGTTGACTAGCTCGTTGAACAATAGATGGATATAGTTTCCTGACCATGGGCATTGGATGTCATTGATAACAGGATCACATCATTAGGAGAATGATGTGATGGACAAGACCCAATGCTAAGCCTAGCACAAGATCGTGTAGTTCGTATGCTAAAGCTTTTCTAATGTCAAGTATCATTTCCTTAGACCATGAGATTGTGCAACTCCCGGATACCGTAGGAGTGCTTTGGGTGTGCCAAACATCACAACGTAACTGGGTGGCTATAAAGGTTCACTACAGGTATCTCCGAAAGTGTCTGTTGGGTTGGCACGAATCGAGACTGGGATTTGTCACTCCGTGTAAACGGAGAGGTATCTCTGGGCCCACTCGGTAGGACATCATCATAATGTGCACAATGTGACCAAGGAGTTGATCACGGGATGATGTGTTACGGAACGAGTAAAGAGACTTGCCGGTAACGAGATTGAACAAGGTATCGGGATACCGATGATCGAATCTCGGGCAAGTATCGTACCGCTAGACAAAGGGAATTGTATACGGGATTGATTGAATCCTTGACATCGTGGTTCATCCGATGAGATCATCGTGGAACATGTAGGAGCCAACATGGGTATCCAGATCCCACTGTTGGTTATTGACCGGAGAGTTGTCTCGGCCATGTCTGCATGACTCCGAACCCGTAGGGTCTACACACTTAAGGTTCGACGACGCTAGGGTTATAGGGAAAGTATGTATGTGGTCACTGAATGTTGTTCGGAGTCCCGGATGAGATCCGGACGTCACGAGGAGTTCCGGAATGGTCCGGAGGTAAAGATTTATATATGGGAAGTCATCATACGGTCACCGGAATAATTTGGGGATTACCAGTATTGTACCGGGACCACCGGAGGGGTTCCGGGGGTCCACCAGGAGGGTCCACCTGCCCCGGAGGGCCCTATGGGCTGTGTGTGGAGAGGGACCAGCCCCTTAGTGGGCTGGGTGCCTCCCCCCTAGGGCCCATGCGCCTAGGTTTTGGGGGAACCCTAAAGGGGGGGCGCCCCCCTTGCCTTGGGGGGAAAGGCAACCCCCCTGGCCACTGCCCCCTCCTCAGATTGGATCTGAGGGGGCCGTCCCCCTCTCCCTTGCCCCTATATATATGTGGGGGGTGGGAGGGCAACCGCACCCAAGTTCTGGCGCAGCCCTCCCCCTCTTCCAAGTCCTCCTCTTCTCCCGCGGTGCTTGGCGAAGCCCTGCAGGATTGCCACGCTCCTCCTTCACCACCATGCCGTCGTGCTGCTGCTGGATGGAGTCTTCCCAACCTCTCCTTCTCCCCTTGCTGGATCAAGGTGTAGGAGACGTCACCGAGCTGCACGTGTGTTGAACGCGGAGGCGCCGTAGTTCGGCGCTTAGATCGGAATCAACCACGATCTGAATTGCTACGAGTATGACTCCTTCATCCGCGTTCTTGCAACGCTTCCGCTTAGCGATCTACAAGGGTATGTAGATGCACTCTCCTTCCCCTCGTTGCTAGATTACTCCATAGATTGATCTTGGTGATGCGTAGAAAATTTTAAATTTCTGCTACGATCCCCAACAGTGGCATCATGAGCTAGGTCTATGTGTAGTTTCTATGCACGAGTAGAACACAAGTTGTTGTGGGCGTCGATTTTGTCAATTTACTTGTCGTTACTAGTCTTATCTTGATTCGGCAGCATCGTGGGATGAAGCGGCCCGGACCGACCTTACACGTACTCTTACGTGAGACTAGTTCCACAGACTGACATGCACTAGTTGCATAAGGTGGCTAGCGGGTGTCTGTCTCTCCCACTTTAGTCGGATCGGATTCGATGAAAAGGGTCCTTATGAAGGGTAAATAGAAATTGGCATATCACGTTGTGGTTTTGGCGTAGGTAAGAAACGTTCTTGCTAGAAACCTATAGCAGCCACGTAAAAACTTGCAACAACAATTAGAGGACGTCTAACTTGTTTTTGCAGCATATGCCTTGTGATGTGATATGGCCAAAAGGATGTGATGAATGATATATGTGATGTATGAGATTGATCATGTTCTTTTAATAGGAATCACGACTTGCATGTCGATGAGTATGACAACCGACAGGAGCCATAGGAGTTGTCTTAATTTATTTATGACCTGCGTGTCAACATAAACGTCATGTAATTACTTTACTTTATTGCTAAAGCATTAGCCATAGTAGTAGAAGTAATAGATGACGAGACAACTTCAAGAAGACACGATGATGGAGATCATGGTGTCATGCCGGTGACAACGATGATCATGGAGCCCCAAAGATGGAGATCATAAGGAGCAAAATGATATTGGCCATATCATGTCACTATTTGATTGCATGTGATGTTTATCATGTTTTACATCTTATTTGCTTAGAACGACGGTAGCTTAAATAAGATGATCCCTCACTAAAATTTCAAGAAAAGTGTTCCCCTAACTGTGCACCGTTGCGAAGGTTCGTTGTTTCGAAGCACCACGTGATGATCGGGTGTGATAGATTCTAACGTTCGAATACAATGGGTGTTGACGAGCCTAGCATGTACAGACATGGCCTCGGGACACATTTGAAACACTTAGGTTGACTTGACGAGCCTAGCATGTACAGACATGGCCTCGGAACACGGAAGACCGAAAGGTCGAACATGAGTCGTATAGAAGATACGATCAACATGAGATGTTCACCGTTGATGAATAGTCCGTCTCACGTGATGATCGGACACGGCCTAGTCGATTCGGATCATGTTTCACTTAGATGACTAGAGGGATGTCTATCTGAGTGGGAGTTCATTAAATAATTTGATTAGATGAACTCAATTATCATGAACATAGTCTAAATTGTCTTCGCAAATATGTTGTAGATAAATAGCTCACGTTGTAGATCCCTGTTTCAATACGTTCCTAGAGAAAGATTAAGTTGAAAGATATTGTAAACAATGATGCGGACTAGGTCCATAGTCCGAGGAGTGTCCTCACTACTACACAGAAGGCTTACGTCTTTGATGCACCACTCGATGTGCAAACCCCTACAACGTCGTCTGTGTATGTTTTGAACACCTGACAGACACATCCTGATGACTACTTGATAGTTTAGTGCACCATACTTTACGGCTTAGAATTGGGATTGCAATGACGTTTTGAACGCCATAGAACATATGAGATGTTCCAAGAGCTGAAATTGGGATTTCAGGCTCATGCCCGTGTTGAGAGGTATGAGACCTCTGACAAGTTCTTTTGCCAACAAGATGGAGGAGAATAGCTCAGTTAGTGAGCATGTGCTTAGAATGTCTGGGTGCTATAATCACTTAAATCAAGTGGGAGTTAAACTTCCAGATAAGATAGTGATTGATAGAGTTCTCTAGCCACTATCACTAAGCTACTAGATCTTCGTGATGAACTATGACATGCAAGGGATGGAGTTGATCCCGGAGCTATTCGCGGTGCTTAAGACCGCAAAAGGTAGAAATCAAGAAGGAGCATCAAGTGTTGATGGTTTAACAAGACCACTGGTTTCAAGAAGGGCAAGGACTAGAAGGGAAACTTCATATGGATGGCAAACCAGTTGCCGCTCAAGTGAAGGAACCCAAGGTTGAACCCAAACCCGAGACTAAGTGCTTCCATTGTAAGGGGAACGGTCACTGGTAGCGGAATTACCCCAAATGCATGGTAGATAAGAAGGCTGGCAACTTCAACAAAGTATATACGTGTTATTAATGTGTACCTCACTAGTACTCCTAGTAGCACCTGGGTATTGGATACCGGTTCAGTTGCCATTATTGGTGACTTGAAGCAAAAGCTACGGACTAAACGGAGACTGGCTAAGGGCGAGGTGACGATGTGTGTTGGAAGTGTTTCCAAAGTTGGAGTGAATAGCAAAAAACTACCACATTATGGGCTATCATTCCGGAAAACTACTGCTTTTTTTAATTTTTCAAAAAACTACCACAAAAGTGGCTGGCTGTTCCAAAAAACCCAAGTGGCCGAATGGTTAAGTTTTAACTGGGGTTATGACATGTGGGGCCTGCCCGTCAGGGTTTTGTCAGCCACAGTGCTCACGGCGCGCGGATGACGGCCGTTAGGGCGCACGGGCCATCCCGACCAGGTCAAACGGATCCGGCCCGCCCTCACTGTCTTCCCCCTCTCTGTCTCCCTCTCTCTCGTGCGCGCCTCCCTCTCCGATGGCGGCAGCGGCGGCGAAACTAGGCGATGGCGGCCATTCAACGGGTGGAGGTGGAAGGGGGATGGAGGCGGTGAGTTCTCAGAGGTTGATAACTGGCTGGGGAGCGGTAGCTTCGCAACCCAGTCGGTGGCGCCGCCGCCGCCGCCACAGTGGACACCATAGGCTGCAGCTCTGATGCAGGCTCCTACGACACAGGCTACACCGCCGTCGCCTAATGATTGCCAGTTCTCGCTTGAGTACAGAGCAGCGAGGTCTCTTGCTAGGGCTGTGCAGGCAGATCCGGCCAACTCCCAGCACTGGGCCTCTGCATTTGGAGGGGTGGAGTAAGTTTTTTTCCTCTTATGAGCTCCTTCAACAGTTTCTGCATTTCTGCTTGTTCATTTCAAACAACATAGCATAATTTAGTTAGTTTTTTGACCAAACCCTAGGTTGATGCTGCTGTGATTCATCTTAGAACATGAACATGCACTGAATAATAGTTGAGAAAACACTCTGTGGCATGTTTTGGATGCAACAGTATCACTTAGCACTGAAGGATTAGTTAGATTTAGTAGAAATGCATGGTGGATTCAGAGAAGCATTTGTTGGATTCAGATTCCTTACTGTACTTTATAGTTAGTGTGCACTGAATTTTTGTAGCAAAAAACACTTAGTTAGTTGGGCTTTTCAAATAACATATTATGTAATGCAGGCTGGATGATGAAGTTTGGGAGGTTAGGCTGCATTTCCAGGGCAGAGATAATATGGAAAGGAGGTTTTCTATTTCAGACATCACATTTCTGAACTTGATAGCACTTACTGAGACTGAAGGCTATGGGTCAGATGACTACATGTACTGGGTAAAAGAACAAGGGATTGGACAGGAAGGTTTATTTCTTCTGGACAGTCAAGATGCAATTGAAGAAATGATAGACCACTCAGATTTCACAGTGCTCAATATCATTGTTTCCAAGGCAAATGAAGATAGAGATGTTGAATGTAACAGGGCTCACAATGTTTGTGAAGAACAAATTCCAATAGGCAGTCCAGTGGGGGGTCCTGGTTTTGTGTTAAGTCTGTCACAAGATGGAGTGGTCCACCCTCTTGAAGTTAATTTGAACACACAACAAAGTTGTAACTTCAACATTTCAGAAGCTAATGGTGGAGATGATGATGGACAGGCTGCTGGTCAAGAGGATGATGATATTGACAAATCATCCTCAGACTTTGAGATTGATAGGGGTGACTATAGAGGGATAAAGATGTCTTACAAGGCTTGGAAGAGAGGTGAAGAAAATATTGGAAATGAAGAAGAAAGAGATGCTATATAAGACAGACCACAGTTTGAAGGTGACAGTGATGTTTCAGAGTTTTGGCAGGATGAGAAAGAGGCTGACAGTGGAGAGGAAATAGTTGTGGAAAAATGCAGGCCTGAGAAACTCAAGCCTGTGAGAAGAGCAGCAGCAAATCCAGGTCCAACTTCCAGAGCTCACAGTCAGCCAGAGATCCCAAAGTTTCAAGATTTTGTACCTGAAGCTGATGAGTATTGCTTCCCTGGTGATGTGGGCATTTCTGACTCAGATGGGGAGACTCCAAGACTACCTTCTGGAAGGAAGATAAGATTGAAGAAGAAGTAAGAGAGGAAATGGTATGACCCAAAGGTACCTGATGCACATGAGCAGTTGTGCAAGGACCTTAAGTACATCAGATGGGGAGACTCCAAGACTACCTTCCAAGGTTTTGCTCATGGAACATTTCCCACAACTTGATGAGGCAGTTCTTAAGTACATCAGGCCAGGCAGGATCAACCCACTGAACTACACCACAATTCACACCTCCCTGTAGTTTGATCAGAGAACACATACTTCAGAAAATGCATAAATTCAGTTCTAACTTCAATTCAAAAAGAGGGTTGTCAAGGAGGACATGTAACCATAAATTCAGTACTAAATTCAGTTCAAACAGAGTTAATGTACAAATTCAGTAACCACTGGGCATAACTGAATCCACTAGGCATAACTGAATCCACCCAGCATACTCAATTACTCACCTGAACAGGGCATCCATAGAACCTCCTCCCAGTCTTAGCACCTTTAAAAGCAACACACTTCCTAGGCTTCATATCATGCAGAGTACACTTGGCAACTTCCTCCATGGGAGCACCACACCAGAGTGGCTCAGGGATGGTGTCAGGTGTGTCCTACATGCAGTAAAAGGTAGATCAGAACCAATGCATCAACTAGTTCAACTTGAGTCAAGCTTTGCCTTGCTCAAGGTCAGATCAGACATCACAGTGCCATCCATACCCTAGATCAAAACTAATAGATAACCAAACCAAACGAATCCATCCATACAAATATACAGCTCATCAACCCTCATTCCCAAATCGATTCAACCCTAACCCTAGATAATGACAGAGAGGAGGAGGATGAGGCTTACAAAGTACTCCATGTCCATCAGGTTGCCCCCCATGCTGTCGTCGGAGCTCTCATCCCCATCATTCCAAGAAGGCATCCTGGCCGGCGATGAGGAACTGAGGTGGTCGGCGACGATGGAGAGCTCGGCCAGGGGAAACAGAGCGAGGGGGAGAGTGAGAGTGAGGGGGAGAGAGTGAGTGAGCGAGAGGGAGACAGAGTGAGGGCGGGATCCGTTTTGACCTGGTCGGGATGGCCCGTGCGCCCTAACGGCTGTCACCCGCGCGCCGTGAGCACTGTGGCCGACAAAATCCTAACGGGCGGGCCCCACATGTCATAACCCCAGTTAAATGTTAACCGTTTGGCCACTTGGGTTTTTTGGAACAGCCAGCCACTTTTGTGGTAGTTTTTTGAAAAATTAAAAAAAGCGGTAGTTTTCCGGAACGATAGCCCGTAATGTGGTAGTTTTTTGCTATTCACTCCCAAAGTTGATGAGATCACCATCGCACACTCCATCTGCCTTCGGGATTAGTATTGAACCTAGATAAATGTTATCAGGTGTCTACGTTGAGCATGAATATAATTAGATCATGTTCATTGCAATACGGTTATTCATTTAAATTAGAGAATAATGGTTATTCTGTTTACATGAATAATACCTTTCATGGTCATGCACCCTATGTGAATGGTTCATTGAATCTCGGTCGTGGTGATACACATGTTCACGCCAAAAGATGTAGAATTAATAATGATAGTACCACTTTCTTGTGGCACTGCCGCTTAGGTCATATTGGCGTAAGATGCATGAAGAAACTCCATGTCGATGGATGTTTGGAGTCACTTGATTTTGAATCACTTGACACATGCGAGCCATGCCTCATGGGCAGGATGACTAAGACCCCGTTTTCAGGTACAATGAAACGGGCAAGTGACTTGTTGGAAATCATGCATGTTGATGCGTGTGATCCAATGGGAATTGAAGCGTGCAGTGGATATCGCTATTTTCTCATCTTCACTGACGATTTGGGTAGATATAGGTATATCTACTTAATGAAGCACAAGTCTGAAACGTTTGAAAAGTTCAAGCGATTTTAGAGTGAAGTTAAGAATCATCATAACAATAAGATCATGTTCATACGATCTGATCAAAAGGGGATTTTCTGAGTTATGAGTTTGGCAATCACTTAAGACATTGTGGAATTGTTTCACAGTTGAAGCCACCTAGAACACCACAAGGTAATGGTGTGTCCGGACGTCGTAATCGAACCCTATGAGATATGGTGCGATCTATGATGTCTCTTACCAATCTACCGTTTTCATTTTGAGGTTATGTGTTAGAGACAACTGCATTCACTTTAGATAGGACACCATCTAAGTCCGTTGAGACGACGTCGTATGAACATTGGTTTGGCGAGAAACCAAAGTTGTCGTTTCTTAATGTTTGGGGCTGCGATGCTTAAGGCTTCAGCCGGAGAAGCTCGAACCCAAAGCGGACAAACACATCTTCATAGGATACCCAAAGGTGACAGTTGGGTATACCTTCTATCTCAGATCCGAGGGCAAATTGTTTGTCGCTAAGAACGGGTCCTTTCTCGAGAAGGAGTTTCTCTCGAAAGAATTGAGTGGGAGGAAGATAGAACTTGATGAGGTTGTCAAACCTTTACTTCAACCAGAGAGTGATGCAACACAGAAAGATGTTTTCTGTGGCGCCTACGTCTGTTGAAGAGGAAGTTAATGATAGTGATCATGAAGCTTCGGATCAAGTTGCTATCGAACCTCGTAGGTCGACAAGGATATGTACTACTCCTGAGTGGTACGGTAATCCTGTCTTAGATATCATGTTGTTAGACAACAATGAACCTACGAGCTATGGAGAAGCGATGGTGGACCCGTATTCCAACAAATGGTTAGAAGCTATGAAATCCGAGGTAATCAGAACAAAGTATGGACTTTGGTGGACTTGCCCGATGATCGGCAAGCCATTGAGATAAATGGATCTTTAAGAAGAAGACGGGCGTGGGCAGTAATGTTACCGTCTATGAAGCTCGACTTGTGGGAAAGAGTCTTTTCACAAGTTCAAGGAGTTGACTACGATGAGAATTTCTCACCCGTAGCGATGCTTAAGTCCGTCGGAATCATGTTAGCATTAGCTGTATTTTTCGATTATGAAATCTAACAGATGGATGTCAAAGCAAGTTTTCTTACCAGTTTCCGTAAGAAAAAGTTGTATGTGATACAATAAAAGGTTTTGTCGATCCTAAGGATGCTAAAAGGTATGCTGGCTCCAGCGATCCTTCTATGGACTAGAGCAAGCATCTCGGAGTCGGAATATATGCTTTGATGGAGTGATCAAAGCTTTTAGGTTTATACAATGTTTGCTAGAAACTTGTATTTACAAGAAAGTGAGTGGGAGCACTACAACATTTCTGATAAGTATATGTGGATGACATATTGTTGATCCGAAATAATATAGAATTTCTGGAAAGCATAAACGGTTGTTTGAAGAGTGTTTTTCAAAGGAAGACCCGGATAAAGCTGCTTACATATTGGGCATCAAGATCTATAGAGATAGATCAAAACGCCTGATGATACTTTCAAAGAACGCACACCTTGACATGTTTTTGAAGGAGTTCAAAATAGATCAGTCAAAGAAGGGGTTCTTACCTGAGTTGTAAGGTGTGAAGTTGAGTAAGACTCAAAGCTTGACCACGACAGAAGAAAGAGGAAGAACGAAGGTCGTCCCCTATGCTTTTGTCATAGGCTCTATACGGTATGCCATGCTGAAGTACCGCACCTGATGTGTGCCTTGCCACATGTCTGGCAAGAGGATACAAAGGTGATCTAGGAGAGGATCACCAGATAGCGGTCGAAATTATCCTTAGAGGAATAAGGAAATGTTTCTCGGTTATGGAGATGATAAAGAGTTCAACGTAAAGAGTTACGTCGATGCAAGCTTAACACCTATCCGGATAGCTCTGAGTAGAGATACTGGATACGTATAATGGAGCAACAATTTGGAATAGCTCCAAGTGGAACGTGGTAGCAGCATCTACGATATGACATAAAGTTTTGTGAAATACATAGGGATCTGAATATGGCAAGACCCGCTGACTACAACCTCTCTCACAAGCATAACATGATCAAACCCAGAACTCTTTGAGTGTTTATCACATAGTGATGTGAACTAGATCATTGAGTCTAGTAGACTCTTGGATGTTGGTCACATGGCGATGTGACCTGTGAGTGTTAATCACATGGCGATATGAACTAGATTATTGACTCTAGTGCAAGTGGGAGACTGTTGGAAATATGCCCTAGAGGCAATAATAAATTGGTTATTATTATATTTCCTTGTTCATGATAATCGTTTGTTATCCATGCTAGAATTGTATTGATAGGAAATTCAGATACATGTGTGGATACATAGACAACACCATGTCCCTAGTAAGCCTCTAGTTGACTAGCTCGTTGATCAATAGATGGTTACTGTTTCCTGACCATGGGCATTGGGTGTCGTTGATAACGGGATCACATCATTAGGAGAATGATGTGATGGACAAGACCCAATCCTAAGCCTAGCACAAGATCGTGTAGTTCGTATGCTAAAGCTTTTCTAATGTCAAGTATCATTTCCTTAGACCATGAGATTGTGCAACTCCCGGATACCGTAGGAGTGCTTTGAGTCTGCCAAACGTCACAACGTAACTGGGTGGCTATAAAGGTTCACTACAGGTATCTCCGAAAGTGTCTGTTGGGTTGGCACGAATCAAGACTGGGATTTGTCACTCCGTGTAAACGGAGAGGTATCTCTGGGCCCACTCGGTAGGACATCATCATAATGTGCACAATGTGACCAAGGATTTGATCACGGGATGATGTGTTACGGAACGAGTAAAGAGACTTGCCGGTAACGAGATTGAACAAGGTATCGGGATACCGACGATCGAATCTCGGGCAAGTATCGTACCGCTAGACAAAGGGAATTGTATACGGGATTGATTGAATCCTTGACATCGTGGTTCATCCGATGAGATCATCTTGGAACATGTAGGAGCCAACATGGGTACCCAGATCCCGCTGTTGGTTATTGACCGGAGAGTTGTCTCGGCCATGTCTGCATGACTCCCGAACCCGTAGGGTCTACACACTTAAGGTTCGATGACGCTAGGGTTATAGGGAAAGTATGTACGTGGTCACCGAATGTTGTTCGGAGTCCCGGATGAGATCCCGGACATCACGAGGAGTTTCGGAATGGTCCGGAGGTAAAGATTTATATATGGGAAGTCATCATACGGTCACCGGAATAATTCGGGTGTTACCGGTATTATACCGGGACCACCGGAGGGGTTCCGGGGGTCCACCGGGAGGGTCCACCTGCCCCGGAGGGCCCTATGGGTTGTGTGTGGAGAGGGACCAGCCCCTTAGTGGGCTGGGCGCCTTCCTCCCTAGGGCCCATGCGCCTAGGGTTTGGGGGAACCCTAAAGGGGGGGCGCCCCCCTTGCCTTGGGGGGCAAGGCAACCCCCCTGGCCACCGCCCCCTCCTCAGATTGGATCTGAGGGGGCCGCCCCCCCTCTCCCTTGCCCCTATATATATGTGGGGGTGGGAGGGCAGCCGCACCCAAGTTCTGGCGCAGCCCTCCCCCTCTCCCAAGTCCTCCTCTTCTCCCGCGGTGCTTGGTGAAGCCCTGCAGGATTGCCACGCTCCTTCTTCACCACCATGCCGTCGTGCTGCTGCTGGATGGACTCTTCCCAACCTCTCCTTCTCCCCTTGCTGGATCAAAGCGTAGGAGACATCACCGGGCTGCACGTGTGTTGAACGCGGAGGCGCCGTGGTTCGGCGCTTAGATCGGAATCAACCGCGATCTGAATTGCTACGAGTACGACTCCTTCATCCGCGTTCTTGCAACGCTTCCGCTTAGCGATCTACAAGGGTATGTAGATGCACTCTCCTTCCCCTCGTTGCTAGATTACTCCATAGATTGATCTTGGTGATGCGTAGAAAATTTTAAATTTCTGCTACGATCCCCAACAGCGGTTGCCCCGCAGATCTCCATAGCGACCGCCATTGGTGACTTAGGGCGGCTTGCGTTCCGGAGACCTTTTGGACCGGCTGAGAATGCGGACTGGCAGGAGTTGCTTGACTGTATTGCACTCCATGAGCCTGATCTCATGACAGACGATGACCGCGCCAGCTGGCGCCTCGAGCCGTCTGGGCAATTCTCCACCAAATCACTCTACCGGGCCATCGCCCCCTCGCTCGGCCATGAGGCGCTCTCCTCCATTTGTGAGATTCGCCTTCCCCTAAAAATTAGGATCTTCTTGTGGCAATGGATTCGCGGCCGCCTCCCATCTGGCGTAGAGGTTCGGAAGCGCAATGGCCCTGGTGATGGGCGTTGCCCGCTCTGTGGGCCTGAAGAAGATTCGAACCATATCTTCTTCACCTGCGTGTCCGCGTAGTTCCTATGGAGCTGTTTCCGCGAGATTATGGGTGGAAGCTGGGACCATAACAACTTCCCTGCTCTCTTTTCCGAACTCCAGGCGATCCCCCCCCCCCCCCCCCGTGTTGCGCCACATTAGGTACCTGGCCATTGGGGTTCTTGCCTGGACGTTGTGGGCTGTTAGGAATAAACTTGTGATTCAGCGTATTCCTCTTCGTCGTGCTACTGACGCTTTGTTCAAATGGTTTGGTTACTTGCAGCTTTGGCGGCCGCTTAGCCGCCCCAGGGAGAGAGACGCCATCACCTCCATCATCACCCAGCTTCGCGCGATGGCTCTCCGGTTGGCTCCACCGCTTCCCCCGCCACCACCAGAACCAGATTAGTTTGTCGTCTTCTCGCCGCCGCCACCGCCGTCTAGGGGTGTTTCGTTGTGTGTCTGTGTTGGGTTTGTTATGTTGTGCCCACAGCGAAACTTGGGTCTGTGTGTGTTGGTCTGTGTGTGAGTGCTGGACCTTGTCTGTGGTGGCGTTGTGTTGGTGTGTTGTGTGTTCTCTTGTTACCTGATACTCTGTGCTTGGTGGTTGCTTTATTTATAAAGCAGGGCGAAAGCCTTTTTCGGTAAGCTCTACTTCGATGCCAATAAATTTATAACTGGAAAAGTAGGAACATTAAATCATATACTCTAAAACATATTGCAGAAACCGAAGCGTGAAGCACACTTCCTTGAAATTTGAACACAAGTGAACATTCATTTCTGTTGAGCCTACTATTTATCTACAGGGGAGCATGGATAAGAAAAGACAGAAATTTAGAAAATGTATGCAAATTCACATATATTTTTCTAAAATCCCATGGAAATGTGTTGGTCCACTGGTCTATCAGGACGGTGTATTCTCATATTCCAGGGAATATGAAATTCATACAAAAATAAAACTTGGGACATAGATGGGGCCTGTCTTTAAGGCAAAGCAAGTAACTAATCAAGAAAGAAGCTTTGGACATTCCATTTTCCTGGAGTAAACATTGCAAAGTTCCCAGCTAGTACTTAGTATCTGACAATGGGACAACAAATTAGCAGACTGCACAAGCACCAACTTACATGTATGAGGCTCTATTAAGTAAACATGATTGAAGGTTATTTACCTGTGCTCGACCAAGTTAGAGACAGTTTTAGTCCCAGTCACCTTAAATAAATTTGTATGGAATTCTCTGTAGATATCTGAGAAGTGTTTATTTGCTGAAATAGGTTAAGCGGTTTAAAAGCTATGAACAGAACAACAAGCGACTCAGTAACTCAATTAAAGTTTCAGCTAAACTTAGAACTGGTTATTTAGGTTTTTGCTTGAGGAAAATATTAATTTATTCATGAAATAGAGATTTAACCTTTTTTGTATGTAAGCTGATATAACTTTTATGTACTGCAGGCAGTTTATTTAAATCCACAAAACAGTCCCTTCAGTAGGTTAATGATGAAAGTTTTTTGCGGGTATTTCAATGATGAAAATTAATGACTAATTATGGTGCAAAATATCAACGTCCCTTCACTCTTTTGAACTGCAGGGCGTAATTTTCCCATCCAAGTTCAAATTTGAAAATGTGGGTTATGTTAAAACACAATAAGGTTTTGTTTGTGTCCAAACGTACTTTTTTATGATTGTACTTCTGAATCCCTGTATGAAAACCTTGCTCCACTTGCTACTTTGTCAGGCCCGAGTGGGTTGAGGCGCTAGCAATCGATCAAATCAAGAGATCAAATGAGGAAATCAGGCCTGAATCTGGATGTATTACTATAAAAGAGGAACTATAGTGTGTATAGTGTATGTGTGTTCATAGCCAGATAGGCAAACTTGGAGAATAAGCATGAATGAATAGCCAGCCACAATCCGGCTGTTAAGTAGGTGTGCTGTCCCCGGCAACGGAGTGAAACGGAACAGTTACTACGCGGTAACGCTACAGTTGGGATTGGACGACTCGCGCGTTTTGTCTGAATCTTCAACATTTAACTGAAGAAAGCTACACTGCTTCAGTAGGCGTGACACACTTACACGTAGGCCTTTCATATTATAAGTCGGCATTGCCATTGCGGTTATTTAAGATCTTCGCATATAGCTTTTGGATCAAAGTCAAGCATTTCATATCGCCTTCATGTATACCAGTAAAAAATACAACTAAATCATGGGATTCATGCATAAAGAAAGTCCGGAACTGTCAGAAAAGTTCAGACTTAAATGATCGACAAGTAAAGAGTTTGCACTAAAAAGACAACTACTACATTGGCAATGTAAACTATTATCATTTGTACTGTAAAAAAGGTTAGAGAGAAAAGTTAATAAAGATGGGTCACATAAACCTGTTCAGATCACTCCCTCTCCAACATTGGTAATGCTCACTAGATCTTTATAAACCTGGGTACTTGTTTGAGGTAAAATAACAAAAGGGAATTCAGAAAGGAGTTCAAAACATATAACATTGGAGGGTTAGGCTCAATTTAGTCTCATGTTCTTCCTGTACATGTGTGAATTAAGGAGTAGCAAGCACAGGAACAACAAAATTCAGAGATGCCAGAAAATCAAGGCGTAAATTACACAGAACTATGGAGCTAAAATGCAACTATTTTAGATCAAGGCACTGTTAAGAAACATAACATAGTTCAGTAAGTCATGAGCATAAATACTGCAGAATTTAGAGACCACTTAGATACTGTAAAATTCAGTTAGCTTGTAGAGACAAATTGCACTTAGATTTCAAGGAAAAATATGACTACTCCACACTGTAAATCATCAACATTGACACTGTAATAACTGTTTACTCCATACTGTAAATAGACAGAACAATTTTTTTTTGCCACAACTTGAATCTGCTCTGCAACTTATGAACTTGCAGTTGTTCTGCAGATTATCAAGATCAGTGAAACAGTTTTGATTTACAAACGTAGTTACTCCTACTACTTACCTACGGTTGCCCAGATCATAGCTGCTTATCTGAGCCTAATAAAACAAAAAATAAGAGCAGTTTTAACATGGTCCATCACAGGAAACAGAGCAGAAGAAGTACTGGTGCAGGAGCGAGTGCAAGGTTCAGAAAATCCATCACGGGAGCAAGAAGAACAACAACAGTTTTACTAGCTTGCATGAACAAGTGGAGCAAATTGCTCAGAGGTACATCCGTGGCGATCGTACATGGACGAACTAATACATCAGCCAGTGAGTATCCTCTTATACACTTTGAAAAGAGGTTCAACATCGGATTTAATAGACACTTGCAGGCGAGAAGAAGTTGCTGTGCCCTCCAGCGTGAAGATTGGCCGCGGCATTGCACCTCTTCTCCTTCTCGAGCGCCTCTTCGGCCTTCCACGCTTCTTCAAATGGATCGAAGGAGCACGGCCGCGGTTTGGACAAGTGGTCCTGTCCCTGTAGCGATGGAGCGTCAAGATCCGACGCAGCATTGTACCTCTTCTCATTGTCAGCATCATGGAAGGCAGGGTTGTGCATGGACCGATCCTCTGATCTCCACATTGGGTAAGGGTCATCGGACTGCAGCATGCCCTCCAGCACGCCTTGGTCCAAGGCATCCAGGTACAGAGGTTCCTGTTGGCCCATCTCCATGCCAGTGTTGGCTACAGTGATCGGCTCAAGTTCAATTGGGTCGTCTTCCATCATTCTCATTAGTTCTTCAAGATCAAAACCATCTGCCTCGATATCAAAACCATCTGCCTCCCCATCCGGCAAATTGGAAATAGGCTCCAATGGCTCAAAGACATCCTCTTCAGATGAGCTCCTTGCAATGCTTGAGCCAGCCTCGGGAACAATCTGTTGTTGGCTGTAATGCTTGACAGACTCCAGCACATGTGACCGGGAGGAAATCTCAGGAGCTTGAGCAACGTCAGAGTGGTTGGATACTGTAGTGGACTCGGATGATGCTCTGGCTACCTCATCATACATCAAGAACGACGGTGTGGCAGGTGCCGGGACCGGGACGGCACCGCGCATCCTCTTCTCCGGGCGCGGCGGATGAGGATCGGCGGCGGCGGCGGGCGCTGGCCTCTTCTGCGCGTGCGTGCACGGGGTCACAGCCTCTGGTTGCTGTTGCTGAAGCTTGTACGCGGCCGATTCCTGGCGGGCCGCGCCAGGAGCATGCTGAGCCAAGTGCATTCTGCAGAACACCTTGACCCCGTCGCTGACGGTGGCCTCCGGCAGCAGGCATCAGTATTCCTCCATGACCCAGCCAGTGGACTTTCCCTTCTTCTTGAAAGACAGGTTCTTGACCTCGCCCACCTTGACTCCCGCGTGGCAAATCTCGGTGGTCTTCTGGATGGTCCAGGTGCCGGTGCCGGCGCCGCGCACGCTCTGGAGCTTGCTCCCGTTCTTGCTCTTGCACGTGGTGAAGAAGAACCGGTCGCCGCTGCTCACGGCCTGCGGCACGGGCGCGTACCGGGCGGCCAGATCCTTGGGCTCGCAGCCGGAGATTTCGACGCGGTGGATGAGCTTGTCGGCGGCATGCAGCGTCTCGCCGGAGAGGAGGCGTGGCAGGTAGTAGGTGACGGCGTCCACTTCCGTAGGGCTCAGCCGGTAGTGGTGGAAGACGTCGTCGACGTCGAGCCCCTCCATCCCGGCCGGCGGCTGCCCGATCTGCCGCTAGGGTTCAAGCTACGAAAGGGCGGGCGGGCGACTGGGATTTGGGAGAGGTTTGTCTACGGGATCGGGAAGGTGTTGTGGTACGCGCGGTTGGTCTGTGCTGGTATTTAAAGACGCTGCACTACGCGATGGAGGACGCGTCAAATTTCCTTATCTGAATCCGACTATGTGTCCAGTTCAGTTTCCCGTCAGTTATCTGAAACTTGGCGTTCCCGTTTGCTTTCATTTTCTGAAAATTTGCGTCAATCCGATCATGATGCGGTGCTGAAAATGTAGAGGATAGATTCCGTGCTGATTGTGATTCTTGATTTTGGGTAGTACTACAAGTCCTATTCTTTTCCGGGTCCATTTATTTGAACCATACCCTCGGACCTTAGTCGGATCCATTTCTTTTCATCCATGCGTGATGCGTCCTCCCACGAGGAGGATGACCGGACGCAATGAAACTCTTAGCCTGGAATTGTCGGGGACTTGAGAATGCCCCGGCGATTCGTGCTTTGCTGGATGTCCAGCGAAGATGCAACCCCGAGGTGCTGTTTTTGTCGGAGACGCACCTTGATTCTTATCCGGCTGAATGTCTGCGTAGAAGGTTCAGGATGGACCAAAAATTAGTATGTCCGGGTGATGGGAGGAAAGGAGGTTTAATTTATTGCTTTTTTGGAATAATAATGTAAAGGTTCATAGGCTTGCTTTAGATCCTATATGTTCATTGATGTTAAAATTGAAGGAAATAATAATGAGTTTTGGCGCTTGACTGGGATGTATAGGGAGTTCAGATGGGAAAATAAACATCTGACATGGAATCGTATGCGTCAACTGTACCAAAATAATACCTTGTCGTGGCTACTGATTGGTGACTTGAATGAGATACAATATCTTCATGAAAAGGAGGGAGGTAATCCAAGACCAATCCAGTACATGCAGGCATTCCAACAAGCAATAGATGATTGTGAATTGCATGATATCAGTCATACAGGAGACACTTTCACATTGTATCGTGGAAGGATAAGAGAGAGACTGGACAGAGGTTTGGCGAACGAGGCATGGTCTGCTATGCTTCCAGATGCATCATTAGAGAACATGGACTACAACCATTCAGATCACCGCCCGCTGTGTGTGGATACTGAATACTATGCTCAAGGAAATACGGCTGGACAGACTATACATTCGAGACGATTTGAAGCAAAGATGGCTGCGAGAGGAGAGCTTCCATGAAACAGTCATGCAGGCTTGGGAGAAAGTAGGTTCTGATCCCAGTTGTGGAAGCATCTATAAAAAATTAAATAAAATGCATAACCAATTTCATGATTGGGACCAACAAGTCCTTAAAAAACCGAAGAAAAGGTTACGTAAGGCACAGAGGGAGTTTGAGAAAATCATGGCTGGACCGTTGAATGACGATAATGAAACTAAGAGAAAAGAGCTGGCGGAATTGATTGAGTTTCTGCTGGAAATTGAGGAAATAGAAATGAGGCAAAAATCTCGAGCAACCTGGCTAAAAAGTGGTGACCGTAATACTGCGTTTTTTCAGGCTTTTGCGTCTGCTAGGAGAAAAAAGAATTATGTGAAGAAGTTGAAGGATGATGGTGGTAACTGGATGGAAGGCATGCCGGAGCTTAATTCCCATATACAGAATTACTTCTCTCATTTATTCACATCTGAGGTGCAGCAGACAAATCCAAATGTTTTGGAGAAAGTACAACACAAAGTCACCGATCAGATGAATAACTTTTTGATGGCTCCTTTCTCGGCTGGGGATGTTAAAAAAGCGGTGTTTAGTATTGGTGATTTAAAGGCACCAGGGCCAGATGGACTACATGCAATTTTTTTCAAAAAATATTGGCACATATTAGGGGATGAGGTCACCCAGGAGGTATTGGCAGCCATTAATACAAAACAAATTCCGAGTGAATGGAATGACACAACGATAGTCATGATTCCCAAGATTGACAACCCTGAATTGGTAACCCAATTTCGTCCTATAAGTCTTTGTAATGTTCTTTACAAGATTATCTCGAAAATGCTAGCTTTGCGTTTAAATTTTTTTTTGCATGAGATAATTTCCCCTATGCAAAGTGCTTTCGTGCCTGGTAGGATGATCACTGATAATATCCTCATAGCATATGAATGTGTTCATAAAATAAAGAACACTAGATCTGGCAGGACAAGATTATGTGCAGTTAAATTGGACATGCACAAAGCATATGACAGAGTGGAGTGGGCCTTTTTGCATGATATGATGGTGAAATTGGGATTCCATGAACAATGGATCCAACTGATGATGGCATGCATCAGCATTGTTAATTATAAAGTGAGGTTCAATTCCCAGGAGACGGATGTGTTTACTCCGAGTAGGGGGATTAGGCAGGGGGGTCCCCTATCCCCTTATCTTTTTCTCTTGTGTGCAGAGGGTCTTTCTAGTCTATTGCAGTTTGAAGAAGAAGCTGGTGGCATTGAGGGGATTAGAGTGTGCAGAAGTGCACCATCAGTATCACCCATTTTATTCGCTGATGATTCTCTAATTCTCATGAAGGCAAACATTTTAAATGCAGCTTCCTTACAGCATGTACTAGAAGCCTACTGTGAAAGCTCAGGACAAATGGTGAGTTTGGCTAAATCCAGTGTGTTTTTCAGTCCTAACACTCCAGTTGTTTCTAGAACAGAAGTTTGTCAGGAGTTACATATTGACACTGAAGCCCTATCAGATAAATACTTGGGATTCCCGGCTATGGTTGGGGCTGACAGGAGTGATTGCTTCAGACACTTCTATGACAGAATTAAGGAGAAATTGAAAGGGTGGATGGAAAAGCAATTATCGATTGGAGGTAAAGAGATTCTACTCAAGTCAGTAGCTGAGGCCATACCAGTTTTTGCTATGTCTGTTTTTAGCTTGCCCAAAAGCCTTTGTAAGGATATTACAGATTTGATTGCACAATTTTGGTGGGGAGATGATGAAGAACACAAAAGAATGCATTGGTATACTTGGTGGAAACTTTGTTACCCTAAATGCGAGGGGGGCATGGGGTTTCGAGACCTCTATTCGTTCAACCTTGCGATGCTCTCGAAGCAATGTTGGCGGTTGATTACTAACCCGGAGTCCTTGTGTGCATGAGTTCTGAAAGCTAAATGTTTCTCCAATGGAAGTTTACTTGAAGCTACCTTGAAGAGTGGTGTGTTATTTACATGGCAAAGCATAATGAAGGGCCTAGAAACTTTTAAGTTGGGGTACATATGGAGGATAGGGACTGGCGCAAATGTTAACATTTGAAGGGACCCCTGGATCCCATCGAGTGAGGACCGGAAAGTGATCACAAGGCGTGGACAAACTGTGTTATCCTCGGTCAATGATCTTATTGATCCAACTTCAGGAGAGTGGGATGAGGATTTGATCAAAAGCATATTCAACACAGTAGATGTTCGAAGGATACTACAAATTCCGCTGAATTATGGATTGTTTGACGACTTCATTGCATGGAATCCGGATCGTAGAGGTTACTTTACAGTAAAATCTGCATTAGATACAATGGACTAAAACTTTTCATGCCCGTGCAAATGTATTGGCTCGGCCCGGGGGGTCAAATACACCAAAAATATGGAGTACAATGTGGAAGATCAAAGTTCCACGAAAGGTTCAGATTTTTTGTTGGCGCATTCTTCATGGAATTATCCCGCGAAAGTCAATCTTGACTAATAGGCACATTGGTTCAGATGGGGCATGTCCAATCTGCCATCAAGATGCAGAGGACATTCGACACCTCTTGTTTGATTGTGATCACGCAAAAGAGCTCTAGAGTGACCTGGGCATTGCAGATTTGATGGAAGAGGCAAAGGAAATAGATAAATCTGGGTCTGTGATCATGGAGCATCTCCTTTTGATGCAAAATAAGCCACTGCCAATTAAACCAAATTTGAACATCAAGCAAGTATTTGTGGTGGGCTGTTGGTTCTTACGGTGGATTAGACGTCAACACACACATAATGGTAACCCTTCACCCCCCATGTAATGGCATATGTCAGTCTTGGCAATTACAAACAATTTTCAGGAAGCTAATTATAAACCGAGTGGAGACATGGAAAGGAGGTGGGTTAAACCTGGCCCTAGGTCTATGAAATTGAATGTTGATGTAGCTTTCTTTGCTGACGAGGGATCAGGAGCAACAGCAGCGATTATCCGAGATGAAAAAGGTAATTTCCTTGCCGCTCAGTGCAAAGTTATTGATCATGCGGCAGATGCTATTACCACTGAAGCTTTGGCAATGTGTGATGGTCTAATACTCGCAAACTCTCTCGGATGTGGATGTTGCTTCTTCTATCGGGAAGGTTGTCTGTATGCATTGTTATCGCTCGTGTAACAAAGCGACTCATGTGCTAGCTAATTTCAATTATTGTAATAAGATTTCTTCTAGTTGGACAGTCTTTTTTTAGGGAAGTCAGAATGGAGTCAAGTGGCCTGGAACTGGTACTTGGTAGTCACCCAGCCATGCTAGGAATGTATCACCAAGACCAGTCAAGCCCATACCATACTACTCACCAGAGCAGCTGAGACTTGAGTGCTATACATACATAAAGAAGGCCAGAAATCTGTGATCACCATTCATCAGTGTACAATACCAAAACCCCAGCTTTCCCATTGCACAATCTAAGCAAGGCATGAGACTACCAATTTCTACTTCCTCTTTTCCTCCCGTTGCATTACATTCCTTGAGCCCTCGAGGAACGAAGAAGACAAGGGACTTAAGAACTAGCGGTAAATCTAACCGACCATGTACTACTGACAAAGAAGCAAAAGAGCAATAGAAACGAAGAAGGACAATGTAAATGGAAGGGTGGATCGTCAGTCAGTCAGTAGTTGTTGCTGTTGTAGCCGATGTAGTTGTTGCGGTAGCGCATCCCGTACTGCTCGTAGAAGGTGTCGCCGTAGTTCACCGCCTTGATCTCCACCATGCGCCGCTTGCTGTCCACCTCCTGCACCGCGCCGAACACCACCTCGTTCGTCGTCTCGCAGCTCTGCTCGTAGAACGTCTGCGGCCCGGAGGAGTACTGCCTGTGCTGCTGCAGCTGGTACATCTGCTGCTCCGGCTGCCGCCTCTGCTGGTGCTGGTGCTGCTGCAGGTGGTACGCCTGCTGCTCCGGCGGCTGCCTGTGCTGCTGCTGCTGCCGGTACACCTGCTGCTCCAGCTGCTGTCTGTGCTGCTGCTGTTGCTGGTGGTGGGGATACACTTGCTGCTGCTGCTGAGGGCCGCGTGCATCCCAGCCGCCGAGATAGGGCTGCCCGTGCCGGACGTGGTGAGCCTTCTCAGGCTCCGTCGTCACAAAGCCGTAGTTCTTCTGAGGGGTTGGCCCTCTCGAGTCCAGCGGTGGAGGCGTCTCCTCGTGCGGGATGGCGTAGCTTTCTTGCACTGGCCAATGGCTACCTCTTGGCTGCTGGTGGTGCTGATGGTGCTGTCTTGCCGGGCGCTTCTTTCGGGAGAACATGTCTGCCACGGATGATTTTGCTCCTCCCATGAGCTTGCCCACTGAGGTGAAGAATCCCTCTTCAGCTTCATGTTTCCCAGCTTCGTCTTCATTCGGGATCAGCGGCGGGCGAAACGAAGGCTTGAATGGCTGCTGGTATGGTTGGTATGGCTGATACGGAGGGATGCTTGCATTGCTTGGTCTTGGAGGCATCTGAGGTTCCTGCATGGTTGAAATTTCAGTTGCCAAGAAGGTCACTGTAAATTTGCTGCATAAAATAAGTAGTTTTGAAGAATATGCATGGACTCCGTCTTTTACTTTAGTAATGATCTAGCTAGGCTCGCTCTTGAGGGTTAATACAGTGAATTCATAGCACCACTGATGAATGAGTGAACAGGCTGTGGCAAAAGGACGATGGACGCCACATCTACGTGACCCAAGGCTGACTGTAACGTATTCATGAGACCTGTAGAAACATGGTCCAGTATAGGCCCTGCCCTAGTTACCATTACCAACCCTTGCTGCCAGCAAGTGTGCATGATGTTTTCCTCAGAATAACAAAAACAGTTCGGCAAAATTACCTCTGTTGCTGAGACCATTCCTAAAACACGGCGCTGGAGCAACGCAAGCATGTAACCAAAGAAACCAGCAGCAAAAAGCAAGGCAACACCTGTAAGCATTTAAACTGAAGTAATTAGTGATTGTGGTTTTAGTGGAACTTCCTTGTGAGCAGCGAATTCATGATAGTATGGCTTCAGACAAGAACAGTACTCTGTGGTGAAATAGTACCTAGAGGGAAACCAGCTTCATCCTGATATTCACAGTCATCAGGCTGGAGTGGGATCTCCCGAATTGCTTGGTTTCCTCTGTCAATGACCAAGAGGGAGCAGCTACTGCTGATATAGCGGATTTCAAAATCGGTTGAAAATTTTGCATCGTCGCTGGGTCCATCCATGTGCCCACCTCTCATTGATTTCCCCCCAGCAATGGTTGTGACCCCTACACATTATTGCTCACCCTGTCATGAGTCTCTTCATTACCACTTACAAATTCATAAGGAGTTCAGGACATTTATTCTAGATGTTCCCTGAAGCCCCACAAAAAAAAATTATCTGCAGCCAAACTGAATAAAGCCCAAAGATCTGTACATAAAAACAATTTGAAAAGTAGAAACTGTGAAGTTAAAATGGCTGGGCAAACTCGAAGCAATCATATCAATGACATAGGATATTTAATGTAAAAATATATAGATGCTTTGCGCATAAAACTCCTTTGTTTAATTCAACACACTCAAAACACATACAATCTGAATGAGCAATTATGTATCACGGACTACTGATTTCTCCCACAGCTTTTCAATATCATGAAATTTTAAGAATGGGATAATCTATAATCTAAATTATAACTATGTAATTCAACTACCCATAATTAGATTTTAGATACATTACATGTTATAACATTTAAGCCTGTGTGTTTGATCTCCGCATCCACTCTTACAGCTTAACTTATCCCAAATGCAACTTTTGGACACAAGTGCTAAGAAAAAGTACCGCAGAAGCTCAATCAAAAACAAAGAGCAAACATGGGATGCTAGGGACCATACATTACAAATATAATGTGAACAGACCCTACAATAAGACATTTTAGCTTACCTGTATCACTGATCTTTCTTATTGCCATGTTCATAGCGTCTGCAACATAAATGTTGCCCCTGTCATCAACTGTAAATCCCTTAGGGTGGTTCAGCTTGGCCTCTCGGAGCCTCCCATCAACATGACCAGATAATCCTTCAAGCGAACCAGCGACAAGCTTCGGTCTGCTATCTGCATGGTTTGAACCATTTTCAAGAGATGCAAGGGAAATAGTATATGAGCTGAACAGTAGCTACTATAGAGAAAAGCCGCGACTTCATCACTTTAGAACAGAATATACCAAAGTTGGAATCACAGATCTTCACATCAGACATGGAAGATTTTGATAATAATTGTGGCCGACAATTCATACTATATTTCGCTACAAAACTTTCAGGCAAATACTTGTCGTGTGTCTTCAACTTCTAAACAAGGGAAGTGAAAGTGACCAGGCTCGTAACACATCACTATCTCATCAGGAACTCATAATTGCAAACTAGTACGTATAAACTAACAAACATATCTCAATCAAGAAACATGCCTGACCAAAGCCCTCAAAATTTAGCATGCAACCATCACACATCACCCCTGACCAACCACCCAAACTTAGTTAACAGACATATTTAGTAGAAACCCATGATGACTGAGCACTACCAAGATGACAGCAAAACCTGAAAAAGGACATCAAGAAGCAGTTGGGAGTATGGGGGCATGCTCACATCGGGACAGCGGGAGCTGGACCCTGTAGAGGTTGCTGTTCATGGAGTCGAGCAGGAGCAGGTCGCCGGCGGGGGTGAGCTCGACGGAGTGCGGCTCGATCCCCAGATTGCTGCCGTCGAACACCGTCTCCACCGCGTACCCGCCCTCGTACTTCACCATCGACCTCCCGGACGCCGCCGCCGCCGCCGCCGCCGTCGCTGCCGACAGAAAGATTCCGTTTATAAGAAACCGAAACGCGGAAACCCCGGGAAAGAAACGCACCGATTACCCGTCCTGGCGGTCGATTTGAGCGACCAGAGCTTCTTGGCCACCGCCGTCGCCGTGCTGGTCAGGAGCCCGCCCAGAACCTCTGCCGCCGGCGGGCACCAATCAGTCAGCCGCAAGAAAACCAAAGCAAAAAACTTGAAAAACCAAGAACCGAGCTCGCTCACTTGCGGGGTACGAGGACGCGGCCGACGCGGAGACGGGGGCGCCGAGCAGGAGGGCGGCGACGAGGAGCGCCGCCACGCCCCTCGCGCCCGCCGCCGACGCCGCACTGGCGTCCATCGCGTGCTCCTCTCGTGGAGCAAAGAGCCAAGAAGCGGGCAGAGGTGGCCGGCAGAGCTGGCAGGGGAGATGGGGGAGGTGGGGGGCTAGGGGGGATGTGAGGAGGGGGAGGGGGAGGAGGCGGCCATTTGAGGACAGGTAAAGAAGGTTGAGAAAACACCAAAGGATCCAGACCTCTTTTGGGGGGACCTGCACTTCTCGCTCTCCGCCAAAAAAAGGCAAGAAAAGAAGAGGGGCAGAGATCAGAGGCCGAGGGAGAGAGAGTGGAAGTGGAAGAGACAACAGTGTGGTGGTGGTGGAGGTGGTGGTGGAGCTCGCTGCTGTGCTATGGCTGCCGCCTCTGGTATTGCTGGTACACTGTTTTTTTTTTTTTTTGAGACAATGCTGGTACACTGCTGCTCGCTCGTCTTGTTGCCTTTCTTTTGGGTTTCCTATGTTTCGGGCCCTGGAGCATTTCCATCCAAGCTCAAACAGGCCCAACCCTGGACTAGCCTGGGCATGTGTTGGGTCGGGCTGTGAACCCAAAGCCTGAGCCCGACCCGGCCCAATCCAAATAAAGAGATAGTGCACATTTTTGTATTTATAAAAGGAAATTATTTTAAATCATTTTTGGTATATGAATATATTTATTTCTGTAGAAACAATATATTTGAGTTGGTTCCGGTGCCAGCTTCGGGTTCAATTCGTAAGGTTGGGCTCCCATGCCTAGGTTTACCTGGACACGATCCTCAAACATTTTTTATGATTTATATTTTTTATAAAAATCAACTCCATCTCAAACTAGAATATGATAAATGTTTATTATTCATGCTAGAATTATATTAACCGGAAACTTGATACATGTGTGGATACATAGACAAAACACCGTGTCCCTAGTAAGCCTCTATTAGACTAGCTCGTTAATCAAAGATCGTTAAGTTTCCTAGCCATGGACATGTGTTGTCATTTGATGAAGGGGATCACATCATTAGAAGAATGATGTGACGGACAAGACTCATCCGTTAGCTTAGCATATTGATCGTTCAGTTTTATTGCTATTGCTTTCTTCATGTCAAATACATATTCTTTCGACTATGAGATTATGCAACTCCCGGATATCGGAGGAATACCTTGTGTGCTATCAAACGCCACAACGTAACTGGGTGATTATAAAGATGCTCTACAGGTATCTCCAAAGGTGTTTGTTGGGTTAGCATAGATCGAGATTAGGATTTGTCACTCCGAGTATCGGAGAGGTAACTCTGGGCCCTCTTGGTAATACACATCATGATAAGCCTTGCAAGCAATGTGACTAATGAGTTAGTTACGGGATGATGTATTACAGAACGAGTAAAGAGACTTGCCGGTAACGAGATTGAACTAGGTATGAAGATACCGACGATCGAATCTCGGGCAAGTAACATACTGATGACAAAGGGAATAATGTATGTTGTCATTACGGTACGACCGATAAAGATCTTCGTAGAATATGTGGGAACCAATATGAGCATCCAGGTTCCACTGTTGGTTATTGACCGGAGAGGTGTCTCCGTCATGTCTACATAGTTCCCGAACCCGTAGGGTCTGCACGCTTAACGTTCGATGACGATTTTGTATTATATGAGTTATGTGATTTGATGACCGAATGTAGTTCGGAGTCCCGGATGAGATCACGGACATGACGAGGAGTCTCGAAATGGTCGAGAAGTAAAGATTCATATATTGGACGATGATTTTCGGACACCGAAAGTATTCCGGAGGTACCGTGTACATATCGAGTCACCGGAAGGGGTTTCGAACATCCTCCCAGCAACTACATGGGCCTAATGGGCCAAGAAGGGGACAGACCAGCCCCTAGGGGGCTGGTGCGCCCCATGTATGCCGAAATAAGGGGGGAAGGAAAGAGGGGAAGAGAGAAATGAAGGGGAGCAATTCGGCCTCCCCCTTCCTTCTCTCCTCCCTCCTCCTTCCTTCCCCCTCCGGATAAATATGGAAGGGGGGAGGCCGAATTGGGAGGCGCCCAAGTAGGATTCCTCCTACTTGGGGCGCCCCCTTGGCTGCCTCTCCTCCCTCCAACCTATATATATGAGGGGGTGAGGGAGTCCTGGACTAAGGGGTCCTTGGGCGTCCGACCTGTTATCCATGGGCCGGACTGATGGGCTGCGAATACATGAAGGCCGAAGACTGCACCGTGTCTGGATTGGACTCTACTTGGCGTGGAAGGCAAGCTTGGCGACCGAAGATTCCTTTTTATGTAACCGACTCCATGTAAACCCTAGATCCCCTCGGTGTCTAAACCGAAGGGGATAGTCCGGATAGGCCAAATACATATACTCATTACCATACCCACATAGGCTAGACTTCTAGGGTTTAGCCATTACGATCTCGTGGTAGATCAACTCTTGTAATATTCATATTCATCAAGATCAATTAAGCAGGAAGTAGGGTATTACCTCCATAGAGAGGGCCCGAACCTGGGTAAACATCGTGTCCCCGTCTCCTGTTACCATCGATCCTAGACGCACAGTTCGGGACCCCCTACCCGAGATCCGCCGGTTTTGACACCGACATTGGTGCTTTCATTGAGAGTTCCACTGTGCCGTCGACAAAAGGTTCGATGCCCCCTTCAATCGTCAATAATGACGTTGTCCAAAGAGGAACCTTTCTTCCTGGACAGATCTTCGTATTTGGCGTCTTCGTACTGCGGGTCAACTCGCTTGGCCATCTGGAGTAGATCGATAGCTATGCCCCTGGCCATCAGGTCAGATTCGTAAGCTTGAACTACGTCGTGGATATCCATAAAGACTTGATCTTCGAGGGATTTGAACCCGTGGCGATCGCTCCCCCTCATCCCGATGAACGTGACTTAAGTCTGTCATCGGATCACACCCAGGAGATGGTTCCTGCGGTTGCAACGACCTTAGAGCCGAAGCAGATCGAGCCAGCCGAGGCCGCAGAGTCCGCGGCGTTGGAGCCGCACATGGACTCGACGCCCTGCAATATTCGCTTTAATGGAACTTCGGACTCGTCTCCGGCTATAAGTTCCGGACTGTGTACACCCGCGGACACCGAGCTAGATCGGTTATCGATCTTCGAGTTCAGCGCCGCTGACGTTTTCCAGCACTCGCCTTTGGGTGATGTGCTAAAATCTTTAAAGAATTTGTCCTTGGAGAAGGACTCACAGCCGAACTTGAAGGAAATATGCCCTAGAGGCAATAATAAAGTTATTATTTATTTCCTTATATCATGATAAAGGTTTATTATTCATGCTAGAATTGTATTAACCGGAAACATAATACATGTGTGAATACATAGACAAACAGAGTGTCACTAGTATGCCTCTACTAGACTAGCTCGTTAATCAAAGATGGTTATGTTTCCTAACCATGAACAAAGAGTTGTTATTTGATTAACGAGGTCACATCATTAGTTGAATGATCTGATTGACATGACCCATTCTATTAGCTTAGCACCCGATCGTTTAGTATGTTGCTATTGCTTTATCCATGACTTATACATGTTCCTATGACTATGAGATTATGCAACTCCCGTTTGCCGGAGGAACACTTTGGGTACTACCAAACGTCACAACATAACTGGGTGATTATAAAGGAGTACTACAGGTGTCTCCAATGGTAGATGTTGGGTTGGCATATTTCGAGATTAGGATTTGTCACTCCGATCGTCGAAGAGGTATCTCTGGGCCCTCTCGGTAATGCACATCACTTAAGCCTTGCAAGCATGGCAACTAATGAGTTAGTTGCGGGATGATGTATTACGGAACGAGTAAAGAGACTTGCCGGTAACGAGATTGAACTAAGTATTGGATACTGACGATCGAATCTCGGGCAAGTAACATACCGATGACAAAGGGAACAACGTATGTTGTTATGCGGTCTGACTGATAAAGATCTTCGTAGAATATGTAGGAATCAATATGGGCATCCAGGTCCCGCTATTGGTTATTGACTGGAGACGTGTCTCGGTCATGTCTACATTGTTCTCGAACCGTAGGGTCCGCACGCTTAACGTTACGATGACAGTTATTATGAGTTTATGCATTTTGATGTACCGAAGGTTGTTCGGAGTCCCGGATGTGATCAGGACATGACGAGGAGTCTCGAAATGGTCGAGACGTAAAGATTGATATATTGGAAGCCTATGTTTGGACATCGGAAGTGTTCCGGGTGAAATCGGGATTTTACCGGAATACCGGGAGGGTTACCGGAACCCCCCGGGAGCCAAATGGGCCAACATGGGCCTTGGTGGAAAGGTGAAAGGGCTGCCCCATGGGCTGCACGCCTCCCCCCTTCTCCTAGTCCTATTAGGACCAGGGAAGGTGGCCGGCCAACCCCTCTCTCTTTCCCCACTTGGGGAGTCCTATTTGGAATAGGATTGGAGGGGAGTCCTACTCCCGGCGGGAGTAGGACTCCTCCTATGACTGCCGCACCCCTCCCCCTTTGCCCCTTTATATACGGGGGCAGGGGGCACCTCTAGACACACAATTGATCATTGAGATCGTTCCTTAGCCGTGTGCGGTGCCCCCTGCCACCATATTCTACCTCGGTCATATTGTTGCAGTGCCTAGGCGAAGCCCTGCGTCGGTAGTACATCAAGATCGTCACCACGCCGTCGTGCTGACGGAACTCTTCCTCGACGCTTTGCTGGATCGGAGCCCGAGGATCATCATCGAGCTGAACATGTGCTAAGAACTCGGAGGTGCCGGAGTAACGGTGCTTGGATCGGTCGGATCGGGAAGAAGACGTACGACTACTTCCTCAACGTTGTGTCAACGCTTCCGTTGCGATCTACAAGGGTACGTAGATCATACTCTCCCCTCGTTGCTATGCATCACCATGATCTTGCGTGTGCGTAGGAAAATTTTGAAATTACTACGTTCCCCAACAGAACTATGTCCGGCTCGAGCTAGAGACGGATGATGAGGAATCTTGCTTCCCACCCGTCGCCCACTTCATAGCCACCGTCGATGACTTAACCGACGTGCTTGACTATGGCTCCGAAGACATCGACGGTATGGACGACGATGCCGACAAGGAGCAAGGCCAAGACCCGCCATTCACTGGACGTTGGACGGCTACCTCTTCGTACGACGTGTACATGGTTGATACACCTAAAGGATCTGGCGACGACAAAGAAGAGCCAGATGCGAATAAAACCTCCGAGACACAGTCCAAGCGCTAGTGGCCCAAACGCCGCCCCAAGCTTCGCCGCTCAAAGACGGCAACACTGGCACCGGAGAAAATAGTACTTCGGGCGACGCCGAAAACAATGAAGACCCTGTCGGGGCTACATCCTAATAGGAACACGACAGCAGGCAAGACAACCCTGACGAACAGGCCATAGAAGATGACTCGAAAGATGATAGTTACTGTCCACCCTCCGAGGAGGAGACAAGCCTTGGCAACAAAGACTTCATCGTGCCTGAGGATCCTCTCGAGCAGGAGCGCTTTAAGCTTCAGCTCATAGCCACGGCAAGGAGCCTGAAAAAGAAACAACATCAGCTTCAAGCTGAACAAAACCTGCTCGTCGACAGATGGACTGATGTCCTGATAGCCGAGGAATACAGCCTCAACCGCCCAGCCAAGAGCTACCCGAAACGCAGACTGCTACCTCAATTCGATGAGGAGGCGCCAGAGCACATATCTCCCTCGCGTAGTGCGGACCGACCACCACGTGGTCAGGACAGGGCGGCTGAACGGCCACCCCGCGGTTGGGATAAAGCGGCAACTCGGGCCAAACAGTAGACC